>NW_026048462.1:13363724-14048224 GCF_023864345.2 Schistocerca serialis cubense
GTTCTATGATTTCTCCTTCTAATTCGAGTAACCTTTGTATGGAAACGACAGTATTTTTTTTGGGGATACGAGTATCTCCTTTCCCGATGCACTATATCTTCCTTACTACATCCCTCGCTCCTTCAGATTGAGGAATTAAAACAGATATTGCGTCGCTATGAAATACTATGGGTTCTATGACATCTTCTTCTAAATCGAGTAACGTTCCTATGAAAACGACAGGTTTTCTTTTGGGATACGAGCATCTCCTTCCCGATGCACTATTCCATCATTACTGCATCCCTCGCTCACTCACATTGACGAATTAATACAGAAATTGCGTCGCTGTGAAATACTATGAGTTCTATGACTTCTCCATCTAAATCGAGTAACGTTTCTATGAAAACGACATGATTTTCTTTTGGGACATGAGTATCTCCTGTCCGAAGCGCTGTTCACTGTATATTTCATACCTCGTTCCCTCACACTGACGAATTAAGACAGAAATTGCGTCGCTATAAAAGACTATGAGTTCGATGATTTCTTCTTCTAAATCGAGAAACGTTTCTATGGAAACGACAGGATTTTCATTTGGGATACGAGTTTCTCCTTCCCGATGCACTATTCCTTCTTTACTGCATACCTCGCTCCCTCACATTGATGAATTAACACAGAAATTGCGTCGCTATGAAATACTATGTGTTCTATGACTTCTTCTTCTATATCGAGTAACTTTTCTATGGAAACGACAGGATTTTCTATTTGGATACGAGTATGTCCTTTCCGATGAACTATTCGATCTAAACTGCATCCCTCGCTCCCTCACACTGACGAATTAACACAGAAATTGCGTCGCTATTAAATGGTATGGGTTCTATGCGTTCTCCATCCAAATCGAGTAACGTTTCTATGTAAAGGTAGGATTTTCTTTTGGGATACGACTATCTCTTTTCCGATGCACTATTCCTTCTTTACTGCATCCCGTGCTCCCTCACATTAACGAACTAACTCAGAAATTGCGTCGCTATGTAATACTACGTGTTCAATGCCTTCTTCTTCTAAATCGAGTAACGTTTCTTTGGAAACGAAAGGATTTTCTTTTGGGATACGAGTTTCTCCTTCCCGATGCACTATTCCTTGTTTACTGCATACCTCGCTTCCTCACATTGATGAATTAACACAGAAATTGCGTCAGTATGAAATACTATGGGTTCTATGACTTCTTCTTCTAAATCGACTAACGTTTCTATGGAATCGACGGAATTTTCTTTTGGAATACGAGTATCTCCTTTCCGATGCACTATTCCTTGTATATTCCATCCCCCACTCCCTCCCACTGTCGAATTAACACAGAAATAGCGTCGCTATGAAATACTATGGGTTCTATGACTTCTCCTTCTAAATCGAGTAACGTTTCTATGTAAAGGACATGATTTTCTTTTGGGATACGAGTAACTCCTTTCCGTTGCAGTATTAATTCTTTATTACATCCCCCGCTCCCTCACATTGACGAATTAACACAGAAATTGCGTCGCTATGAAATATCTATGGGTTCTATGTGTTCTTCTTCTAAATGGAGTAACGTTTCTATGGAAACGACCGGATTTTCATATGGGATACGAGTATCTCCTTTCCGTTGCACTATTCCTTGTATATTGCATCCCCCCTTCCTCCCATTGACGAATTAACACAGAAAATGCGTCGTTATCAAATACTATGGGTTCTATGGCTTTCCCTTCTAAATCGAGTAACGTTTCAATGGAAAGGACAGGATTTTCTTTTGGGGTACGACTATCTCTATTCCGATGCACTATTCCTTCTTTACTGCATCCCTCTCTCCCTCACATTAACGAATTAACACAGAAATTGTGTCGCTATGAAATACTATGGGTTCTATGTGCTCTTTCTTAAAATCGAGTGACGTTTCTATGGAAACGACAGGATTTTCTTTTGGGATACGAGTAACTCCTTTCCGTTGCACTATTAATTCTTTATTACATCCCCCGCTCCCTCACATTGACGAATTAACACAGAAATTGTGTAGCTATGAAATACTATGGGTTCTATGACATCTCATTCTAAATCGAGTAACGTTTCTATGGAAAGGACATGTTTTTCTTTTGGGATACGAGTATCACCTTTCCGATGAACTATTCCCTCTTTACTGCATCCCTCGCACCCATACACTGACGAGTTAACACAGACATTGCGCCGCTATGAAATACTATGGGTTCTATGACTTTTTCTTCTAAATCGAGTGACGTTTCTATGGAATCGACAGGATTTTCCTTTGGAATACGAGCATCTCCTTTCCGATGCACTATTCCTTGTATATTGCATCCCCCGCTCCCTACCATTGACGAATTAACACAGAAATTGCGTCGCTGTGAAATACTATGGGTTCTATCACTTCCCCTTCTAAATCGAGTAACGTTTCTATGTAAAGGACAGGATTATCTTTTGGGATACGACTAACTCTTTTCCGATGCACTGTTCCTTCTTTACTGCATCCCTCGCTCCCTCACATTAACGAATTAACACAGACGTTGCGCCGCTATGAAATACTATGGGTTCTATCACTTCTCCTTCTAAATCGAGTAACGTTTTTATGTAAAGGACAGGATTTTCTTTCGGGATTCGACTATCTCTTTTCCGATGCACAATTGCTCCTTTACTGCATCCCTCGGTCCCTCACATTAACGAATTAAATCAGAAATAGCGTCGCTATGTAATACTATGGGTTCTCGGACTTCTTCTTCTAAATCGAGTTACGTTTCTTAGGAACCGACAGAATTTCTTTTGGGATACGTGTATCTCCTTTCCGATGCACAATTCCTTCTCTACTGCATCCCTCTCACCCTCACATTAACGAATTAACACTGAAATTGCGTCGCTATTAAATAGTATGGGTTCTATGACTTCTCTTTCTAAATCGAGTAACGTTTCTATGTAAAGGACAGGATTTTCTTTTGGGATAAGAGTATCTCCTTTCTGATGCACTATTCCTTCTTTACTGCATCCTTCGCTCCATCACATTGACGAATTAACACAGAAATTGCGTCGCTACGAACTTCTATGGGTTCTATGACTTCTTCTTCTAAATCGAGTAACGTTACTATGTAAACGACTGAATTTGCTTTTGGGATAAGAGTGTATCCTTTCCGATACACTATTCCATCATTACTGCATACCTCGCTCTATCACACTGACCAATTAACACAGAAATTGCGTCGCTGTGGAATACTAAGTGTACTATGACATCTCCTTCTAAACGGAGTAAAGTTTCTATGGTAACGACAGGATTCTCTTTAGGGATGCGAATATCTCCTTTCCGATTCACTATCCATTCTTAACTGCATCCCTCGCTCCCTCACATTGACGAATTAATACAGAAATTGCGTCGCTATGAAATACTATGTGTACTCTGACTTCTATTTCTAAATCGAGAAACGTCTCTATGGAAACTACAGGATTTTCTTTTGGGATACGTGTATCTCCTTTCCGATCAACTATTCCGTCTTTATTGCATGCCTCGCTCCTTCACATTGACCAATGAACACAGAAATGGCGTCGCTATGAAATACTATGGTTTCTAAGACTTCTCCTTCTAAATCGAGTAACGTTTCCATGTTATCGACAGGATTTTCTTTTGGGATAAGAGTATCTCCTTTCCGATGCACTATTCCTTCTTTACTGCATATGTCGTTTCCTCACATTGACGAGTTAACACAGAGATTGCGTCGCTATGAAATACTATGTTTTCTATGTCTTCTTCTAAATTGAGTAACGTTTCTATGTAAAGGACTGGATTTTCTTTTGGGAACCGAATATCTCCTTTCCGATGCACTATTCCTTCTTTACTGCATCCCTCGCTCCCTCACATTGACGAATTAACACAGAAATAGCGTCGCTATGAAATACCATGTTCTCTATGTCTTCTTCTAAATCGAGTAACGTTTTGATGGAAACGACAGGATTTTCTTATGGGATACGAGTATCTCCTTTCCGATGCACTATTCCTTCTTTACTGCATCCCTCGCTCCCTCTTAATGACGAATGAACACAGAAATTGCGTCGCTATGACATACTATTGGTTCTATTACTTCTCCTTCTAAATCTGTAACGTTTCTATGGAAAGGACTGAATTTTATTTTGGGATACGAGTATCTAATTTCCCGATGCACTATTCCTTCTTTACTGCATCTCTCGCTCCCGCCAATTGACGATTTAACACAGAAATTGCGTCGCTATGAAATACTATAGGTTCTATGACTTCTCCTTCTAAATCGAGTAACGTTTCTATGGAAACGACAGGATTCTCGTTTGGGATACGAGTATCTCCTTTGCGATGCACTATTCCGTCTTTGCTGCATCCCTCGCTCCTTCACATTGAAGAATTAACACAGATATTGCGTCGCTATGAATTACTATGGGTACTATGACTTCTCCTTCTGAAACGAGTAACGTTTCTATGGAAAGGACTGGATTTTCTTTGGGTTACGACTATCTCCATTCCGATGCACTACTCCTTCTTTACTGCATTCCTTGCTCCTTCACAATGGCGAATAAACACAGAAATTGCGTCGCTAAAAATACTATGGGTTCTATGACTTCTTCTTCTAAATCGATTAACGTCTCTATGGAAACGACAAGTTTTTGTTTTGGGATACGGTTATCTCCTTTCCGATGCACTATTCCCTCTTTACTGCATCCCTTGCTCCCTCACATTGACGAATTAACACAGAAATTGCGTCGCTATGTAATACTATGGGTTCTATGACTTCTCCCTCTAAATCGAGTAAAGTTTCTATGGAACCGACAGGACTTTCTTTTGGGATACGAGTATCTCCTTTCCGATGCGCTACTCCATCTTTACTGCATCCTTCGCTCCCTCACATTGACGAATTATAACAGGATTTGCGTCGCCATGAATAACTAGGAGTTCTATGTCTTCTCCATCTAAATCGAGTAACGTTTCAATGGAAACGACCGGATTTCGTTTTGGGATACGAGTATCTCCTTTGCGATGCACTATTCCGTCTTTGCTGCATCCCTCGCTCCTTCAAATTAGCGGATTAACATAGAATTTGCGTCGCTATGAAATACTATGGGTTCTATGACTATTCTTTCTAATTGGAATAACGTTTCTATGGAAACGGCAGGATTTTCTTCTGGGATACGAATATCTAATTTACGATGCACTACTCCTTCTTTACTGCATCCCTCGCACCCTCTTATTGACGAATTAACACAGAAATTGCGATGCTATGAAATACTATGGGTTCTATGACTACTCCTTCTAAATCTGTAACGTTTCTATGAAAAGGACTGAATTTTATTTTGGGATACGAGTATCTCCTTTCCCGATGCACTATTCCTTCGTTACTGCATCTCTCACTCCCTCACATTGACAATTTAACACAGAAATTGCGTCGCTATGAAATACTATGTGTTCTATGACTTCACCTTCTAAATCGAGTAACGTTTCTATGGAAACGACAGGATTTTCGTTTGGGATACGAGTATCTCCATTCCGATGCACTATTCCCTCATTACTACATCCCTCGATCCCTCTTATTTACGAATTAACATAGAAATTGCGTCGCCATGAAATACTATGTGTTCTATGACTTCTCTTTCTAAATCGAGAAACGTTTCTATGGAAAGGACATGATTTTCTTTTGGGATACGAGTATCTCCTTGCCGATGCACAATTCCTTCGTTACTGCATCCCTCGCTCCCTCTTATTGACGAATTAACACAGAAATTGCGTCGCTATGAACTACTACGACTTCTATGACTTCTCCAAAATCGAGTAACGTGTCGATGAAAAGGACATGATTTTCTTTTGGGATACGAGTATCTCCTTTCCGAAGCACTATTCCTTATTTACTGCATCCCTCGCTCCCTCTTATTGACGAATTAACACAGAAATTGCGTCGCCATGGAATACTATGAGTTCTATGACTTATCCTTCTAAATGGAGTAACGTTTCTATGGAAACGGGAGGATGTTCTTTTGGGATACGAATATCTAATTTCCGATGCACTACTCCTTCTTTACTGCCTCCATCGCTCCCTCACATTGACGATTTAACACAGAAATTGCGTCGCTACGATATACTATGTGTTCTATGACTTCTCCTTCTAAATCGATTAACGTTTCTATGGAATGGACCAGATTTTCTTTTGGGCTACGAGTATCTCGTTTCCGATGCACTATTCCTTCTCTTCTGCATCCCTCGTTAAATCACATTGACGAATTAACAAAAAATTGCGTCGCTATGAAATACTATGGGTTCTATGTCTTCTCCTTCTAAATCGTGTAATGTTTCTATGGAAAGGACTGGATTTTATTTTGGGATATGCGTATCTCCTTTCCCGATGCCCTGTTCCTTCTTTACTGTAACCCTCGCTCCCTCCTATTGACGAATTAACACAGAAATTGCGTAGCTATGAAATGCAATGTGTTCTATGACTTCTCCGTCTAAATCGAGGAACGTGTCTATGGAAAGGACTGGATTTTCTTTTGGGATACAACTATCTCCTTTATGATGCACTATTCCATCTATACTGCATCCTTCGCTCCTTCACATTGACTAATTACAACAGAAATTGCGTCGCTATTAAATACTACGGGTTCTATGACATATCCTTCTAAATCGAGTAACATTTCTATGGAAACGACATGATTATTTTTGGGATACGAGTGTCTCCTATCCGATGCACTATACCTTCTTTATAGCATCCCTCGCTCCTTCACATTGACGAATTAACACAGAAATTCCGTCGCTATGAAATACTATGTGTTCTATGACACATCCCTCTAAATCGAGTAACGTTTCTATGGTTACGACAAAATTTTCTTTTGGGATTCAAATATCTCCGTCCCGATGCACTATTACTTCTTTACTGCATCCCTCGCTACGTCGCATTGACGAATTATCACAGATATTGCGCCGCTATGAAATACTATAGGCTCTATGACATCTCCTTCTAATTCGAGTAACGTTTGTATGGAAACGACAGGATTTTCTTTTGGGATACGAGTATGTCCTTTCCGATGCACTATAACTTCTTAACGGCATCCCACGCTACCTCACATTGACGAATTAACACAGACATTGCGTCGCTATGAAGTACTATGTGTTCTATGACTTCTCCTTCTAAATCGAGTAACGTTTCTATGGAAACGACACGAATTTCTTTTGGGATACGAGTATATCCTTTCCGATGCACTATTCCTCCTTTACTGCAACCCTCGCAGCCTCACATTGACGAGTTAACACAGAAATTGCATCGCTAAGAAATACTTTGGGCTCTGCGACTTCTCCTTCTAAATCGAGTGACGTTTCTATTGAAACGACAGGATTTTCCTTGGGAATACGAGTATCTTCTTTCCTATGCACTATTCGTTATTTACCTAATCCCTCGCTTCCCTCACATTAACGAATTAACACAGAAATTGCGTCGTTGTGAAATACTATGTGATCTATAACTTCTTCTAAATCCAGTAACGTTTCTATGGAGACGACAGGATTTTCTTTTGGGATACGAATATCTCCGTTCCGATACATTATTCCTTCTTTACTGCATCCCTCGCACCCTCACATTGACGAATTAACAAAGAAATTGCGTCGCTATGGAATACTACGAGTTCTATGACTTCTCCTTCTAAATCGAGTAACGTTTCTATGGAAAGGACTGGATTTTATTTTGGGATATGAGTATCTCCTTTCCCGATGCCCTATTGATTCTTTACTGTATCCCTCGCTCCCTCTTATTGACGAATTAACACAGTTATTGCGTCGCTATGAAATGCAATGTGTTCTATGACTTCTCCGTGTAAATCGAGGAACGTGTCTATGGAAAGGACTGGATTTTCTTTTGGGATACAACTATCTCCTTTCTGATGTACTATTCCATCTATACTGCATCCTTCGCTCCTTTACATTGACGAATTACAACAGAAATTGCGTCGCTATTAAATACTACGGTTTCTATGATATCTCCTTCTAAATCAAGTAACATTTCTATGGAAACGACAGGATAATTTTTGGGATACGAGTGTCTCCAATCCGATGCACTATACCTTCTTTATAGCATCCCTCGCTCCCTCACATTGACGAATTAACACAGAATGTGCGTCGCTATGAAATACTATGTGTTCTATGACACCTCCCTCTAAATCGAGTAACGTTTCTATGGTTACGACAAAATTTTCTTTTGGGATACAAATATCTCCTTCCCGATGCACTATTACTTTTTTACTGCATCCCTCGCTACGTCGCATTGACGAATTGATACAGAAATTGTGTCGTTGTGAAATACTACGGGTTCTATAACTTCTCCTTCTAAATCGAGTAATGTTTCTATGGAAACGACAGGATTTTCTTTTGGGATACGAGTATGTCCTTTCCGATGCACTATTACTTCTTAACGGCATCCCACGCTCCCTCACATTGACGAATTAACACAGACGTTGCGTCGCTATGAAATACTATGCGTTCTATGACATCTCCTTCTAAATCGAGTAACGTTTCTATGGAAACGAAAGGATTTTCTTTCGGGATACGACCATTTCCTTTCCGATTCACTATTTGTTCTATATAGCATCCCTCGCTCCCTCACATTGTCGAATAAGCACAGACATTGCTTCGCTATCATTTACTATGGGTTCTATGACTTCTCCTTCTAAATCGAGTAACGTTTCTATGGAAACGACAGGAATTCCTTTTGGGATACTAGTATCTCCTTTCGATGCACTATTTCTTCTTTACTGCATCCCTCGCTACCTCACATTGACGAATTAACGCAGAAATTGAGTCGTTATGAAATACTATGGGTTCTATGACTTCTCCTTCTAAATCGAGAAACGTTTCTATGGAAAAGACAGGATTTTCTTTTGGGATACGAGTTTTTCCTTTCCGATGCGCTATTCCTTCTTTACTGCATTCCTCACTCCCTCACATTGACGAACTAACAATGATATATAGCCGCTATGATATACTATGGGTTCTATGATTTCTCCTTCTAATCGAGTAACGTTTCTATGTACACGACAGATCTTCTTTTGGGATACGAGTATCTCCTTTCCGATGCACTGTTCCTTCTTTACTGCATCAATCGCTCGCTCACATTGACGAATTAACACAGAGATTGGGTCGCTATACAATACTATGGGTTCTATGACTTCTCCTTCTAATTCGAGTAACATTTCTATTGAAACGACAGGATTTTCTTTTAGGGTACGAGTATCTCCTTTCCGATGCACTATTCCCTCTTTACTGCATCCCTCGCTCTCTCACATTTACGTATTAACACAGAAATTACGTCGCTATGAAATACCTTCGTTTCTATGGCTTCTCCATCTAAATCGAGTAACGTTTCTATGGAAACGACAGGATTTTCTTTTGGGATACGAGTATCTCCTTTCAGAAGCAGTATTCTTTCTTTACTGCATGCCTCGATCCCTCACATTGACGAATAAGCTCGGAAATTGCGTGGCTATGAAATACTATAGGTTCTATGACTCCTCCTTCTAAATCGAGTTACGTTTCTATGGAAACGACTGTATTTTCTTTTGGGATACGAGTATCTCCTTTCCCGATGGCCTATTGATTCTTTACTGTATCCCTCGCTCCCTCTTATTGACGAATTAACACAGTTATTGCGTCGCTATGAAATGCAATGTGTTCTATGACTTCTCCGTGTAAATCGAGGAACGTGTCTATGGAAAGGACTGGATTTTCTTTTGGGATACAACTATCTCCTTTCTGATGTACTATTCCATCTATACTGCATCCTTCGCTCCTTTACATTGACGAATTACAACAGAAATTGCGTCGCTATTAAATACTACGGTTTCTATGATATCTCCTTCTAAATCAAGTAACATTTCTATGGAAACGACAGGATAATTTTTGGGATACGAGTGTCTCCAATCCGATGCACTATACCTTCTTTATAGCATCCCTCGCTCCCTCACATTGACGAATTAACACAGAATGTGCGTCGCTATGAAATACTATGTGTTCTATGACACCTCCCTCTAAATCGAGTAACGTTTCTATGGTTACGACAAAATTTTCTTTTGGGATACAAATATCTCCTTCCCGATGCACTATTACTTCTTTACTGCATCCCTCGCTACGTCGCATTGACGAATTGACACAGAAATTGTGTCGTTGTGAAATACTACGGGTTCTATAACTTCTCCTTCTAAATCGAGTAATGTTTCTATGGAAACGACAGGATTTTCTTTTGGGATACGAGTATGTCCTTTCCGATGCACTATTACTTCTTAACGGCATCCCACGCTCCCTCACATTGACGAATTAACACAGACGTTGCGTCGCTATGAAATACTATGCGTTCTATGACATCTCCTTCTAAATCGAGTAACGTTTCTATGGAAACGAAAGGATTTTCTTTCGGGATACGACCATTTCCTTTCCGACTCACTATTTGTTCTATATAGCATCCCTCGCTCCCTCACATTGTCGAATAAGCACAGACATTGCTTCGCTATCATTTACTATGTGTTCTATGACTTCTCCTTCTAAATCGAGTAACGTTTCTATGGAAACGACAGGAATTCCTTTTGGGATACTAGTATCTCCTTTCGATGCACTATTTCTTCTTTACTGCATCCCTCGCTACCTCACATTGACGAATTAACGCAGAAATTGAGTCGTTATGAAATACTATGGGTTCTATGACTTCTCCTTCTAAATCGAGAAACGTTTCTATGGAAAAGACAGGATTTTCTTTTGGGATACGAGTTTGTCCTTTCCGATGCCCTATTCCTTCTTTACTGCATTCCTCACTCCCTCACATTGACGAACTAACAATGATATATAGCCGCTATGAAATACTATGGGTTCTATGACTTCTCCTTCTAATCGAGTAACGTTTCTATGTACACGACAGATCTTCTTTTGGGATACGAGTATCTCCTTTCCGATGCACTGTTCCTTCTTTACTGCATCAATCGCTCGCTCACATTGACGAATTAACACAGAGATTGGGTCGCTATACAATACTATGGGTTCTATGACTTCTCCTTCTAATTCGAGTAACATTTCTATTGAAACGACAGGATTTTCTTTTAGGGTACGAGTATCTCCTTTCCGATGCACTATTCCCTCTTTACTGCATCCCTCGCTCTCTCACATTTACGTATTGACACAGAAATTACGTCGCTATGAAATACCTTCGTTTCTATGGCTTCTCCATCTAAATCGAGTAACGTTTCTATGGAAACGACAGGATTTTCTTTTGGGATACGAGTATCTCCTTTCAGAAGCAGTATTCTTTCTTTACTGCATGCCTCGATCCCTCACATTGACGAATAAGCTCGGAAATTGCGTGGCTATGAAATACTATAGGTTCTATGACTCCTCCTTCTAAATCGAGTTACGTTTCTATGGAAACGACTGTATTTTCTTTTGGGATACGAGTATCTCCATTCCGATGCACAATTCCTTCTTTACTGCATCCCTCGCTCCCTCAGATTGACGATTTAACTCAGAATTTGCGTCGCTATGAAATACTATGGGTTCTATGACATCTCCTTCTAAATTGAGTAACGTTTCTATGGGAACGACAGGATTTTCTTTTGGTTTACGACTATCTCCTTTCCGATGCACTATTCCTTCTGTACTAATTGCCTCACTCCCTCACATTGGCGAATTAGGACAGAAATTGCTTCGCTATGAGATACCATGGGTTCTATGACTTCTCCTTCTAAACCGAGTAACGTTTCTATGGAAACGACAGGATTTTCTTTTGGGATACGACTATCTCCTCTTCGATGCACTATTGGTTCTTTACTGCATCCCTCGCTCGATCACATTGAGGAATACGCACAGAAATTGCATCGCTATCAAATACTATTGGTTCTATGACTTCTCCTTCTAAATCAAGTAACGTTTCTATGTAAACGAAAGGATTTTCTTTTGGGATACGAGTATCCCCTTTCCGGTGCGCTATTGCTTCTTTACTGCATCCCTCGCTCCCTCACATTGACGAATTAACACAGAAATGGCGTCGCTATGAAATAGTATGTGTTCTATGTCTTCTCCCTTTAAATCGAGTAACGTTTCTACGGAAACGACAGGATTTTGTTTTGGGATACGAGTATCTCCTTACCGATGAACTAATACCTCTTTACTGCATCCCTCACTCCCTCACATTGACGAATTAACACAGAAATTGCGTCGCTATGAATTACTATGGGTTCTATGACTTTGTAAGTAGGCTGTTTATGTTTTCTCTATGTAAGTAGGCTGTTTAAGTTTTCTTGTTGGCAACGTTAAGTAGGCTGTTTATGTTTTCTGTATGTAAGTAGGCTGTTTAGGTTTTTTTATTGGTAACGCCACCTCTGTATGAAAATCACTGGCTGTGCTGTGTGCAGTCTGTGGCTTGTTTGCATTGTTGTCCGCCATTGTAGTGTTAGGCAGCTGGATGTGAACAGCGCGTAGCGTTGCGCAGTTGGAGGTGAGCCGCCAACAGTGATGGATGTGGGGAGAGAGATGGCGGAGATTTGTAATTTGTCATGAACTGCTATATTTATTCATGATGATGTCAAGGTAAATACATTGTTTGTTCTCTATTAATATCTTTCATTTGCTAACTATCCCTATCAGTAGTTAGTGCCTTCCATAGTTTGAATCTTTTATTTAGCTGGCAGTAGTGGCGCTCGCTGTATTGCAGTAGCTTGAGCACCGAAGATTTTTGTGAGGTAAGTGATTTGTGAAAGGTATAGTTTAATGTTAGTCAGGGCCATTCTTTTGTAGGGAATTTTGAAAGTCAGATTGCGTTGCGCTAACAAAATATTGTGTGTCATCAGTGACACATGTTTACGCAATACACAGTTGGGTAACTTCACACTTATGAAACTGTATTTTGTCTGTACTTTGTAAACTGTTCATATTTTTTTGGAACCATTGTGATATTATGAGAGCTTTGAATGATGTATTTGGTATGAGATCATGATTTTTAAAGTACGTTTGAGGCAGCTGACACTTTTGACATGAGCAGAGAATTTTTTTAGGCTTAGAAATTATTGGAGGAAGTTACGACGATTTTGAGATTTGACTGAGGTGTTATGATGTTATTATTACGACGACGATGTGTATTATGTTGTTGAGGAATGTTTATTATGCTACGTATTTCTCATGATGAAATATTGAAGAAGTGTCGACGAATATGTGCATGTATAATGAGGTAAGGAATAATGAGTAGTGTTTAGGGACTCTGATTTATGAAAAGGATGTTGGAAACCTAGAAACGTACTTTAAGAGTTATGAAATGTGTGTGTATATTCGTGAATGTATTACAATGCAGACGAAAATTTTTGTGGACACTGTTATATCAATAGCATTTTGTTTCTACAGATTTGTAACGCAAATTCTTGACCTGTGAAATATTTTTATATGCGACTGTCACTGTAGCGGAAACTGCTGTCATAAATATTTCCGTAAGAAAGTTAACGGACCACCTACACATAATGCGTCGTGGGCACCCAGCTGTGTCAGACACCTGGAGAAAAAGCCATTAGCGCGTGCCTTTCAGAGTACAGGAAGAAAAAAAAGGGACGCCATTAACCTCGCTTCTGACATTCCTTTGTAGAAAGCATCGCAAAAACGACACAGTCGAACTTGAAAACATATGATTTTTGTAATGCGTTGTGGGCACACAGCTGTGTCAAACACCTGGAGAACAAGCCATTAGGGTGTGCCTTTCATCGCTAATGCGACACCCTCGTTACTTGAAAACATATGATTACTCGCACTTTGTGCTAATTACTGAAATGCTTATGAATTGATGGGAAATATTCGTACATCTGCACACCTGATTACGACAAGCGTCTTTCTACGAGAGTTGAGAGAATTTCTACTAACTTACGAAATGCCACATGACTATTGAATGATATTTTTATGCTTTGGTTTGCGTAATTGCTTATTTCATTTGATATCTGGTTTCCAGCTGTGTTGCAGCATTGCTTTTATAAAATGAAATGCATTTGCTAATGTGAACACTTTCTGTCAACAGATCTATTAAATAATTATTTTATGATCCACATTCTTTAAAAAAAGGAGCACTTGGAAAGGAAAGAACAATAAGAAGGAACTAATAACAGTAACACATAATTTTCTTTTCAAGTACTTGGTAATTTCTTTTGTAGAATAAATTGTGATGCATCACTCTAGTGTTAAGATGTGACATAGGTATTAGACATGGCCATTTTAGTGTAATATTTTTTCTGCTTTCGCTATGTCATGTTTAGGTATAAGTTGCTGCTGTTTGCCAGGCATAGTGCTACTGAACTTTAATTTGTGTTACTCTGCTAAGCCAGATTTATTTTTTTGTTGCTGCACATTGGCTCATATTAGTTGTAATTTTGCATTTTTTCTGTTAATTTAGATTTACTGTAGCTTGCTTTGCGATTTTCCATTTTTTTTCATTGCTGTTTATATTAATTGTTTTATGTGCTGCTGCATTGCCTCGTCCCTTAGTTTAGCATCTGAGCTCAGTAGATTTAAGTTAGCTTAAGAGGGGTAGACTATATAAGAAACTAAATATGATGAATTGGAAGAAATGCATTTAGACGCTATAAGAAAATGGTTTGGCCAAAAAAAAAAGTATTTTAGGTAGGATTTTCTTGGAAATAAATGATGAGGTAAGATAATGGAAAATAAAAATGAGGTAAGAAATGTGTGAACATATAAACACAGAAAGCATGATTAGTTAGAATTTTTTTTGGTGGAAACAAAGGATGAAATAAGAGGAAAGATGTATGAAGTTCTGGGTTGGACTGCAGTACCAAATGTTACACTGAAAACGAACCCTGTCCTTTCCTATTGGTGTTATCCCACTATGTGTGTGTGTACCCTTGTGTATTTGTTTTCTTCCTGTCTCTGTGTAGTTTCATAGAATTTTTTCTTCTTTTAATATTAAGCTACATTCACTATGATGAGGAATACTGATATCCTCGAATATAATTGGCATTAATAATATGTTATTTACTTTGTAAAGATGTTTAGACAGTATTTACTCTGTTTTGTGTTAATGCTAATGTGTGAAGTTGATGTTTCAAAAGTTATTGTGATCTTTTATGTATGTACTCATGTCATAATTCCTGTAACACTGACGTATATGTCTATTTCTATTCTTTTGTAACGCCTGTTTTACTACAAATGTTATCTGTATTATTATGTTCTTTAATGATGTATTTTGTACCTTTGTTATTGTATTCTTCTGTTATAAAATTGTAATTGTCACCAGTTCATGATATTATTAACTTGTAAGTTCCATTTCACTGCACACGTTTCTGTTGGTCATAGTATATGGACAATATGTGAGAAGTAGGTACTGACAGTGTTTGCACGTGTGTTGGTAATTCAGCAAGGGACTGGATAACAGCATTGCTGGTTCTAAGGACAGTTAAAAGAAAAACTTCCTGAGTGCACAAGTGGTGGTTTATGGACTTGCTATATTCTCTGCAAGAATCTTCGATGGTGATTGTGCACCTGCACAGTCGCAACAGATGGCTGCTGGCCGTCTATACCAGGACTACAGTGGGTCTGCACCTCTGGTGGCCCACCAATACCATTATCTCTACAAGGACTACAGTGGGTCTGCACCTCTGGTGGCCCACCAATACCATACTCACTACCAGGACTACAGTGGGTCTGCTCTGTGGTGACCTACCTACCAATATTCTTCCAAACTACGACTGACTCTGCTGTGGGTTTGCTCTGTTGTGGCCCATTATCTTCCGTTGGAAGGACAACGCTACTTCTTCAAGACTGCATGGAAATCCACTACTTCCGTGTGCATTTTCTTTTACTGCTCAGACTTTGAGAAAAACACTGTTATTCTACTGTTATGTACGATCAGGACTGTCTTTATAGACTGTGAGAAAGTTTTAGCTTTTGACCAACATTGTATCAATAAGTTTGTGCATTTGATTTCTTTGTTATTGTAATTATGAAAAATTTTATCAAATCATTATTGGCCACTGCCCAAAAATATTTTGTAAAATTTTTTGTGGGGAGCATGGAGGCTATATAAGTAGGCTGTTTATGTTTTCTCTATGTAAGTAGGCTGTTTATGTTTTCTTGTTGGCAACGTTAAGTAGGCTGTTTATGTTTTCTGTATGTAAGTAGGCTGTTTAGGTTTTTTTATTGGTAACGCCACCTCTGTATGAAAATCACTGGCTGTGCTGTGTGCAGTCTGTGGCTAGTTTGCATTGTTGTCCGCCATTGTAGTGTTAGGCAGCTGGATGTGAACAGCGCGTAGCGTTGCGCAGTTGGAGGTGAGCCGCGAGCAGTGGTGGATGTGGGGAGAGAGATGGCGGAGATTTGTAATTTGTCATGAACTGCTATATTTATACATGATGATATCAAGGTAAATACATTGTTTGTTCTCTATTAATATCTTTCATTTGCTAACTATCCCTATCAGTAGTTAGTGCCTTCCATAGTTTGAATCTTTTATTTAGCTGGCAGTAGTGGCGCTCGCTGTATTGCAGTAGCTTGAGCAGCGAAGATTTTTGTGAGGTAAGTGATTTGTGAAAGGTATAGTTTAATGTTAGTCAGGGCCATTCTTTTGTAGGGAATTTTGAAAGTCAGATTGCGTTGCGCTAACAAAATATTGTGTGTCACGTTAAGCACAGTCTCGTGTAGAATTGTTCAAAGGGGACGTTTCAACTTCTCCTTCTAATTCGAGTAACGTTTCTATGGAAACGACAGGATTTTCTTTTGGGATACGAGTATCTCATTTCCGATGCACTATTCCCTCTTTACTGCAGCCCTCGCTCTCTCACATTTACGTATTAACACAGAAATTACGTCGCTATGAAATACTATGGTTTCTATGGCTTCTCCATCTAAATCGAGTAACGTTTCTATGGATACGACAGGATTTTCTTTTGGCATACGAGTATCTCCTTTCCGAAGCAGTATTCCTCCTTTACTGCATCCCTCGCTCCCTCACATTGACGAATAAGCTCAGAAATTGCGTCGCTATGAAATACTATAGGTTCTATGACTCCTCCTTCTAAATCGAGTTACGTTTCTATGGAAACGAATTGATTTTCTTTTGGGATACGAGTATCTCCTTTCCGATGCACTATTCCATCATTACTGCATCCCTCGCTCCCTCACATTGACGATTTAACTCAGAATTTGCGTCGCTATGAAATACTATGGGTTCTTTGACATCTCCTTCTAAATCGAGTAACGTTTCTATGGAGACGACAGGATTTTCTTGTGGGATACGACTATCTCTTTTCCGATGCACTATTCCTTCTGTACTGATTGCCTCACTCCCTCACATTGGCGAATTAACACAGAAATTGCGTCGCCATGAAATACCATGGGATCTATGACTTCTCCTTCTAAACCGAGTAACGTTTCTATGGAAACGACAGGACTTTCTTTTGGGATACTACTATCTCCTCTCCGATGCACCATTGGGTCTTTACTGCATCCCTCGCTCGATCACATTGAGGAGTACGCACCGAAATTGCGTCGCTATCAAATACTATTGGTTCTATGACTTCTGCTTCTAAATCAAGTAACGTTTCTATGGAACAGAAAGGATTTTCTTTTGGGATACGAGTATTCCCTTTCCGATACTCTATTGCTTCTTTACTGCATCCCCCGCTCCCTCACATTGACGAATTAACACAGAAATGGCGTCGCTATGAAATAGTATGTGTTCTATGTCTTCCCCCTTTAAATCGAGTAACGTTTCTATGGAAACGTCAGGAATTTCTTTAGGGATACGAATACCTCCTTCCGATGCACTATTCTTTCTTTACTGCATCCCTCGCTATCTCACACGGACGAATTAACACAGAAATTGCGTCGCTATGAAATACTATTTGTTCTATGACATCTCCTTCAAAATCGACTAACGTTTCTATGGTAACGACAGGATTTTTTTTTGGGTTACGAGTATCTCCTTTCTCTTCTTCCCTTCTTTACTGCATTCATCGCTCCCTCACTTTGACGAATTAAGACAGAAATTGCGTAGCTATGTAATACTATGGGTTCTACGACTTCTCCTGCTAAATCGAGTAACGTTTCTATGGTATCGACAGGATTTTCGTTTCGGATACGAGTATCTCTTTTCCGATGCACTATTCCTTCTGTATTGCATCCCTCGCTCCCTCACAATGACGAATTCACACAGATATTGCGTTGCTATTACATACTATGGGTTCTATAACTTCTCCTTCTATTTCGGGTAACGCTTCTATGGAAACGACAGGGTTTCTTTTTGGATACGACTATATCCATTTTGATGCACTATTCCTTCTGTATTGCATCCTTCGCTCCCTCACATTGACGAATTCACACAAATATTGCGTCGCCATGAATTACTATGGGTTCTATGACTTCTCCTTCTAAATCGAGTAACGTTTCTATGGAAACGACAGGATTTTCTTTTGTGATACGAGTATCTCATTTCCGATGCACTATTCCCTCTTTACTGCATCCGTCGCTCCCTCACATTTACGTATTAACACAGAAATTACGTCGCTATGAAATACTATGGTTTCTATGGCTTCTCCATCTAAATCGAGTGACGTTTCTATGGATACGACAGGATTTTCTTTTGGGATACGAATATCTCCATTCCGAAGCAGTATTCCTCCTTTACTGCATCCCTCGCTGCCTCACATTGACGAATAAGCTCAGAAATTGCGTCGCTATGAAAAACTATAGGTTCTATGACTCCTCCTTCTAAATCGAGTTACGTTTCTATGGAAACGAATTGATTTTCTTTTGGGGTACGAGTATCTCTTTCCGATGCACTATTCCTTCTTTACTGCTTCCCTCTCTCCCTCACATTGACGAATTAACATAAAAACTGCGTCGCTATGAAATACTATGGGTTCTATGACTTCCCCTTCTAAATCGAGTAACGTTTCTATTGAAACCACATGATTTTCTTTTGGGATACGAGTATCTCCTTTCCGATGCACTGTTCCTTCTTTACTGCATTCCTCGCGCCCTCACATTGATGAATTAACACAGAGATTGGGTAGCTATGAAATACTATGAGTTCAATGACTTCTCCTTCTAATCGAGTAACGTTTCTATGGAAACGACAGGATTTTCTTTTGGTATACGAGTATCTCCATTCCGATGCACTATTCCCTCTTTACTGCATTCCTCGCTCCCTCATATTGACGAATTCAGACAGAAATAGCGTGGCTATGAAATACTATGGGTTCTATTACTTCTCCTTCTAAATCGAGTAACGTTTCTAAGGAAATGACAGGATTCTCTTTTGGTATACGAGTATGTCCTTTCCGATGCACTATTCCTTCTTTACTGCTTCCCTCGCTCCCGCACATTGACGAATTAACACAGAAATTGCGTCGCTATGAAATACTACCGGTTCTGTGACTTCTCCTTGTAAATCGAGTAACGCTTCAATTGAAACGACAGGATTTTCTTTTGGGGCACGAGTACTTCCTTTCCGATGCGCTGTTCCTTCTTTACTGCATTCCTCGCTCCCTCTCAGTGACGAATTAAGACGGAAATTGCGTGGCTATGAAATACTATGTGTTCTATGACTTCTCCTTCTATATCGAATAACATTTCTATGGCAACGACAGGATTTTCTTTTGGTATACGACTATGTACTTTTCGATGCACTATTCCTTGTTTACTGCTTCCCTCGCTCCGTCACATTGACGAATTAACACAGAAATTGTCGCTTTGAAATACTATGGGTTCTATGACTTCCCCTTCTAAATCGAGTAACGTTTCTATTGAAACTACATGATTTTCTTTTGGGATACGGGTATCTCCTTTCCGATGCACTGTTCCTTCTTTACTGCGTCCCTCGCTCCCTCACATTGACGAATTAACACAGAGATTGGGTAGCTATGAAATACTATGGGTTCTATGACTTCTCTTTCTTGACCGAGTAACGTTTCTATGGAAACGACAGGATTTTCTTTTGGGTTACGACTATCTTCTCTCCGATGCACTATTGGTTCTTTACTGCATCCCTCGCTCGTTCACATTGAGGAATAGGCTCAGAATTTTCGTCGCTATCAAGTACTATTGGTTCTATGACTTCTCCTTCTAAATCAAGTAACGTTTCTATGAAAACGAAAGGATTTTCTCTTGGGATACGAGTATCCCCTTTCCGATGCGCTATTGCTTCTTTACTGCATCCCTGGCTCCCTCACATTGACGAATTAACACAGAAATGGCTTCGCTATGAAATAGTATGTGTTCTATGTCTTCTCCCTTTAAATCGAGTAACGTTTCTAAGGGTACGTCAGGAATTTCTTTAGGGATACGAGTACCTCTTTCCGATGCACTATTCCTTGTTTACTGCATTCCTCGCTCCCTCTCATTGACGAATTAAGACATATATTGCGTGGCTATGAAATACCATGGGTTCTATGACTTTGCACTCTAAATGGAGTAACGTTTCTATGGTAACGACAGGATTTTCTTTTCGGATACGAGTATCTCCTTTCAGATGCACTATTCCTAGTGTGTTGCATCCGCCGCTCCCTCACATTGACGAATTAACACAGATATTGTGTCGCTATGAAATACTATGTGTTCTATGGCTTCTCCTTCTAAATCGAGTAACGTTTCTACTGAAACTACAGGATTTTCATTCGGGCTACGAGTATCTCCTTTCAGATGCACTATTCCTTCTTCACTGCATCCCTCGCACAATCACATTGACGAATTAACAATGATATTGCGTCGCCATGAAATACTATGGATTCTATGACATCTCCTTCTAAATGAGTAACGTTTCTATGGTATCGACAGGATTTTCTTTTCTGATACGAGTATCTCCTTTCCGATGCACTAGTCCTTCTGTATTGCATCCCTCGCTCCCTCACATTGACGAATTCACACAGAAATAGCGTCGCTATAACATACTATGGGTTCTATAACTTCTCCTTCTATAACGGGTAACGCTTCTATGGAAACGACAGGGTTTCTTTTTGGATACGACTATCTCCATTTTGATGCATTATTCCTTCTGTATTGCATCCGTCGCTCCCTCACATTGATGAATTAACACAGATATGGCGTAGACTTGAAATACTATGCGTTCTATGACTTCTCCTTCTAAATCGAGTAACATTTCTATGGAAAAGACAGGATTTTCTTTTGGAATACGAGTATCTCCTTTCCGATGCACTATTACCTCTTTACTGCATCCCTCGCTCCCTCACATTGACGAATTACCTCAGAAATTGCGACGCTATGAAATACTATGCGTTCTATGACTTCTCCTTCTAAATCGAGCAACGATTGTATGGAAACGACAGGCTTTTCTTTTGGGATACGAGTATCTCCTTTCTGATGCACTATTCCTTCTTTACTGCATCCCTCGCTCCCTCACATTGACGAATTAACACAGAAATGGCGTCGCTATGAAATACTATGTGTTCTATGTCTTCTCCTTCCAAATCGAGTAACCTATCTACTGATACGACAGGAATTTCTTTAGGGATACGAGTACCTCTTTCCGATGCACTATTCCTTCTTTACTGCATCCCACGCTACCTGACTTGGACGAAATAACATAGAAATTGCGTCGCTATGAAGTACTATTTGTTCTATGACATCTCCTTCAAAATCGACTAACGTTTCTATGGAAACGACAGGATTTTCTTTTGGGATACGAGTATCTCCTTTCCGATGCACTATCCCTTCTTTACTGCATCCCTCGCTCCGTCACATTGACGAATTAACACAGAAATTGTCGCTATGAAATACTATGGGTTCTATGACTTCCCCTTCAAAATCGAGTAACGTTTCTATTGAAACTACATGATTTTCTTTTGGGATACGAGTATCTCCTTTCCGATGCACTGTTCCTTCTTTACTGCATCCCTCGCTCCCTCACATTGACGAATTAACACAGAGATTGGGTAGCTATGAAATACTATGGGTTCTATGACTTCTCCTTCTAATCGAGTAACGTTTCTATGGAAACGACCGGATTTTCTTTTGGTATACGAGTATCTCCTTTCCGATGCACTATTCCTTCTTTACTGCATCCCTCGTTCCCTCACATTGACTGATAAGCACAGAAATTGCGTCGCTATAAAATACTATGGGTTCTATGACTTTTCACTCTAAATCGAGTAACGTTTCAATGGTAACGACAGGATTTTCTTTTCGGATACGAGTATCTCCTTTCAGATCCACTATTCTTTGTGTATTGCATCCGTCGCTCCCTCACATTGACGAATTAACACAGATATTGTGTCGCTATGAAATACTATGTGTTCTATGGCTTCTCCTTCTAAATCGAGTAACGTTTCTACTGAAACTACAGGATTTTCATTTGGGATACGAGTATCTCCTTTCCGATGCACTATTCCTTCCTCACTGCATCCCTCGCTCAATCACATTGACGAATTAACAATGATATTGCGTCGCTATGAAATACTATGTATTCTATGACTTCTCCTTCTAATCGAGTAACGTTTCTATGGAAACGTCAGGATTTTCTTTTGGGATACAAGTTTATCCTTTCCGATGCACTATTCCTTCTTTACTGCATCCCTCGTTCCCTCACATTGATGAATAAGCACAGAAATTGCGCCGCTATAAAATACTATGGGTTCTATAACTTCTCCTTCTAAATCGAGTAACGTTTATATGTTAACCACAGGATTTTCTTTTCGGATACGAGTATCTCATTTCCGATGCACTATTCCTTCTGTATTGCATCCCTTGCTCCCTCACATTGACGAATTCACACAGAAATTGCGTCGCTATAACATACAATGGGTTCTATAACTTCTCCATCTATATAGGGTAACGCTTCTATGTAAACGACGGGGTTTCTTTTGGGTTACGACTATCTCCATTTTGATGCTCTATTCCTTCTGTATTGCATCCGTCGCTCCCTCACATTGACGAATTAACACAGATACTGCGTAGCCTTGAAATACTATGCGTTCTATGACTAATCCATCTAAATCGAGTAACGTTTCTATGGAAACGACAGGATTTCCTTTTGGGATACGAGAATCTCCTTTCCGATGCACTATTCCTCCTTTACTGCATTCCTCGCTAACTCACATTGACGAATTCAGACAGAAATTGCGTGGCTATGAAATACTATGGGTTCTATTACTTCTCATTCTAAATCGAGTAACGTTTCTATGGAAACGACAGGATTTTATTTTGGTATACCAGTATGTCCTTTCCGATGCTTTATTCCTTCTTTACTGCTTCCCTCGCTACCGCACATTGACGAATTAACACAGAAATTGCGTCGCTATGAAATAGTATGTGTTCTATGTCTTCTCCCTTTAAATCGAGTAACGTTTCTATGGAAACGTCAGGAATTTCTTTAGGGATACGAGTACCTCTTTCCGATGCACTATGCCTTCTTTACTGCATCCCACGCTACCTCACATGGACGAATTAACACAGAAATTGCGTCGCTCTGAAATACTATTTGTTCTATGACATCTCCTTCAAAATCGACTAACGTTTCAATGGAAACGACAGGATTTTCTTTTGGGATACGAGTATCTCCCTTCCGATGCACTATCCCTTCTTTACTGCATCCCTCGCTCCGTCACATTGACGAATTAACACAGAAATTGTCGCTGTGAAATATTATGGGTTCTATGACTTCCCCTTCTAACTCGAGTAACGTTTCTATTGAAACTACATGATTTTCTTTTGGGATACGAGTATGTCCTTTCCGATGCACTGTTCCTTCTTTACTGCATCCCTCGCTCCCTCACATTGACGAATTAACACAGAGATTGGGTAGCTATGAAATACAATGTTTTCTATGGCTTCTCCATCTAAATCGGGTAACGTTCCAATGGAAACGAAAGGATTTTCCTTTGGGATACGAGTATCTCCTTTCCGATGCAGTATTCCTTCTTTACTTCATCCCTCGCTCCCTCACATTGACGAATAAGCTCATAAATTGCGTCGCTATGATATACTATAAGTTCTATGACTCCACCTTCTACATCGATTTACGTTGCTATGGAAACGACTGGATTTTCTTTTGGGATACGAGTATCTCCTTTCCGATGCACCATTCCTTCTTTACGGCATCCCTCGCTCCCTCACATTGACGATTTAACTCAGAATATGCGTCGCTATGAAATACTATGGGTTCTATGACATCTCCTTCTAAATCGAGTAACGTTTCTATGGAAGCGAAAGGATTTTCTATTGGGATACGACTATCTCCTTTCCGATGCACTATTCCTTCTCTACTGATTCCCATACTCCCTCACATTGGCGAATTAACACAGAAATTGCGTCGCTATGAAATACCATGGGTTCTATGACTTCTCCTTCTAAATCGAGTAATGTTTCTATGGAAACGACAATATTTTCATTTGGGATACGACTATCTCCTTTCCGATGCAGTATTGGTTCTTTACTGCATTCCTCGCTCCCTCACATTGACGAATTAAGACAGAAATTGCGTGGCTATGAAATAATATGGGTTCTATTACTTCTCCTTCTAAATCGAGTAATGTTTCTATGGAATCGACAGAATTTTCTATTCGGATACGAGTATCTCCTTTCCGATTCACTATTCCGCCTTTACTGCATCCCTCTCTCCCTCACATTGAGGAATTAACACAGAAATTGTCGCTATGAAATACTATGGGTTTTATGAATTCCCCTTCCAAATCGAGTAACGTATCTATTGAAACTACATGATTTTCTTTTGGGATACGAGAATGTCCTTTCTGATGCACTATTCCTTCTTTACTGCATTCCTCGCTCCCTCACACTGACGAATTCAGACAGAAATTGCGTGGCTATGAAATACTATGGGTTCTATTACTTCTCACTCTAAATCGAGTAACGTTTCTATAGAAACGACAGGATTTCCTTTTGGTATACGAGTATGTCCTTTCCGATGCACTATTCCTTCTTTACTGCTTCCCTCGCTACCGCACATTGACGAATTAACACAGAAATTGCGTCGCTATGAAATAGTATGTGTTCTATGTCTTCTCCCTTTAAATCGAGTAACGTTTCTATGGATACGTCAGGAATTTCTTTAGGGATACGAGTACCTCTTTCCGATGCACTATTCCTACTTTACTGCATCCCACGCTACCTCACATGGACGAATTAACACAGAAATTGCGTCGCTCTGAAATACTATTCGTTCTATGACATCTCCTTCAAAATCGACTAACGTTTCAATGGAAACGACAGATTTTCTATTGGGATACGAGTATCGCCTTTCCGATGCACTATCCCTTCTTTACTGCATCCCTCGCTCCGTCACATTGACGAATTAACACAGAAATTGTCGCTATGAAATATTATGGGTTCTATGACTTCCCCTTCTAAATCGAGTAACGTTTCTATTGAAAACACAGGATATTCTTTTGGGGTACGAGTACTTCCATTCCGATGCACTATTCCTTCTTTACTGCATTCCTCGCTCCCTCACATTGACGAATTAAGACAGAAATTGCATGGCTATGAAATACTATCGGTTCTATGACTTCTCCTTCTAAATGGAGTAACATTTCTACGGAAACGACAGGATTTTCTTTTGGTATACGAGTATGTCCTTTTCGGTGTACTATTCCTTCTTTAATGCTTCCGTCGCTCCCTCACATTGACGAATGAACACAGAAATTGCGCCGCTATGAAGTACTATGGGTTCTATGACTTCTCCTTCTAATCGAGTAATGTTTCTATGGAAACGACAGGTTTTTCTTATGGTATACGAGTATCTCCTTTCCGATGCACTATTCCTTCTGTACTGCATCCCTCGTTCCCTCACATTGACGAATAAGCACAGAAATTGCGTCGCTATAAAATACTATGGGTTCTATGACTTTTCACACTAAATCGAGTAATGTTTCTATGGTAACGACAGGATTTTCTTTTCGGATTCGAGTATCTCCTTTCCGATGCAGTATTCCTTCTTTACTTCATCCATCGCTCCCTCACATTGACGAATAAGCTCATAAATTGCGTCGCTATGATATACTATAAATTCTATGACTCCACTTTCTACATCGAGTTACGTTTCTATGGAAACGACTGGATTTTCTTTTGGGATACTAGTATCTCCTTTCCGATGCACTGTTCCTTCTTTACTGCGTCCCTCGCTCCCTCACATTGACGAATTAACACAGAGATTGGGTAGCTATGAAATACTATGGGTTCTATGACTTCTCTTTCTTGACCGAGTAACGTTTCTATGGAAACGACAGGATTTTCAATTGGGTTACGACTATCTCCTCTCCGATGCACTATTGGTTCTTTACTGCATCCCTCGCTCGTTCACATTGAGGAATAGGCACAGAATTTTCGTCGCTATCAAGTACTATTGGTTCTATGACTTCTCCTTCTAAATCAAGTAACGTTTCTATGAAAACGAAAGGATTTTCTCTTGGGATACGAGTATCCCTTTTCCGATGCGCTATTGCTTCTTTACTGCATCCCTGGCTCCCTCACATTGACGAATTAACACAGAAATGGCTTCGCTATGAAATAGTATGTGTTCTATGTCTTCTCCCTTTAAATCGAGTAACGTTTCTAAGGGTACGTCAGGAATTTCTTTAGGGATACGAGTACCTCTTTCCGATGCACTATTCCTTGTTTACTGCATTCCTCGCTCCCTCTCATTGACGAATTAAGACAGATATTGCGTGGCTATGAAATGCCATGGGTTCTATGACTTTGCACTCTAAATGGAGTAACGTTTCTATGGTAACGACAGGATTTTCTTTTCGGATACGAGTATCTCCTTTCAGATGCACTATTCCTTGTGTGTTGCATCCGCCGCTCCCTCACATTGACGAATTAACACAGATATTGTGTCGCTATGAAATACTATGTGTTCTATGGCTTCTCCTTCTAAATCGAGTAACGTTTATACTGAAACTACAGGATTTTCATTCGGGCTACGAGTGTCTCCTTTCAGATGCACTATTCCTTCTTCACTGCATCCCTCGCTCAATCACATTGACGAATTAACAATGATATTGCGTCGCTATGAAATACTATGGATTCTATGACATCTCCTTCTAAATGAGTAACGTTTCTATGGTATCGACAGGATTTTCTTTTCTGATACGAGTATCTCCTTTCTGATGCACTAGTCCTTCTGTATTGCATCCCTCGCTCCCTCACATTGACGAATTCACACAGAAATAGCGTCGCTATAACATACTATGGGTTCTACAACTTCTCCTTCTATAACGGGTAACGCTTCTATGGAAACGACAGGGTTTCTTTTTGGATACGACTATCTCCATTTTGATGCATTATTCCTTCTGTATTGCATCCGTCGCTCCCTCACATTGATGAATTAACACAGATATGGCGTAGACTTGAAGTACTATGCGTTCTATGACTTCTCCTTCTAAATCGAGTAATGTTTCTATGGAAAAGACAGGATTTTCTTTTGGAATACGAGTATCTCCTTTCCGATGCACTATTACCTCTTTACTGCATCCCTCGCTCCCTCACATTGACAAATTACCTTAGAAATTGCGACGCTATGAAATACTATGCGTTCTATGACTTCTCCTTCTAAATCGAGCAACGATTATATGGAAACGACCGGATTTTCTTTTGGGACACGAGTATCTCCTTTCTGATGCACTATTCCTTCTTTACTGCATCCCTCGCTCCCTCACATTGACGAATTAACACAGAAATGGCGTCGCTATGAAATACTATGTGTTCTATGTCTTCTCCTTCCAAATCGAGTAACGTATCTACTGATACGACAGGAATTTCTTTAGGGATACGAGTACCTCTTTCCGGTGCACTATTCCTTCTTTACTGCATCCCACGCTACCTCACTTGGACGAAATAACATAGAAATTGCGTCGCTATGAAATACTATTTGTTCTATGACATCTCCTTCAAAATCGACTAACGTTTCTATGGAAACGACAGGATTTTCTTTTGGGATACGAGTATCTCCTTTCCGATGCACTATCCCTTCTTTACTGCATCCCTCGCTCCGTCACATTGACGAATTAACACAGAAATTGTCGCTATGAAATACTATGGGTTCTATGACTTCCCCTTCTAAATCGAGTAACGTTTCTATTGAAACTACATGATTTTCTTTTGGGATACGAGTATCTCCTTTCCGATGCACTGTTCCTTCTTTACTGCATCCCTCGCTCCCTCACACTGACGCATTAACACAGAGATTGGGTAGCTATGAAATACTATGGGTTCTATGACTTCTCCTTCTAATCGAGTAACGTTTCTATGGAAACGACAGGATTTTCTTTTGGTATACGAGTATCTCCTTTCCGATGCACTATTCCTTCTTTACTGCATCCCTCGTTCCATCACATTGACTGATAAGCACAGAAATTGCGTTGCTATAAAATACTATGGGTTCTATGACTTTTCACTCTAAATCGAGTAACGTTTCAATGGTAACGACAGGATTTTCTTTTCGGATACGAGTATCTCCTTTCAGATCCACTATTCTTTGTGTATTGCATCCGTCGCTCCCTCACATTGACGAATTAACACAGATATTGTGTCGCTATGAAATACTATGTGTTCTATGGCTTCTCCTTCTAATCGAGTAACGTTTCTATGGAAACGTCAGGATTTTCTTTTGGGATACAAGTTTATCCTTTCCGATGCACTATTCCTTCTTTACTGCATCCCTCGTTCCCTCACATTGATGAATAAGCACAGAAATTGCGTCGCTATAAAATACTATGGGTTCTATAACTTCTCCTTCTAAATCGAGTAACGTATATATGTTAACCACAGGATTTTCTTTTCGGATACGAGTATCTCATTTCCGATGCACAATTCCTTCTGTATTGCATCCCTTGCTCCCTCACATTGACGAATTCACACAGAAATTGCGTCGCTATAACATACAATGGGTTCTATAACTTCTCCATCTATATTGGGTAACGCTTCTATGGAAACGACGGGGTTTCTTTTGGGTTACGACTATCTCCATTTTGATGCTCTATTCCTTCTGTATTGCATCCGTCGCTCCCTCACATCGACGAATTAACACAGATACTGCGTAGCCTTGAAATACTATGCGTTCTATGACTAATCCATCTAAATCGAGTAACGTTTCTATGGAAACGACAGGATTTCCTTTTGGGATACGAGAATCTCCTTTCCGATGCACTATTCCTCCTTTACTGCATTCCTCGCTAACTCACATTGACGAATTCAGACAGAAATTGCGTGGCTATGAAATACTATGGGTTCTATTACTTCTCATTCTAAATCGAGTAACGTTTCTATGGAAACGACAGGATTTTATTTTGGTATACGAGTATGTCCTTTCCGATGCTTTATTCCTTCTTTACTGCTTCCCTCGCTACCGCACATTGACGAATTAACACAGAAATTGCGTCGCTATGAAATAGTATGTGTTCTATGTCTTCTCCCTTTAAATCGAGTAGCGTTTCTATGGAAACGTCAGGAATTTCTTTAGGGATACGAGTACCTCTTTCCGATGCACTATGCCTTCTTTACTGCATCCCACGCTACCTCACATGGACGAATTAACACTGAAATTGCGTCGCTCTGAAATACTATTTGTTCTATGACATCTCCTTCAAAATCGACTAACGTTTCAATGGAAACGACAGGATTTTCTTTTGGGATACGAGTATCTCCTTTCCGATGCACTATCCCTTCTTTACTGCATCCCTCGCTCCGTCACATTGACGAATTAACACAGAAATTGTCGCTGTGAAATATTATGGGTTCTATGACTTCCCCTTCTAACTCGAGTAACGTTTCTATTGAAACTACATGATTTTCTTTTGGGATACGAGTATGTCCTTTCCGATGCACTGTTCCTTCTTTACTGCATCCCTCGCTCCCTCACATTGACGAATTAACACAGAGATTGGGTAGCTATGAAATACTATGTTTTCTATGGCTTCTCCATCTAAATCGGGTAACGTTCCTATGGAAACGAAAGGATTTTCCTTTGGGATACGAGTATCTCCTTTCCGATGCAGTATTCCATCTTTACTTCATCCCTCGCTCCCTCACATTGACGATTTAACTCAGAATATGCGTCGCTATGAAATACTATGGGTTCTATGACATCTCCTTCTAAATCGAGTAACGTTTCTATGGAAGCGAAAGGATTTTCTATTGGGATACGACTATCTCCTTTCCGATGCACTATTCCTTCTCTACTGATTCCCATACTCCCTCACATTGGCGAATTAACACAGAAATTGCGTCGCTATGAAATACCACGGGTTCTATGACTTCTCCTTCTAAATCGAGTAATGTTTCTATGGAAACGACAATATTTTCATTTGGGATACGACTATCTCCTTTCCGATGCAGTATTGGTTCTTTACTGCATTCCTCGCTCCCTCACTTTGACGAATTAAGACAGAAATTGCGTGGCTATGAAATAATATGGGTTCTATTACTTCTCCTTCCAAATCGAGTAATGTTTCTATGGAATCGACAGAATTTTCTATTCGGATACGAGTATCGCCTTTCCGATTAGCTATTCCTCCTTTACTGCATCCCTCTCTCCCTCACATTGAGGAATTAACACAGAAATTGTCGCTATGAAATACTATGGGTTTTATGAATTCCCCTTCCAAATCGAGTAACGTATCTATTGGAACTACATGATTTTCTTTTGGGATACGAGAATCTCCTTTCTGATGCACTATTCCTTCTTTACTGCATTCCTCGCTCCCTCACACTGACGAATTCAGACAGAAATTGCGTGGCTATGAAATACTATGGGTTCTATTACTTCTCACTCTAAATCGAGTAACGTTTCTATAGAAACGACAGGATTTTCTTTTGGTATACGAGTATGTCCTTTCCGATGCACTATTCCTTCTTTACTGCTTCCCTCGCTACCGCACTTTGACGAATTAACACAGAAATTGCGTCGCTATGAAATAGTATGTGTTCTATGTCTTCTCCCTTTAAATCGAGTAACGTTTCTATGGATACGTCAGGAATTTCTTTAGGGATACGAGTACCTCTTTCCGATGCACTATTCCTACTTTACTGCATCCCACGCTACCTCACATGGACGAATTAACACAGAAATTGCGTCGCTCTGAAATACTATTTGTTCTATGACATCTCCTTCAAAATCGACTAACGTTTCAATGGAAACGACAGATTTTCTTTTGGGATACGAGTATCGCCTTTCCGATGCACTATCCCTTCTTTACTGCATCCCTCGCTCCGTCACATTGACGAATTAACACAGAAATTGTCGCTATGAAATATTATGGGTTCTATGACTTCCCCTTCTAAATCGAGTAACGTTTCTATTGAAAACACAGGATATTCTTTTGGGGTACGAGTACTTCCATTCCGATGCACTATTCCTTCTTTACTGCATTCCTCGCTCCCTCACATTGACGAATTAAGACAGAAATTGCATGGCTATGAAATAATATCGGTTCTATGACTTCTCCTTCTAAATCGAGTAATGTTTCTATGGAAACGACAGGATTTTCTTTTGGTATACGAGTATGTCCTTTCCGATGCACTATTCCTTCTTTACTGCTTCCCTCGCTACCGCACATTGACGAATGAACACAGAAATTGCGCCGCTATGGAATACTATGGGTTCTATGACTTCTCCTTCTAATCGAGTAATGTTTCTATGGAAACGACAGGTTTTTCTTTTGGTATACGAGTATCTCCTTTCCTATGCACTATTCCTTCTGTACTGCATCCCTCGTTCCCTCACATTGACGAATAAGCACAGAAATTGCGTCGCTATAAAATACTATGGGTTCTATGACTTTTCACACTAAATCGAGTAATGTTTCTATGGTAACGACAGGATTTTCTTTTCGGATTCGAGTATCTCCTTTCCGATGCAGTATTCCTTCTTTACTTCATCCATCGCTCCCTCACATTGACGAATAAGCTCATAAATTGCGTCGCTATGATATACTATAAATTCTATGACTCCACTTTCTACATCGAGTTACGTTTCTATGGAAACGACTGGATTTTCTTTTGGGATACGAGTATCTCCTTTCCGATGCACTTTTCCTTCTTTACGGCATCCCTCGCTCCCACACATTGACGATTTAACTCAGAATTTGCGTCGCTATGAAATACTATGGGTTCTATGACATCTCCTTCTAAATCGAGTAACGTTTCTATGGAAACGACAGGATTTTCTATTATGATACGGCTATCTCCTTTCCGATGCACTATTCCTTCTGTACGGAATGCCATAATCCCTCACATTGGCGAATTAACACAGAAATTGCGTCGCTATGAAATACCATGGGATATATGACTTCTCCTCCTAAACCGAGTAACGTTTCTAAGGAAACGACAGGATTTTCATTTGGGATACGACTATCTCCTTTCCGAAGCAGTATTGCTTCTTTACTGCATCCCTCGCTCGATCACAATGACGAATACGCACAGAAATTGCGTCGCTATCAAATACTATTGGTTCTATGAATTCTCCTTCTCAATCAAGTAGCGTTTCTATCGAAGCAAAAGGATTTTCTTTTGGGATACGAGTATCCCCTTTCTGATGCACTATTGTTTCATTACTGCATTCCTCGCTCCCTCACATTAACGAATTAAGACAGAAATTGCGTGGCTATGAAATAATATGGGTTCTAGTACTTCTCCTTCTAAATCGAGTAACGGTTCTATGGAAACGACAGGATTTTCTTTTGGGATACGAGTATCACGTTTCCGATGCACTATGCCTCCTTTACTGCATCCCTCGTTCCCTCACATTGACGAATAAGCTCAGAAATTTCGTCGCTATGGAATACTATGGGTTCTATGACTTCCCCTTCTAAATCGAGTAACGTTTCTATGGAATCGACAGATTTTACTTTGGGATACGACTAACTGCTTTCCGATGCAGTATTGCTTCTTTACTGCATCCCTCGCTCGATCACAATGACGAATACGCACAGAAATTGCGTCGCTATCAAATACTATTGGTTCTATGAATTCTCCTTCTAAATCAAGTAACCTTTCTATCGAAGCAAAAGGATTTTCTTTTGGGGTACGAGTATCCCCTTTCTGATGCACTATTGTTTCTTTACTGCATTCCTCGCTCCCTCACATTGACGAATTAAGACAGAAATTACGTGGCTATGAAATAATATGGGTTCTATTACATCTCCTTCTAAATCGAGTAACGTTTCTATGGAAACGACAGGATTTTCTTTTCGGATACGAGTATCTCCTTTCCGATGCACTATTCCTTCTTTACTGCATCCCTCGCTCCCTCACATTAACGAATTAACACAGAAATTGTCGCTATGAAATACTATGGGAATTATGAATTCCCCTTCTAAATCGAGTAACGTTTCTATTGAAACTACATGATTTTCTTTTGGGATACGAGTATCTCCTTTCCGATGCACTATTCCTTCTTTACTGCATTCCTCGCTCCCTCACATTGACGAATTCAGACAGAAATTGCGTGGCTATGAAATACTATGGGTTCTATTACATCTCCTTCTAAATCGAGTAACGTATCTACTGATACGACAGGAATTTCTTTAGGGATACGAGTACCTCTTTCCGGTGCACTATTCCTTCTTTACTGCATCCCACGCTACCTCACTTGGACGAAATAACATAGAAATTGCGTCGCTATGAAATACTATTTGTTCTATGACATCTCCTTCAAAATCGACTAACGTTTCTATGGAAACGACAGGATTTTCTTTTGGGATACGAGTATCTCCTTTCCGATGCACTATCCCTTCTTTACTGCATCCCTCGCTCCGTCACATTGACGAATTAACACAGAAATTGTCGCTATGAAATACTATGGGTTCTATGACTTCCCCTTCTAAATCGAGTAACGTTTCTATTGAAACTACATGATTTTCTTTTGGGATACGAGTATCTCCTTTCCGATGCACTGTTCCTTCTTTACTGCATCCCTCGCTCCCTCACACTGACGCATTAACACAGAGATTGGGTAGCTATGAAATACTATGGGTTCTATGACTTCTCCTTCTAATCGAGTAACGTTTCTATGGAAACGACAGGATTTTCTTTTGGTATACGAGTATCTCCTTTCCGATGCACTATTCCTTCTTTACTGCATCCCTCGTTCCATCACATTGACTGATAAGCACAGAAATTGCGTTGCTATAAAATACTATGGGTTCTATGACTTTTCACTCTAAATCGAGTAACGTTTCAATGGTAACGACAGGATTTTCTTTTCGGATACGAGTATCTCCTTTCAGATCCACTATTCTTTGTGTATTGCATCCGTCGCTCCCTCACATTGACGAATTAACACAGATATTGTGTCGCTATGAAATACTATGTGTTCTATGGCTTCTCCTTCTAATCGAGTAACGTTTCTATGGAAACGTCAGGATTTTCTTTTGGGATACAAGTTTATCCTTTCCGATGCACTATTCCTTCTTTACTGCATCCCTCGTTCCCTCACATTGATGAATAAGCACAGAAATTGCGTCGCTATAAAATTCTATGGGTTCTATAACTTCTCCTTCTAAATCGAGTAACGTTTATATGTTAACCACAGGATTTTCTTTTCGGATACGAGTATCTCATTTCCGATGCACAATTCCTTCTGTATTGCATCCCTTGCTCCCTCACATTGACGAATTCACACAGAAATTGCGTCGCTATAACATACCATGGGTTCTATAACTTCTCCATCTATATTGGGTAACGCTTCTATGGAAACGACGGGGTTTCTTTTGGGTTACGACTATCTCCATTTTGATGCTCTATTCCTTCTGTATTGCATCCGTCGCTCCCTCACATCGACGAATTAACACAGATACTGCGTAGCCTTGAAATACTATGCGTTCTATGACTAATCCATCTAAATCGAGTAACGTTTCTATGGAAACGACAGGATTTCCTTCTGGGATACGAGAATCTCCTTTCCGATGCACTATTCCTCCTTTACTGCATTCCTCGCTAACTCACATTGACGAATTCAGACAGAAATTGCGTGGCTATGAAATACTATGGGTTCTATTACTTCTCATTCTAAATCGAGTAACGTTTCTATGGAAACGACAGGATTTTATTTTGGTATACGAGTATGTCCTTTCCGATGCTTTATTCCTTCTTTACTGCTTCCCTCGCTACCGCACATTGACGAATTAACACAGAAATTGCGTCGCTATGAAATAGTATGTGTTCTATGTCTTCTCCCTTTAAATCGAGTAGCGTTTCTATGGAAACGTCAGGAATTTCTTTAGGGATACGAGTACCTCTTTCCGATGCACTATGCCTTCTTTACTGCATCCCACGCTACCTCACATGGACGAATTAACACTGAAATTGCGTCGCTCTGAAATACTATTTGTTCTATGACATCTCCTTCAAAATCGACTAACGTTTCAATGGAAACGACAGGATTTTCTTTTGGGATACGAGTATCTCCTTTCCGATGCACTATCCCTTCTTTACTGCATCCCTCGCTCCGTCACATTGACGAATTAACACAGAAATTGTCGCTGTGAAATATTATGGGTTCTATGACTTCCCCTTCTAACTCGAGTAACGTTTCTATTGAAACTACATGATTTTCTTTTGGGATACGAGTATGTCCTTTCCGATGCACTGTTCCTTCTTTACTGCATCCCTCGCTCCCTCACATTGACGAATTAACACAGAGATTGGGTAGCTATGAAATACTATGTTTTCTATGGCTTCTCCATCTAAATCGGGTAACGTTCCTATGGAAACGAAAGGATTTTCCTTTGGGATACGAGTATCTCCTTTCCGATGCAGTATTCCATCTTTACTTCATCCCTCGCTCCCTCACATTGACGATTTAACTCAGAATATGCGTCGCTATGAAATACTATGGGTTCTATGACATCTCCTTCTAAATCGAGTAACGGTTCTATGGAAGCGAAAGGATTTTCTATTGGGATACGACTATCTCCTTTCCGATGCACTATTCCTTCTCTACTGATTCCCATACTCCCTCACATTGGCGAATTAACACAGAAATTGCGTCGCTATGAAATACCACGGGTTCTATGACTTCTCCTTCTAAATCGAGTAATGTTTCTATGGAAACGACAATATTTTCATTTGGGATACGACTATCTCCTTTCCGATGCAGTATTGGTTCTTTACTGCATTCCTCGCTCCCTCACTTTGACGAATTAAGACAGAAATTGCGTGGCTATGAAATAATATGGGTTCTATTACTTCTCCTTCCAAATCGAGTAATGTTTCTATGGAATCGACAGAATTTTCTATTCGGATACGAGTATCGCCTTTCCGATTAGCTATTCCTCCTTTACTGCATCCCTCTCTCCCTCACATTGAGGAATTAACACAGAAATTGTCGCTATGAAATACTATGGGTTTTATGAATTCCCCTTCCAAATCGAGTAACGTATCTATTGGAACTACATGATTTTCTTTTGGGATACGAGAATCTCCTTTCTGATGCACTATTCCTTCTTTACTGCATTCCTCGCTCCCTCACACTGACGAATTCAGACAGAAATTGCGTGGCTATGAAATACTATGGGTTCTATTACTTCTCACTCTAAATCGAGTAACGTTTCTATAGAAACGACAGGATTTTCTTTTGGTATACGAGTATGTCCTTTCCGATGCACTATTCCTTCTTTACTGCTTCCCTCGCTACCGCACTTTGACGAATTAACACAGAAATTGCGTCGCTATGAAATAGTATGTGTTCTATGTCTTCTCCCTTTAAATCGAGTAACGTTTCTATGGATACGTCAGGAATTTCTTTAGGGATACGAGTACCTCTTTCCGATGCACTATTCCTACTTTACTGCATCCCACGCTACCTCACATGGACGAATTAACACAGAAATTGCGTCGCTCTGAAATACTATTTGTTCTATGACATCTCCTTCAAAATCGACTAACGTTTCAATGGAAACGACAGATTTTCTTTTGGGATACGAGTATCGCCTTTCCGATGCACTATCCCTTCTTTACTGCATCCCTCGCTCCGTCACATTGACGAATTAACACAGAAATTGTCGCTATGAAATATTATGGGTTCTATGACTTCCCCTTCTAAATCGAGTAACGTTTCTATTGAAAACACAGGATATTCTTTTGGGGTACGAGTACTTCCATTCCGATGCACTATTCCTTCTTTACTGCATTCCTCGCTCCCTCACATTGACGAATTAAGACAGAAATTGCATGGCTATGAAATACTATCGGTTCTATGACTTCTCCTTCTAAATCGAGTAATGTTTCTATGGAAACGACAGGATTTTCTTTTGGTATACGAGTATGTCCTTTCCGATGCACTATTCCTTCTTTACTGCTTCCCTCGCTACCGCACATTGACGAATGAACACAGAAATTGCGCCGCTATGGAATACTATGGGTTCTATGACTTCTCCTTCTAATCGAGTAATGTTTCTATGGAAACGACAGGTTTTTCTTTTGGTATACGAGTATCTCCTTTCCTATGCACTATTCCTTCTGTACTGCATCCCTCGTTCCCTCACATTGACGAATAAGCACAGAAATTGCGTCGCTATAAAATACTATGGGTTCTATGACTTTTCACACTAAATCGAGTAATGTTTCTATGGTAACGACAGGATTTTCTTTTCGGATTCGAGTATCTCCTTTCCGATGCAGTATTCCTTCTTTACTTCATCCATCGCTCCCTCACATTGACGAATAAGCTCATAAATTGCGTCGCTATGATATACTATAAATTCTATGACTCCACTTTCTACATCGAGTTACGTTTCTATGGAAACGACTGGATTTTCTTTTGGGATACGAGTATCTCCTTTCCGATGCACTTTTCCTTCTTTACGGCATCCCTCGCTCCCACACATTGACGATTTAACTCAGAATTTGCGTCGCTATGAAATACTATGGGTTCTATGACATCTCCTTCTAAATCGAGTAACGTTTCTATGGAAACGACAGGATTTTCTATTATGATACGGCTATCTCCTTTCCGATGCACTATTCCTTCTGTACGGAATGCCATAATCCCTCACATTGGCGAATTAACACAGAAATTGCGTCGCTATGAAATACCATGGGATATATGACTTCTCCTCCTAAACCGAGTAACGTTTCTAAGGAAACGACAGGATTTTCATTTGGGATACGACTATCTCCTTTCCGAAGCAGTATTGCTTCTTTACTGCATCCCTCGCTCGATCACAATGACGAATACGCACAGAAATTGCGTCGCTATCAAATACTATTGGTTCTATGAATTCTCCTTCTCAATCAAGTAGCGTTTCTATCGAAGCAAAAGGATTTTCTTTTGGGATACGAGTATCCCCTTTCTGATGCACTATTGTTTCATTACTGCATTCCTCGCTCCCTCACATTAACGAATTAAGACAGAAATTGCGTGGCTATGAAATAATATGGGTTCTAGTACTTCTCCTTCTAAATCGAGTAACGGTTCTATGGAAACGACAGGATTTTCTTTTGGGATACGAGTATCACGTTTCCGATGCACTATGCCTCCTTTACTGCATCCCTCGTTCCCTCACATTGACGAATAAGCTCAGAAATTTCGTCGCTATGGAATACTATGGGTTCTATGACTTCCCCTTCTAAATCGAGTAACGTTTCTATGGAATCGACAGATTTTACTTTGGGATACGACTAACTGCTTTCCGATGCAGTATTGCTTCTTTACTGCATCCCTCGCTCGATCACAATGACGAATACGCACAGAAATTGCGTCGCTATCAAATACTATTGGTTCTATGAATTCTCCTTCTAAATCAAGTAACCTTTCTATCGAAGCAAAAGGATTTTCTTTTGGGGTACGAGTATCCCCTTTCTGATGCACTATTGTTTCTTTACTGCATTCCTCGCTCCCTCACATTGACGAATTAAGACAGAAATTACGTGGCTATGAAATAATATGGGTTCTATTACATCTCCTTCTAAATCGAGTAACGTTTCTATGGAAACGACAGGATTTTCTTTTCGGATACGAGTATCTCCTTTCCGATGCACTATTCCTTCTTTACTGCATCCCTCGCTCCCTCACATTAACGAATTAACACAGAAATTGTCGCTATGAAATACTATGGGAATTATGAATTCCCCTTCTAAATCGAGTAACGTTTCTATTGAAACTACATGATTTTCTTTTGGGATACGAGTATCTCCTTTCCGATGCACTATTCCTTCTTTACTGCATTCCTCGCTCCCTCACATTGACGAATTCAGACAGAAATTGCGTGGCTATGAAATACTATGGGTTCTATTACATCTCCTTCTAAATCGAGTAACGTTTCTACGGAAACGACAGGATTTTCTTTTCGGATACGAGTATCTCCTTTCCGATGCACTATTCCTTCTTTACTGCATCCCACGCTCTCTCACATTTACGTATTAACACGGAAATTGCGTCGCTATGATATACTGTGGTTTCTATGGCTTCTCCATCTAAATCGAGCAACGTTTCAATTCAAACGACAGGATTTTCTTTTGGGATACGAGTTTCTTCTTTCCGGTGCACTATTGGTTCTTTACTGCATCCCTCGCTCGATCACATTGACGAATACGCATCGATATTGCGTCGCTATCAAATACTATACCACAGAATTTTCTTTTGGGATACGAGTTTCTTCTTTTCGGTGCACTATTGGTTCTTTACTGCATCCCTCGCTCGATCACATTGACGAATACGCATCGATATTGCGTCGTTATCAAATACTATACTACTCCTTCTAAATCAAGTAACGTTTCTATGGAAACGAAAGGATTTTCTTTTGGGATACGAGTATCCCCTTTCCGATGCACTAATGCTTCTTTACTGCATCCCTCGCTCCCTCACATTGACGAATTAACATAGAAATGGCGTCGCTATCATATACTATGTGTTCGATGTCTTCTCCCTTTTAAATCGAGTAACGTTTCTATGGAAACGTAAGGAATTTCTTTAGGGATACGAGTACCTCCTTCCGATGCACTATTCGTTCTTTAGTGCATCCCTCGCTACCTCACATGGACGAATTAACACAGAAATTGCGTCGCTCTGAAATACTATTTGTTCTATGACATCTCCTTCAAAATCGACTAACGTTTCAATGGAAACGACAGATTTTCTTTTGGGATACGAGTATCGCCTTTCCGATGCACTATCCCTTCTTTACTGCATCCCTCGCTCCGTCACATTGACGAATTAACACAGAAATTGTCGCTATGAAATATTATGGGTTCTATGACTTCCCCTTCTAAATCGAGTAACGTTTCTATTGAAAACACAGGATATTCTTTTGGGGTACGAGTACTTCCATTCCGATGCACTATTCCTTCTTTACTGCATTCCTCGCTCCCTCACATTGACGAATTAAGACAGAAATTGCATGGCTATGAAATACTATCGGTTCTATGACTTCTCCTTCTAAATCGAGTAATGTTTCTATGGAAACGACAGGATTTTCTTTTGGTATACGAGTATGTCCTTTCCGATGCACTATTCCTTCTTTACTGCTTCCCTCGCTACCGCACATTGACGAATGAACACAGAAATTGCGCCGCTATGGAATACTATGGGTTCTATGACTTCTCCTTCTAATCGAGTAATGTTTCTATGGAAACGACAGGTTTTTCTTTTGGTATACGAGTATCTCCTTTCCTATGCACTATTCCTTCTGTACTGCATCCCTCGTTCCCTCACATTGACGAATAAGCACAGAAATTGCGTCGCTATAAAATACTATGGGTTCTATGACTTTTCACACTAAATCGAGTAATGTTTCTATGGTAACGACAGGATTTTCTTTTCGGATTCGAGTATCTCCTTTCCGATGCAGTATTCCTTCTTTACTTGATCCATCGCTCCCTCACATTGACGAATAAGCTCATAAATTGCGTCGCTATGATATACTATAAATTCTATGACTCCACTTTCTACATCGAGTTACGTTTCTATGGAAACGACTGGATTTTCTTTTGGGATACGAGTATCTCCTTTCCGATGCACTTTTCCTTCTTTACGGCATCCCTCGCTCCCACACATTGACGATTTAACTCAGAATTTGCGTCGCTATGAAATACTATGGGTTCTATGACATCTCCTTCTAAATCGAGTAACGTTTCTATGGAAACGACAGGATTTTCTATTATGATACGGCTATCTCCTTTCCGATGCACTATTCCTTCTGTACGGAATGCCATAATCCCTCACATTGGCGAATTAACACAGAAATTGCGTCGCTATGAAATACCATGGGATATATGACTTCTCCTCCTAAACCGAGTAACGTTTCTAAGGAAACGACAGGATTTTCATTTGGGATACGACTATCTCCTTTCCGAAGCAGTATTGCTTCTTTACTGCATCCCTCGCTCGATCACAATGACGAATACGCACAGAAATTGCGTCGCTATCAAATACTATTGGTTCTATGAATTCTCCTTCTCAATCAAGTAGCGTTTCTATCGAAGCAAAAGGATTTTCTTTTGGGATACGAGTATCCCCTTTCTGATGCACTATTGTTTCATTACTGCATTCCTCGCTCCCTCACATTAACGAATTAAGACAGAAATTGCGTGGCTATGAAATAATATGGGTTCTAGTACTTCTCCTTCTAAATCGAGTAACGGTTCTATGGAAACGACAGGATTTTCTTTTGGGATACGAGTATCACGTTTCCGATGCACTATGCCTCCTTTACTGCATCCCTCGTTCCCTCACATTGACGAATAAGCTCAGAAATTTCGTCGCTATGGAATACTATGGGTTCTATGACTTCCCCTTCTAAATCGAGTAACGTTTCTATGGAATCGACAGATTTTACTTTGGGATACGACTAACTGCTTTCCGATGCAGTATTGCTTCTTTACTGCATCCCTCGCTCGATCACAATGACGAATACGCACAGAAATTGCGTCGCTATCAAATACTATTGGTTCTATGAATTCTCCTTCTAAATCAAGTAACCTTTCTATCGAAGCAAAAGGATTTTCTTTTGGGGTACGAGTATCCCCTTTCTGATGCACTATTGTTTCTTTACTGCATTCCTCGCTCCCTCACATTGACGAATTAAGACAGAAATTACGTGGCTATGAAATAATATGGGTTCTATTACATCTCCTTCTAAATCGAGTAACGTTTCTATGGAAACGACAGGATTTTCTTTTCGGATACGAGTATCTCCTTTCCGATGCACTATTCCTTCTTTACTGCATCCCTCGCTCCCTCACATTAACGAATTAACACAGAAATTGTCGCTATGAAATACTATGGGATTTATGAATTCCCCTTCTAAATCGAGTAACGTTTCTATTGAAACTACATGATTTTCTTTTGGGATACGAGTATCTCCTTTCCGATGCACTATTCCTTCTTTACTGCATTCCTCGCTCCCTCACATTGACGAATTCAGACAGAAATTGCGTGGCTATGAAATACTATGGGTTCTATTACATCTCCTTCTAAATCGAGTAACGTTTCTACGGAAACGACAGGATTTTCTTTTCGGATACGAGTATCTCCTTTCCGATGCACTATTCCTTCTTTACTGCATCCCACGCTCTCTCACATTTACGTATTAACACGGAAATTGCGTCGCTATGATATACTGTGGTTTCTATGGCTTCTCCATCTAAATCGAGCAACGTTTCAATTCAAACGACAGGATTTTCTTTTGGGATACGAGTTTCTTCTTTCCGGTGCACTATTGGTTCTTTACTGCATCCCTCGCTCGATCACATTGACGAATACGCATCGATATTGCGTCGCTATCAAATACTATACCACAGAATTTTCTTTTGGGATACGAGTTTCTTCTTTTCGGTGCACTATTGGTTCTTTACTGCATCCCTCGCTCGATCACATTGACGAATACGCATCGATATTGCGTCGTTATCAAATACTATACTACTCCTTCTAAATCAAGTAACGTTTCTATGGAAACGAAAGGATTTTCTTTTGGGATACGAGTATCCCCTTTCCGATGCACTAATGCTTCTTTACTGCATCCCTCGCTCCCTCACATTGACGAATTAACATAGAAATGGCGTCGCTATCATATACTATGTGTTCGATGTCTTCTCCCTTTTAAATCGAGTAACGTTTCTATGGAAACGTAAGGAATTTCTTTAGGGATACGAGTACCTCCTTCCGATGCACTATTCGTTCTTTAGTGCATCCCTCGCTACCTCACATGGACGAATTAACACAGAAATTGCGTCGCTATGAAATACTATTTGTTCTATGACATCTCCTTCAAAATCGAGTAACGTTTCAATGGAAACGACAAAATTTTCTTTTGGGATACGAGTATCTCCTTTCCCATGCACTATTCCTGCTTTACTGCATTCCTCGCTCCCTCACATTGACGAATAAAGACAGAAATTGCGTGGCTATGAAATACTATGGGTTTTATGAATTCTCTTTCTAAATCGAGTAACGTTTCTATGGAAACGACAGGATTTTCTTTTGGGATACGAGTATCTCCTTTCCGATGCACTGTTCCTTCTTTACTGCATCCCTCGTTCCCTCACATTGACGAATAAGCACAGAAATTTCGTCGCTATGGAACACTATGGGTTCTATGACTTCTCCTTCTAAATCGAGTAACGTTTCTATTGTAACGACAAGATTTTCTTTAGGGATACGAGTATCTCCTTTCCGATGCACTATTCCTTCTTTACTGCATCCCTCATTCCCTCACATTGACGAATAAGCACAGAAATTTCGTCGCTATGGAATACTATGGGTTCTATGTCTTCCCCTTCTAAATCGAGTAACGTTTCTATGGAAACGACAGATTTTACTTACGGATACGACTAACTCCTTTCCGATGCACTATTGGTTCTTTACTGCATCCCTCTCTCGATCACATTGACGAATAAGCACAGAAATTCCGTCGCTATCAAATACTATATGTTCTACGACTTCTCCTTCTAAATCAAGTATCGTTTCTATGGAGACGGTAGGATTTTCTTTTGGGATACGAATATCTTCTTTCGAAGCACTATTCCTTCATTACTGCATTCCTCGCTCCCTCACATTGACGAATTAAGACAGAAATTGCATGGCTATGAAATACTATGGGTTCTATGACTTCTCCTTCTAAATCGAGTAACAATTCTATGGAAACGACAGGATTTTCCTTTAGTATACGAGTATGTCCTTTTCGATGCACTATTCCTTCTTTAATGCTTCCCTCGCTCCCTCACATTGACGAATTAACACAGAAATTGCGTCGCTATGAAATACTACGGGTTCTATAAACTCTCCTTCTAAATCTAGTAACATTTCTATGGAAACGACCGGATTTGCTTTTGGGATACGAGTTTCTCCTTTCCGATGCGCTATTCCTTGTTTACTGCAGCCCTCGCTCCCTCACATTGACGAATTAATAATGATATATCGTCGCAATGAAAAACTATGTGTTCTATGACTTCTCCCTCTAATCGAGTAACATTTCTATGGAAACGACAGGATTTTCTTTTGGAATACATCTCCTTTCCAATGCACTATTCCTTCTTTACTGCATGCTTCGTTCCCTCACATTGACGAATAAGCACAGATATTGCGTCGCTATGAAATGCTGTGTGTTCTATGACTTCTCCTTCTAATTCGAATATCGTTTCTATGGAAACGACAGGATTTTCTTTTGGGATATGACTATCTCCGTTCCGATGCACTATTCCTTCTTTACTGCATTCCTCGCTCCCTCATATTGACGAATTAAGACAGAAATTGCGTGGCTATGAAGTACTATGGGTTCTATGACTTCTCCTTCCAATTCGAGTAACGTTTCCATGGAAACGACAGGATTTTCATTTGGTATACGACTATGTCCTTTCCGATGCACTATTCCATCTTTATTGCTTCCCTCGCTCCCTAATATTGACGAATTAGCACAGAAATAGCGTCGCTATGAAATACTATGGGTTCTATGACTTCTCCTTCCATATCGAGTAACGTTTCTATGGAAACGACAGGATTTTCTTTTGGGATACAAGTTTCCCCTTTCCCATGCGCTATTGATCCTTTAATGCATCCATCGCTCCCTCACACTGACGAATTAACAATGATATTGCGTCGCTATGAAATACTATGGATTATATGACTTCTCCTTCTAAATCGAGTAACGCTTCTATTGAAACGACACTATTTTCTTTTGGGATACGAGTATCTCCTTTCCGATGCACTATTCCTTCTTTACTGCATCCCTCGCACCCTCACATTGACGAATTAACACAGAAATGGGGTCGCTATGAAGTACTATGTGATCTATGACTTTTCCTTCTAAATCGAGTAACGTTTCTATGGAAACGTCAGGATTTTCCTCGGAATACGAGTATGTCCTTTTCGATGCACTATTCCTTCTTTACTGCTTCCCTCGCTCCCTCACATTGACGAATTAACACATAAATTGCGTCGCTTTGAAATACTACGTGTTCTATGACCTCTCCTTCTAAATCTAGTAACCTTTCTATGGAAACGACCGCATTTTCTTTTGGGATACGAGTTTGTCCTTTCCGATGCGCTATTCCTAGTTTACTGCATCACTCGCTCCCTCACATAGACGAATTAACAAAGATATGTCGTCGCTATGAAATACTATGGGTTCTATGACTTCTCCTGCTAATCGAGTAACGTTTCTATGGAAACGACAGGATTTTCTTTTGGGATACGAGTATTTCCTTTCCGATGCACTATGCCTTCTTTACTGCATCCCTCGCTCTCTCACATTGACGAATAACCACAGAAATTGCGTCGCTATGATATACTATGGGTTCTATGACTACTCCTTCTAAATCGTGTAACGTTTCTATGGAAACGACAGGATTTTACTTTGGGATACGGCTATCTCCTTTCCGATGCACTATTGGTTCTTTACTGCATCCCTCTCTCCCTCACATTGACGAATGAGCACAGAAATTGCGTCGCTATCAAATACTGTAGGTTCTACGGGTGTCCTAAATCAAGTATCGTTTCTATGGAAACGGTAGGATTTTCTTTTGGGATACGAATATCTTCTTTCGATGCACTATTCCTTCTTTACTGCATTCCTCGCTCCCTCACATTGACGAATTAAGACAGAAATTGCATGGCTATGAAATACTATCGGTTCTATGACTTCTCCTTCTAAATCGAGTAACATTTCTACGGAAACGACAGGATTTTCTTTTGGTATACGAGTATGTCCTTTTCGGTGTACTATTCCTTCTTTAATGCTTCCGTCGCTCCCTCACATTGACGAATGAACACAGAAATTGCGCCGCTATGAAATACTATGGGTTCTATGACTTCTCCTTCTAATCGAGTAATGTTTCTATGGAAACGACAGGTTTTTCTTTTGGTATACGAGTATCTCCTTTCCGATGCACTATTCCTTCTGTAGTGCATCCCTCGTTCCCTCACATTGGCGAATAAGCACAGAAATTGCGTCGCTATAAAATACTATGGGTTCTATGACTTTTCACACTAAATCGAGTAATGTTTCTATGGTAACGACAGGATTTTCTTTTCGGATTCGAGTATCTCCTTTCCGATGCAGTATTCCTTCTTTACTTCATCCATCGCTCCCTCACATTGACGAATAAGCTCATAAATTGCGTCGCTATGATATACTATAAATTCTATGACTCCACTTTCTACATCGAGTTACGTTTCTATGGAAACGACTGGATTTTCTTTTGGGATACGAGTATCTCCTTTCCGATGCACTATTCCTTCTTTACGGCATCCCTCGCTCCCACACATTGACGATTTAACTCAGAATTTGCGTCGCTATAAAATACTATGGGTTCTATGACATCTCCTTCTAAATCGAGTAACGTTTCTATGGAAACGACAGGATTTTCTATTATGATACGGCTATCTCCTTTCCGATGCACTATTCCTTCTGTACGGAATGCCATAATCCCTCACATTGGCGAATTAACACAGAAATTGCGTCGCTATGAAATACCATGGGATATATGACTTCTCCTTCTAAACCGAGTAACGTTTCTAAGGAAACGACAGGATTTTCATTTGGGATACGACTATCTCCTTTCCGAAGCAGTATTGCTTCTTTACTGCATCCCTCGCTCGATCACAATGACGAATACGCACAGAAATTGCGTCGCTATCAAATACTATTGGTTCTATGAATTCTCCTTCTCAATCAAGTAGCGTTTCTATCGAAGCAAAAGGATTTTCTTTTGGGATACGAGTATCCCCTTTCTGATGCACTATTGTTTCATTACTGCATTCCTCGCTCCCTCACATTAACGAATTAAGACAGAAATTGCGAGGCTATGAAATAATATGGGTTCTAGTACTTCTCCTTCTAAATCGAGTAACGGTTCTATGGAAACGACAGGATTTTCTTTTGGGATACGAGTATCACGTTTCCGATGCACTATGCCTCCTTTACTGCATCCCTCGTTCCCTCACATTGACGAATAAGCACAGAAATTTCGTCGCTATGGAATACTATGGGTTCTATGACTTCCCCTTCTAAATCGAGTAACGTTTCTATGGAATCGACAGATTTTACTTTGGGATACGACTAACTGCTTTCCGATGCAGTATTGCTTCTTTACTGCATCCCTCGCTCGATCACAATGACGAATACGCACAGAAATTGCGTCGCTATCAAATACTATTGGTTCTATGAATTCTCCTTCTAAAGCAAGTAGCCTTTCTATCGAAGCATAAGGATTTTCTTTTGGGATACGAGTATCCCCTTTCTGATGCACTATTGTTTCTTTACTGCATTCCTCTCTCCCTCACATTGACGAATTAAGACAGAAATTACGTGGCTATGAAATAATATGGGTTCTATTACATCTCCTTCTAAATCGAGTAACGTTTCTATGGAAACGACAGGATTTTCTTTTCGGATACGAGTATCTCCTTTCCGATGCACTATTCCTTCTTTACTGCATCCCTCGCTCCCTCACATTAACGAATTAACACAGAAATTGTCGCTATGAAATACTATGGGAATGATGAATTCCCCTTCTAAATCGAGTAACGTTTCTATTGAAACTACATGATTTTCTTTTGGGATACGAGTATCTCCTTTCCGATGCACTATTCCTCCTTTACTGCATTCCTCGCTCCCTCACATTGACGAATTCAGACAGAAATTGCGTGGCTATGAAATACTATGGTTTCTATTACATCTCCTTCTAAATCGAGTAACGTTTCTATGGAAACGACAGGAATTTCTTTTGGTATACGAGTATTTCCTTTCCGATGCCCTATTGCTTCTTTACTGTTTCCCTCGCTCCCGCACATTGAGGAATCAACACAGAAATTTCGTCGCTATGAAATACTACCGGTTCTATGACTTCTCCTTCTAAATCGAGGAACGTTTCTATTGAAACGACAGGATTTTCTTTTGGGGTTATAGTACTTCCTTTCCGATGCGCTGTTCCTTCTTTACTGCATTCCTCGCTCCCTCTCATTGACGAAGTAAGACAGAAATTGCGTGGCTATGAAATACTATAAGTTCTTTGACTTCTCCTTCTATATCGAGTAACATTTCTATGGGAACGACAGGATTTTCTTTTGGTATACGAGTATGTCCTTTTCGATGCACTATTCCTTCTTTACTTCTTCCCTCGCTCCCTCACATTAACGAATAACCACAGAAATTGCGTCGCTATGATATACTATGGGTTCTATGACTTCTCCTTCTAAATCGAGTAACAGGATTTTCTTTTGGTATACGAGTATGCCCTTTCCGATGCACTAATGCTTCTTTACTGCATCCCTCGCTCCCTCACATTGACGAATTAACATAGAAATGGCGTCGCTATCATATACTATGTGTTCGATGTCTTCCCCTTTTTAAATCGAGTAACGTTTCTATGGAAACGTAAGGAATTTCTTTAGGGATACGAGTACCTCCTTCCGATGCACTATTCGTTCTTTAGTGCATCCCTCGCTACCTCACATGGACGAATTAACACAGAAATTGCGTCGCTATGAAATACTATTTGTTCTATGACATCTCCTTCAAAATCGAGTAACGTTTCAATGGAAACGACAAAATTTTCTTTTGGGATACGCGTATCTCCTTTCCCATGCACTATTCCTGCTTTACTGCATTCCTCGCTCCCTCACATTGACGAATAAAGACAGAAATTGCGTGGCTATGAAATACTATGGGTTCTATGTCTTCCCCTTCTAAATCGAGTAACGTTTCTATGGAAACGACAGATTTTACTTACGGATACGACTAACTCCTTTCCGATGCACTATTGGTTCTTTACTGCATCCCTCTCTCGATCACATTGACGAATAAGCACAGAAATTCCGTCGCTATCAAATACTATAGGTTCTACGACTTCTCCTTCTAAATCAAGTATCGTTTCTATGCAGACGGTAGGATTTTCTTTTGGGATACGAATATCTTCTTTCGAAGCACTATTCCTTCATTACTGCATTCCTCGCTCCCTCACATTGACGAATTAAGACAGAAATTGCATGGCTATGAAATACTATGGGTTCTATGACTTCTCCTTCTAAATCGAGTAACAATTCTATGGAAACGACAGGATTTTCCTTTGGTATACGAGTATGTCCTTTTCGATGCACTATTCCTTCTTTAATGCTTCCCTCGCTCCCTCACATTGACGAATTAACACAGAAATTGCGTCGCTATGAAATACTACGGGTTCTATGACCTCTCCTTCTAAATCTAGTAACGTTTCTATGGAAACGACCGGATTTGCTTTTGGGATACGAGTTTCTCCTTTCCGATGCGCTATTCCTTGTTTACTGCAGCCCTCGCTCCCTCACATTGACGAATTAATAATGATATATCGTCGCAATGAAAAACTATGTGTTCTATGACTTCTCCCTCTAATCGAGTAACATTTCTATGGAAACGACAGGATTTTCTTTTGGAATACATCTCCTTTCCAATGCACTATTCCTTCTTTACTGCATGCTTCGTTCCCTCACATTGACGAATAAGCACAGATATTGCGTCGCTATGAAATGCTGTGTGTTCTATGACTTCTCCTTCTAATTCGAATATCGTTTCTATGGAAACGACAGGATTTTCCTTTGGGATACGACTATCTCCGTTCCGATGCACTATTCCTTCTTTACTGCATTCCTCGCTCCCTCATATTGACGAATTAAGACAGAAATTGCGTGGCTATGAAGTACTATGGGTTCTATGACTTCTCCTTCCAATTCGAGTAACGTTTCCATGGAAACGACAGGATTTTCATTTGGTATACGACTATGTCCTTTCCGATGCACTATTCCATCTTTATTGCTTCCCTCGCTCCCTAATATTGACGAATTAGCACAGAAATAGCGTCGCTATGAAATACTATGGGTTCTATGACTTCTCCTTCCATATCGAGTAACGTTTCTATGGAAACGACAGGATTTTCTTTTGGGATACAAGTTTCCCCTTTCCCATGCGCTATTGATCCTTTAATGCATCCATCGCTCCCTCACACTGACGAATTAACAATGATATTGCGTCGCTATGAAATACTATGGATTATATGACTTCTCCTTCTAAATCGAGTAACGTTTCTATTGAAACGACAGGATTTTCTTTTGGGATACGAGTATCTCCTTTCCGATGCACTATTCCTTCTTTACTGCATCCCTCGCACCCTCACATTGACGAATTAACACAGAAATGGGGTCGCTATGAAGTACTATGTGATCTATGACTTTTCCTTCTAAATCGAGTAACGTTTCTATGGAAACGTCAGGATTTTCCTCGGAATACGAGTATGTCCTTTTCGATGCACTATTCCTTCTTTACTGCTTCCCTCGCTCCCTCACATTGACGAATTAACACAGAAATTGCGTCGCTTTGAAATACTACGGGTTCTATGACCTCTCCTTCTAAATCTAGTAACCTTTCTATGGAAACGACCTCATTTTCTTTTGGGATACGAGTTTGTCCTTTCCGATGCGCTATTCCTAGTTTACTGCATCCCTCGCTCCCTCACATAGACGAATTAACAAAGATATGTCGTCGCTATGAAATACTATGGGTTCTATGACTTCTCCTGCTAATCGAGTAACGTTTCTATGGAAACGACAGGATTTTCTTTTGGGATACGAGTATTTCCTTTCCGATGCACTATGCCTTCTTTACTGCATCCCTCGCTCTCTCACATTGACGAATAACCACAGAAATTGCGTCGCTATGATATACTATGGGTTCTATGACTACTCCTTCTAAATCGTGTAACGTTTCTATGGAAACGACAGGATTTTACTTTGGGATACGGCTATCTCCTTTCCGATGCACTATTGGTTCTTTACTGCATCCCTCTCTCCCTCACATTGACGAATGAGCACAGAAATTGCGTCGCTATCAAATACTGTAGGTTCTACGGGTGTCCTAAATCAAGTATCGTTTCTATGGAAACGGTAGGATTTTCTTTTGGGATACGAATATCTTCTTTCGATGCACTATTCCTTCTTTACTGCATTCCTCGCTCCCTCACATTGACGAATTAAGACAGAAATTGCATGGCTATGAAATACTATCGGTTCTATGACTTCTCCTTCTAAATCGAGTAACATTTCTACGGAAACGACAGGATTTTCTTTTGGTATACGAGTATGTCCTTTTCGGTGTACTATTCCTTCTTTAATGCTTCCGTCGCTCCCTCACATTGACGAATGAACACAGAAATTGCGCCGCTATGAAATACTATGGGTTCTATGACTTCTCCTTCTAATCGAGTAATGTTTCTATGGAAACGACAGGATTTTCTTTTGGTATACGAGTATCTCCTTTCCGATGCACTATTCCTTCTGTACTGCATCCCTCGTTCCCTCACATTGACGAATAAGCACAGAAATTGCGTCGCTATAAAATACTATGGGTTCTATGACTTTTCACACTAAATCGAGTAATGTTTCTATGGTAACGACAGGATTTTCTTTTCGGATTCGAGTATCTCCTTTCCGATGCAGTATTCCTTCTTTACTTCATCCATCGCTCCCTCACATTGACGAATAAGCTCATAAATTGCGTCGCTATGATATACTATAAATTCTATGACTCCACTTTCTACATCGAGTTACGTTTCTATGGAAACGACTGGATTTTCTTTTGGGATACGAGTATCTCCTTTCCGATGCACTATTCCTTCTTTACGGCATCCCTCGCTCCCACACATTGACGATTTAACTCAGAATTTGCGTCGCTATGAAATACTATGGGTTCTATGACATCTCCTTCTAAATCGAGTAACGTTTCTATGGAAACGACAGGATTTTCTATTATGATACGGCTATCTCCTTTCCGATGCACTATTCCTTCTGTACGGAATGCCATAATCCCTCACATTGGCGAATTAACACAGAAATTGCGTCGCTATGAAATACCATGGGATATATGACTTCTCCTTCTAAACCGAGTAACGTTTCTAAGGAAACGACAGGATTTTCATTTGGGATACGACTATCTCCTTTCCGAAGCAGTATTGCTTCTTTACTGCATCCCTCGCTCGATCACAATGACGAATACGCACAGAAATTGCGTCGCTATCAAATACTATTGGTTCTATGAATTCTCCTTCTCAATCAAGTAGCGTTTCTATCGAAGCAAAAGGATTTTCTTTTGGGATACGAGTATCCCCTTTCTGATGCACTATTGTTTCATTACTGCATTCCTCGCTCCCTCACATTAACGAATTAAGACAGAAATTGCGAGGCTATGAAATAATATGGGTTCTAGTACTTCTCCGTCTAAATCGAGTAACGGTTCTATGGAAACGACAGGATTTTCTTTTGGGATACGAGTATCACGTTTCCGATGCACTATGCCTCCTTTACTGCATCCCTCGTTCCCTCACATTGACGAATAAGCACAGAAATTTCGTCGCTATGGAATACTATGGGTTCTATGACTTCCCCTTCTAAATCGAGTAACGTTTCTATGGAATCGACAGATTTTACTTTGGGATACGACTAACTGCTTTCCGATGCAGTATTGCTTCTTTACTGCATCCCTCGCTCGATCACAATGACGAATACGCACAGAAATTGCGTCGCTATCAAATACTATTGGTTCTATGAATTCTCCTTCTAAATCAAGTAGCCTTTCTATCGAAGCATAAGGATTTTCTTTTGGGATACGAGTATCCCCCTTCTGATGCACTATTGTTTCTTTACTGCATTCCTCTCTCCCTCACATTGACGAATTAAGACAGAAATTACGTGGCTATGAAATAATATGGGTTCTATTACATCTCCTTCTAAATCGAGTAACGTTTCTATGGAAACGACAGGATTTTCTTTTCGGATTCGAGTATCTCCTTTCCGATGCACTATTCCTTCTTTACTGCATCCCTCGCTCCCTCACATTAACGAATTAACACAGAAATTGTCGCTATGAAATACTATGGGAATTATGAATTCCCCTTCTAAATCGAGTAACGTTTCTATTGAAACTACATGATTTTCTTTTGGGATACGAGTATCTCCTTTCCGATGCACTATTCCTTCTTTACTGCATTCCTCGCTCCCTCACATTGACGAATTCAGACAGAAATTGCGTGGCTATGAAATACTATGGTTTCTATTACATCTCCTTCTAAATCGAGTAACGTTTCTATGGAAACGACAGGAATTTCTTTTGGTATACGAGTATTTCCTTTCCGATGCCCTATTGCTTCTTTACTGTTTCCCTCGCTCCCGCACATTGAGGAATCAACACAGAAATTTCGTCGCTATGAAATACTACCGGTTCTATGACTTCTCCTTCTAAATCGAGGAACGTTTCTATTGAAACGACAGGATTTTCTTTTGGGGTAATAGTACTTCCTTTCCGATGCGCTATTCCTTCTTTACTGCATTCCTCCCTCCCTCTCATTGACGAAGTAAGACAGAAATTGCGTGGCTATGAAATACTATAAGTTCTTTGACTTCTCCTTCTATATCGAGTAACATTTCTATGGGAACGACAGGATTTTCTTTTGGTATACGAGTATGTCCTTTTCGATGCACTATTCCTTCTTTACTTCTTCCCTCGCTCCCTCACATTAACGAATAACCACAGAAATTGCGTCGCTATGATATACTATGGGTTCTATGACTTCTCCTTCTAAATCGAGTAACAGGATTTTCTTTTGGTATACGAGTATGCCCTTTTCGATGCACTATTCCTTCTTTACTGCTTCCCTCGCTCCCGCACATTGACGAATAAGCACAGAAATTGCGTCGCAATGAAATACTATGGGTTCCATGACTTCTCCTTCTAAATCGAGTAACGTATCTCTGGAAACGACAGGATTTTCTTTTGGAATACGAGTATCTCCTTTCCGAAGCACTATTCCCTCTTTACTGCATCCCACGCTCTCTCACATTTACGTATTAGCACAGAAATTGCGTCGCTATGATATACTGTGGTTTCTATGGCTTCTCCATCTAAATCGAGCAACGTTTCAATGGAAACGACAGGATTTTCTTTTGGGATACGAGTTTCTTCTTTCCGGTGCACTATTGGTTCTTTACTGCATCCCTCGCTCGATCACATTGACGAATACGCATCGATATTGCGTCGCCATCAAATACTATACCACAGAATTTTCTTTTGGGATACGAGTTTCTTCTTTCCGGTGCACTATTGGTTCTTTACTGCATCCCTCGCTCGATCACATTGACGAATACGCATCGATATTGCGTCGTTATCAAATACTATACTACTCCTTCTAAATCAAGTAACGTTTCTATGGAAACGAAAGGATTTTCTTTTGGGATACGAGTATCCCCTTTCCGATGCACTAATGCTTCTTTACTGCATCCCTCGCTCCCTCACATTGACGAATTAACATAGAAATGGCGTCGCTATCATATACTATGTGTTCGATGTCTTCCCCTTTTTAAATCGAGTAACGTTTCTATGGAAACGTAAGGAATTTCTTTAGGGATACGAGTACCTCCTTCCGATGCACTATTCGTTCTTTAGTGCATCCCTCGCTACCTCACATGGACGAATTAACACAGAAATTGCGTCGCTATGAAATACTATTTGTTCTATGACATCTCCTTCATAATCGAGTAACGTTTCAATGGAAACGACAAAATTTTCTTTTGGGATACGCGTATCTCCTTTCCCATGCACTATTCCTGCTTTACTGCATTCCTCGCTCCCTCACATTGACGAATAAAGACAGAAATTGCGTGGCTATGAAATACTATGGGTTTTATGAATTCTCTTTCTAAATTGAGTAACGTTTCTATGGAAACGACAGATTTTACTTACGGATACGACTAACTCCTTTCCGATGCACTATTGGTTCATTACTGCATCCCTCTCTCCCTCACATTGACGAATAAGCACAGAAATTCCGTCGCTATCAAATACTATAGGTTCTCCGACTTCTCCTTCTAAATCAAGTATCGTTTCTATGGAGACGGTAGGATTTTCTTTTGGGATACGAATATCTTCTTTCGAAGCACTATTCCTTCATTACTGCATCCATCGCTCCCTCACATTGACGAATAAGCTCATAAATTGCGTCGCTATGATATACTATAAATTCTATGACTCCACTTTCTACATCGAGTTACGTTTCTATGGAAACGACTGGATTTTCTTTTGGGATACGAGTATCTCCTTTCCGATGCACTATTCCTTCTTTACGGCATCCCTCGCTCCCACACATTGACGATTTAACTCAGAATTTGCGTCGCTATGAAATACTATGGGTTCTATGACATCTCCTTCTAAATCGAGTAACGTTTCTATGGAAACGACAGGATTTTCTATTATGATACGGCTATCTCCTTTCCGATGCACTATTCCTTCTGTACGGAATGCCATAATCCCTCACATTGGCGAATTAACACAGAAATTGCGTCGCTATGAAATACCATGGGATATATGACTTCTCCTTCTAAACCGAGTAACGTTTCTAAGGAAACGACAGGATTTTCATTTGGGATACGACTATCTCCTTTCCGAAGCAGTATTGCTTCTTTACTGCATCCCTCGCTCGATCACAATGACGAATACGCACAGAAATTGCGTCGCTATCAAATACTATTGGTTCTATGAATTCTCCTTCTCAATCAAGTAGCGTTTCTATCGAAGCAAAAGGATTTTCTTTTGGGATACGAGTATCCCCTTTCTGATGCACTATTGTTTCATTACTGCATTCCTCGCTCCCTCACATTAACGAATTAAGACAGAAATTGCGAGGCTATGAAATAATATGGGTTCTAGTACTTCTCCGTCTAAATCGAGTAACGGTTCTATGGAAACGACAGGATTTTCTTTTGGGATACGAGTATCACGTTTCCGATGCACTATGCCTCCTTTACTGCATCCCTCGTTCCCTCACATTGACGAATAAGCACAGAAATTTCGTCGCTATGGAATACTATGGGTTCTATGACTTCCCCTTCTAAATCGAGTAACTTTTCTATGGAATCGACAGATTTTACTTTGGGATACGACTAACTGCTTTCCGATGCAGTATTGCTTCTTTACTGCATCCCTCGCTCGATCACAATGACGAATACGCACAGAAATTGCGTCGCTATCAAATACTATTGGTTCTATGAATTCTCCTTCTCAATCAAGTAGCGTTTCTATCGAAGCAAAAGGATTTTCTTTTGGGATACGAGTATCCCCCTTCTGATGCACTATTGTTTCTTTACTGCATTCCTCTCTCCCTCACATTGACGAATTAAGACAGAAATTACGTGGCTATGAAATAATATGGGTTCTATTACATCTCCTTCTAAATCGAGTAACGTTTCTATGGAAACGACAGGATTTTCTTTTCGGATACGAGTATCTCCTTTCCGATGCACTATTCCTTCTTTACTGCATTCCTCGCTCCCTCACATTGACGAATTCAGACAGAAATTGTGTGGCTATGAAATACTATGGTTTCTATTACATCTCCTTCTAAATCGAGTAACGTTTCTATGGAAACGACAGGAATTTCTTTTGGTATACGAGTATTTCCTTTCCGATGCCCTATTGCTTCTTTACTGTTTCCCTCGCTCCCGCACATTGAGGAATCAACACAGAAATTTCGTCGCTATGAAATACTACCGGTTCTATGACATCTCCTTCTAAATCGAGGAACGTTTCTATTGAAACGACAGGATTTTCTTTTGGGGTAATAGTACTTCCTTTCCGATGCGCTATTCCTTCTTTACTGCATTCCTCGCTCCCTCTCATTGACGAAGTAAGACAGAAATTGCGTGGCTATGAAATACTATAAGTTCTTTGACTTCTCCTTCTATATCGAGTAACATTTCTATGGGAACGACAGGATTTTCTTTTGGTATACGAGTATGTCCTTTTCGATGCACTATTCCTTCTTTACTTCTTCCCTCGCTCCCTCACATTAACGAATAACCACAGAAATTGCGTCGCTATGATATACTATGGGTTCTATGACTTCTCCTTCTAAATCGAGTAACAGGATTTTCTTTTGGTATACGAGTATGCCCTTTTCGATGCACTATTCCTTCTTTACTGCTTCCCTCGCTCCCGCACATTGACGAATAAGCACAGAAATTGCGTCGCAATGAAATACTATGGGTTCCATGACTTCTCCTTCTAAATCGAGTAACGTATCTCTGGAAACGACAGGATTTTCTTTTGGGATACGAGTATCTCCTTTCCGAAGCACTATTCCCTCTTTACTGCATCCCACGCTCTCTCACATTTACGTATTAGCACAGAAATTGCGTCGCTATGATATACTGTGGTTTCTATGGCTTCTCCATCTAAATCGAGCAACGTTTCAATGGAAACGACAGGATTTTCTTTTGGGATACGAGTTTCTTCTTTCCGGTGCACTATTGGTTCTTTACTGCATCCCTCGCTCGATCACATTGACGAATACGCATCGATATTGCGTCGCCATCAAATACTATACCACAGAATTTTCTTTTAGGATACGAGTTTCTTCTTTCCGGTGCACTATTGGTTCTTTACTGCATCCCTCGCTCGATCACATTGACGAATACGCATCGATATTGCGTCGTTATCAAATACTATACTACTCCTTCTAAATCAAGTAACGTTTCTATGGAAACGAAAGGATTTTCTTTTGGGATACGAGTATCCCCTTTCCGATGCACTAATGCTTCTTTACTGCATCCCTCGCTCCCTCACATTGACGAATTAACATAGAAATGGCGTCGCTATCATATACTATGTGTTCGATGTCTTCCCCTTTTTAAATCGAGTAACGTTTCTATGGAAACGTAAGGAATTTCTTTAGGGATACGAGTACCTCCTTCCGATGCACTATTCGTTCTTTAGTGCATCCCTCGCTACCTCACATGGACGAATTAACACAGAAATTGCGTCGCTATGAAATACTATTTGTTCTATGACATCTCCTTCAAAATCGAGTAACGTTTCAATGGAAACGACAAAATTTTCTTTTGGGATACGCGTATCTCCTTTCCCATGCACTATTCCTGCTTTACTGCATTCCTCGCTCCCTCACATTGACGAATAAAGACAGAAATTGCGTGGCTATGAAATACTATGGGTTTTATGAATTCTCTTTCTAAATCGAGTAACGTTTCTATGGAAACGACAGATTTTACTTACGGATACGACTAACTCCTTTCCGATGCACTATTGGTTCATTACTGCATCCCTCTCTCCCTCACATTGACGAATAAGCACAGAAATTCCGTCGCTATCAAATACTATAGGTTCTCCGACTTCTCCTTCTAAATCAAGTATCGTTTCTATGGAGACGGTAGGATTTTCTTTTGGGATACGAATATCTTCTTTCGAAGCACTATTCCTTCATTACTGCATTCCTCGCTCCCTCACATTGACGAATTAAGACAGAAATTGCATGGCTATGAAATACTATGGGTTCTATGACTTCTCCTTCTAAATCGAGTAACAATTCTATGGAAACGACAGGATTTTCCTTTGGTATACGAGTATGTCCTTTTCGATGCACTATTCCTTCTTTAATGCTTCCCTCGCTCCCTCACATTGACGAATTAACACAGAAATTGCGTCGCTATGAAATACTACGGGTTCTATGACCTCTCCTTCTAAATCTAGTAACGTTTCTATGGAAACGACCGGATTTGCTTTTGGGATACGAGTTTCTCCTTTCCGATGCGCTATTCCTTGTTTACTGCAGCCCTCGCTCCCTCACATTGACGAATTAATAATGATATATCGTCGCAATGAAAAACTATGTGTTCTATGACTTCTCCCTCTAATCGAGTAACATTTCTATGGAAACGACAGGATTTTCTTTTGGAATACATCTCCTTTCCAATGCACTATTCCTTCTTTACTGCATGCTTCGTTCCCTCACATTGACGAATAAGCACAGATATTGCGTCGCTATGAAATGCTGTGTGTTCTATGACTTCTCCTTCTAATTCGAATATCGTTTCTATGGAAACGACAGGATTTTCTTTTGGGATACGACTATCTCCGTTCCGATGCACTATTCCTTCTTTACTGCATTCCTCGCTCCCTCATATTGAAATATTAAGACAGAAATTACGTGGCTATGAAGTACTATGGGTTCTATGACTTCTCCTTCCAATTCGAGTAACGTTTCCATGGAAACGACAGGATTTTCATTTGGTATACGACTATGTCCTTTCCGATGCACTATTCCATCTTTATTGCTTCCCTCGCTCCCTAATATTGACGAATTAGCACAGAAATAGCGTCGCTATGAAATACTATGGGTTCTATGACTTCTCCTTCCATATCGAGTAACGTTTCTATGGAAACGACAGGATTTTCTTTTGGGATACAAGTTTCCCCTTTCCCATGCGCTATTGATCCTTTAATGCATCCATCGCTCCCTCACACTGACGAATTAACAATGATATTGCGTCGCTATGAAATACTATGGATTATATGACTTCTCCTTCTAAATCGAGTAACGTTTCTATTGAAACGACAGGATTTTCTTTTGGGATACGAGTATCTCCTTTCCGATGCACTATTCCTTCTTTACTGCATCCCTCGCACCCTCACATTGACGAATTAACACAGAAATGGGGTCGCTATGAAGTACTACGTGATCTATGTCTTTTCCTTCTAAATCGAGTAACGTTTCTATGGAAACGTCAGGATTTTCCTCGGAATACGAGTATGTCCTTTTCGATGCACTATTCCTTCTTTACTGCTTCCCTCGCTCCCTCACATTGACGAATTAACACAGAAATTGCGTCGCTTTGAAATACTACGGGTTCTATGACCTCTCCTTCTAAATCTAGTAACCTTTCTATGGAAACGACCGCATTTTCTTTTGGGATACGAGTTTCTCCTTTCCGATGCGCTATTCCTAGTTTACTGCATCCCTCGCTCCCTCACATAGACGAATTAACAAAGATATGTCGTCGCTATGAAATACTATGGGTTCTATGACTTCTCCTGCTAATCGAGTAACGTATCTATGGAAACGACAGGATTTTCTTTTGGGATACGAGTATCTCCTTTCCGATGCACTATGCCTTCTTTACTGCATCCCACGCTCTCTCACATTGACGAATAACCACAGAAATTGCGTCGCTATGATATACCATCGGTTCTATGACTACTCCTTCTAAATCGTGTAACGTTTCTATGGAAACGACAGGATTTTACTTTGGGATACGGATATCTCCTTTCCGATGCACTATTGGTTCTTTACTGCATCCCTCTCTCCCTCACATTGACGAATAAGCACAGAAATTGCGTCGCTATCAAATACTGTAGGTTCTACGGGTGTCCTAAATCAAGTATCGTTTCTATGGAAACGGTAGGATTTTCTTTTGGGATACGAATATCTTCTTTCGATGCACTATTCCTTCTTTACTGCATTCCTCGCTCCCTCACATTGACGAATTAAGACAGATATTGCATGGCTATGAAATACTATGGGTTCTATGACTTCTCCTTCTAAATCGAGTAACATTTCTATGGAAACGACAGGATTTTGCTTTGGTATACGAGTATGTCCTTTTCGATGCACTATTCCTTATTTACTGCTTCCCTCGCTCCCTCACATTGACGAATTAACACAGAAATTGCGTCGCTATGAAATACTACAGGTTCTATGACCTCTCCTTCTAAATCTAGTAACGTTTCTATGGAAACGACCGGAATTGCTTATGGGATACGAGTTTCTCCTTTCCGATGCGATATTCCTTGTTTACTGCATCCCTCGCTCACTCACATTGATTAATTAACAATGATATAGCGTCGCTATGAAATACTATGGGTTCTATTACTTCTCCTTCTAAATCGAGTAACGTTTCTATGGAAACGAACGGATTTTCTTTGGGGATACGAGTATCTCTTTTCCGATGCAGTATTCCTTCTTTACTTCATCCCTCGCTCCCTCACATTGACGAATAAGCTCAGAAATTGCGTCGCTATGAAATACTATGGGTTCTATGACTCCTCATCCTAATTCGAGTAACGTTTTATGGAAACGACTGGATTTCCTTTTACGATACGAGTATCTCCTTTCCGATGCACTATTCCTTCTTTACTGCATCCCTTCTTCCCTCACATTGGCGAATTAACACAGAATTTGCGTCGCTATGAAATACCATGGGTTCTATGACCTCTTCTTCTAAACCGAGTAACGTTACTATGGAAACGGCAGGATTTTCATTTGGGATACGACTGTCTCCTTTCCGATGCACTATTCCATCTTTACTGCATTCCTCGCTACCCCACATGGACGAATTAACACAGAAATTGCGTCGCTATGAAATACTATTTGTTCTCTAACATCTGCTTCAAATTCGAGTAACGTTTCTATGGAAACGACAGTATTTGCTTGTCTGGATACGAGTATCTCCTTTCCGATGCACTATTCCTTCTTTACTGCTTCCCTCGCTCCCTCACATTGACGAATTAACACAGAAGTTGCGTCGCTATGAAATACTATGGGTTCTATGACTTCTCCTTCTAAATCGAGTAACGTTTCTATGGAAACGACAGGATTTTCTTTTGGTATACGAGTTTCTCCTTTCCGATGCGCTATTCCTTCTTTACTGCATCCCTTGTTCCCTCACATTGAAGAATTAACAATGATATATCGTCGCTATAAGATACTATGGGTTCTATGACTTCTCCTTCTAATCGAGTAACGTTTCTGTGGAAACGACAGGATTTTAATTTGGGGTACGAGTATCTCCTTTCCGGTGCACTGTCCCTTCTTTACTGCATCCCTCGCTCCCTCACATTGACGAATTAACACAGAGATTTGGTCGCTATGAAATACTATGGGTTCTTTGACTCCTCCTTCTAAATCGAGTAACGTTTCTATTGAAACGACAGGATTTCCTTATAGGGTACGAGTACATACTTTCCGATGCACTATTCAGTCTTTACTGCATTCCTCGCTCCCTCTCATTGACGAATTAAGACAGAAATTGCGTGGCTATGAAATACTATGGGTTCAATGACTTCTCCTTCTAAATCGAGTGAAATATCTATGGAAACGACAGGATTTTCTTTTGGTATACGAGTATGTCCTTTTCGATGCACTATTCCTTCTTTATTGCTTCCATCGTTCCCTCACATTGACAAATTAACATAGAAATTGTGTCGCTATGAAATAGTATGGGTTCTTGACCTCTCCTTCTAAATCGAGTAACGCTTCTATGGAAACGACAGGATTTTTCTTTGGGATACGACTATCTCCTTTCCGATGCACTACTGGTTCTTTACTGCATCCCTCTCTCCCTCACATTGACGAAGAAGCAGTAAAGAGGGAATAGTGCATCGGAAAGGAGATACTCGTATCCCAAAAGAAAATCCTGTCGTTTTCATAGATACGTTACTCGATTTAGAAGGAGATGTCATAGGTTCTACGACTTCTCCTTCTAAATCAAGTATCGTTTCCATGGAAACGGTAGGATTTTATTTTGGGATACGGTTATCTCCTTTCCGATGCACTATTCCTTCTTTACTGCTTCCCTCGCTCCCTCACTTTGACGAATTAACACAGAAATTGCGTTGTTATGAAATACTACCGGTTCTATGAACTCTCCTTCTAAATCTAGTAATATTTAACAATGATATAGCGTCACTATGAAATACTATGGGTTCTATGACTTCTCCTTCTAATCGAGAAACGTTTCTATGGAAACGAGACGATTTACATTTAAGATACGAGTATCTCCTTTCCGATGCAATATTCCTTCTTCACTGCATCCCTCGTTCCCTCACATTGACGAATAAGCACAGAAATTGCGTCGCTATGAATTACTATGGGTTCAATGGCATCTCCTTCTAAATCGAGTAACGTTTCTAGGGAAACAAGAGGATTTTCTTTTGGATACGAGTATCTCCCTTCCGTTGCACTATTCCTTCTTTACTGCATCCCTCGCTCCCTCACATTGACGAATTAACACAGAAAAGGCGTCGCTATGAAATTCTATGTGTTCTTTGTCTTGTCCTTCTTAATCGAGTATCGTTTCTATGGAAACGTCTGGATTTTCGTTTGGGATACGAGTATCTCCTTTCCGACGCACTATTCCTTCTTTACTGCATCCCTCGCTCAATCACAATGACGAATTAACACAGAAATTGTGTCGCTATGAGATACAATGGGGTCTATGGCATCTCCTTGTAATTCGAGTAACGTTTCAATGGAAACGAGAGGATTTTCTTTTGGAGACGAGTATCTCCTTTCCGTGGCACTATTCCTTCTTTACAGCTATCCTCGCTCCCTCACATTGACGAATTACGACAGAAATTGCGTGGCTATGAAATACTATGGGTTTTATGACTTCTCCTTCTAAATCGAGTAACGTTGCTATGGAAACGAAAGGATTTTCTTTTGGGATCCGGGTATCTCATTTCCGATGCTGTGTTCCTTCTTTACTGCATCCTTCGCTTCCTTACATTGACGAATTAACAATGATATTGCGTCGCTATGAAATACTATGGATTCTATGACTTCTCCTTCTAATCGAGACACGTTTCAATGGAAACGACAGGATTTTCTTTTGGGATACGAGTATCTGCTTTCCGATGCACTACTCCTTCTTTACTTCATCCCTCGCTCCCTCACATTGACGTATTAACTCAGGAATTGCGTCGCTATGAGATACAATGGGTTCTATGGCTTCTCCTTCCAAATCGAGTAACGTTTCTATCGAAACGACAGGATTTTCTTTTGGTATTCTAGTATGTCCTTTGCGATGCACTATTCCTTCTTTACTGCTTCTCTCGCTCCATCACAATGACGAATTAACACAGAAACGGCGACACTATGAAATACTATGGGTTCTATGACTACTCCTTCTAAATCGAGTAACGTTTCTATGGAAACGAGAGGATTTTCTTTTGGGATACGAGTATCTCCTTTCCGATGCACTATTCCTTCTTTACAGCATCCCTCGCTCCCTCACATTGACGAATAACCACAGAGATTGCGTCGGTATGATATACAATGGGATCTATGACTTCTCCTTCTAAATCGCGTAACGTTTCTATGGAAACGACAGGATTTTCTTTTGGGTTACGACTAACTCCTTTCCGATGCACTATTGGTTTTTTACTGCATCCCTCTCTCCCTTACATTGACGAATAAGCACAGAATTGCGTCGCTATAAAATCCTATAGGTGCTACGACTTCTCCTTCTAAATCAAGTAACGTTTCTATGGAAACGGTAGGACTTTCTTTTGGGATACGAGTATCTCCTTTCCGATGCACTATTCCGTCTTTACTGCATCCCTCGCTCCCTAACATTGACGAATTAACAAAGAAAAGGCGTCGCTATGAAATTCTATTTGTACTATCTCTTCTCCTTCTTAATCGAGTAACGTTTCTATGGAAACGTCTGGATTTTCGTTTGGGATACGCGTATCTCCTTTCCGATGCACTATTCCTTCTTTACTGCTTCCATCGCTCAATCACATTCACGAATTAACACAGAGATTGTGTCGCTATGAAATACTATGTGTTCTATGTCTTCTCCTTCCATATCGAGTAACATTTCTACTGATACGACAGGAATTTCTTTTGAGATTCGAGTACGTCCTTTGCGATGCACTATTCCGTCTTTACTGCATTCCTCGCTCCCTCACATTGACGAATTAACACAGAAGTTGCGTCGCTATGAAATACTATGGGTTCTATGACTTCTCCTTCTAAATCGAGTAACGTTTCTATGGAAACGACAGGATTTTCTTTTGGTATACGAGTTTCTCCTTTCCGATGCGCTATTCCTTCTTTACTGCATCCCTTGTTCCCTCACATTGAAGAATTAACAATGATATATCGTCGCTATAAGATACTATGGGTTCTATGACTTCTCCTTCTAATCGAGTAACGTTTCTATGGAAACGACAGGATTTTCTTTTGGTATACGAGTATCTCTTTTCCGATGCAATATTCCTTCTTCACTGCATCCCTCGTTCCCTCACATTGACGAATAAGCACAGAAATTGCGTCGCTATGAATTACTATGGGTTCTATGGCATCTCCTTCTAAATCGAGTAACGTTTCTAGGGAAACAAGAGGATTTTCTTTTGGATACGAGTATCTCCCTTCCGTTGCACTATTCCTTCTTTACTGCATCCCTCGCTCCCTCACTTTGACGAATTAACACAGAAAAGGCGTCGCTATGAAATTCTATGTGTTCTTTGTCTTGTCCTTCTTAATCGAGTATCGTTTCTATGGAAACGTCTGGATTTTCGTTTGGGATACGAGTATCTCCTTTCCGACGCACTATTCCTTCTTTACTGCATCCCTCGCTCAATCACAATGACGAATTTACACAGAAATTGTGTCGCTATGAGATACAATGGGGTCTATGGCATCTCCTTGTAATTCGAGTAACGTTTCAATGGAAACGAGAGGATTTTCTTTTGGAGACGAGTATCTCCTTTCCGTGGCACTATTCCTTCTTTACAGCTATCCTCGCTCCCTCACATTGACGAATTACGACAGAAATTGCGTGGCTATGAAATACTATGGGTTTTATGACTTCTCCTTCTAAATCGAGTAACGTTGCTATGGAAACGAAAGGATTTTCTTTTGGGATCCGGGTATCTCATTTCCGATGCTGTGTTCCTTCTTTACTGCATCCTTCGCTTCCTTACATTGACGAATTAACAATGATATTGCGTCGCTATGAAATACTATGGATTCTATGACTTCTCCTTCTAATCGAGACACGTTTCAATGGAAACGACAGGATTTTCTTTTGGGATACGAGTATCTGCTTTCCGATGCACTACTCCTTCTTTACTTCATCCCTCGCTCCCTCACATTGACGTATTAACTCAGGAATTGCGTCGCTATGAGATACAATGGGTTCTATGGCTTCTCCTTGTAAATCGAGTAACGTTTCTACGGAAACGAGAGGATTTTCTTTTGGATACGAGTATTTCCTATCCGTTGCACTATTCCTTCTATACTGCCTCCCTCGCTCCCTCACATTGACGAATTAACACAGAAATGGCGTCGCCATGAAATACTATGTGTTCTATGTCTTCTCCTTCCAAATCGAGTAACGTTTCTATCGAAACGACAGGATTTTCTTTTGGTATTCTAGTATGTCCTTTGCGATGCACTATTCCTTCTTTACTGCTTCTCTCGCTCCATCACAATGACGAATTAACACAGAAACGGCGACACTATGAAATACTATGGGTTCTATGACTACTCCTTCTAAATCGAGTAACGTTTCTATGGAAACGAGAGGATTTTCTTTTGGGATACGAGTATCTCCTTTCCGATGCACTATTCCTTCTTTACAGCATCCCTCGCTCCCTCACATTGACGAATAACCACAGAGATTGCGTCGGTATGATATACAATGGGATCTATGACTTCTCCTTCTAAATCGCGTAACGTTTCTATGGAAACGACAGGATTTTCTTTTGGGTTACGACTAACTCCTTTCCGATGCACTATTGGTTTTTTACTGCATCCCTCTCTCCCTTACATTGACGAATAAGCACAGAATTGCGTCGCTATAAAATCCTATAGGTGCTACGACTTCTCCTTCTAAATCAAGTAACGTTTCTATGGAAACGGTAGGATTTTCTTTTGGGATACGAGTATCTCCTTTCCGATGCACTATTCCGTCTTTACTGCATCCCTCGCTCCCTAACATTGACGAATTAACAAAGAAAAGGCGTCGCTATGAAATTCTATTTGTACTATCTCTTCTCCTTCTTAATCGAGTAACGTTTCTATGGAAACGTCTGGATTTTCGTTTGGGATACGCGTATCTCCTTTCCGATGCACTATTCCTTCTTTACTGCTTCCATCGCTCAATCACATTGATGAATTAACACAGAGATTGTGTCGCTATGAAATACAATGGGTTCTATGACTTCTCTTTCTAAATCGAATAACCGTTCTATTGAAACGACAGGATTTTCTTTTGGGATACGAGTACGTCCTTTGCGATGCACTATTCCGTCTTTACTGCATTCCTCGCTCCCTCACATTGACGAATAAAGACAGAAATTGCGTGGCGATGAAATACTATGGGTTATATGACTTCTCCTTGGAATCGAGTAACGTTTCTATGGAAACGACAGGATTTTCTTTTGGGATACGAGTATCACCTTTCCGATGCACTATTCCTTCTTTACTGCATTCCTCGCTCCCTCATATTTACGAATTAACACAGAAATTGCGTGGCTATGAAGTACTACGGGTTCTATGACTTCCCCTTCTAATTCGAGTAACGTTTCTATGAAAACGACAGGATTTTCTTTTGGGATACGAATATCTCCTTTTCGATGCACTATTCTTTCTTTGCTGCATCCCCCGCTCCCTCACGTTGACGTATTAACACAAAAATTGCGTCGCTATGAAATGCTATGGGTTCTATGACTTCTCCTTCTAAATCGAGTAACTTTTCTATGGAAACGAGAGGATTTTCTTTTGGGATACGAGTATCTTCTTTCCGATGCACTATTCCATCTTTACTGCATCCCTCGCTCCCTCACATTGACGAATTAACACAGAAATGGCGTCGCTATGAAATTCTATGTGTTCTATGTCTTCTCGTTTTTAATCGAGTAACGTTTCTATATAAACGTCTGGATTTTCGTTTGGGATACGAGTATCTCCTTTCCGATGCACTATTCCTTCTTTACTGCATCCCTCGCTCCCTCACATTGACAAATTAACACAGAAATAGCATCGCTATGAAAAACTATTGGTCCTATGACATCTCCTTCCAAATCGAGTAACGTTTCTATTGAAACGACAGGATTTTCTTTTGGTATTCGAGTATGTCCTTTGCGATGCACTATTCCCTCTTTACTGCATCCCTCGCTCCCTCACATTGACGAATTAACACAGAAATTGCGTCGCTATGAATAACTATGGGTTCTATGGCATCTCCTTCTAAATCGAGTAACGTTTCTAGGGAAACGAGAGGTTTTTCTTTTGGATACGAGTATCTCCTTTCCGTTGCACTATTCCTTCCTTACTGGATCCCTCGCTCCCTCACATTGACGAATAACCACAGAGATTGTGTCGGTATGATATACAATGGGATCTATGACTTCTCCTTCTAAATCGAGTAACGTTTCTATGGAAACGACAGGATTTTCTTTTGGGGTACGAGTATCTCTTTTCCGATGCACTATTCCGTCTTTACTGCATCCCTCGTTCCCTAACATTGACGAATTAACACAGAAAAGGCGTCGCTATGAAATTCTATTTGTTCTATCTCTTCTCCTTCTTAATCGAGTAACGTTTCTATGGAAACGTCTGGATTTTCGTTTGGGATACGAGTATCTCCTTTCCGATGCACTATTCCTTCTTTACTGCTTCCATCGCTCAATCACATTGACGAATTGACACAGAGATTGTTTCGCTATGAAATACTATGGATTCTATGACTTCTCCTTCTAAATCGAGTAACGTTTCTATTGAAACGACAGGATTTTCTTTTGGGATACGAGTATCTGTTTTCCGATGCACTATTCCGTCTTTACTTCATCCCGCGCTCTCTCACATTGACATATTAACACAGAAATTGCGTCGCTATGAATTACTATGGGTTCTATGGCATCTCCTTCTAAATCGAGTAACGTTTCTAGGGAAACGAGAGGATTTTCTTTTGGATACGAGTATCTCCCTTCCGTTGCACTATTCCTTCTTTACTGCATCCCTCGCTCCCTCACATTGACGAATTAACACAGAAAAGGCGTCGCTATGAAATTCTATGTGTTCTTTGTCATGTCCTTCTTAATCGAGTAACGTTTCTATGGAAACGTCTGGATTTTCGTTTGGGATACGAGTATCTCCTTTCCGACGCACTATTCCTTCTTTACTGCATCCCTGGCTCAATCACATTGACGAATTAACACAGAGATTGTGTCGCTATGAAATAGTATGGGTTCTATGACTTCTCCTTCAAAATCGAGTAACGTTTCTATTGAAACGACAGGATTTTCTATTGGGATACGAGTACCTCCATTGCGATGCACTAATCCTTCTTTACTGCTTTCCTCGCTCCCTCACATTGACAAATTACGACAGAAATTGCGTGGCTATGAAATACTATGGGTTCTATGACTTCTCCTTCTAATAGAGTAATGTTTCAATGGAAACGACAGGATTTTCTTTAGGGATACGAGTATCTGCTTTCCGATGCACTTTTCCCTCTTTACTTCATCCCTCGCTCCCTCACATTGACGTGTTAACACAGAAATTGTGTCGCTATGAGATACAATGGGTTCTATGGCTTCTCCTTGTAATTCGAGTAACGTTTCAATGGAAACGAGAGGATTTTCTTTTGGAGACGAGTATCTCCTTTCCGTTGCACTATTCCTTCCTTACAGTTATCCTTGCTCCCTCACATTGACGAATTACGACAGAAATTGCGTGGCTATGAAATACTATGGGTTTTAAGACTTCTCCTTCTAAATCGAGTAACGTTGCTATGGAAACGAAAGGATTTTCTTTTGGGATCCGGGTATCTCATTTCCGATGCTGTGTTCCTTCTTTAATGCATCCTTCGCTTCCTCACATTGACGAATTAACAATGATATTGCGTCGCTATGAAATACTATGGATTCTATGACTTCTCCTTCTAATCGAGAAACGTTTCAATGGAAACGACAGGATTTTCTTTTGGGATACGAGTATCTGCTTTCCGATGCACTACTCCTTCTTTACTTCATCCCTCGCTCCCTCACATTGACGTATTAACTCAGAATTTGCGTCGCTATGAGATACAATGGGTTCTATGGCTTCCCCTTGTAAATCGAGTAACGTTTCTACGGAAACGAGAGGATTTTCTTTTGGATACGAGTATTTCCTTTCCGTTGAACTATTCCTTCTTTACTGCCTCCCTCGCTCAATCACATTGACGAATTAACACAGAAATGGCGTCGCTATGAAATACTATGTGTTCTATGTCTTCTCCTTCCAAATCGAGTAACGTTTCTATCGAAACGACAGGATTTTCTTTTGGTATTCTAGTATGTCCTTTGCGATGCACTATCCCTTCTTTACTGCTTCTCTCGCTTCATCACAATCACGAATTAACACAGAAACGGCGACGCTATGAAATACTATGGGTTCTATGACTACTCCTTCTAAATCGAGTAACGTTTCTATGGAAACGAGAGGATTTTCTTTTGGGATACGAGTATCTCCTTTCCGATGCACTATTCCTTCTTTACTGCATCCCTCGCTCCCTCACATTGACGAATAACCACAGAGATTGCGTCGGTATGATATACAATGGGATCTATGACTTCTCCTTCTAAATCGCGTAACGTTCCTATGGAAACGACAGGATTTTCTTTTGGGTTACGACTAACTCCTTTCCGATGCACTATTGGTTTTTTACTGCATCCCTCTCTCCCTTACATTGACGAATAAGCACAGAATTGCGTCACTATAAAATCCTATAGGTGCTACGACTTCTCCTTCTAAATCAAGTAACGTTTCTATGGAAACGGTAGGATTTTCTTTTGGGATACGAGTATCTCCTTTCCGATGCACTATTCCGTCTTTACTGCATCCCTCGCTCCCTAACATTGACGAATTAACAAAGAAAAGGCGTCGCTATGAAATTCTATTTTTACTATCTCTTCTCCTTCTTAATCGAGTAACGTTTCTACGGAAACGTCTGGATTTTCGTTTGGGATACGCGTATCTCCTTTCCGATGCACTATTCCTTCTTTACTGCTTCCATCGCTCAATCACATTCACGAATTAACACAGAGATTGTGTCGCTATGAAATACTATGTGTTCTATGTCTTCTCCTTCCATATCGAGTAACGTTTCTACTGATACGACAGGAATTTCTTTTGGGATACGAGTACGTCCTTTGCGATGCACTATTCCGTCTTTACTGCATTCCTCGCTCCCTCACATTGACGAATAAAGACAGAAATTGCGTGGCTATGAAATACTATGGGTTATATGACTTCTCCTTGGAATCGAGTAACGTTTCTATGGAAACGACAGGATTTTCTTTTGGGATACGAGTATCACCTTTCCGATGCACTATTCCTTCTTTACTGCATTCCTCGCTCCCTCATATTTACGAATTAACACAGAAATTGCGTGGCTATGAAGTACTACGGGTTCTATGACTTCCCCTTCTAATTCGAGTAACGTTTCTATGAAAACGACAGGATTTTCTTTTGGGATACGAATATCTCCTTTTCGATGCACTATTCTTTCTTTGCTGCATCCCCCGCTCCCTCACGTTGACGTATTAACACAAAAATTGCGTCGCTTTGAAATGCTATGGGTTCTATGACTTCTCCTTCTAAATCGAGTAACTTTTCTATGGAAACGAGAGGATTTTCTTTTGGGATACGAGTATCTTCTTTCCGATGCACTATTCCATCTTTACTGCATCCCTCAATCCCTCACATAGACGAATTAACACAGAAATGGCGTCGCTATGAAATTCTATGTGTTCTATGTCTTCTCGTTTTTAATCGAGTAACGTTTCTATATAAACGTCTGGATTTTCGTTTGGGATACGAGTATCTCCTTTCCGATGCACTATTCCTTCTTTACTGCATCCCTCGCTCCCTCACATTGACAAATTAACACAGAAATTGCATCGCTATGAAAAACTATTGGTCCTATGACATCTCCTTCCAAATCGAGTAACGTTTCTATTGAAACGACAGGATTTTCTTTTGGTATTCGAGTATGTCCTTTGCGATGCACTATTCCCTCTTTACTGCATCCCTCGCTCCCTCACATTGACGAATTAACACAGAAATTGCGTCGCTATGAATAACTATGGGTTCTATGGCATCTCCTTCTAAATCTTGTAACGTTTCTAGGGAACGAGAGGTTTTTCTTTTGGATACGAGTATCTCCTTTCCGTTGCACTATTCCTTCCTTACTGGATCCCTCGCTCCCTCACATTGACGAATAACCACAGAGATTGTGTCGGTATGATATACAATGGGATCTATGACTTCTCCTTCTAAATCGAGTAACGTTTCTATGGAAACGACAGGATTTTCTTTTGGGGTACGAGTATCTCTTTTCCGATGCACTATTCCGTCTTTACTGCATCCCTCGTTCCCTAACATTGACGAATTAACACAGAAAAGGCGTCGCTATGAAATTCTATTTGTTCTATCTCTTCTCCTTCTTAATCGAGTAACGTTTCTATGGAAACGTCTGGATTTTCGTTTGTGATACGAGTATCTCCTTTCCGATGCACTATTCCTTCTTTACTGCTTCCATCGCTCAATCACATTGACGAATTGACACAGAGATTGTTTCGCTATGAAATACTATGGTTTCTATGACTTCTCCTTCTAAATCGAGTAACGTTTCTATTGAAACGACAGGATTTTCTTTTGGGATACGAGTATCTGTTTTCCGATGCACTATTCCGTCTTTACTACATCCCTCGCTCTCTCACATTGACATATTAACACAGAAATTGCGTCGCTATGAATTACTATGGGTTCTATGGCATCTCCTTCTAAATCGAGTAACGTTTCTAGGGAAACGAGAGAATTTTCTTTTGGATACGAGTATCTCCCTTCCATTGCACTATTCCTTCTTTACTGCATACCTCGCTCCCTCACATTGACGAATTAACACAGAAAAGGCGTCGCTATGAAATTCTATGTGTTCTTTGTCATGTCCTTCTTAATCGAGTAACGTTTCTATGGAAACGTCTGGATTTTCGTTTGGGATACGAGTATCTCCTTTCCGACGCACTATTCCTTCTTTACTGCATCCCTCGCTCAATCACATTGACGAATTAACACAGAGATTGTGTCGTTATGAAATAGTATGGGTTCTATGACTTCTCCTTCAAAATCGAGTAACGTTTCTATTGAAACGACAGGATTTTCTATTGGGATACGAGTACCTCCATTGCGATGCACTAATCCTTCTTTACTGCTTTCCTCGCTCCCTCACATTGACGAATTACGACAGAAATTGCGTGGCTATGAAATACTATGGGTTCTATGACTTCTCCTTCTAATAGAGTAACGTTTCAATGGAAACGACAGGATTTTCTTTAGGGATACGAGTATCTGCTTTCCGATGCACTTTTCCCTCTTTACTTCATCCCTCGCTCCCTCACATTGACGTGTTAACACAGAAATTGTGTCGCTATGAGATACAATGGGTTCTATGGCTTCTCCTTGTAATTCGAGTAACGTTTCAATGGAAACGAGAGGATTTTCTTTTGGAGACGAGTATCTGCTTTCCGATGCACTACTCCTTCTTTACTTCATCTTTCGCTCCCTCACATTGACGTATTAACTCAGAATTTGCGTCGCTTTGAGATACAATGGGTTCTATGGCTTCCCCTTGAAAATCGAGTAACGTTTCTACGGAAACGAGAGGACTTTCTTTTGGATACGAGTATTTCCTTTCCGTTGAACTATTCCTTCTTTACTGCCTCCCTCGCTCAATCACATTGACGAATTAACACAGAAATGGCGTCGCTATGAAATACTATGTGTTCTATGTCTTCTCCTTCCAAATCGAGTAACGTTTCTATCGAAACGACAGGATTTTCTTTTGATATTCTAGTATGTCCTTTGCGATGCACTATTCCTTCTTTACTGCTTCTCTCGCTTCATCACAATCACGAATTAACACAGAAACGGCGACGCTATGAAATACTATGGGTTCTATGACTACTCCTTCTAAATCGAGTAACGTTTCTATGGAAACGAGAGGATTTTCTTTTGGGATACGAGTATCTCCTTTCCGATGCACTATTCCTTCTTTACTGCATCCCTCGCTCCCTCACATTGACAAAATAACACAGTAATTGCGTCGCTATGAAAAACTATTGGTCCCATGACATCTCCTTCCAAATCGAGTAACGTTTCTATTGAAACGACAGGATTTTCTTTTGGTATACGAGTATGTCCTTTGCGATGAACTATTCCCTCTTTACTGCATCCATCGCTCCCTCACATTGACGAATTAACACAGAAATTGCGTCGCTATGAATTACTATGGGTTCTATGGCAACTCCTTCTAAATCGAGTAACGTTTCTAGGGACACGAGAGGATTTTCTTTTGGATACGAGTATCTCCTTTCCGTTGCACTATTCCTTCCTTACTGGATCCCTCGCTCCCTCACATTGACGAATAACCACAGAGATTGCGTCGGTAAGATATACAATGGGATATATGACTTCTCCTTCTAAATCGAGTAACGTTTCTATGGAAACGACAGGATTTTCCTTTGGGATACGAGTATCTCCTTTCCGATGCACTATTCCATCTTTACTGCATCCCTCGCTCCCTATCATTGTCGAATTAACACAGAAAAGGCGTCGCTATGTAATTCTATTTGTACTATCTCATCTCCTTCTTAATCGAGTAACGTTTCCATGGAAACGTCTGGATTTTCGTTTGGGATACGAGTATCTCCTTTCCGATGCACTATTCCTTCTTTACTGCTTCCATCGCTCAATCACATTGACGAATTAACACAGAGATTGTGTCGCTATGAAATACAATGGGTTCTATGACTTCTCTTTCTAAATCGAGTAACCTTTCTATTGAAACGACAGGATTTTCTTTTGGGATACGAGTAACTCCTTTCCGATGCACTATTCCTTCTTTACTGCATCCCTCGCTCCCTCACATTGACGCATTAACACAGAAATGGCGTCGCTATGAAATACTATGTGTTCTATGTCTTCTCCTTCCAAATCGAGTAACGTTTCTACTGATACGACAGGAATTTCTTTTGGGATACGAGTAGGTCCTTTGCGATGCACTATTCCGTCTTTACTGCATTCCTCGCTCCCTCACATTGACGAATAAAGACAGAAATTGCGTGGCTATGAAGTACTATGGGTTATATGACTTCTCCTTGGAATCGATTAACGTTTCTATGGAAACGACAGGATTTTCTTTTGGGATGCGAGTATCACCTTTCCGATGCACTATTCCTTCTTTACTGCATTCCTCGCTCCCTCATATTTACGAATTAACACAGAAATTGCGTGTCTATGAAGTACTACGGGTTCTATGACTTCCCCTTCTAATTCGAGTAACGTTTCTATGAAAACGACAGGATTTTCTTTTGGGATACGAATATCTCCTTTTCGATGCACTATTCTCTCTTTACTGCATCCCCCGCTCCCTCACGTTGACGTATTAACACAAAAATTGCGTGTTCTAAGTCTTCTCGTTTTTAATCGAGTAACGTTTCTATGGAAACGTCTGGATTTTCGTTTGGGATACGAGTATCTCCTTTCCGACGCACTATTCCTTCTTTACTGCATCCCTCGCTCAATCACATTGACGAATTAACACAGAGATTGTGTCGCTATGAAATACTATGGGTTCTATGATTTCTCCTTCTAAATCGAGTAACGTTTCTATTGAAACGACAGGATTTTCTATTAGGATACGAGTACCTCCTTTGCGATGCACTATTCTTTCTTTACTGCTTTCCTCGCTAACTCACATTGACGAATTACGACAGAAATTGCGTGGCTATGAAATACTATGGGCTCTATGACTTCTCCTTCTAATAGAGTAACGTTTCAATGGAAACGACAGGATTTTCTATAGGGATACGAGTATCTGCTTTCCGATGCACTATTCCCTCTGTACTTCATCCCTCGCTCCCTCACATTGACGTGTTAACACAGAAATTGTGTCGCTATGAGATACAATGGGTTCTATGGCTTCTCCTTGTAATTCGAGTTACGTTTCAATGGAAACGAGAGGATTTTCTTTTGGAGACGAGTATCTCCTTTCCGTTGCACTATTCCTTCTTTACAGCTATCCTTGCTCCCTCACATTGACGAATTACGACAGAAATTGCGTGGCTATGAAATACTATGGGTTTTAAGACTTCTCCTTCTAAATCGAGTAACGTTGCTATGGAAACGAAAGGATTTTCTTTTGGGATCCGGGTATCTCATTTCCGATGCTGTGTTCCTTCTTTAATGCATCCTTCGCTTCCTCACATTGACGAATTAACAATGATATTGCGTCGCTATGAAATACTATGGATTCTATGACTTCTCCTTCTAATCGGGAAACGTTTCAATGGAAACGACAGGATTTTCTTTTGGGATACGAGTATCTGCTTTCCGATGCACTACTACTTCCTTACTTCATCCCTCGCTCCCTCACATTGACGTATTAACTCAGAAATTGCGTCGCTATGAGATACAATGGGTTCTATGGCTTCTCCTTGTAAATCGAGTAACGTTTCTACGGAAACGAGAGGATTTTCTTTTGGATACGAGTATTTCCTTTCTGTTGCACTATTCCTTCTTAACTGCCTCCCTCGCTCCCTCACATTGACGAATTAACACAGAAATGGCGTCGCTATGAAATACTTTATTTTCTATGTCTTCTCCTTCCAAATCGAGTAACGTTTCTATCGAAACGACAGGATTTTCTTTTGGTATTCTAGTATGTCCTTTGCGATGCACTATTCCTTCTTTACTGCTTCTCTCGCTCCATCACAATGACGAATTAACACAGAAACGGCGACGCTATGAAATACTATGGGTTCTATGACTACTCCTTCTAAATCGAGTAACGTTTCAATGGAAACGAGAGGATTTTCTTTTGGGATACGAGTATCTCCTTTCCGAAGCACTATTCCTTCTTTACTGCATCCCTCGCTCCCTCACATTGACAAAATAACACAGTAATTGCGTCGCTATGAAAAACTATTGGTCCTATGACATCTCCTTCCAAATACAGTAACGTTTCTATTGAAACGACAGGATATTCTTTTGGTATACGAGTATGTCCTTTGCGATGCACTATTCCCTCTTTACTGCATCCCTCGCTCCCTCACATTGACGAATTAACACAGAAATTGCGTCGCTATGAATTACTATGGGTTCTATGGCATCTCCTTCTAAATCGAGAAACGTTTCTAGGGAAGCGAGAGGATTTTCTTTTGGATACGAGTATCTCCTTTCCGTTGCACTATTCCTTCCTTACTGGATCCCTCGCTCCCTCACATTGACGAATAAGCACAGAGATTGCGTCGGTGTGATATACAATGGGATCTATCACTTCTCCTCCTAAATCGAGTAACGTTTCTATGGAAACGACAGGATTTTCTTTTGGGTTACGACTAACTCTTTTCCGATGCACTATTGGTTTTTTACTGCATCCCTCTCTAGCTCACATTGACGAATAAGCACAGAATTGCGTCGCTATAAAATCCTATAGGTGCTACGACTTCTCCTTCTAAATCAAGTAACGTTTCTATGGAAACGGTAGGATTTTCTTTTGGGATACGAGTATCTCCTTTCCGATGCACTATTCCTTCTTTACTGCTTCCATCGTTCAATCACATTGACGAATTAACACAGAGATTGTGTCGCTATGAAATACAATGGGTACTATGACTTATCTTTCTAAATCGAGTAACCTTTCTATTGAAACGACAGGATTTTCTTTTGGGATACGAGTAACTCCTTTCCGATGCACTATTCCTTCTTTACTGCATCCCTCGCTCCCTCACATTGACGAATTAACACAGAAATGGCGTCGCTATGAAATACTATGTGTTCTATGTCTTCTCCTTCCAAATCGAGTAACGTTTCTACTGATACGACAGGAATTTCTTTTGGGATACGAGTACGTCCTTTGCGATGCACTATTCCGTCTTTACTGCATTCCTCGCTCCCTCACATTGACGAATAAAGACAGAAATTGCGTGGCTATAAAATACTATGGGTTATATGACTTCTCCTTGGAATCGAGTAACGTTTCTATGGAAACGACAGGATTTTCTTTTGGGATACGAGTATCACCTTTCCGATGCACTATTCCTTCTTTACTGCATTCCTCGCTCCCTCATATTTACGAATTAACACAGAAATTGCGTGGCTATGAAGTACTACGGGTTCTATGACTTCCCCTTCTAATTCGAGTAACGTTTCTATGAAAACGACAGGATTTTCTTTTGGGATACGAATATCTCCTTTTCGATGCACTATTCTCTCTTTACTGCATCCCCCGCTCTCTCACGTTGACGTATTAACACAAAAATTGCGTCACTATGAAATGCTATGGGTTCTATGACTTCTCCTTCTAAATCGAGTAACGTTTCTATGGAAACGTCTGGATTTTCGTTTGGGATACGAGTATCTCCTTTCCGATGCACTATTCCTTCTTTACTGCATCCCTCGCTCCATCACATTGACAAATTAACACAGAAATTGCGTCGCTATGAAAAACTATTGGTCCTATGACATCTCCTTCCAAATCGAGTAACGTTTCTATTGAAACGACAGGATTTTCTTTTGGTATTCGAGTATGTCCTTTGCGATTCACTATTCCCTCTTTACTGCATCCCTCGCTCCCTCACATTGACGAATTAACACAGAAATTGCGTCGCTATGAATTACTATGGGTTCTATGGCATCTCCTTCTAAATCGAGTAATGTTTCTAGGGAAACGAGAGGATTTTCTTTTGGATACGAGTATCTCCTTTCCGTTGCACTATTCCATCCTTACTGGATTCCTCGCTCCCTCACATTGACGAATAACCACAGAGATTGTGTCGGTATGATATACAATGGGATCTATGACTTCTCCTTCTAAATCGAGTAACGTTTCCTTGGAAACGACAGGATTTTCTTTTGGGTTACGACTAACTCCTTTCCGATGCACTATTGGTTCTTTACTGCATCAACCTCTCCCTCACATTGACGAATAAGCACAGAATTGCGTCGCTATAAAATCCTATAGGTGCTACGACTTCTCCTTCTAAGTCAAGTAACGTTTCTATGGAAACGGTAGGATTTTCTTTTGGGATACGAGTATCTCTTTCCCGATGCACTATTCCGTCTTTACTGCATCCCTCGCTCGCTAACATTGACGAATTAACACAGAAAAGGCGTCGCTATGAAATTCTATTTGTTCTATCTCTTCTCCTTCTTAATCGAGTAACGTTTCTATGGAAACGTCTGGATTTTCGTTTGGGATACGAGTATCTCCTTTCCGATGCACTATTCCTTCTTTACTGCTTCCATCGCTCAATCACATTGACGAATTAACACAGAGATTGGGTCCCTATGAAATACTATGGATTCTATGAGTTCTCATACTAAATCGAGTAACGTTTCCATCGAAACGACAGGATTTTCTTTTGGTATTCGAGTATGTCCTTTGCGATGCACTATTCCCTCTTTACTGCATCCCTCGCTCCCTACCATTGACGAATTAACACAGAAATTGCGTCGTTATGAAATACTATGTGTTCTATGACTTCTCCTTCTAAATCGAGTAACAATTCTATAGTAACGTCTGGATTTTCATTTGGGATACGAGTATCTCCTTTCCGATACACTGTTCCTTCTTTACTGCATCCCTCGCTCCCTCACATTCACGAATTAACACAGAGATTGTGTCGCTATGTAATACTATGGGTTCTATGATATCTCCTTCTAAATCGAGTAACATTTCAATGGAAACGACAGGATTTTCCTCGGTATACGAGTATGTCCTTTTCGATGCACTATTCCTTCTTTACTACTTCCCTCGCTCCCTCACATTGACGAATTAACACAGAAATTGCGTCGCTATGAAATACTATTTGTACTATCTCTTCTCCTTCTTAATCGTGTAACGATTCTATGGAAACGTCTGGATTTTCGTTTGGGATACAAGTATCTACTTTTCGATGCACTATTCCTTCTTACTGCATTCCTCTCTCCCTAATATTGACGAATTACCACAGAAATTGCGTCGCTATGAAATACTATTTGTACTATCTCTTCTCCTTCTTAATCGAGTAACTTTCTATGGAAACGTCTGGATTTTCGTTTGGGATACGAGTATCTCCTTTCCGATGCACTAATCCCTCTTTACTGCTTCCATCGCTCAATCACATTGACGAATTAACACAGAGATTGTGTCGCTATGAAATACAATGGGTTCTATGACTTCTCTTTCTAAATCGAGTAACCGTTCTATTGAAACGACAGGATTTTCTTTTGGGATACGAGTACGTCCTTTGCGATGCACTATTCCGTCTTTACTGCATTCCTCGCTCCCTCACATTGACGAATAAATATAGAAATTGCGTGGCTATGAAATACTATGGGTTATATGACTTCTCCTTGGAATCGAGTAACGTTTCTATGGAAACTACAGGATTTTCTTTTGGGATATGAGTATCACCTTTCCGATGCACTATTCCTTCTTTACTGCATTCCTCGCTCCCTCATATTTACGAATTAACACAGAAATTGCGTGGCTATGAAGTACTACGGGTTCTATGACTTCCCCTTCTAATTCGAGTAACGTTTCTATGAAAACGACAGGATTTTCTTTTGGGATACGAATATCTCCTTTTCGATGCACTATTCTCTCTTTACTGCATCCCCCGCTCCCTCACGTTGACGTATTAACACAAAAATTGCGTCGCTATGAAATGCTATGGGTTCTATGACTTCTCCTTCTAAATCGAGTAACTTCTCTATGGAAACGAGAGGATTTTCTTTTGGGATACGAGTATCTTCTTTCCGATGCACTATTCCATCTTTACTGCATCCCTCGCTCCCTCACATTGACGAATTAACACAGAAATGGCGTCGTGATGAAATTCTAAGTGTTCTATGTCTTCTCGTTTTTAATCGAGTAACGTTTCTACGGAAACGTCTGGATTTTCTTTTGGGATACGAATATCTCCTTTTCGATGCACTATTCTCTCTTTACTGCATCCCCCGCTCCCTCACGTTGACGTATTAACACAAAAATTGCGTCGCTATGAAATGCTATGGGTTCTATGACTTCTCCTTCTAAATCGAGTAACTTCTCTATGGAAACGAGAGGATTTTCTTTTGGGATACGAATATCTCCTTTTCGATGCACTATTCCCTCTTTACTGCATCCCTCGCTCCCTCACATTGACGTGTTAACACAGAAATTGCGTCGCTATCAAATACTATGGGTTCCAAGGCATCTCCTTCTAAATCGAGTAACGTTTCTAGGGAAACGAGAGGATTATCTTTTGGATACGAGTATCTCCTTTCCGTTGCACTATTCCTTCTTTACTGCATCCCTCGTTCCCTCACATTAACGAATTAACACAGAATTTGCGTCGCTATGAATTACTATGGGTTCTATGACTTCTCCTTCTAAATAGAGTAACGTTTCAATGGAAACGACAGGATTTTCTTTTAGGTTACGACTTTCTCCTTTCCGATGCACTATTGGTGATTTACTACATCCCTCTCTCCCTCACATTGACGAATAAGCACAGAAATTGCGTCGCTATCAAATACTATAGGTGCTACGACTTCTCCTTCTAAATCAAGCAACTTTTCTATGGAAACGGTAGGATTTTCTTTTGGGATACGAGTATCTCCTTTCCGATGCACTATTCCGTCTTTACTGCATCCCTCGCTCCCTCACATTGACGAATTAACACAGAAATGGCGTCGCTACGAAATTCTATGTGTTCTATGTCTTCTCCTTCTTAATCGAGTAACGTTTCTATGGAGACGTATGGATTTTCGTTTGGGATACGAGTTACTCCTTTCCGATGCACTATTCCTTCTTTACTGCATCCCTCGCTCTATCACATTGACGAATAAACACAGAGATTGTGTCGCTATGAAATACTATGGGTTCTATGACTTCTCCTTCTAAATCGAGTAACGTTTCTATTGAAACGACAGGATTTTCTTTTGGGATACGAGTACCTCCTTTCCGATGCACTATTCCTTCTTTACTGCATTCCTCGCTCCCTCACATTGACGAATTACGATAGAAATAGCGTGGCTATGAGATACTATGGGTTCTATGACTTCTCCTTCTATATCGAGCAACGTTTCTATGGAAACGACAGGATTTTCATTTCGTATACGAGTATGTCTTTTCCGATGCACTACTCCATCTTTACTGCTTCCCTTGCTCCCTCACATTGAAGAATTACTAAAGAAATTGCGTCGCTATGAAATATTATGGGTTCTATGACTTCTCCTTCTAATCGAGTAACGTTTCTATGGATACGACAGGATTTTCTTTTGGGATACGACTATCTCCTTTCCGATGCACTAATCCTTCTTTACTGCATTCCTCGCTCCCTCATATTGATGAATTGACACAGAAATTGCGTGGCTATGAAGTACTATCGGATCTATGGCTTCTCCCTCTAAATCGAGTAACGTTTCTGTGGAAACGACAGGATTTTCTTTGGGTATACGAGTATGTCCTTTCCGATGCACTATTCCATGTTTACTGCTTCCCTCGCTCCCTAATATTGACGAATTGACACGGAAATTGCGTCGCTATGAAATACTATGGGTTCTACGACTTCTCCTTCTATATCGAGTAACATTTCTATGGAAACGACAGGATTTTCTTTTGGGATACAAGTTTCCCCTTTCCGATGCGACATTCCTCCTTTACTGCATCCGTCGCTCCCTCACATTGACGAATTAACAATGATATTGCGTCGCTATGATATACTATAAAATCTATGACTTCTCCTTCTAATCGAGTTACGTTTCATTGGAAACGACAGGATTTTCTTTTGGGATACGAGTATCTCCTTTCCGATGCACTATTCCCTCGTTACTTCATACCTCGCTCCCTCACATTCACGAATTAACACAGAAATGGCGTCGCTATGAAATTCTATGTGTTCTATGTCTTCTCCTCCTTAATCGAGTAACGTTTCTATGGAAACGTCTGGATTTTCGTTTGGGAAACGAGTATCTCCTTTCCGATGCTCTATTCCCTCTTTACTGCATCCCTCGCTCAATCACATTGACGAATTAACACAGAGATTGTGTCGCTATGAAATACTATGGGTTCTATGAGTTCTCCTTCTAAATCGAGTAACGTTTCTATGGAAACGACAGATTTTCTTTTGGGATTCCAGTATTCCCTTTCCGATGCACTATTCTTTCCTTACTGAATCCCTCACTCCCTCGCATTGACGAATAAGCAAAGAGATTGCGTCGCTATGAAGTACTATGGCTTCTATGACTTCCCCTTCTGAATCTATTTACGTGTCTATGGAAACGACAGGATTTCCTTTGGGAAACGAGTATCTCCTCTCCGAAGCACTATTCCTTCTTTACTGCATCCCTCGCTCCCTCACATTGACAAATTAACACAGAAATTGCGTCGCTATGAAATACTATTGGTTCTATGACTTCTCCTTCTAAATCGAGTAACGTTTCTTTGGAAGCGACAGGCTTTTCTTTTGGGATACAAGTATCTAGTTTCCGATGCACTATTCCTCCTTCACTGCATCCCTCGCTCCCTCACATTGATGAATTAACACAGATATTTCGTCGCCATGAAATACTACGGGTTCTATGGCTTTTCCTTCTAAATCGAGTAACGTTTCTATGCTAACGACAGGATTTTCCTTTGCGATACGAGTATCTCCCTTCCGATGCACTAATCCCTCATCACAGCATCCCTCGCTCCCTCAAATTGACGAATTAACACAGTAATTGTGTCGCTATGAAATACTATGGGTTCCATGACATCTCCTTCTAAATCGAGTAACGTGTTTATGGAAACGACAGGATTTTCATTTGGAATACGAGTATTTCCTTTCCGATGCACTATTCCTTCTTTACTGCATCCCTCGCTTCCTCAACTTGACAAATTAACACAGAAATTGCGTCGCTATGAAATACTATTGGTTCTATGACTTCTCCTTCTAAATCGAGTAACGTTTCTACGGAAACGACAGATTTTCTTTTGGTATTCCAGTATCTCCTTTCAGATGCACTATTCTTTCCTTACTGCATCCCTCACTCCCTCACATTGACGAATAAGCAAAGAGATTGCGTCGGTATGAAGTACTTTGGCTTCTATGACTTCTCCTTCTGAATGTATTTACGTGTCTATGGAAACGACAGGATTTTCTTTGGGAAACGAGTATCTCCTTTCCGAAGCACTATTCCTTCTTTACTGCATCCCTCGCTCCCTCACATTGACAAATTAACACAGAAATAATGTCGCTATGAAATACTATTGGTTCTATGAATTCTCCTTCTAAATCGAGCAACGTTTCTATGGAAACGACAGATTTTCTTTTGGGAAACCAGTATCTCCTTTCCGATGCACTATTCCGTCTTAACTGCATCCCTCGCTCCCTCACATTGACGAATTAACACAGAAATGGCGTCGCTATGAAATACTATGTGTTCTATGTCTTCTCTTCCTAAATCGAGTACCGTTTCTATGGAAACGTCTGAATTTTCTTTTGGGATACGAGTATCTGCTTGCGATGCAATATTCCTTCATTACTGCATCCCTCGCAACCTCACATTGACGAATTAACACAGATATTGCGTCGCTATGAAATACCTATTGTTCTACGCCATGTCCTTCAAAATCGAGTAACGTTTCTATGGAGACGACAGGATTTTCATTTGGTATACGAGTATCTCCTTTCCGATGCACAATTCCTTCTTTACTGCATCCCTCGCACCCTCACATTGACGCATATGCATAGAGATTCCGTCTCTATGATATACTATGGGTTCTATGACTTCTCCTTCTAAATCTAGTAACGTTTCTATGGAAACGACAGGATTTTCTTTTGGTATACGGGTATCTCCTTTCCGATGCACTATTCCTTCCTTACTGCATCCCTCGCTCCCTCACATTGACCAATTAACACAGAAATTGCGTCGCTATGAAATACTATGGGTTCTAGGATTTCACCTTCTAAATCGAGTAACGTTTCTATGGAAACGACAGGATTTTCTTTTGGTAAACGGGTATCTCCTTTCCGATGCACTATTTCTTCTATACGGCATCCCTAACTCCCTCACATTGACGAATTAACACAGAAATTACGACGCTATGAAATACTGTGGGTTATAAGACTTCTCCTTCTTAATCGAGTACCGTTTCTAAGGAAACGACAGGATTTTCTTTTGGGATACGTGTATCTCCTTTCCGATGCACTATTCCTTCCTCACTGCATCCCTCGCTCCCTCACATTGACGAATCAACACAGACATTGCGTGGCTATGAAATACAATGTTTTCTATGACTTCTCCTTCTAAATCGTGTAACGTCTCTATGATAACGGCAGATTTTCTCTTTGTATACCAGTATCTCCTTTCCGTAGCATTATTCCTTCTTTACTGCATCCCTCGCTCCCTTACATTGACGAATAAGCACAGAGATTCCGTCTGCATGAAATACTACGGGTTCTATGACTTCTCCTTCTAAATCTCATTACGTTTCTATGGAAACGACAGGATTTTCTTTTGGGATACGAGTATCTCCTTTCCGATGCACTATTCTTTCTTTACTGCAATTCTCGCTCCCTCACATTGACGAATTAACACAGAAATGGCGTTTCTATGAAGTACTATGGTTTCTATGACTTCTCCTTCTAAATCGAGTACGTTTCTATTGAAACGACAGGATTATCATTTGGGATACGAGTATCTCCTTTCCGATGCACTATTCCTTCTTTACTGCATGCCTCGCTCCCTCACATTGACCAAATAAAACAGAAATTGCGTCGCTATGAAATACTATGTGTATACGACTTCTCCTTCTAAATCGAGTAACGTTTCTATGGAAACGACAGTTTTATCTTTTGGGATACGAGTATCTCCTATCCGACTCACTATTCCTTCTTTACTGCATCCGTCGCTCCGTCACATTGACGTAATAACACAGATATTGCGTCGCTATGATATCCTATGGGTTCTATGACTGCTCCTTCTAAATCGAGTAACGTTTCTATGGAAACGACAGGATTTTCTTTTGGGATACGAGTATCTCCTTTCCGAAGCACCATTCCCACTTTACTGCATTCCTCGCTCCCTCACATTGACGAATTAACAATGTAATTGCGTCGTTATGAAATACTATTTGTTCTATTACATCTCCTTTTAAATCGAGTAACTTTTTAATGGAAGCGACAGCATTTTCTTTTGGGATATGAGTATCTCCTTCCTGATGCACTATTCCTTCTTTACTGTATCCCTCGCTATCTCACAATGACAAATTAAAAAAGGATTGGCGTCGCTATGAACTACTATGGGTTCTATGACTTCTCCTCTTAAATCGAGTAACGTTTCTATGGAAACGACAGGATTTTTTTGGTATACTGGTATCTCCTTTCCGATGCACTATTCCTTCTTTATTGAATCCCTCGCTCCCTCACATTGACGATTTAACACAGAAATGGCGTCGCTATGAAATACTATGTGTTCTATGTCTTCTCCTCCTAAATCTAGTTCCGTTTCTATGGAAACGTCTGGATTTTCTTTAGGGATACGAGTATCTGCTTCCGATGCAATATTCCTTCTTTACTGCATCCCAAGCACCCTCACATTGACGAATTAACACAGAAATTGTGTAGCTATGAAATACTATGGGTTCTATGACTCCTCCTTCTAAATCGCGTAACGTTTCTATGGAAACGAGAAAATTTTCTTTTGGTATACGAGTAACTCCTCTCCGATCCACTATTCCTTCTTTACTGCGTCCCTCGCTCCCTCACATTGGCGAATTAACACAGAAATTGCGTGGCTATGAAATACCATGGGTTCCATGATTTCTCCTTATGTATCGAGTAACGTTTCTGTAGAAACGATACGATTTTCTTTTGGGAAACGAGTATCTCCATTCCGATGCACTATTCCCTCTTTACTGCATCACTCGCTCCCTCACATTGGCGAATTAACAATGAAATTGCGTCGCTATGTAATACTTTTGGTTCTATGACTTCTTTTAAATCGAGTAACGTTTCTATGAAAACGACAGGATTTTCTTTTGGGATACGAGCATCTCCTTTCCGATGCACTATTCCTTCCTCACTGCATCCCTCGCTCCCACACATTGACGAATTAACACAGAAATTGCGTGGCTATATAATACTATGGGTTCTATGACTTCTCCTTCTATATAGAGTAACGTTTCAATGTTAACGGCAGATTTTCTTTTGGTATACGAGTATCTCCTTTCCGATGCACTATTCCTTCTTTACTGCATCCCTCGCTCCCTCACATTGACGAATAAGAACAGAGATTCCGTCTCTATGATATACTCTGGGTTCTATGAGTTCTTCTTCTAAATCTAGTTATGTTTCTATGGAAACGATAGGCTTTTCTTTTGGTATAGGGGTATCTCCTTTCCGATGCACTATTCCCTTCTTTACTGCAACCTTCGCACCCTCACATTGGCGAATTAACACAGTAATTGCGTCGCTATGAAATACAATGTGTTCCATGACTTCTCGTTTCCAAATCGAGTAACGTTTTTATGCAAACGACATGATTTTCATTTGGGATACGATTATCTCCTTTCCGATGCACTATTCCTTCTTTACTGCATTCCTCGCTCCCTCTCATTGACGAATAGTCACAGAGATTCCGTCTCTATGAAATACTATGGGTTCTATGACTTCTCCTTCTAAATCTAGTTACGTTTCTATGGAAACAACAGGATTTTCTTTTGGGACACCAGTTTCTCCTTTCCGATGCACTATTCCTTCTTTACTGCATCCCTCACTCCCTGATATTGACGAATTAACACAGAAATGGCGTTGCTATCAAATACTATGTGTTATAATACTTCTCCTTCTAAATCGAGTAACGTTTCTATGGAAACGTCAGGATTTTCTTTTGGGATACGAGTATCACTTTTCCGATGGATTGTTCCTTCGTTACTGCATCCTCACTCCCTCACATTGACAAATTAACACAGAAATTGCGTCGCAAAGATATACTATTGGTTCTATGACTTCTCCTTCTAAATCGAGTAACGTTTCTATAGAAGCGACAGGATTTTCTTTTGGGATACGTGTATCTACTTTCCGATGCACTATTCCTTCTTTACTGCATCCCTCGCTCCCTCACATTGACGAATGAACACAGAAATTGCGTAGCTACGAAATACTATGTGTTCTATGACTTCTCCTTCTAATTAGGGTAACGTTACTATGGAAACGACAGAATTTTCTTTTAGGATACGACTATCTCCTTTCCGATGCACTATTGGTTCTTTACTGCATGCGTCGCTCCCTCACATTGAAGAGATAACACAGAAATTGCGTCGCTTTGAAATACTATGGGTTCTATGACTTCTCCATCCAAATCGGGTAACGTTTCTATGGAAACGACAGTATTTTCTTTTGGGATACGAGTATCTCCTTTCCGACTCACTATTCCTTCTTTACTGCATCCCACGCTCCCTCACATTGACGTATTAACACAGATATTGCGTCGCTATGATAGCCTATGTGTTCTATGACTGCTCCTTCTAAATCGTGTAACTGTTCTATGGAAACGACAGGATTTTCTTTTGGGATACGAGTATCTCCTTTCCGATGCACTATTCGTACTTTACTGCATCCCTCGCTCCCTCACAATGACGAATTAACAATGAAATTGTGTCGTTATGAAATACTATGTGTTCTATGACTTCTCCTTCTAAATGTAGTAAGGTTTCTATGGAATCGAAAGGATTTTCTTTTGGGATACGAGTATCTCCTTTCCGGTGTACTATTCCTTCTTTACTGCATCCCTTGCTCCCTCACATTGACAAATTAACACAGAAATTGCGTCGCTACGAAATACTAATGGTTCTATGACATCGGCTTCCAAATCGAGTAACGTTTCTATGGAAGCGACAGGATTTTCTCTTTGGGATACGAGTATCTCCTTTCCGATGCACTATTCCGTCTGTACTGCATCCCTCGCTCCCTCACATTGTCGAATTAACACAGAAATTGCGTCGTTATGAAATCGCATGAGTTCTATGACTTCTCCTTCTAAATCGAGTAACGTTTCTATGGAAACGTCAGGATTTTGTTTTGTGTTACGAGTACCCCCTTTCCGATGCACTAATCCTTCTTTACTGCATCCCTCGCTCTCTCATATTTACAAATTAACACAGAAATTGCGTCGCTATGAAGTACTATGTGTTCTATGACTTCTCCTTTCAAATCGATTAACGTTTCTAGGGAAACGACAGGATTTTCTCTTGGTATACGAGTATGTCCTCTCCGATGTACTATTCCTTCATTACTGCACCCCTCGCTCTCTCACATTGACGAATTAACACAGAAATTGCGTCGTTATGAAACACTATGTGTTCTATGACTTCTCCTTCTAAATCGAGTAACGTTTCTAAGGAACCGACAGGATTTTCTTTTGATATACGAGTATCTCCTTTCCGATGCACTATTCCTAATTTACTGCATCCCTCGTTCCCTCACATTGACGAATTGTCACAGAAGATGCGTCGCTATGAAATACTATGTGTTCTATGACTTCTCCTTCTAAATCGAGTAACGTTTCTATGGGAACGAGAGGATTTTCTTTTGGTATACGAGTAACTACTTACCGATGCACTATTCCTTCTTTACTGCATCCCTCGCTCCCTCACTTTGACTAATTAACACAGAAATTGCGTCGCTATGAAATACTATGAGTTCTATGACTTCTCCTTCTAAATCGAGTAACGTTTCTACGGAAACGACAGGATTTTATTTTGGAATACGATTATGTCCTCTCCGATGCACTATTCCTTCATTACTGTATCCCTCGCTCCCTCACATTGACGAATTAACACAGATATTCCGTCGCTATCAAATACTATGGGTTCTATGACATCTCCCTCCAAATCGAGTAACGTTTCTATGGAAGCGACAGGATTTTCTTTTGGGATACGAGTATCTCCTTTCCGATGCACTATTCCTTCTTTTCTGCATCCCTCGCTCCCTCACATTGACGAATTAACACAGAAATTGCGTCGCTATGAATTACTATGGGTTCTATGACTTCTCCTTCTAAATCGAGTAACGTTTCTGTGGAAACGAGAGGATTTTCTTTTGGTATGCGAGTATCTCCATTCCGAAGCACAATTTTTTCCTTACTGCATTTCTCTCTTCCTCACATTGACGATTTAACACAGAAATTTTGTCGCTATGAATTAATATGGGTTCTACGACGTCTCCTTCTAAATCGAGTAACGTTTCCATGGAAACGAGAGGATTTTGTTTTGGTATACGAGTATCTCTTTTCCGATGCACTAGTCCTTCTTTACTACATTCCTGGTTCCCTCACACTGAAGAATAAGTACAGAGATTGCGTCGCTATGAAATACAATGGGTTCTATGACTTCTCCTTCTAAATCGAGTAACGTTTCTAGGGAAATGACAGGATTTTCTTTTGGTATACGAGTATCTCCTTTCCGAAGCACTATTCATTCTTTACTGCATCCCTCGCTCCCTCACATTGACGTATTAACACAGATATTGCGTCGCTATGATATCCTATGTGTTCTATGACTGCTCCTTCTAAATCGTGTAACTGTTCTATGGAAACGACAGGATTTTCTTTTGGGATACAAGTATCTCCTTTCCGATGCACTATTCGTACTTTACTGCATCCCTCGCTCTCTCACAATGGCGAATTAACAATGAAATTGTGTCGTTATGAAATACTATGTGTTCTATGACTTCTCCTTCTAAATCTAGTAAAGTTTCTATGGAATCAAAAGGATTTTCTTTAGGGATACGAGTATCTCCTTTCCGGTGTACTATTCCTTCTTTACTGCATCCCTTGCTCCCTCACATTGACAAATTAACACAGAAATTGCGTCGCTATGAAATACTAATGGTTCTATGACATCGGCTTCCAAATCGAGTAACGTTTCTATGGAAGCGACAGGATTTTCTCTTTGGGATACGAGTATCTCCTCTCCGATGCACTATTCTGTCTGTATTGCATCCCTTGCTCCCTCACATTGTCGAATTAACACAGAAATTGCGTCGTTATGAAATCGCATGAGTTCTATGACTTCTCCTTCTAAATCGAGTAACGTTTCTATGGAAACGTCAGGATTTTGTTTTGTGTTACGAGTACCTCCTTTCCGATGCACTAATCCTTCTTTACTGCATCCCTCGCTCTCTCATATTTACAAATTAACACAGAAATTGCGTCGCTATGAAGTACAATGTGTTCTATGTCTTCTCCTTCCAAATGGAGTAACGTTTCTAGGGAAACGACAGGAGTTTCTCTTGGTATACGAGTATGTCCTCTCCGATGTACTATTCCTTCATTACTGCACCCCTCGCTCTCTCACATTGACGAATTAACACAGAAATTGCGTCGTTATGAAACACTATGTGTTCTATGACTTCTCCTTCTAAATCGTGTAACGTTTCTAAGGAACCGACAGGATTTTCTTTTGATATACGAGTATCTCCTTTCCGATGCACTATTCATTCTTTACTGCATCCCTCGCTCCCTCACATTGACGAATCAACACAGATATTGCGTCGCCAATAAATCTTATGGATTCTAAGACATCTGCCTCTAAATCGAGTAACGTTTCTATGGAAGCGACAGGATTTTCATTTGGGATACGAGTTTCTCCTTTCCGAAGCACAATTTTTTCCTTACTGCATTTCTCTCTTCCTCACATTGACGATTTAACACAGAAATTTTGTCGCTATGAATTACTATGTGTTCTATGACGTCTCCTTCTAAATCGAGTAACGTTTATATGGAAACGAGAGGATTTTCTTGTGGTATACGAGTATCTCCTTTCCGATGCACTATTCCTTCTTTACTGCATCCCTCGCTCCCTCACATTGATGAATTAACACACAAATTGTGTCGCTATGAAAAACTATGTGTTCTATGACTTCTCCTTCGAAACCAAGTAACATTTCTATGGAAACGACAGGATTTTCTTTTGGGATAAGAGTATCTCCTTTCCGATGCACTATTCCTTCTTTACTGCATTCCTCGCTCCCTCATGTTGACAAATTAACATTGAAATTGCGTCGCTATGAAATACTATTGGTTCTATGACTTCTCCTTCTAAATCGAGTAACTTTTCCATTGAAACGACAGGATTTTCTTTTGGGATACGAGTATCTCCATTCCTATGCACTATTCCTTCTATACTGCATCCCTTGCTCCTTCACAATGTCAAATTAACACAGAAATTGCGTCGCTATGAAATGCTATGGGTTCTATTGCTTCTCCTTCTAAATCAAATAACGTTTCTATGGAAACGACAGGTATATCTTTTGGTATGCGTGTATCTCCTTTCCGATGCACTATTCCTTCTTTACTGTATCCCTCGCTCCCTCACATTGTCGAATTAACATAGACATTGCGTGGCTACGAAATACTGTGGGTTCTATGACTTCTCCTTCTAAATCGAGTAACGTTTCTATGGAAACGAGAGGATTTTGTTTTGGTATACAAGTATCTCCTTTCCGAAGCACTATTCCTTCTTTACTGCATCTCTCGCTCCCCCAAATTGAGGAATTAACGCAGAAATTGCGTCGATATGAATTACTATGTGTTCTATGTCTTCTCCTTCTAAATCGAGTAACGTTTCTAGGGAAACGACAGGATTTTCTTTTGGAATACGAGTACGTCCTCTCCGATGCACTATTCCTTCATTACTGCATCCCTCGCTCCCTCACATTGACGAATTAACACGTATATTGCATCGCTATCAAATCCTATGGGTTCTATGACATCTGCCTCTAAATCGAGTAACGTTTCTATGGAGGCGAAAGGATTTTCTTTTGGGATACGAGTATCTCCTTTCCGATGCACTATTCCTTCTTTTCTGCATCCCTCGGTCCCTCACATTGACGAATTAACACCGAAATTGCGTCGCTATGAATTACTATGGGTTCTATGACTTCTCCTTTTAAATCGAGTAACGTTTCTATCTAAACGAGAGGGTTTTCTTTTGGGATACGAGTATCTCCTTTCCGATGCACTATTCCTTCTTTTCTGCATCCCTCGGTCCCTCACATTGACGAATTAACACAGTAATTGCTTCGCTATGAATTACTATGGGTTCTATGACTTTTCCTTCTAAATCGAGTAACGTTTCTATGGAAACGACAGGATTTTCTTTTGGTATGCGAGTATCTCCTTTCCGAAGCACAATTTTTCCTTACTGCATTTCCCTTGTTCTCACATTGACGATTTAACACAGAAATCTTGTCGCTATGAATTATTATGTGTTCTATGACGTCTCCTTCTAAATCGAGTAACGTTTCTATGGAAACGAGAAGTTTTATTTTTGGTATACGAGTATATCCTTTCCGATGCACTATTCCTTCTTTACTGCATCCCTGGTTCCCTCACACTGAAGAATAAGTACAGAGATTGCGTCGCTATGAAATACTATGGGTTCTGTGACTTCTCCTTCTAAATCGAGTGACGTTTCTAGGGAAACGAAAGGATTTTTTTTATGTATACGAGTATCTCCTTTCCGAAGCACTATTCCTTCTTTACTGCATTCCTCGCTCCCTCATGTTGACAAATTAACATTGAAATTGCGTCGCTATGAAATACTATTGGTTCTATGACTTCTCCTTCTAAATCGAGTAACTTTTCCATTGAAACGACAGGATTTTCTTTTGGGATACGAGTATCTCCATTCCGATGCACTATTCCTTCTATACGGCATCCCCTGCTCCTTCACATTGACGAATTAACACAGAAATTGCGTCGCTATGAAATGCTATGGGTGCTATGTCTACTCCTTCTAAATCAAATAACGTTTCTATGGAAACGACACGTATTTCTTTTGGGATGCGTGTATCTCCTTTCCGATGCACTATTCTTTCATTACTGCATCCCTCGCTACCTCACATTGACGAATTAACACAGATATTGCGTCGCTATCAAATCTTATGGGTTCTAAGACATTTGCCTCTAAATCGAGTAACGTTTCTATGGAATCGACAGGATTTTAATTTGGGATACGAGTATCTCCTTTCCAATGCACTATTCCTTCTTTACTGCATCCCTCGCTCCCTCACATTGACGAATTAACACCTAAAATGAGTCGCTATGAAATGCTATGGGCTCTATGACTTCTCCTTCTAAATCGAGTATCGTTTCTATGGAAACGACAGATTTTCTTTTGAAATACGACTATCTCCTTTCCGATGCACTGTTCCTTCTTTACTGCATCCCTCGTTCCCTCACATTGAAGAATAAGTACAGAGATTGCGTCGCTATGAAATACTATGGGATCTAAGACTTTTCCTTCTAAATCGAGTAACGTTTCTATGGAAACGTCAGGATTTTCTTTTGGGTTACGAGTACCTCCTTTCCGATGCACTATTCCTTCTTTACTGCATCACTCGCTCCGTCACATTTACAAATTAACACAGAAATTGCGTCGCTATGAAATACTATTTGGTCTATTACATCTCCTTCTAAATCTTGTAACGTTTCTATGGATGCGACAGGATTTTCTTTTGGGATTCGAGTATCTAATTTCCTATGCACTATTCCTTCTTTACTGCATCTCTCGCTCCCTCACATTGACTAATTAACACAGAAATTGCGTCGCTATGAAATACTATGAGTTCTATGACTTCTCCTTCTAAATCGAGTAACGTTTCTACGGAAACGACAGGATTTTATTTTGGAATACGATTACGTCCTCTCCGATGCACTATTCCTTCATTACTGTATCCCTCGCTCCCTCACATTGACGAATTAACACAGATATTCCGTCGCTATCAAATACTATGGGTCCTATGACATCTCCCTCCAAATCGAGTAACGTTTCTATGGAAGCGACAGGATTTTCTTTTGGGATACGAGTATCTCCTTTCCGATGCACTATTCCTTCTTTTCTGCATCCCTCGCTCCCTCACATTGACGAATTAACACAGAAATTGCGTCGCTATGAATTACTATGGGTTCTATGACTTCTCCTTCTAAATCGAGTAACGTTTCTGTGGAAACGAGAGGATTTTCTTTTGGTATGCGAGTATCTCCATTCCGAAGCACAATTTTTTCCTTACTGCATTTCTCTCTTCCTCACATTGACGATTTAACACAGAAATTTTGTCGCTATGAATTAATATGGGTTCTACGACGTCTCCTTCTAAATCGAGTAACGTTTCCATGGAAACGAGAGGATTTTGTTTTGGTATACGAGTATCTCTTTTCCGATGCACTAGTCCTTCTTTACTACATTCCTGGTTCCCTCACACTGAAGAATAAGTACAGAGATTGCGTCGCTATGAAATACAATGGGTTCTATGACTTCTCCTTCTAAATCGAGTAACGTTTCTAGGGAAATGACAGGATTTTCTTTTGGTATACGAGTATCTCCTTTCCGAAGCACTATTCCTTCTTTACTGCATCCCTCGCTCCCTCACATTGACGTATTAACACAGATATTGCGTCGCTATGATATCCTATGTGTTCTATGACTGCTCCTTCTAAATCGTGTAACTGTTCTATGGAAACGACAGGATTTTCTTTTGGGATACAAGTATCTCCTTTCCGATGCACTATTCGTACTTTACTGCATCCCTCGCTCTCTCACAATGGCGAATTAACAATGAAATTGTGTCGCTATGAAATACTATGTGTTCTATGACTTCTCCTTCTAAATCTAGTAAAGTTTCTATGGAATCAAAAGGATTTTCTTTTGGGATACGAGTATCTCCTTTCCAGTGTACTATTCCTTCTTTACTGCATCCCTTGCTCCCTCACATTGACAAATTAACACAGAAATTGCGTCGCTATGAAATACTAATGGTTCTATGACATCGGCTTCCAAATCGAGTAACGTTTCTATGGAAGCGACAGGATTTTCTCTTTGGGATACGAGTATCTCCTCTCCGATGCACTATTCTGTCTGTATTGCATCCCTCGCTCCCTCACATTGTCGAATTAACACAGAAATTGCGTCGTTATGAAATCGCATGAGTTCTATGACTTCTCCTTCTAAATCGAGTAACGTTTCTATGGAAACGTCAGGATTTTGTTTTGTGTTACGAGTACCTCCTTTCCGATGCACTAATCCTTCTTTACTGCATCCCTCGCTCTCTCATATTTACAAATTAACACAGAAATTGCGTCGCTATGAAGTACAATGTGTTCTATGTCTTCTCCTTCCAAATCGAGTAACGTTTCTAGGGAAACGACAGGAGTTTCTCTTGGTATACGAGTATGTCCTCTCCGATGTACTATTCCTTCATTACTGCACCCCTCGCTCTCTCACATTGACGAATTAACACAGAAATTGCGTCGTTATGAAACACTATGTGTTCTATGACTTCTCCTTCTAAATCGTGTAACGTTTCTAAGGAACCGACAGGATTTTCTTTTGATATACGAGTATCTCCTTTCCGATGCACTATTCATTCTTTACTGCATCCCTCGCTCCCTCACATTGACGAATCAACACAGATATTGCGTCGCCAATAAATCTTATGGATTCTAAGACATCTGCCTCTAAATCGAGTAACGTTTCTATGGAAGCGACAGGATTTTCATTTGGGATACGAGTATCTCCTTTCCGAAGCACAATTTTTTCCTTACTGCATTTCTCTCTTCCTCACATTGACGATTTAACACAGAAATTTTGTCGCTATGAATTACTATGTGTTCTATGACGTCTCCTTCTAAATCGAGTAACGTTTATATGGAAACGAGAGGATTTTCTTGTGGTATACGAGTATCTCCTTTCCGATGCACTATTCCTTCTTTACTGCATCCCTCGCTCCCTCACATTGATGAATTAACACACAAATTGTGTCGCTATGAAAAACTATGTGTTCTATGACTTCTCCTTCGAAACCAAGTAACATTTCTATGCAAACGACAGGATTTTCTTTTGGGATAAGAGTATCTCCTTTCCGATGCACTATTCCTTCTTTACTGCATTCCTCGCTCCCTCATGTTGACAAATTAACATTGAAATTGCGTCGCTATGAAATACTATTGGTTCTATGACTTCTCCTTCTAAATCGAGTAACTTTTCCATTGAAACGACAGGATTTTCTTTTGGGATACGAGTATCTCCATTCCTATGCACTATTCCTTCTATACTGCATCCCTTGCTCCTTCACAATGACAAATTAACACAGAAATTGCGTCGCTATGAAATGCTATGGGTTATATTGCTTCTCCTTCTAAATCAAATAACGTTTCTATGGAAACGACAGGTATATCTTTTGGTATGCGTGTATCTCCTTTCCGATGCACTATTCCTTCTTTACTGTATCCCTCGCTCCCTCACATTGTCGAATTAACATAGACATTGCGTGGCTACGAAATACTGTGGGTTCTATGACTTCTCCTTCTAAATCGAGTAACGTTTCTATGGAAACGAGAGGATTTTGTTTTGGTATACAAGTATCTCCTTTCCGAAGCTCTATTCCTTCTTTACTGCATCTCTCGCTCCCCCAAATTGAGGAATTAACACAGAAATTGCGTCGATATGAATTACTATGTGTTCTATGTCTTCTCCTTCTAAATCGAGTAACGTTTCTAGGGAAACGACAGGATTTTCTTTTGGAATACGAGTACGTCCTCTCCGATGCACTATTCCTTCATTACTGCATTCCTCGCTCCCTCACATTGACGAATTAACACGTATATTGCATCGCTATCAAATCCTATGGGTTCTATGACATCTGCCTCTAAATCGAGTAACGTTTCTATGGAGGCGACAGGATTTTCTTTTGGGATACGAGTATCTCCTTTCCGATGCACTATTCCTTCTTTTCTGCATCCCTCGGTCCCTCACATTGACGAATTAACACCGAAATTGCGTCGCTATGAATTACTATGGGTTCTATGACTTCTCCTTCTAAATCGAGTAACGTTTCTATCTAAACGAGAGGATTTTCTTTTGGGATACGAGTATCTCCTTTCCGATGCACTATTCCTTCTTTTCTGCATCCCTCGGTCCCTCACATTGACGAATTAACACAGTAATTGCTTCGCTATGAATTACTATGGGTTCTATGACTTTTCCTTCTAAATCGAGTAACGTTTCTATGGAAACGACAGGATTTTCTTTTGGTATGCGAGTATCTCCTTTCCGAAGCACTATTTTTTCCTTACTGCATTTCCCTTGTTCTCACATTGACGATTTAACACAGAAATCTTGTCGCTATGAATTATTATGTGTTCTATGACGTCTCCTTCTAAATCGAGTAACGTTTCTATGGAAACGAGAAGTTTTATTTTTGGTATACGAGTATATCCTTTCCGATGCACTATTCCTTTTTTACTGCATCCCTGGTTCCCTCACACTGAAGAATAAGTACAGAGATTGCGTCGCTATGAAATACTATGGGTTCTGTGACTTCTCCTTCTAAATCGAGTGACGTTTCTAGGGAAACGAAAGGATTTTTTTTATGTATACGAGTATCTCCTTTCCGAAGCACTATTCCTTCTTTACTGCATTCCTCGCTCCCTCATGTTGACAAATTAACATTGAAATTGCGTCGCTATGAAATACTATTGGTTCTATGACTTCTCCTTCTAAATCGAGTAACTTTTCCATTGAAACGACAGGATTTTCTTTTGGGATACGAGTATCTCCATTCCGATGCACTATTCCTTCTATACGGCATCCCCTGCTCCTTCACATTGACGAATTAACACAGAAATTGCGTCGCTATGAAATGCTATGGGTGCTATGTCTTCTCCTTCTAAATCAAATAACGTTTCTATGGAAACGACACGTATTTCTTTTGGGATGCGTGTATCTCCTTTCCGATGCACTATTCTTTCATTACTGCATCCCTCGCTACCTCATATTGACGAATTAACACAGATATTGCGTCGCTATCAAATCTTATGGGTTCTAAGACATTTGCCTCTAAATCGAGTAACGTTTCTATGGAATCGACAGGATTTTAATTTGGGATACGAGTATCTCCTTTCCAATGCACTATTCCTTCTTTACTGCATCCCTCGCTCCCTCACATTGACGAATTAACACCTAAAATGAGTCGCAATGAAATGCTATGGGCTCTATGACTTCTCCTTCTAAATCGAGTATCGTTTCTATGGAAACGACAGATTTTCTTTTGGGATACGACTATCTCCTTTCCGATGCACTGTTCCTTCTTTACTGCATCCCTCGTTCCCTCACATTGAAGAATAAGTACAGAGATTGCGTCGCTATGAAATACTATGGGATCTATGACTTTTCCTTCTAAAACGAGTAACGTTTCTATGGAAACGTCAGGATTTTCTTTTGGGTTACGAGTACCTCCTTTCCGATGCACTATTCCTTCTTTACTGCATCACTCGCTCCGTCACATTTACAAATTAACACAGAAATTGCGTCGCTATGAAATACTATTTGGTCTATGACATCTCCTTCTAAATCTTGTAACGTTTCTATGGATGCGACAGGATTTTCTTTTGGGATTCGAGTATCTAATTTCCTATGCACTATTCCTTCTTTACTGCATCTCTCGCTCCCTCACATTGACGAATTAACAAAGAAATTGCGTCGCTATGAAATACTATGGGTTCTATGACATCTCCTTCTAAATCGAGTAACGTTTCTATGGAAGCGACAGGATTTTCTTTGGGGATTCGAGTATCTCCTTTCCTATGCACTGTTCCTTGTTTACTGCATCTCTCGCTCCCTCACATTGACGAATTAACACAGTAATTGCGTCGCTATGAAATACTATGTGTTCTATGACTTCTCCTTCTAAATCGAGTAACGTTTCTAGGGAAACGACAGGATTTTCTTTTGGGATTCGAGTATCTCCTTTCCTATGCACTATTGCTTCTTTACTGAATCCCTCACTCCCTCACATTGACGAATTAATACAGATAATGCGTCGCTATAAATTACTATGGGTTCTATGACTTTTCCTTCTAAATCGAGTAACGTTTCTATGGAAACGAGAGGATTTTCTTTTGGTATACGAGTATCTCCTTTCCGATGCAGTATTCCTTCCTTACAGCTTTTCTCTCTTCCTCACATTGACGATTTAACACAGAAATTGTGTCGCTATAAATTTCTATGGGTTCTATGACGTCTCCTTCTAAATCGAGTAACGTTTCTATGGAACGAGATGATTTTCTTTTGGTATACGAGTACCTCCTTTCCGAGTCACTATTCCTTGTTTACTGCATCCCTCGCTCCCTCATTTTGACAAATTAACATAGGAATTGCGTCGCTATGAAATACTATTGGTCCTATGACTTCTATTTCTAAATCGAGTAACGATTCCATTGAAACGACAGGATTTTCTTGTGGGATACAAGTATGTCCTTTCCGATGCAATATTCGTTCATTTCTGCATCCCTTGCTCCTTCACATTGACGAATTAACACAGAAATTGCGTCGCTATGATATGCTATGGGATCTTTGGCTTCTCCTTCTAAATCAAATAACGTTTCTATGGAAACGACAGGTATTTCTTTTGAGATGCGTGTATCTCCTTTCCGATGCACTATTCGTTATTTACCGCATCCCTCGCTCCCTCACATTGACGAATTAACACAGACATTGCGTGGCTATGAAATACTATGGGTTCTATGACCTCTCCTTCTAAATCAAGTAACGCTTCTATTGAAACGGCAGGATATTATTTTGGGCCACGAGTATCTCCTTTCCGATGCACCATTCGTTCTTTACTGCATCTCTCGTTCCCTGACCTTGACAAATTAACACAGAAATTGCGTCGCTATGAAATACTATGAGTTTTATGACTTCTATTGCTAAATCGAGTAACGTTTCTATTGTAACGACAGGATTTTCCTTTGGAATACGAGTATGTCCCCTCCGATGCACTATTCCTTCATTACTGCATCCCTTGCTCCCTCACATTGACGAATTAACACAGATATTGCATCGCTATCAAATCCTATGGGTTCTATGACATCTGCCTCTAAATCGAGTAACGTTTCTATGGGAGCGACAGGATTTTCTTTTGGGATACGAGTAACTCCTTTCCGATGCACTATTCCTTCATTTCTGCATCCCTCGCTCCGTCACTTTGACGAATTAACACAGAAATTGCATCGCTATGAAATACTATTGGTTCTATGACATCTCCTTCTAACTCTTGTAACGTTTCTATATAAGCGACAGGATTTTCTTTTGGGATTCGAGTATCTCCTTTCCTATGCACTATTCCTTCTTAACTGCATCTCTCGCTCCCTCACATTGACGAATTAACACAGAAATTTCGTCGCTATGAAATACTATGGGTTCTATGACTTCTCCTTCTAAATCGAGTAACGTTTCTATGGAAACGAGAGGATTTTCTTTTGGTATACGAGTATCTTCTTTCCGATGCACTATTCCTTCTTTACTGCACCTCTCGCTCCCTCACATTGACTAATCATCACAGAAATTGCGGCGCTATGAAATACTATGGGTTCTATGACTTCTCCTTCTAAATCGAGTAACGTTTCTATGGAAGCGACAGGATTTTCTTTTGGGATACGAGTATCTCCTTTCCGATGCACTATTCCTTCTTTACTGCATCTCTCGCTCCCTCACATTGACGAATTAACACCTAAATTGTGTCGCTATGAAAAACTATGATTTCTATGATTTCTCCTTCTCCTTCCAAATCGAGAAACATTTCTACGGAAACGACAAGATTTTCTTTGGGGATAAGTGTATCTCCTTTCCGATGCACTATTCCTTCTTTACTGCATCCCTCGCTGTATCATATTGACAAATTAACATAGAAATTGCGTCGCTATGAAATACTATTGGTTCTATGACTTCTCCTTTTAAATCGAGTAACGTTTCTATTTAAACGTCAGGATTTTCTTTCTGGATACGAGTATCTCCTTTCCTATGCACTATTCCTTCTTTACTGCACCTCTCGCTCCCTCACTTTGACTAATCATCACAGAAATTGCGGCGCTATGAAGTACTATGGGTTCTATGACTTCTCCTTCTAAATCGAGTAACGTTTCTATGGAAGCGACAGGATTTTATTTTGGGATACGAGTATCTCCTTTCCGATGCACTATTCCTTCATTTCTGCATCCCTCGCTCCGTCACTTTGACGAACTAACACAGAAATTGCATCGCTATGAAATACTATTGGTTGTATGACATCTCCTTCTAACTCTTGTAACGTTTCTATATAAGCGACAGGATTTTCTTTTGGGATTCGAGTATCTCCTTTCCTATGCACTATTCCTTCTTAACTGCATCTCTCGCTCCCTCACATTGACGAATTAACACAGAAATTTCGTCGCTATGAGATATTATGGGTTCTATGACTTCTCCTTCTAAATCGAGTAACGTTTCTATGGAAACGACAGGATTTTCTTTTGGAATACGAGTATGTCCCCTCCGATGCACTATTCCTTCATTACTGCATCTCTCGCTCCCTCTCATTGACGAATTAACACAGATAATGCGTCGCTATCAAATACTATGGGTTCTATGACATCTCAATGAAATTCGAGTAACGTTTCTATGGAAGAGACAGGATTATTTTTTTGGGATACGAGTATCTCCTTTCCGATGCGCTATTCCTTCCTTACTGCATCCCTCGCTTCCTCACATTGACGATTTAACATAGAATTTGTGTCGCTATGAATTACTATGGGTTCTATGACTTCTCCTTTTAAATCGAGTAACGTTTCTATGGAGACGAGAGGATTTTCTTATGGTATACGAGTATCTCCTTTCCGATGCACCATTCCTTCTTTACTGCATCTCTCGTTCACTCACATTGACAAATTAACACAGAAATTGCGTCGCTATGAGATACTATGTGTTCTATGACTTCTCCATCTAAATCGAGTAACGTTTCTAGGGAAACGACAGGATTTTCTTTTGGAATACGAGTATGTCCTCTCCGATGCTCTATTCCTTCATTACTGCATCCCTCGCTCCCTCACATTGACGAAGTAACACAGATACTGCGTCGCTATCAAATCCTATGGGTCCTATGACATCTGCCTCTAAATCGAGTAACGTTTCTATGGAAGCGACAGGATTTTCTTTTGGGATACGAGTATCTCCTTTCCGAAGCACTATTCCTTCTTTTCTGCATTCCTCGCTCCCTCACATTGACGAATTAACACAGAAATTGCGTCGCTATGAATTACTATGTGTTCTATGACTACTCCTTCTAAATCGAGTAACGTTTCTATGGAAGCGAGAGGATTTTCTTTTGGTACACGAGTATCTCCTTTCCGATGCACTATTCCTTCCTTACTGCATTCCTCGCTTCCTCACAAACACGATTTAACACAGATATTGTGTCGCTATGAATTACTATGGGTTCAATGATGTCTCCTTCTAAATCGAGTAACGTTTCTATGGAAACGACAAGATTTTCTTTTGGGAAACGAGTATCTTCTTTCCGATTCACTATTGCTTCTTTACTGCATCCCTCGCTCCCTCGTATTGACGAATTAACATAGAAATGGCGTTCCTATGAAATAATGTGGGTTCTATGACTTCTCCTTCTAAATCGAGTTACGTTTCTATGGAAACGTCAGGATTTTCTTTTGGGTTACGAGTACTTCCTTTCCGGTGCACAATTCCATCTTTACTGCATCACTCGCTGCCTCTCATTTACAAATTAACACAGAAATTGCGTCGCTATGAAATACTATTGGTTCTATGACATCGCCTTCTAACTATTGTAACGTTTCTATGGAAGCGACAGGATTTTCTTTTGGGATTCGAGTATCTCCTTTCCTATGCACTATTCCTTCTTTACTGCATCTCTCGCTCCCTCACATTGACGTATTAACACAGAAATTGCGTCGCTATGAAATACTATGGGTTCTATGACTTCTCCTTCTAAATCGAGTAACGTTTCTAGGGAAACGACAGGATTTTCTTTTGGTATACGAGTATCTCCTATCCGATGCACTATTTCTTCTTTACTGCATCTCTCGCTCCCTCACATTGACGAATTATCACAGAAGTTGCGTCGCTATCAAATACCATGTGTTCTATGACTTCTCCTTCTAAATCGATAAACATTTCTATGGAAACGACAGGATTTTCTTTTGGGATGAGAGTATCCCCTTTCCGATGCTCTATTCCTTCTATACTGCATCTCTCGCTCCCTCACATTGACGAATTAACACAGAAATTGCGTCGCTATGAAATACTATGTGTTCTATGACGTCTCTTTCTAAATCGAGTAACGTTTCTATGGAAACGGCAGGATTTTCTTTTGGTATACGAGTATCTGCTTTCCGATGCACTATTCCTTCTTTACTGCATCCCTCGCTCCCTGACATTGTCGAATTAACACACAAATTGCGTCGCTATGAAATACTATGTGTTCTATGACTTCTCCTTCTAAATGGAGTAACATTTCTATGGAAACGACAGGATTTTCTTTTGGGATAAGAGTATCTCCATTCCGATGCACTATTCCTTCTTTGCTGTATCCCACGCTCCCTCACATTGACGAATTAACACAGAAATTGCGTCGCTTTGAAATACTATGGGTTCTAAGACTTCTCCTTCTAAATCGAGTAACGTTTCTAGGGAAACGACAGGATTTTCTTATGGGATTCGAACATCTCCTTTCCTATGCACTATTCCTTCTTTACTGCAACCCTCGCTCACTCACATTGACGTATTAACACAGAAATTACGTCGCTATGAATTACTATGGGTTCTATGACTTTTCTTTCTAAATCGAGAAACGTTTCTATGGAAACGAGAGGATTTTCTTTTGGGATAAGAGTATCTCCTTTCCGATGCACTATTCCTTCTTTACTGCATCTCTCGCTCCCTCACATTGACGAATTAACACAGAAATTGCGTCGCTATGAAATACTATGTGTTCCACGACTCCTCCTTCTAAATCGAGTAACGTCTCTAGGGAAGCAACAGGATTTTCCTTTGGTATACGAGTATCTGCTTTCCCATGCACTATTCCTACTTTACTGCATCCCTCGCTCCCTCACATTGACGAATTAACACACAAATTGCGTCGCTATGAAGTACTATGTGTTCTATGTGTTCTCCTTCTAAATGGAGTAACATTTCTATGGAAACGACTGGATTTTCTTTTGGGATAAGAGTATCTCGTTTCCGATGCAATAATCCTTCTTTACTGTATCCCTCGGTCCCTCACATTGACGAATTAACACAGAAATTGCGGCGCTATGAATTACTATGGGTTCTATGACTTCTCCTTTTAAATCGAGTAACGTTTCTAGGGAAACGACAGTATTTTCTTTTGGTATACGAGTATCTCCTTTCTGATGCACTATTCCTTCCTTACTGCATTTCTTGCTTCCTCACATTGACGATTTAACACAGAAATTGTGTAGCTATGAATTGCTATGGGTTCTATGACGTCTCCTTCTAAATCGAGTAACGTTTCTATGGAAACGAGAGGATTTTCTATTGGTATACGAGTATCTCCTTTCCGAAGCACAATTCCTTCTTTACTGCATCACTCGGTCCCTCACATTGACGAATTAACACAGAAATTGCGTCACTATGAATTACTATGGGTTCTATGACTTCTTTTTCTAAATCGAGTGACGCTTCTATGGAAACGAGAGGATTTTCCTTTGGTATACGAGTATCTGCTTTCCGATGCACTGTTCCTTCATTACTGCATCCCTCGCTCCCTCACTTTGACTAATTAACACAGAATTTACGTCGCTATGAAATACTATTGGTTCTATGACTTCTCCTTATAAATCGAGTAACGTTTCTATGGAAGCGACAGGATTTTCTTTTGGGATACGAGTATCTTCTTTCCGATGCACTATTCCTTCTTTACTGCATCCCTCGCTCCCTCACATTGACGAATTAACACACAAATTGCGTCGCTATGAAAAACTATGTGTTCTATGACTTCTCCTTCTAAATCGAGTAACATTTCTATGGAAACGACGGGATTTTCTTTTGGGATAAGAGTATCTCCTTTCCAAAGCACTATTCCTTCTTTACTGCATCCCTCGCTCCCTCATATGGAGAAATTAACATAGAAATTGCGTCGCTATGAAATACTATTGGTTCTATGACTTCTCCTATTAAATCGAGTAACGTTTCTATGGAAACGGCAGGATATTATTTTGGGATACGAGTATCTCCTTTCCGATGCAACATTCCTTCTTTACTGCATCTCTCGTTTCCTCACATTGAAAACTTAATACAGATGTTGCGTCGCTTTGAAATACTATGTGTTCTATGACTTCTCCTTCTAAATCGAGTAACGTTTCTAGGGAAACGACAGGATTTTCATTTGGAATACGATTATGTCCTCTCCGATGCACTATTCCTTCATTACTGCATCCCTCGCTCCCTCACATTATTGAATTAACACAGATATGGCGTTGCTATGAAATACTGTGGGTTCTATGACTTCTCCTTCTAGATCGAGTAACATTTCAATGGAAACGTCAGGATTTTCTTTTCGGATACGAGTATCTCCTTTCCGATGCAGTATTCCTTCTTTTCTGCATCGCTCGCTCCCTCACATTGACGAATTAACAGAGAATTTGCGTCGCTATGAATTACTACGGGTTCTATGACTTCTCCTTCTAAATCGAGTAACGTTTCTATGAAAACGTCAGGATTTTCTTTTGGGTTACGAGTACTTCCTTTCCGATGCACTATTCCTTCTTTACTGCATCCCTAGTTCCCTCACATTGAAGAATAAGTACAGAGATTGCGTCGCTATGAAATACTAAGGATTCTATGACTTCTCCTTCTAAATCTAGTAACGTTTCTATGGAAACGAAAAGATTTTCTTTTAAAAAACGAGTATCTTCTATCCGATGCACTATTACTTCTTTACTGCATCCCTCGCTCCCTCGTATTGACGAATTAACACTGATATGGCGTTGCTATGAAATTATGTGGGTTCTATGGCATCTCCTTCTAAATCGAGTAACGTCTCTATGGAAACGTCAGGACTTTCTTTTGGGTTACGGTTACTTCCTTTCCGATGAACTATTCCTTCTTTATGGCATCACTCGCTGCCTCACATTTACAAATTAACACAGAAATTGCGTCGCTATGAAATACTATTGGTTCTATGACATCTCCTTCTAACTCGTGTAACGTTTATATGAAAGCGACAGAATTTTCTTTTGGGATTCTAGTAACTCCTTTCCTATGCACTATTCCTTCTTTACTGCATCTCTCGCTCCTACTGCATCTCTCGCTCCCTCACATTGACGAATTAACACAGAAATTGCGTCGCTATGAGATACTATGGGTTCTTTGACTTCTCCTTCTAAATCGAGTAACGTTTCTAGGGAAAGGCCAGGATTTTCTTTTGGTATACGAGTATCTCCTTTCCGATGCACTATTTCTTCTTTACTGCATCTCTCGCTCCCTCACATTGACGAATTAACACAGATATGGCGTTGCTATGAAATACTGTGGGTTCTATGACTTCTCCTTCTAGATCGAGTAACATTTCAATGGAAACGTCAGGATTTTCTTTTCGGATACGAGTATCTCCTTTCCGATGCAGTATTCCTTCTTTTCTGCATCTCTCGCTCCCTCACATTGACGATTTAACACAGAATTTGTGTCGCTATGAATAACTATGGGTTCTATGACTTCTCCTTCTAAACCGAGTAACGTTACTATGGAAACGAGAGGATTTTCTTCTGGGATACGAGTATCTCCTTTCCGATGCACTATTCCTTCTTTACTGCATCCCTCGCTTCCTCACATTGACGATTTAACACAGAATTTGTGTCGCTATGAATTACTATGGGTTCTATGACTTCTCCTTCTAAACCGAGTAACGTTACTATGGAAACGAGAGGATTTTCTTATGGTATACGAGTATCTCCTTTCCGATGCACTATTCCTTCTTTACTGCATCCCTAGTTCCCTCACATTGAAGAATAAGTACAGAGATTGCGTCGCTATGAAATACTAAGGGTTCTATGACTTCTCCTTCTAAATCTTGTAACGTTTCTATGGAAACGACAAGATTTTCTTTTGGGATACGAGTATTTCCTTTCCGATGCACTATTACTTCTTTATTGCATCTCTCGCTCCCTCGTATTGACGAATTAACACAGAAATGGCGTTGCTATGAAATACTATGGGTTCTATGGCTTCTCCTTCTAAATCGAGTAACGTTTCTATCGAAACGTAAGGATTTTCTCTTGGGTTATGAGTACCTCCTTTCCTTTGCACTTTTCCTTCTTTACTGCATCACTCGCTCCCTCACATTTACAAATTAACACAGAAATTGCGTCGCAATGAAATACTATTTGTTCTATGACATCTCCTTCTAAATCGAGTAACATTTCTATGGAAGCGACAGGATTTTCTTTTGGGATACGAGTATCTCCTTTCCGATGCACTATTCCTTCTTTACTGCTTCTCTCGCTCCCTCACATCGACGAATTTACACAGAAATTGCGTCGCTATGAATTACTATGTGTTCTATGACGTCTCCTTCTAAATCGATAAACATTTCTATGGAAACGACAGGATTTTCTTTTGGGATAAGAGTATCTCCTTTCCGATGCACTATTCCTTCTTTTCTGCATCTCTCGCTCCCTCACATTGACGAATTAACACAGAAATTGTGTCGCTATGAAATACTACGTGTTCTACGATTTCTCCTTCTAAATCGAGTAACGTCTCTAGGGAAGCAACAGGATTTTCTTTTGGTATACGAGTATCTGCTTTCCCATGCACTATTCCTACTTTACTGCATCCCTCGCTCCCTCACATTGACGAATTAACACACAAATTGCGTCGCTATGAAGTACTATGTGTTCTATGTGTTCTCCTTCTAAATGGAGTAACATTTCTATGGAAACGACTGGATTTTCTTTTGGGATAAGAGTATCTCCTTTCCGATGCACTAATCCTTCTTTACTGTATCCCTCGGTCCCTCACATTGACGAATTAACACAGAAATTGCGACCCTATGAATTACTATGGGTTCTATGACTTCTCCTTCTAAATCGAGGAACGTTTCTAGGGAAACGACAGGATTTTCTTTTGGTATACGAGTATCTCCTTTCCGATGCACTATTCCTTCCTTACTGCATTTCTTGCTTCCTCACATTGACGATTTAACAAAGAAATTGTGTAGTTATGAATTGCTATGGGTTCTATGACGTCTCCTTCTAAATCGAGTAACGTTTCTATGGAAACGAGAGGATTCTCTATTGGTATACGAGTATCTCCTTTCCGAAGCACAATTCCTTCTTTACTGCGTCCCTCGCTCCCTCACATTGACGAATTAACACACAAATTGCGTCGCTATGAAAAACTATGTGTTCTATGACTTCTCCTTCTAAATCGAGTAACATTTCTATGGAAACGACGGGATTTTCTTTTGGGAGAAGAGTATCTCCTTTCCAAAGCACTATTCCTTCTTTACTGCATCCCTCGCTCCCTCATATGGACAAATTAACATAGAAATTGCGTCGCTATGAAATACTATTGGTTCTATGACTTCTCCTATTAAATCGAGTAACGTTTCTATGGAAACGGCAGGATATTATTTTGGGATACGAGTATCTCCTTTCCGATGCAACATTCCTTCTTTACTGCATCTCTCGTTTCCTCACATTGAAAAATTAATACAGATGTTGCGTCGCTTTGAAATACTATGTGTTCAATGACTTCTCCGTCTAAATCGAGTAACGTTTCTAGGGATACGACAGGATTTTCATTTGGAATACGAGTATGTCCTCTCCGATGCACTATTCCTTCATTACTGCATCCCTCGCTCCCTCACATTGATGAATTAACACAGATATGGCGTTGCTATGAAATACTGTGGGTTCTATGACTTCTCCTTCTAGATCGTGTAACATTTCAATGGAAACGTCAGGATTTTCTTTTGGGATACGAGTATCTCCTTTCCGATGCAGTATTCCTTCTTTTCTGCATCCCTCGCTCCCTCACATTGACGAATTAACACCTAAATTGCGTCGCTATGAAATACTATGGGTTCTATGGCTTCTCCTTCTAAATCGAGTAACGTTTCTATGGAAACGTAAGGATTTTCTCTTGGGTTACGAGTACCTCCTTTCCTTTGCACTTTTCCTTCTTTACTGCATCACTCGCTCCCTCACATTTACAAATTAACACAGAAAATGCGTCGCAATGAAATACTATTGGTTCTATGACATCTCCTTCTAAATCGAATAACGTTTCCATGGAAACGAGAGGATTTTCTTTTGGTATACGAGTATCTCCTTTCCGATGCACTATTTCTACCTTACTGCATTCCTCGCTTCCTCACATAGACGATTTAACACAGAAATTGTGTCGCTATGAATTACTATGGGTTCTTTGACGTCTGCTTCTAAATCGAGTAACGTTATTATGGAAACGAGAGGATTTTCTTTTGGTATCCGAGTATTTCCTTTCCGATGCACTATTCCTTCTTTACTGCATCCCTAGTTCCCTCACATTGAAGAATAAGTACAGAGATTGCGTCGCTATGAAATACTAATGGTTCTATGACTTCTCTTTCTAAATCTAGTAACGTTTCTATGGGAACGACAAGATTTTCTTTTGGGAAACGAGTATCTTCTTTCCGATGCACTATTACTTCTTTACTGCATCCCTCGCTCCCTCGTATTGACGAATTAACACAGATATGGCGTTGCTATGAAATACTGTGGGTTCTATGACTTCTCCTTCTAAATCGAGTACTGTTTCTATGGAAACGTCAGGATTTTCTTTTGGGTTACGAGTACTTTATTTTCCGATGCACTATTCCTTCTTTACTGCATCACTCGCTGCCTCACATTTACAAAATAACACAGACATTGCGTCGCTATGAAATACTATTGGTTCTATGACATCTCCTTCTATCGCTTGTAACGTTTCAGTGGATGCGACAGGATTTTCTTTTGGGATTCGAGTAACTCCTTTCCTATGCACTATTCCTTCTTTACTGCATCTCTTGCTCCTACTGGTTCCATCGCTCCCTCACATTGAGGAATTAACACAGATACTGCGTCGCTATGAAATACTATGGGTTCTATGACTTCTCCTTCTAAATCGAGTAACGTTTCTAGGGAAACGACAGGATTTTCTTTTGGAATACGAGTATCTCCTTTCCGATGCACTATTTCTTCTTTACTGCATCTCTCGCTCCCTCACATTGACGAATTAACACAGAAATTGCGTCGCTATGAATTACTATGGGTTCTATGGCTTCTCCTTCTAAATCGTGTAACGTTTCTATGGAAACGAGAGGATTTTCTTTTGGTTTACGAGTATCTACTTTCCGATGCACTATTCCTTCTTTACTGCATTCCTCGCTCCTTCACTTTGACTAATTAACACCTAAATTGCGTCGCTATGAAGAACTATGTGTTCTATGACTTCTCCTTCTAAATCGAGTAACATTTCTATGGAAACGACAGGATTTTCTTTTGGGATAAGAGTCTCTCCTTTCCGATTCACTATTGCATTTTTACTGCAACCCTCGCTCCCTCATATTGACAAATTAACATAGAAATTGCGTCGCTATGAAATACTATTGGTTCCGTGACTTCTCCTTCTAAATCGAGTAACGTTTCCATTGAAACTATAGGATTTTCTTTTGGGATACGAGTATCTCCTTTCCGCTGCACTATTGCTTCTTTTCTACATTCCTCGTTCCCTCACATTGAAGAATAAGAACAGAGATTGCGTCGCTATGAAATACTAATTGTTCTATGACTTCTCCTTTTAAATCTAGTAACGTTTCTATGGAAACGACTAGATTTTCTTTTGGAATACGAGTATCTCCTTTCCGATGCACTATTCTTTCTTTACTGCATCCCTAGTTCCCTCACATTGAGGAATAAGTCCGAGATTGCGTCGCTATGAATTACTAAGGGTTCTATGACTTCTCCTTCTAAATCGAGTAACGTTTCTAGGGAAACGACAGGATTTTCTTTAGGTATACGAGTATATCCTTTCCGATGCACTATTCTTTCTTTACTGCATCCCTCGCTCCCTCACATTGACGAATTATCGCAGAACTTGTGTCGCTATCAAATACCATGTGTTCCATGACTTCTCTTTCTAAATCGAGTAACATTTCTATGGAAACGACAGGATTTTCTTTTGGGATAAGAGTATCTCCTTTCCGATGCACTATTCCTTCTTTACTGCTTCTCTCGCTCCCTCACATCGACGAATTTACACAGAAATTGCGTCGCTATGAATTACTATGTGTTCTATGACGTCTCCTTCTAAATCGATAAACATTTCTATGGAAACGACAGGATTTTCTTTTGGGATAAGAGTATCTCCTTTCCGATGCACTATTCCTTCTTTACTGCATCTCTCGCTCCCTCACATTGACGAATTAACACAGAAATTGCGTCGCTATGAAATACTAGTTGTTCTACGATTTCTCCTTCTAAATCGAGTAACGTCTCTAGGGAAGCAACAGGATTTTCTTTTGGTATACGAGTATCTGCTTTCCCATGCACTATTCCTACTTTACTGCATCCCTCGCTCAATCACATTGACGAATTAACACACAAATTGCGTCGCTATGAAGTACTATGTGTTCAATGTGTTCTCCTTCTAAATGGAGTAACATTTCTATGGAAACGACTGGATTTTCTTTTGGGATAAGAGTATCTCCTTTCCGATGCACTAATCCTTCTTTACTGTATCCCTCGGTCCCTCACATTGACGAATTATCACAGAAATTGCGACGCTATGAATTACTATGGGTTCTATGACTTCTCCTTCTAAATCGAGGAACGTTTCTAGGGAAACGACAGGATTTTCTTTTGGTATACGAGTATCTCCTTTCCGATGCACTATTCCTTCCTTACTGCATTTCTTGCTTCCTCACATTGACGATTTAACAAAGAAATTGTGTAGTTATGAATTGCTATGGGTTCTATGACGTCTCCTTCTAAATCGAGTAACGTTTCTATGGAAACGAGAGGATTCTCTATTGGTATACGAGTATCTCCTTTCCGAAGCACAATTCCTTCTTTACTGCGTCCCTCGCTCCCTCACATTGACGAATTAACACACAAATTGCGTCGCTATGAAAAACTATGTGTTCTATGACTTCTCCTTCTAAATCGAGTAACATTTCTATGGAAACGACGGGATTTTCTTTTGGGATAAGAGAATCTCCTTTCCAAAGCACTATTCCTTCTTTACTGCATCCCTCGCTCCCTCATATGGACAAATTAACATAGAAATTGCGTCGCTATGAAATACTATTGGCTCTATGACTTCTCCTATTAAATCGAGTAACGTTTCTATGGAAACGGCAGGATATTATTTTGGGATACGAGTATCTCCTTTCCGATGCAACATTCCTTCTTTACTGCATCTCTCATTTCCTCACATTGAAAAATTAATACAGATGTTGCGTCGCTTTGAAATACTATGTGTTCAATGACTCCTCCGTCTAAATCGAGTAACGTTTCTAGGGAAACGACAGGATTTTCATTTGGAATACGAGTATGACCTCTCCGATGCACTATTCCTTCATTACTGCATCCCTCGCTCCCTCACATTGATGAATTAACACAGATATGGCGTTGCTATGAAATACTGTGGGTTCTATGACTTCTCCTTCTAGATCGTGTAACATTTCAATGGAAACGTCAGGATTTTCTTTTGGGATACGAGTATCTCCTTTCCGATGCAGTATTCCTTCTTTTCTGCATCCCTCGCTCCCTCACATTGACGAATTAACAGAGAATTTGCGTCGCTATGAATTACTATGGGTTCTATGACTTCTCCTTCTAAATCGAGTAACGTTTCTATGAAAACGTCAGGATTTTCTTTTGGGTTACCAGTATTTCCTTTCCGATGCACTATTCCTTCTTTACTGCATCCCTAGTTCCCTCACATTGAAGAATAAGTACAGAGATTGCGTCGCTATGAAATACTAAGGATTCTATGACTTCTCCTTCTAAATCTAGTAACGTTTCTATGGAAACGAAAAGATTTTCTTTTAAGAAACGAGTATCTTCTATCCGATGCACTATTACTTCTTTACTGCATCCCTCGCTCCCTCGTATTGACGAATTAACACAGATATGGCGTTGCTATGAAATTATGTGGGTTCTATGGCTTCTCCTTCTAAATCGAGTAACGTCTCTATGGAAACGTCAGGATTTTCTTTTGGGTTACGATTACTTCCTTTCCGATGAACTATTCCTTCTTTACTGCATCACTCGCTGCCTCACATTTACAAATTAACACAGAAATTGCGTCGCTATGGAATACTATTGGTTCTATAACATCTCCTTCTAACTCTTGTAATGTTTCTATGGAAGCGACAGAATTTTCTTTTGGGATTCTAGTAACTCCTTTCCTATGCACTATTCCTTCTTTACTGCATCTCTCGCTCCTACTGCATCTGTCGCTCCCTCACATTGACGAATTAACACAGAAATTTCGTAGCTATGAGATACTATGGGTTCTATGACTTCTCCTTCTAAATCGAGTAACGTTTCTAGGGAAAGGACAGGATTTTCTTTTGGTATACGAGTATCTCCTTTCCGATGCACTATTTCTACTTTACTGCATCTCTCGCTCCCTCACATTGACGAATTAACACAGAAATTGCGTCGCTATGAATTACTATGGGTTCTATGACTTCTCCTTCTAAATCGAGTAACGTTTCTATGGAAACGAGAGGATTTTCTTTTGGAATAGGAGTATCTACTTTCCGATGCACTATTCCTACTTTACTGCTTCCCTCGCTCCCTCACTTTGACTAATTAACACAGAAATTGCGTCGCTATGAAATACTATGGGTTCTATGACTTTTCCTTCTAAATCGAGTAACGCTTCTATGGAAGCGACAGGATTTTCTTTTGGTATACGAGTATCTCCTTTCCGATGCCCTATTCCTTCTTTACTGCATCACTCGCTCCCTCTCATTGGCGAATTAACACCTAAATTGCGTCGCTATGAAATACTATGGGTTCTATGGCTTCTCCTTCTAAATCGAGTAACGTTTCTATGGAAACGTAAGGATTTTCTCTTGGGTTACGAGTACCTCCTTTCCTTTGCACTTTTCCTTCTTTACTGCATCACTCGCTCCCTCACATTTACAAATTAACACAGAAATTGCGTCGCAATGAAATACTATTGGTTCTATGACATCTCCTTCTAAATCGAATAACGTTTCCACGGAAACGAGAGGATTTTCTTTTGGTATACGAGTATCTCCTTTCCGATGCACTATTTCTACCTTACTGCATTCCTCGCTTCCTCACATAGACGAATTAACACAGAAATTGTGTCGCTATGAATTACTATGGGTTCTTTGACGTCTCCTTCTAAATCGAGTAACGATACTATGGAAACGAGAGGATTTTCTTTTGGTATCCGAGTATTTCCTTTCCGATGCACTATTCCTTCTTTACTGCATGCCTAGTTCCCTCACATTGAAGAATAAGTACAGAGATTTCGTCGCTATGAAATACTAATGGTTCTATGACTTCTCTTTCTAAATCTAGTAACGTTTCTATGGAAATGACAGGATTTTCTTTTGGAATACGAGTATCTCCTTTCCGATGCACTATTTCTTCTTTACTGCATCTCTCGCTCCCTCACATTGACGAATTAACACAGAAATTGCGTCGCTATGAATTACTATGGGTTCTATGGCTTCTCCTTCTAAATCGAGTAACGTTTCTATGGAAACGAGAGGATTTTCTTTTGGTTTACGAGTATCTACTTTCCGATGCACTATTCCTTCTTTACTGCATTCCTCGCTCCTTCACTTTGACTAATTAACACCTAAATTGCGTCGCTATGAAGAACTATGCGTTCTATGACTTCTCCTTCTAAATCGAGTAACATTTCTATGGAAACGACAGGATTTTCTTTTGGGATAAGAGTATCTCCTTTCCGATTCACTATTGCATTTTTACTGCATCCCTCGCTCCCTCATATTGACAAATTAATATAGAAATTGCGTCGCTATGAAATACTATTGGTTCTGTGACTTCTCCTTCTAAATCGAGTAACGTTTCCATTGAAACTATAGGATTTTCTTTTGGGATACGAGTATCTCCTTTCCGATGCACTATTGCTTCTTTTCTGCATTCCTCGTTCCCTCACATTGAAGAATAAGAACATAGATTGCGTCGCTATGAAATACTAATTGTTCTATGACTTCTCCTTTTAAATCTAGTAACGTTTCTATGGAAACGACTAGATTTTCTTTTGGAATACGAGTATCTCCTTTCCGATGCACTATTCTTTCTTTACTGCATCCCTAGTTCCCTCACATTGAGGAATAAGTCCGAGATTGCGTCGCTATGAATTACTAAGGGTTCTATGACTTCTCCTTCTAAATCGAGTAACGTTTCTAGGGAAACGACAGGATTTTCTTTTGGTATACGAGTATATCCTTTCCGATGCACTATTCTTTCTTTACTGCATCCCTCGCTCCCTCACATTGACGAATTATCACAGAACTTGTGTCGCTATCAAATACCATGTGTTCCATGACTTCTCCTTCTAAATCGAGTAACATTTCTATGGAAACGACAGGATTTTCTTTTGGGATAAGAGTCTCTCCTTTCCGATTCACTATTGCATTTTTACTGCATCCCTCGCTCCCTCATATTGACAAATTAATATAGAAATTGCGTCGCTATGAAATACTATTGGTTCTGTGACTTCTCCTTCTAAATCGAGTAACGTTTCCATTGAAACTATAGGATTTTCTTTTGGGATACGAGTATCTCCTTTCCGATGCACTATTGCTTCTTTTCTGCATTCCTCGTTCCCTCACATTGAAGAATAAGAACATAGATTGCGTCGCTATGAAATACTAATTGTTCTATGACTTCTCCTTTTAAATCTAGTAACGTTTCTATGGAAACGACTAGATTTTCTTTTGGAATACGAGTATCTCCTTTCCGATGCACTATTCTTTCTTTACTGCATCCCTAGTTCCCTCACATTGAGGAATAAGTCCGAGATTGCGTCGCTATGAATTACTAAGGGTTCTATGACTTCTCCTTCTAAATCGAGTAACGTTTCTAGGGAAACGACAGGATTTTCTTTTGGTATACGAGTATATCCTTTCCGATGCACTATTCTTTCTTTACTGCATCCCTCGCTCCCTCACATTGACGAATTATCACAGAACTTGTGTCGCTATCAAATACCATGTGTTCCATGACTTCTCCTTCTAAATCGAGTAACATTTCTATGGAAACGACAGGATTTTCTTTTGGGATAAGAGTACCTCCTTTCCGATGCACTATTCCTTCTTTACTGCATCTCTCGCTCACTCACATTGACGAATTAACACAGAAATTGCGTCGCTCTGAAATACTATGTGTTCAATGACTTCTCCTTCTAAATCGAGTAACGTTTCTAGGGCAACGACAGGATTTCCTTTGGTATACGAGTATCTGCTTTCCGATGCACTATTCCTTCTTTACTGCATCCCTCGCTCCCTCACATTCACGAATTAACACACAAATTGAGTCGCTATGAAAAACTATGTGTTCTATGACTTCTCCTTCTAAATGGAGTAACATTTCTATAAGAAACGACAGGATTTCCTTTTGGGATAAAAGTATTTCCTTTCCGATGCACTATTCCTTCTTTACTGTATACCTCGCTCCCTCATATTGACAAATTAACACAGAAATTGCGTCGCTATGAATTACTATTGGTTCTATGACTCCTCCTTCTAAATCGAGTAACGTTTCCATAGAAACGACAGGATTTTCTTTTGGGATACGAGTATCTCCATTCCGATGCACTATTCCTTCTTTACTGCATCCCTTGCTCCCTCATATTGACGAATTAACACAGAAATTGCGTCGCTATGAAATACTAAGGGTTCTATGACTTCGCCTTCTAAATCGAGTAACGTTCCTATGGAAGCGACAAGGTTTTCTTTTGGGATACGAGTATCTCCATTCCGATGCACCATTCCTTCTTTACTGCATCCCTCGTTCCGTCACATTGACGAATTAACACACAAATTGCGTCGCTATGAAATACTATGTGTTCTATGATTTCTCCTTCTAAATGGAGTAACGTTTCTATGGAATCGACAGGATTTTCTTTTGGGACCAGAGTATCTCCTTTCCGATGCACTATTACTTCTTTACTGTATCCCTCGCTCCCTCATATTGACAAATTGACACAGAAATTGCGTCGTTATATAATACTATTGGTTCTATGACTTCTCCTTCTAAATCGAGTAACGTCTCCATTGATACGACAGGATTTCCTTTTGGGATACGAGTTTCTCCATTCTGATGAACTATTCCTTCTTTACTGCATCCCTCGCTCCCTCACATTGACGAATTATCACAGAACTTGTGTCGCTATCAAATACCATGTGTTCCATGACTTCTCCTTCTAAATCGAGTAACATTTCTATGGAAACGACAGGAGTTTCTTTTGGGATAAGAGTACCTCCTTTCCGATGCACTATTCCTTCTTTACTGCATCTCTCGCTCACTCACATTGACGAATTAACACAGAAATTGCGTCGCTCTGAAATACTATGTGTTCAATGACTTCTCCTTCTAAATCGAGTAACGTTTCTATGGCAACGACAGGATTTCCTTTGGTATACGAGTATCTGCTTTCCGATGCACTATTCCTTCTTTACTGCATCCCTCGCTCCCTCACATTCACGAATTAACACACAAATTGCGTCGCTATGAAAAACTATGTGTTCTATGACTTCTCCTTCTAAATGGAGTAACATTTCTATAAGAAACGACAGGATTTCCTTTTGGGATAAGAGTATTTCCTTTCCGATGCACTATTCCTTCTTTACTGTATACCTCGCTCCCTCATATTGACAAATTAACACAGAAATTGCGTCGCTATGAATTACTATTGGTTCTATGACTCCTCCTTCTAAATCGAGTAACGTTTCCATTGAAACGACAGGATTTTCTTTTGGGATACGAGTATCTCCATTCCGATGCACTATTCCTTCTTTACTGCATCCCTTGCTCCCTCATATTGACGAATAAACACAGAAATTGCGTCGCTATGAAATACTAAGGGTTCTATGACTTCGCCTTCTAAATCGAGTAACGTTCCTATGGAAGCGACAAGGTTTTCTTTTGGGATACGAGTATCTCCATTCCGATGCACTATTCCTTCTTTACTGCATCCCTCGTTCCGTCACATTGACGAATTAACACACAAATTGCGTCGCTATGAAATACTATGTGTTCTATGATTTCTCCTTCTAAATGGAGTAACGTTTCTATGGAATCGAAAGGATTTTCTTTTGGGACAAGAGTATCTCCTTTCCGATGCACTATTCCTTCTTTACTGTATCCCTCGCTCCCTCATATTGACTAATTAACACAGAAATTGCGTCGCTATATAATACTATTGGTTCTATGACTTCTCCTTCTAAATCGAGTAACGTCTCCATTGAAACGACAGGATTTTCTTTTGGGAAACGAGTTTCTCCATTCTGATGAACTATTCCTTCTGTACTGCATCCCTCGTTCCCTTACATTGACGAATAAGCATAGGAATTGCGTCGCTGTGAAATACAAAGGGTTTTATGACTTCTCCTTCTAAATCGAGTAACGTTTCAATGGAAACGACAGGATTTTCTTTTCGGATACGAGTATCACCTTTCCGATGCACTATTCCTTCTTTACTGCATCCCTCGCTCCCTCACATTGATGAATTAACACAGAATTGGCGTCGCTATGAAATCCTATGTGTTCTATGACTTCTCCTCCTAAATCGAGTAACGCTTCTATGGAAACGGCAGGATTTTCTATCGGGATACGGTTATCTTCTTTCCGATGCAATATTCGTTCTTTACCGCATCCCTCGCTCCCTCACATTGGCGAATTAACACAGAAATTGCGTCGCTATGAAATACTGTGGGTTCTATGACTTCTCCTTCTAAATCGAGTAAAGTTTCTATGGAACCGACAGGATTTTCTTTTGGGATACGTGTATCGCCTTTCCGATGCACTATTCCTTCTTTACTGCATCCCTCGCTCCCTCACATTGACGAATTAACACAGAAATGGCGTCGCTATAAAATCCTATGTGTTCTATGACTTCTCCTCCTAAATCGAGTAACGCTTCTATGGAAACGGCAGGATTTTCTATCGGGATACGGTTATCTTCTTTCCGATGCAATATTCGTTCTTTACTGCATCCCTCGCTCCCTCATATTGACAAATTAACACAGAAATTGCGTCGCTATGAATTACTATTGGTTCTATGACTCCTCCTTCTAAATCGAGTAACGTTTCCATTGAAACGACAGGATTTTCTTTTGGGATACGAGTATCTCCATTCCGATGCACTATTCCTTCTTTACTGCATCCCTTGCTCCCTCATATTGACGAATTAACACAGAAATTGCGTCGCTATGAATTACTATGGGTTCTATGACTTCTCCTTCTAAATCGAGTAACGTTACTATGGAAACGAGGGGATTTTCTTTTGGTAAACGAGTATCTCCAATCCGATGCACTATTCCTTCTTTACTGCATCCCTCGCTCCCTCACTTTGACTAATTAACACAGAAATTGCGTCTCTATGAAATACTGCGGGTTCTATGACTTCTCCTTCTAAATCGAGTAACTTTTCTATGGAAGCGACAGTATTTTCTTTTGGATTACGAGTATCTCCTTTCCGATGCACTACTCCTCGTTTACTGCATCCCTCCCTCCCTCACATTGACGAATAAACACACAAATTGCGTCGCTATGAAAAACTATGTGTTCTATGACTTCTCCTTCTAAATTGAGTAACATTTCTATGGAAACGACAAGATTTTCTTTTGGGATAAGAGTATCTCCCTTCCGATGCACTATTCCTTCTTTACTGCATCCCTCGCTCCTTCATATTGACAACTTAACATAGAAATTGCGTCGCTATGAAATACTATTTGTTCTATGACTTCTCCTTCTAAATCGAGTAACGTTTCCATTGAAACGACAGGATTTTCTTTTGGGATACGACTATCTCCATTCCGATGCACTAATCCTTCTTTACTGCCTCCCTTGCTCCTTCACATTGACGAATTAACACAGAAATTGCGTCGCTATGAAATGCTATGGGTTCTATGGCTTCCCCTTCAAAATCAAATAACGTTTCTATGGAAACGGCAGGTATTTCTTTTGGGATGCGTGTATCTCCTTTCCGATGCACTATTCCTTCTCTACTGCATCCCTCGCTCCCTCACATTGCCGAATTAAACGACAGGATATTATTTTGGGATACGAGTATCTCCTTTCCGATGCACCATTCCTTCTTTACTGCATCTCTCGTTCCCTCACATTGACAAATTAACACAGAAATGGCGTTGCTATGAAATACTATGGGTTCTGTGACTTCTCCTTCTAAATCGAGGAACGTTTCTATTTAAATGTCAGGTTTTTCTTTTGGGTTACGAGTACACCCTTTCCAACGCACTATTCCTTCTTTACTGCATCCCTCACTCCCTCACATTTACAAATTAACATAGAAATGGCGTCGCTATGAAATACTATTGGTTCTATGACTTCTCCTTCTAAACCGAGTAACGTTTCTAGGGAATCGACAGGATTTTCCTTTGGGATACGAGTATCTCCTTTCCGATGCACTATTCCTTCTTTACTGCATCTCTCACTCCCTCACATTGACGAATTAACACAGAAATTGCGTCGCTATGAAATGCTATGGGTTCTATGACTTCTCATTCTAAATTGAGTAACGTTTCTATGGAAACGACAGGATTTTCTTTTGGGATACGAGTATCTCCTTTCCGATGCACTATTCGTTCTTTACTGCATCCCTCGCTCCCTCACATTGACGAATTAACACCCAAATTGCGTCGCTATGAAATATTATGTGTTCTATGATTTCCCCTTCTAAATGGAGTAACATTTCTATGGAATCGGCAGGATTTTATTTTGGGATACGAGTATCTCCATTCTGATGCACTATTCCTTCTGTCCTGCATCCCTCGTTCCGTCACATTGACGAATAAGCAAAGAAATTGCGTAGCTATGAAATACTATGGGTTCTATCACATCTCCTTCTAAATCTAGTAACGTTTCTATGGAAACTACAAGATTTCCTTTGGAATACGAGTATCTCCTATCCGATGCACTATTCCTTCTTTACTGCATCCCCCGTTCACTCACATTGACGAACAAGTACAGAGATTGCGTCGCTATGAAATACTAAGGGTTCTATGACTTCTCCTTCTAAATCTAGTAACGTTTCTATGGAAACGACAAGATTTTCTTTTGGAATACGAGTATCTCATTTCCGATGCACTATTCCTTCTTTACTGCATCCCTAGTTCCCTCTCATTGAGGAATATGTACAGAGATTGCGTCGCTATGAAATACTAAGGGTTCTATGACTTCTCCTTCTAAATCTAGTAACGTTTCTATGGAAACGATAAGATTTTCTTTGGATTACGAGCATCTCCTATCCGATGCACTATTACTTCTTTACTGCATCCCTCGCTCCCTCACAATGACGAATTAACACAGAATTGGTGTTCTATGAAATACTATGGGTTCTATGACTTCTCCTTCTAAATCGAGTAACGTTTCTAGGGAAACGACAGGATTTTCTTTTGGGATACGAGTATCTCCTTTCCGATGCACTATTCCTTCTTTACTGCATCTCTCGCTCCCTCACATTGACGAATTAACACAGATATTGCATCGCTATCAAATACAATGGGTTCTATGACTTCTCCTTCTAAATCTAGTAACGTATCTATGGAAACGAAAAGATTATCTTTTGGGATACGAGTATCTCCTTTATGATGCACTATTATTTCTTTACTGCATCCCTCGCTCCCTCGTATTGGCGAATTAACACAGACATTGCGTTGCTATGAAATACTAGGAGTTCTATGACTTCTCCTTCTAAATCGAGTAACGTTTCTATGGAAACGACTAGATTTTCTTTTGGGATACGAGTATCTCCTTTCCGATGCACTATCACTTCTTTACTGCATCCCTCGCACCCTCGTAATGACGAATTAACACAGAAATTGCGTCGCTATGAATTACTATGTGTTCCATGACTTCTCCTTCTAAATCGAGTAACGTTTCTAGGGAAACAACAGGATTTTCTTTTGGTATACGAGTATCTCCTTTCTGATGCACTATTCTTTCTTTACAGCATCCCTCGCTCCCTCACTTTGACTAATTAACACAAGAATTACGTCGCTATGAAATGCTATGGGTACTATGACTTCTCCTTCTAAATCGAGTAACGTTTCTATGGAAGCGACAGGATTGTCATTGGGATACGGGTATCTCCTTTCCGATGCACTATTCCTTTTTTCCTGCTTCCCTCGCTCCCTCACATTGACGAATTAACACACAAATTGCGTCGCTATGAAATACTATGTGTTCCATGACTTCTCCTTCTAAATGGAGTAACATTTCTATGGATTCGACAGGATTTTCTTTTGGGAAACGAGTATCTCCATTCCGATGCACTATTCCTTCTGTACTGCAACCCTCGCTCCCTCACATTGGCAAATTAACACAGACATTGCGTAGCTACGAAATCGCATGAGTTCTATGACTTCTCCTCCCAAATCTAGTAACGTTTCTGTGGAAACGACAGGATTTTCTTTTGGGATACGGCTATCTCCTTTCCGATGCACTTATCCTTCTTTACTGCATCCCTCGTTCCCTCACATTGACGAATATGCACAGAAATTTCGTCGCTGTGAAGTACTAAGGGTTCTATGTCTTCTCCTTCTCAATCGAGTAACGTTTCTATGGAAACGATAGGATTTTCTTTTCGGATACGAGTATCACCTTTCCGATGCACTATTCCTTCTTTAATGCATCCCTTGCTCCTTCACATTGACGAGTTAACACAGAAAATGCGTCGCTATGGAATACTATGGGTTGTATGAGTTATCCTTCTAAATCGAGTAACGTTTCTATGGAAGCAAAAGGAATTTCTTTTGGTATACGAGTATCTCCTTTCCAATGCACTATTCCTTATTTACTGCATCCCTCGCTCCCTCACATTGACGATTTAACAATGACATTGCGTCGCTATGAAATGCTATAGGTTCTATGACTTTTTCTAAATCGAATAACGTTTCTATGGAAACGACAGTATTTTCTTTTGGGATACGAGTATCTCCTTTCCGATGCACTATTCCTTCTTTACTGCATCCCTCGTTCCCTCACATTGACGAATAAGCAAAGAAATTGCGTCGCTATGAAGTAATATGGGTTCTATGACTTCTCCTTCTAAATCGAGTACCGTTTCTATGGAACCGACAGGATTTTCTTTTGGGATACGACTATCTCCTTTCCGATGCACTATTATTTCTTTACTGTATCCCTCGCTCCCTCATTGACGAATTAACACAGAAATGGCGTCGCTATGAAATACTATGTGTTCTATGAATTCTAATCCTAAATCGAGTAATGCTTCTATGGAAACGGCAGGATTTTCTTTCGGGATACGGTTATGTTCTTTCCCATGCAATATTCGTTCTTTACTGCATCCCGCGCTCCCTCACATTGGCGAATTAACACAGAAATTGCGTCGCTATGAAATACTATGTGATCTATGACTTCTCCTTAAATTCAGGTAACGTGTCTATGGAAACAACAGGATTATCTTTTGGGACTCGAGTATCTCTTTTCCGGTGCACTATTCCTGCTTTACTGCATCCCACTCTCCCTCACATTGACGAATTAACACAGAAAATGCGTCGTTATGAAATACTATGGGTTCTATCACTTGTCCTTCTAAATCGAGTAACATTTCTGTGGAAACGAGAGGATTTTCGTTTGGGATACGAGTATCTCCTTTCCGATGAACTATTCCATTTTGACTGCATCACTCGCTCCCTCACATTGACGAATTAAAACTGAAATGGCGGCGCTATGAAATACTATGGGTTCCATGACTTCTCTTTGCAAATCGAGAAACGTTTCTATGGAAACTTCAGGACTTTCTTTCGGGATACGGTTATCGTCTTTCCGATGCAATATTCGTTCTTTACTGCATCCCTCGCTCCCTCACATTGACGAATTAACACAGAAATTGCGTCGCTATGAAATACTATTGCTTTTATGACATCTCCTTCTAAACCGAGTAACGTTTCTAGGGAAACGACAGGATTTTCTTTTGGGATTCGAGTATCTCCTTTCCGATGCACTATTCCTTCTTTACTGGATCTCTCGCTCCCTCACATTGACGAATTAACACAGATATTGCGCCGCTATCAAGTACTATGGGATCTATGACATCTCCCTGTAATTCGAGTAACGTTTCTATGGAAGAGGCAGGATTTTCTTTTGGGATACGGGTATCTCCTTTCCGATGCACTATTCCTTCCTTACTGCATCCCTCGCTTCCTCACATTGAGGATTTAACACAGAATTTCTGTCGCTATGAAATACTAAGGGTTCTATGACTTCTCCTTCTAAATCGATTAACGTGTCCATTGAAACGACAGGATTTTCTTTTGGGATACGAGTATCTCCTTTCCGATTCACTATTCCTTATTTAATGCATCCCTCGCTCCCTCACATTGACGAATTAACAATGACATTGCGTCGCTATGAAATACTATGGGTTCTATGATTTCTCCTTCTAAATCGAGTACCGTTTATATGGAAACGTCAGGATTTTCTTTTGGGTTGCGAGTACCTCACTTCCGATGCACTATTCCTTCTTTACTGCATCCCTCGCTCCCTCACATTTACAAATTAACACATAAGTTGCGTCGCTATGAAATACTATTGGTTCTATGACATTTCCTTCAAAATCGAGTAACGTTTCTATGGAAGCGACAGGATTTTATTTTGGCATACGAGTATCTCCTTTCCGATGCACTATTCCTTCTTTACTGCTTCTCTCGCTCCCTCACATTGACGAATTAACACAGAAATTGCGTTGCTATGAATTACTATGTGTTCTCTGAATACTCCTTCTATATCGAGTAACATTTCTATGGAAGAGACTGGATTTTCTTTTGGGATAAGAGTATCTCCTTTGCGATGATCTATGCCTTCTTTACTGCATCTCTCGCTCCCTCACATTGAGGAATTAACACAGAAATTGAGTCGCTATGAAATACTTTGTGATCTATGACTTCTCCTTCAAAATCGAGTAACGTTTCTAGGGAAACGACAGGATTTTCTTTTGGTATACGAGTATCTCCTTTCCGATGCACTATTCCTTCTTTACTGCATCCCTCGCTCCCTCACTTTGACGAATTAACACACAAATTGCGTCGCTATGAAATACTATGTGTTCTATGACTTCTCCTTCTAAATGGAGTAACATTTCTACAGAAACGACAGGATTCTCTTTCGGGATAAAAGTATCTCCTTTCCGATGCACTATTCCTTCTTTACTGTGTCCCTCGCTCCATCATAATGACAAATTAACACAGAAATTGCGTCGCAATGAAATACTATTGGTTCCATCACTTTTCCTTCTAAATCGAGTAACGTTTCCATTGAAACGAAAGGATTTTCTTTTGGGATACGAGTATCTCCTTTCCGATGCACTATTCCTTATTTAATGCATCCCTCGCTCCCTCACATTGACGAATTAACAATGACATTGCGTCGCTATGAAATACTATGGGTTCTATGACTTTTTCTAAATCGAATGACGTTTCTATGGAAACGACAGTAATTTCTTTTTGGATACGATTATCTCCTTTCTCATGCACTATTCCTTCTTTACTGCATCCCTCGTTCCCTCACATTGACGAATAAGCATAGAAATTGCGTCGCTATGAAATACTATGTGTTCTATGACTTCTCCTTCTAAATCGAGTAATGTCTCTATGGAACCAACAGGATTTTCTTTTGGGATACGAGTATCTCCTTTCCGATGCACTAATCCTTCTTTACTGCATCCCTCGCTCCCTCACATTGATGAATTAACACAGAAATGGCGTCGCTATGAAATACTATGTGTTCTATGACCACTCCTCCTAAATCGAGTAACGCTTCTATGGAAACGGCAGGATTTTCTTTCGGGATACGGTTATCTCCCTTCCGATGCAATATTCGTTCTTTACTGCATCCCTCGCTCCCTCACATTGGCGAATTAACACAGAAATTGCATCGCTATGAAATACTATGTGATCTATGGCTTCTCCTTCTAAATCGAGTAACGTTTCTATGGAAACAACAGGATTATCTTTTGGGACACGAGTATCTCCTTTCCTAAGCACTATTCCTGCTTTACTGCATCCCACTCTCCCTCACATTGACGAATAAACACAGAAAATGCGTCGCTATGAAGTACTATGGGTTCTATTACTTCTCCTTCTAAATCGAGTGACGTTTCTGTGGAAACGACAGGATCTTCGTTTGGGATACGAGTATCTCCTTTCCGATGAGCTATTCCATCTTTACTGCATCACTCGCTCCCTCACATTGCCGAATTAAAACAGAAATGGCGTCGCAATGAAATACTATGTGTCCTATGACTTCTCCTTCTAAATCGAGAAACGTTTCTATGGAAAAGTCAGGATTTTCTTTCGGGACACGCTTATCTTCTTTCCAATACCATATTCCTTCTTTACTGCATCCCTCGCTCCCTCACATTGGCGAATTAACACAGAAATTGCGTCGCTATGAAATACTATGGATTCTATGAATTCTACTTCTAAATCGAGTAACGTTTCTATGGAAACGACAGGATTTTCTTTTGGGATACGAGTATCTCCTTTCCGATGCACTATTCCTTCATTACTGCATCCCTCGCTCCCTCACATTGACAAATTAACAAAGAAATTGCGTCGCTGTGAAATACTATTTGTTTTATGTCATCTCCATCTAAATCGAGTAATGTTTCTACGGAAACAACAGGATTTTATTTGGGATAAGAGTATCTCCTTTCCGATCCACTATTCCTGCTTTACTGCATCCCTCTGTCCCTCACATTGACGAATTAACACAGAAATTGCGTGGCTATGAAATACTATGTGTTCTAAGTCTCCTCCTTCTAAATCGTTTAACGTTTTTATGGAAACTACAGGATTTTCTTTTCGAAAACGGGTATCTCCTTTCCGATGCACTATTCCTTCTTTACTGCATCCCTCGCTCCCTCACATTGACGAATCAACACAGAAATTGCGTTGCTATGAAATACTATGGGCCCTCTAACTTCTCCTTCTAAATCGAGGAACGTTTCTATTGAAACGATAGGATTTTCTTTTGCGATACGAATTTCTCCTCTCCGATGCACTATTCCTTCTTTAATGCATCCCTCGCTCCCTCACATTGACGATTTAATACGGAAGTTGCATGGCTATAAAATACTATGGGTTCTATGACTTCTCCTTCTAAATCGAATAACGTTTCTATGGAAACGACAGTATTTTCTTTTGGGATACGAGTATCTCCTTTCCGATGCACAATTCCTTCTTTACTGCAACCCTGGCTCCCTCACATTGACGAATTAACACAGATATTGCGACGCTATGTGATACTTTGTGTGCTATGACTTCTCCTTCTACATCGAGTAACGTTTCTATGGAAACGACAGGATTTTCTTTTGGGATACGTGTAACTCCTATCCGATGAACTATTCCATCTTTACTGCATCACTCGCTTCCTCACATTGTCGAGTTAACACAGAAATTACGTCGCTATGAATTACTATGTGTTTTATGACTTCTCCTTCTAAATCGAGTAACGTTTCTTTAGAAACGACATATTTCCTTTTGGGATACGAGAAACTCCTTTCCTTCTGTACTGCATCCCACGCTCCCTCACATTGACGAATTAACACAGAAATTGGGTCGCTATGACATACTATGGATTCTATGAATTCTACTTATAAATCGAGTAACGTTTCTATGGAAACTACAGGATTTTTTTTTGGGATACGAGTATCTGCTTTCCGATGCACTATTTCTTCTTTACTGCATCCCTCGCTCCCTCACATAAACGAATTAACACAGAAATTGCGTAGCTATGAATTACAATGGGTTCTATGACTTCTCCTTCTAAATCGAGTAACGTTTCTATGGAAACGACAGGATTTCCTTTTGGGATACGTGTATCTCCTTTCCGATGCGTTATTACTTCATTACTGCATCCCACGCTCCCTCTCATTGACGAATTAACACAGAAATGGCGTCGCTATGAAATTCTATGTGTTCCATGACTTCTCCTTCTAAATAGAGTAACGTTTCTACGGAAACGACAGGATTTACTTTCGGGATATGGTTAACTTCTTTCCGATGCAGAATTCCTTCTTTACAGCATCCCTCGCTCCCTCACATTGGCAAATTAACACAAAAATTGCGTCGCTATGAAATACTATGGGTTCTATGACTTCTCCTTCTAAATCGACTAACGTTTCTATTGAAACGACAGGATTTTCCTTTGGGATACGAGTATCTCCACTCCCGATGCACTATTCCTTCTTTATTGCATCCCTCGCTTCCTCATATTGACGAACTAACACAGAAATTGTGTGGCTATGGAGAACTGTGTGTTCTAAGGCTGCTCCTGCTAAATCGAGTAACGTTTCTATGGAAACGACAGGACTTTCTTTTGGTATACGAGTATCTGCTTTCCGATGCACAATTCCATGTTTACTGCATCCCTCGCTCCCTCACATTGACGAATAATCACAGAAATTGCGTCGCTATGGAATTCTATGGGTTCAATGACCTCTCCTTCTACATCGAGTAACGTTTCTATGGAAACGACAGGATTTTCTTTTGGGATACGAGTATCTCCTCTCCGATACACTATTCCTTTTTTACTGCATCCCTCGTTCCCCCACATTGACAAATTAGCACAGAAATTGCCTCGCTACGAAATACTATGTGTTCTATGAATTCTACTTCTAAATCGAGTAACGTCACTATGGAAACGAGAGGATTTTCTTTTGGGATACGAGTATCTCCTTTCCGATGCAATATTCCTGCTATACTGTATTCTTCTCTCCCTCACATTGACGAATTAACATGGAAATTGGGTCGCTATGAATTACTATGGGTATTATGACGTCTCCTTCTAAATCGAGTAACGTTTCTATGGAAGCACAGGATTTTCTTTTGGGATACGAGTATCTCCTTTCCGATGCACTGTTCCTTCTTAACTGCATCCCTCGCTCCCTCACTTTGACGAATTAACACACAAATTGCGTCGCTATGGAACACTATGTGTTCTATGACTTCTCCTTCTAAATGGAGTAACATTTCTATGGAAACGACAGGATTTTCTTTTGGGATAAGAGTATCTCCTGTCCGATGCACTATTCCCTCTTTACTGTATCCCTCGCTCCCTCATATTCACAAATTAACACTGAAATTGCGTCGCTATGAAATATTATTTGTTCTATCACTTCTCCTTCTAAATCGAGTAACGTTTCTATTGAAACGACAGGATTTTCTTTTGGGATACGAGTATCTCCTTTCCGAAGCACTATTACTTCTTTAATGCATCTCTGGCTCCCTCACAGTGTCGAATTATCACAGAAATTGCGTCGCTATGGAATACTACCCCCCATGAACCATGGACCTTGCCGTTGGTGGGGAGGCTTGCGTGCCTCAGCGATACAGATAGCCGTACCGTAGGTGCAACCACAACGGAGGGGTATCTGTTGAGAGGCCAGACAAACGTGTGGTTCCTGAAGAGGGGCAGCAGCCTTTTCAGTAGTTGCAAGGGCAACAGTCTGGATGATTGACTGATCTGGCCTTGTAACAATAACCAAAACAGCCTTGCTGTGCTGGTACTGCGAACGGCTGAAAGCAAGGGGAAACTACAGCCGTAATTTTTCCCGAGGGCATGCAGCTTTACTGTATGATTACATGATGATGGCGTCCTCTTGGGTAAAATATTCCGGAGGTAAAATAGTCCCCCATTCGGATCTCCGGGCGGGGACTACTCAAGAGGATGTCGTTATCAGGAGAAAGAAAACTGGCGTTCTACGGATCGGAGCGTGGAATGTCAGATCCCTTAATCGGGCAGGTAGGTTAGAAAATTTAAAAAGGGAAATGGATAGGTTGAAGTTAGATATAGTGGGAATTAGTGAAGTTCGGTGGCAGGAGGAACAAGACTTCTGGTCAGGTGACTACAGGGTTATAAACACAAAATCAAATAGGGGTAATGCAGGAGTAGGTTTAATAATGAATAGGAAAATAGGAATGCGGGTAAGCTACTACAAACAGCATAGTGAACGCATTATTGTGGCCAAGATAGATACGAAGCCCACGCCTACTACAGTAGTACAAGTTTATATGCCAACTAGCTCTGCAGATGACGAAGAAATTGAAGAAATGTATGATGAAATAAAAGAAATTATTCAGATTGTGAAGGGAGACGAAAATTTAATAGTCATGGGTGACTGGAATTCGAGTGTAGGAAAAGGGAGAGAAGGAAACGTAGTAGGTGAATATGGATTGGGGGACAGAAATGAAAGAGGAAGCCGCCTGGTCGAATTTTGCACAGAGCACAACATAATCATAACTAACACTTGGTTTAAGAATCATGAAAGAAGGTTGTATACATGGAAGAACCCTGGAGATACTAAAAGGTATCAGATAGATTATATAATGGTAAGACAGAGATTTAGGAACCAGGTTTTAAATTGTAAGACATTTCCAGGGGCAGATGTGGACTCTGACCACAATCTATTGGTTATGACCTGTAGATTAAAACTGAAGAAACTGCAAAAAGGTGGGAATTTAAGGAGATGGGACCTGGATAAACTAAAAGAACCAGAGGTTGTACAGAGATTCAGGGAGAGCATAAGGGAGCAATTGACAGGAATGGGGGAAATAAATACAGTAGAAGAAGAATGGGTAGCTTTGAGGGATGAAGTAGTGAAGGCAGCAGAGGATCAAGTAGGTAAAAAGACGAGGGCTAGTAGAAATCCTTGGGTAACAGAAGAAATATTGAATTTAATTGATGAAAGGAGAAAATATAAAAATGCAGTAAGTGAAACAGGCAAAAAGGAATACAAACGTCTCAAAAATGAGATCGACAGGAAGTGCAAAATGGCTAAGCAGGGATGGCTAGAGGACAAATGTAAGGATGTAGAGGCCTATCTCACTAGGGGTAAGATAGATACTGCTTACAGGAAGATTAAAGAGACCTTTGGAGATAAGAGAACGACTTGTATGAATATCAAGAGCTCAGATGGAAACCCAGTTCTAAGCAAAGAAGGGAAAGCAGAAAGGTGGAAGGAGTATATAGAGGGTCTATACAAGGGCGATGTACTTGAGGACAATATTATGGAAATGGAAGAGGATGTAGATGAAGATGAAATGGGAGATATGATACTGCGTGAAGAGTTTGACAGAGCACTGAAAGACCTGAGTCGAAACAAGGCCCCCGGAGTAGACAATATTCCATTGGAACTACTGACGGCCGTGGGAGAGCCAGTCCTGACAAAACTCTACCATCTGGTGAGAAAGATGTATGAAACAGGCGAAATACCCTCAGACTTCAAGAAGAATATAATAATTCCAATCCCAAAGAAAGCAGGTGTTGACAGATGTGAAAATTACCGAACTATCAGCTTAATAAGTCACAGCTGCAAAATACTAACACGAATTCTTTACAGACGAATGGAAAAACTAGTAGAAGCCAACCTCGGGGAAGATCAGTTTGGATTCCGTAGAAACACTGGAACACGTGAGGCAATACTGACCTTACGACTTATCTTAGAAGAAAGATTAAGGAAAGGCAAACCTACGTTTCTAGCATTTGTAGACTTAGAGAAAGCTTTTGACAATGTTGACTGGAATACTCTCTTTCAAATTCTAAAGGTGGCAGGGGTAAAATACAGGGAGCGAAAGGCTATTTACAATTTGTACAGAAACCAGATGGCAGTTATAAGAGTCGAGGGACATGAAAGGGAAGCAGTGGTTGGGAAGGGAGTAAGACAGGGTTGTAGCCTCTCCCCGATGTTGTTCAATCTGTATATTGAGCAAGCAGTAAAGGAAACAAAAGAAAAATTCGGAGTAGGTATTAAAATTCATGGAGAAGAAATAAAAACTTTGAGGTTCGCCGATGACATTGTAATTCTGTCAGAGACAGCAAAGGACTTGGAAGAGCAGTTGAATGGAATGGACAGTGTCTTGAAAGGAGGATATAAGATGAACATCAACAAAAGCAAAACAAGGATAATGGAATGTAGTCTAATTAAGTCGGGTGATGCTGAGGGAATTAGATTAGGAAATGAGGCACTTAAAGTAGTAAAGGAGTTTTGCTATTTGGGGAGCAAAATAACTGATGATGGTCGAAGTAGAGAGGATATAAAATGTAGGCTGGCAATGGCAAGGAAAGCGTTTCTGAAGAAGAGAAATTTGTTAACATCCAGTATTGATTTAAGTGTCAGGAAGTCATTTCTGAAAGTATTCGTATGGAGTGTAGCCATGTATGGAAGTGAAACATGGACGATAAATAGTTTGGACAAGAAGAGAATAGAAGCTTTCGAAATGTGGTGCTACAGAAGAATGCTGAAGATTAGATGGGTAGATCACATAACTAATGAGGAAGTATTGAATAGGATTGGGGAGAAGAGAAGTTTGTGGCACAACTTGACCAGAAGAAGGGATCGGTTGGTAGGACATGTTCTGAGGCATCAAGGGATCACCAATTTAGTATTGGAGGGCAGCGTGGAGGGTAAAAATCGTAGAGGGAGACCAAGAGATGAATACACTAAGCAGATTCAGAAGGATGTAGGTTGCAGTAGGTACTGGGAGATGAAAAAGCTTGCACAGGATAGAGTAGCATGGAGAGCTGCATCAAACCAGTCTCACGACTGAAGACCACAACAACAACAACATGGAATACTATGGGTTCAATGACTTCTCTTCTAAATCGAGTAATGTTTCTATGGAAACGACAGCATTTTCTTTTGGTATACGATTATCTCCTTTCCGATGCACTATTCCTTCTTTACTGCATCCCTCGCTCCCTCCCATTGACGAATTAACACGGAAATTGCGTGGCAATGAAGTACTATGTGTTGTATAACTTCTCCTTCTAAATCGAGTAACGTTTCTATGGTAACGACAGGATTTTCTTTTGGGATACGACTATCTCCTTTCCGATTAAATTTTCCTTCTTTACTGCATCCCTTGCTCCCTCACATTGACGAATTAACACAGAAATTGCGTCGCTATGAAATACTATGGGTTCTATGACTTCCCTTCTAAATCGAGTAATGTTTCTATGGAAACGACAGGATTTTCTTTTGGTATACGATTATCTCCTTTCCGATGCACTATTCCTTCTTTACTGCATCCCTCGCTCCCTCCCATTGACGAATTAACACAGAAATTGCGTCGCTATGAATTACTATGCGTTCTATGACTTCTCCTTCTAAATCGAGTAACGTATCTATTAAAACGACAGGATTTTCTTTTGGGTAACGAGTATATTCTTTCCGATGCGCTAATCCTTCTTTACTGTATCCCTCGCTCGCTCACATTGTCGAATTAACACAGAAATTGCGTGGCTATGAAATACTATGGGTTCTAAGACTTCTCCTTCTAAATCGAGTAACGTTTCTATGGATACGACAGGACTTTCTTTTGGTATAGGGGTATCTCCCTTCCGATGCCCTATTCCTTCTGTACTGCATCCCTCTCTCGCTCACATTGACGAATTAACACAGTAATTGCGTCTCTATGAAATACTGTGGGTTTTATGACTTCTCCTTCTAAATCGAGATACGTTTCTATTGAAACGACAGGAGTTTCTTTTGGGATAGGAGTATCTCCTTTCCGATGCATTATTCCTTCTCTTCTGCAAACCTGGCTCCCTCACATTGACGAATTAACACAGATATCGCGACGCAATTGGATATTTAGTGTTCTATGACTTCTCGTTCTAAATCGAGTAACGTTTATATGGAAACGACAGGATTTTCTTTGGGATACGAATATCTCCTTTCCGAAGCAATATTCCTTCTTTACAGCATCCCTCGCTCCTTCACATTGACGATTTAACACAGAAATTGCGTCGATATGAAATACTATGGGTTCTATGACTTCTGCGTCTAAAGTGAATAACGTTTCTATGGAAACGACAGGATTTTCTTTTGGGATACGAGTATCTCCTTACCCATGCACTATTCCTTCTTTACTGCATCAATCGCTCCCTCACATTGACGAATTAAAGCAGAAATTGCGTCGCTATGAAGAACTATGTGTTCTATGACTTCTCCTTCTAAATCGAGTTACGTTTCTTTGGAAACGACAGGATTTTCATTTGGGATACGAGTATCTCCTTTCCGATGCACTAATCCTTCTTTACTGCAACCCTCGCCCCCTCACATTGACGAATTAACACAGAGATTGCGTCGCTATGAAATACTATGAGTTCTATGACTTCTCCTTCTAAATCGAGTAACGTATCTATTGAAACGACAGGACTTTCTTTTGGGATACGAGTATCTCCTTTCCGATGCACTATTCCTTCTTTACTGCAAACCTGGCTCCCTCACATTGACGTATTAACACAGAAATTGCGTCGCCATGAAATACTATGGGTTCTATAACTTCTCCTTCTAAATCGAGGAACATTTCTATTGAAAGGAAAGAATTTTCTTTTGCGATACGAATTTCTCCTTTCGGATGCACTATTCCTTCTTTACTGCACCCTCCGCTCCCTCACATTGACGAATTAACAATGAAATTGTGTCGCTAAGAAATACAATGGGTTCTATGACTTCTCCTTCTAAATCGAGTAACGTTTAGTTGAACGACAGGATTTTCTTTTGGGATGCAACTATCTCCTTTCCGATGCACTATTCCTTCTTTACTGCATCCCTCGTTCCCTCACATTGACGAATAAGCACAGAAATTGCGTCGCTATGAAATACTAGGGGTTCTATGACTTGTACATCTAAAGCGAGTATCGTTTCTATAGAAACGACATGATTTTCTTTTGGGATACGAGTATCTCCTTACCGATGCGCCATTCCTTCTTTACTGCATCCCTCGCTCCCTCACATTGACGAATAAGCACAGACATTGCGTCGCTATGAAATACTATGTGTTGTATGGCTTCTCCTTCTAAATCGAGTAACGTTTCTATGGAAATGATAGGATTTTCTTTTGGGATACGTCTATCTCCTTTCCGATGCACTATTCCTTCTTTCCTGCATCCCTCGCTCCCTCATATTGACGAATTAACGCAAAAATTGCGTCGCTATGAAATACTATGGGTTCTATGACTTCTCGTTCTAAATCGAGTAACGTTTCTATGGAAACGACAGGATTTTCAATTGGGATTCGAGTATCTCCTTTCCTACGCTATATTCCTTCTTTACTGCATCCCTCGCTCCTTCACATTGACGATTTAACACAGAAATTGCGTCGATATGAAATACTATGGGTTCTATGACTTCTCCGTCTAAAGTGAGTAACGTTTCTATGGAAACGACAGGATTTTCTTTTGGGATCCGAGTATCTCCTTACCCATGCACTATTCCTTCTTTACTGCATCAATCGCTCCCTCACATTGACGAATTAAAGCAGAAATTGCGTTGCTATGAAGAACTATGTGTTCTATGACTTCTCCTTCTAAATCGAGTTACGTTTCTTTGGAAACGACAGGATTTTCTTTTGGGATACGAGTATCTCCTTTCCGATGCACTAATCCTTCTTTACTGCAACCCTCGCCCCCTCACATTGACGAATTAACACACAGATTGCGTCGCTATGAAATACTATGAGTTCTATGACTTCTCCTTCTAAATCGAGTAACGTATCTATTGAAACGACAGGACTTTCTTTTGGGATACGAGTAACTCCTTTCCGATGCACTATTCCTTCTTTACTGCAAACCTGGCTCCCTCACATTGACGAATAAACACAGATATTGCGACGCTATTGGATACTTAGTGTTCTATGCCTTCTCCTTCCAAATCGAGTAACGTTTATATGGAAACGACAGGATTTTCTATGGGATACGAATATCTCCTTTCCGAAGCACTATTCCTTCTTTACAGCTGCCCTCGCTCCCTCACATTGACGAATTAACACAGAAATTGCGTCGCTATGGAATACTATGTGTTCCATACTTCTCCTTCTGAATTGAGTAACGTTTCTATACGACAGGATTTTCCTTTGGGATACGAGTATCTCCTTTCCGATGCAGTAATCCTTCTTTACTGCAACCCTCGCTCCCTCACATTGACGAGTTAAAACAGAAATTGCGTCGCTATGAAATACTCTGGGTTCCATGACTTCTCCTTCTCAATCGAGTAACTTTACTATGGAAACGATAGAATTTTCTTTTAGGATACGACTCTCTCCTTTCCGATGCACTATTCCTTCTGTACTGCATCACTCGCTCCATCACATTGGCGAATTAACAGAGATATTGCAGCCCTATGAAATACTATGTGTTTTATGTCTTCTCCTTCTAAATCGAGTACCGTTGCTATTTAAACGACGGGATTTTCTTTTGGGATACGAGTATCTCCATTCCGATGCACTTTTCCTTCTTTACTGCATCCCTCTCTCCCTCACATTGACGAATTAACACAGTATTGCGTCTCTATGAAATACTGTGGGTTCTATGACTTCTCCTTCTACATCGAGTAACGTTTCTATGGAAACGACAGGATTTTCTTTTGGGATACGAGTATCTCCTCTCCGATGCACTATTCCTTTTTTACTGCATCCCTCGTTCCCCCACATTGACAAATTAGCACAGAAATTGCCTCGCTACGAAATACTATGTCTTCTATGAATTCTACTTCTAAATCGAGTAACGTCTCTATGGAAACGAGAGGATTTTCTTTTGGGATACGAGTATCTCCTTTCCGATGCTCTATTCCTGCTATACTGTATTCTTCTCTCCCTCACATTGACGAATTAACATAGAAATTGGGTCGCTACGAATTACTATGGGTATTATGACGTCTCCTAAATCGAGTACCGTTTCTATGGAAGCACAGGATTTTCTTATGGGAAACGAGTATCTCCTTTCCGATGCACTGTTCCTTCTTAACTGCATCCCTCGCTCCCTCACTTTGACGAATTAACACACAAATTGCGTCGCTATGGAACACTATGTGTTCTATGACTTCTCCTTCTAAATGGAGTAACATTTCTATGGAAACGACAGGATTTTCTTTTGGGATAAGAGTATCTCCTGTCCGATGCACTATTCCCTCTTTACTGTATCCTTCGCACCCTCATATTCACAAATTAACACTGAAATTGCGTCGCTATGCAATATTATTTGTTCTATCACTTCTCCTTCTAAATCGAGTAACGTTTCTATGGAAACGACAGGATTTTCTTTTGGGATACGAGTATCTCCTTACCCATGCACCATTCCTTCTTTACTGCATCAATCGCTCCCTCACATTGACGAATTAAAGCAGAAATTGCGTCGCTATGAAGAACTATGTGTTCTATGACTTCTCCTTCTAAATCGAGTTACGTTTCTTTGGAAACGACAGGATTTTCTTTTGGGATACGAGTATCTCCTTACCGATGCACTAATCCTTCTTTACTGCAACCCTCGCCCCCTCACATTGACGAATTAACACACAGATTGCGTCGCTATGAAATACTATGAGTTCTATGACTTCTCCTTCTAAATCGAGTAACGTATCTATTGAAACGACAGGACTTTCTTTTGGGATACGAGTATCTCCTTTCCGATGCACTATTCCTTCTTTACTGCAAACCTGGCTCCCTCACATTGACGAATAAACACAGATATTGCGACGCTATTGGATACTTAGTGTTCTATGCCTTCCCCTTCCAAATCGAGTAACGTTTATATGGAAACGACAGGATTTTCTATGGGATACGAATATCTCCTTTCCGAAGCACTATTCCTTCTTTACAGCTGCCCTCGCTCCCTCACATTGACGAATTAACACAGAAATTGCGTCGCTATGGAATACTATGTGTTCCATACTTCTCCTTCTGAATTGAGTAACGTTTCTATACGACAGGATTTTCCTTTGGGATACGAGTATCTCCTTTCCGATGCAGTAATCCTTCTTTACTGCAACCCTCGCTCCCTCACATTGACGAGTTAAAACAGAAATTGCGTCGCTATGAAATACTCTGGGTTCCATGACTTCTCCTTCTCAATCGAGTAACTTTACTATGGAAACGATAGAATTTTCTTTTAGGATACGACTCTCTCCTTTCCGATGCACTATTCCTTCTGTACTGCATCACTCGCTCCATCACATTGGCGAATTAACAGAGATATTGCAGCCCTATGAAATACTATGTGTTTTATGTCTTCTCCTTCTAAATCGAGTACCGTTGCTATTTAAACGACAGGATTTTCTTTTGGGATACGAGTATCTCCATTCCGATGCACTTTACCTTCTTTACTGCATCCCTCTCTCTCTCACATTGACGAATTAACACAGTATTGCGTCTCTATGAAATACTGTGGGTTCTATGACTTCCCCTTCTACATCGAGTAACGTTTCTATGGAAACGACAGGATTTTCTTTCGGGATACGAGTATCTCCTCTCCGATGCACTATTCCTTTTTTACTGCATCCCTCGTTCCCCCACATTGACAAATTAGCACAGAAATTGCCTCGCTACGAAATACTATGTGTTCTATGAATTCTACTTCTAAATCGAGTAACGTCTCTATGGAAACGAGAGGATTTTCTTTTGGGATACGAGTATCTCCATTCCGATGCACTATTCCTTCTTTACTGCATCCCTCGCTCCATCACATTGTCGAATTAACACAGAAATAGCGTCGCTAGAAATACTATGTGTTCTATGACTTCTCCTCCTAAATCCAGTAACGCTTCTATGGAAACGGCAGGATTTTCTTTCGGGATACGGTTAACTTCTTTCCCATGCAATATTCGTTCTTTACTGCATCCCTCGCTCCCTCACATTGGAGAAATAACACAGAAATTGCGTCGCTATGAAATACAATGGATTCTATGAATTCTACTTCTAAATCGAGTAACGTTTCTATGGTAACGACAGGATTTTCTTTTGGGATACGACTATCTCCTTTCCGATTAAATTTTCCTTCTTTACTGCATCCCTTGCTCCCTCACATTGACGAATTAACACAGAAATTGCGTCGCTATGAAATACTATGGGTTCTATGACTTCCCTTCTAAATCGAGTAATGTTTCTATGGAAACGACAGGATTTTCTTTTGGTATACGATTATCTCGTTTCCGATGCACTATTCCTTCTTTACTGCATCCCTCGCTCCCTCCCATTAACGAATTAACACAGAAATTGCGTCGCTATGAATTACTATGCGTTCTATGACTTCTCCTTCTAAATCGAGTAACGTATCTATTAAAACGACAGGATTTTCTTTTGGGATACGAGTATATCCTTTCCGATGCACTAATCCTTCTTTACTGTATCCCTCGCTCGCTCACATTGTCGAATTAACACAGAAATTGCGTGGCTATGAAATACTATGGGTTCTAAGACTTCTCCTTCTAAATCGAGTAACGTTTCTATGGATACGACAGGACTTTCTTTTGGTATAGGGGTATCTCCCTTCCGATGCACTATTCCTTCTGTACTGCTTCCCTCTCTCGCTCACATTGACGAATTAACACAGTAATTACGTCTCTATTGAATACTGTGGGTTCTATGACTTCTCCTTCTAAATCGGGATACGTTTCTATTTAAACGACAGGAGTTTCTTTTGGGATAGGAGTATCTCCTTTCCGATGCATTATTCCTTCTCTTCTGCAAACCTGGCTGCCTCACATTGACGAATTAACACAGATATTGCGACGCAATTGGATATTTAGTGTTCTATGACTTCTCGTTCTAAATCGAGTAACGTTTATATGGAAGCGACAGGATTTTCTTTGGGATACGAATATCTCCTTTCCGATGCACTATTCCTTCTTTACAGCATTCCTCGCTCCCTCACATTGACGAATTAACACAGATATTGCGTCGCCATGAAATACTATGGGTTCTATAAGTTCTCCTTCTAAATCGAGAAACGTTTCTATGGAAACGACAGGATTTTCTTTTGGGATACGAGTATCTCCTTTCCGATGCACTATTCCTTCTTTACTGTATCCCTCGCTCCCTCACATTGACGTATTAACACAGAAATTGCGTCGCCATGAAATACTATGGGTTCTATAACTTCTCCTTCTAAATCGAGGAACGTTTCTATTGAAAGGAAAGAATTTTCTTTTGCGATACGAATTTCTCCTTTCCGATGCACTATTCCTTCTTTACTGCACCCTCCGCTCCCTCACATTGACGAATTAACAATGAAATTGCGTCGCTAAGAAATACAATGGGTTCTATGACTTCTCCTTCTAAATCGAGTAACGTTTAGTTGGGAACGACAGGATTTTCTTTTGGGATCCAACTATCTCCTTTCCGATGCACTATTCCTTCTTTACTGCATCCCTCGTTCCCTCACATTGACGAATAAGCACAGAAAATGCGTCGCTATGAAATACTATGGGTTCTATGACTTGTACATCTAAAGCGAGTATCGTTTCTATAGAAACGACATGATTTTCTTTTGGGATACGAGTATCTCCTTACCGATGCGCCATTCCTTCTTTACTGCATCCCTCGCTCCCTCACATTGACGAATAAGCACAAACATTGCGTCGCTATGAAATACTATGTGTTGTATGGCTTCTCCTTCTAAATCGAGTAACGTTTCTATGGAAATGATTGGTTTTCTTTTGGGATACGTCTATCTCCTTTCCGATGCACTATTCCTTCTTTCCTGCATCCCTCGCTCCCTCATATTGACGAATTAACGCAAAAATTGCGTCGCTATGAAATACTATGGGTTCTATGACTTCTCGTTCTAAATCGAGTAACGTTTCTATGGAAACGACAGGATTTTCAATTGGGATTCGAGTATCTCCTTTCCTACGCTATATTCCTTCTTTACTGCATCCCTCGCTCCTTCACATTGACGATTTAACACAGACATTGCGTCGATATGAAATACTATGGGTTCTATGACTTCTCCGTCTAAAGTGAGTAACGTTTCTATGGAAACGACAGGATTTTCTTTTGGGATACGAGTATCTCCTTACCCATGCACTATTCCTTCTTTACTGCATCAATCGCTCCCTCACATTGACGAATTAAAGCAGAAATTGCGTCGCTATGAAGAACTATGTGTTCTATGACTTCTCCTTCTAAATCGAGTTACGTTTCTTTGGAAACGACAGGATTTTCTTTTGGGATACGAGTATCTCCTTTCCGATGCACTAATCCGTCTTTACTGCAACCCTCGCCCCCTCACATTGACGAATTAACACAGAGATTGCGTCGCTATGAAATACTATGAGTTCTATGACTTCCCCTTCTAAATCGAGTAACGTATCTATTGAAACGACAGGATTTTCATTAGGGATACGAGTATCTCCTTTCCGCTGCTCTATTCCTTCTTTACTGCATCCCTCGATCCCACACATTGACGAATTAACACACAAATGGCGTTGCTGTGAAATACTATTGTTTCTATGACATCCCCACCTAAATCGAGTAACGTTACTATGGAAGCAACAGGGGTTTCTATTGGGATACGAGTATCTCCTTTCCGATGCACTACTCCATCTTTACTGCGTCCTCGCTCCCTCACATTGACGAATTAACACAGAAGTTGCGTCGCTATGAAATCCTAAGGGTTCTGTGATTCTCCTTCTAAATCGACTACGTTTCTATGGAAACGACAGAATTTTCTTTCCGGATTCGACTATCTCCTTTCCGATGCGCTATTCCTTCTGTACTGCATCCCTCGCTCCCTCACATTGGGGAATTAATATAGAAATTGCGTCGATATGAAATACTATGGGTTCTATGATTCTCCTTCTAAATCGAGTAACGTTTCCATTGAAACAACAGGATTTTCTTTTGGGATACGAGTATCTCCTTTCCGATGCACTATTCCCTTTTCACTGCATCCCTAGCTCACTCACATTGTCGAATTAAAACAAAAATTGCGTCGCTATGAAATACTATGGGTTCCATGACTTCTCCTTCTAAATCGAGTAACGTTTCTATTGAAGCGACAGGATTTTCTATTGGGATTCGAGTATCTCCTTTCCGATGCACTATTCACTCTTTACTGCATCCCTAGCTCCCTCACATTGACGAATTAACAATGTAATTGCGTCGCTATGAAATACTATGGGTTCTATGACTTCTCCTTCTACATCGAGTAACGTGTCAATGAAAAAGACTGGATTTTCTTTTGGGATACGAATATCTCCTTTTCGATGCACTATTCCTTCTTTGCTGCATCCCTGGCTCCCTCACGTCGACGAATTAACACAGAAATTGGGACGCTATGGGATACTATGTGTTCCAAGGCTTTTCCTTCTAAATCGACTAACGTTTCTATCGAAACGACAGAATTTCGATTTCGGATACGAGTATCACCTTTCCGATGCACTATTCCTTCTTTACTGCACCCCTCGCTCCCTCACAATGACGAGTTAACACAGAAATTGCGTCGCTATGAAATACTATGGGTTCTACAACACCTCCTTCCTAATCGAGTAACGTTTCTAGTAAAACGACAGGATTTTATTTTGGGATACGAGTAACTCCTTTCCAATGCACTATTCCTTCTTTACTGCATCCCTCGCGCACTCACATTGACGAATTAACAATGGAATTGCGTCGCTATGAAATACTATGGGTAATATGACTTCTCCTTTTAAATCGTGTAACGTTTCCGTGGAAACGAAAGGATTTTTTTCTGGTATAAGAGAATCTCCTTTCCGATGCACTATTCCTCTTTACTGCACCGCTCGCTAATTCACATTGATGAATTAATACAGAAATTACGTCGCTATGTAATGCTATGGCTTCTATGACCTCTCATTCTAAATCGAGTAACGTCTCTATGGGAACGACAGGATTCTTTTTGGTATACGTGTATCTCCTTTCCGATGCACTATTCCTTCTTTACTGCATCCCTCGCTCCCTCACATTGACGAATTAACGCAAAATCTGCGTCGCTATGATTTACTATGGGTTGTATGACTTCTCCTTCTCAATCGAGTAACGTATCTATGGAAACGACAGGAATTTCTTTTGGGACACGAAGGTCTCCGTTCCGATGCACTATTCCTTCTTTACTGCATCCCTCGCTCCCTCACATAGGCGAATTAACAACGAAATAGCGTCGCTATGAATTATTGTGGGTTCTATGACTACTCCTTCTTGATCGAGTAACATTTCTATGGAAACGACAGGATTTTCTTTTGGTATACGAGTATGTCCTTTCCGATGCCCTATTCCATCTTTACTGCTTCCCTCCCTCCCTAACAATGACGAATTAACACAGAAATAGCGTTGCTATGAAATACTATGGGTTCTATGACTTCTCCTACTAAATCGAATAACGTTTCTATGGAAACGAGAGGATTTTCTATTGGTATACGAGTATCTCCCTTCCTATGCACTATTCCCTTTTTACCTCATCGCTCGCTCCCTCACATTGACGAATTAACACAGAAATTGCGTCGCTATGAAATACTATGGGCTCTATAACTTCTCCTTCTAAATAGAGTATCGTTTCTATGGAAACGACAGAAATTTTTTTTTGGGATACGAGTATCTCCTTTCCGATGCACTATTCCTTCTGTACTGCATCCCTCGCTCGCTCACATTGGCGAATTAACAGAGAAATTGCGTCGCTATGAAATACTACGGGTTCTATGACTTCTCCTTCTAAATCGATTAACGTCTCCATTGAAACGACAGGATTTTCTTTTGGGAAACGAGTATCTCCTTTCCGCTGCACTATTCCTTCTTTACAGCATCCCTCGATCCCACACATCGACGAATTAACACAGAAATGGCGTTGCTATGAAATACTATTGTTTCTATGACATCCCCACCTAAATCGAGTAACGTTACTATGGAAGCAACAGGGGTTTCTATTTTGATACGAGTATCTCCTTTCCGATGCACTACACCATCTTTACTGCGTCCTCGCTCCCTCACATTGACGAATTAACACAGAAGTTGCGTCGCTATGAAATCTCATGGGTTCTGTGATTTTCCTTCTAAATCGACTACGTTTCTAAGGAAACGACACAATTTTCTTTCCGGATTCGACTATCTCCTTTCCGATGCGCTATTCCTTCTGTACTGCATCCCTCGCTCCCTCACATTGGCGAATTAATATAGAAATTGCGTCGCTATGAAATACTATGGGTTCTATGACTTCTCCTTCTAAATCGAGTAACGTTTCCATTGAAACAACAGGATTTTCTTTTGGGATACGAGTATCTCCTTTCCGATGCACTATTCCCTTTTTACTGCATCCCTAGCTACCTCACATTGACGAATTAAAACAAAAATTGCGTCGCTATGAAATACTATGGGTTCCATGACTTTTCCTTCTAAATCGAGTAACGTTTCTATGGAAACGTTAGGATTTTCTTTTGGGATACGAGTATCTCCTTTCCGATGCTTTATTAGTTCTTTACTGCATCCCTCGCTCCCTCACATTGACGAATTAGCACCGATATTGCGTCGCTATGAAATACAATGTGTTCTATGACTTCTCCTTCTAAATCGAGTTACGTTTCTATGGAAACGAAAGGATTTTCTTTTGGGAGACGACCATCTCCATTCCAATGCACTATTCCTTTTTTACTGCATCCCTTGCTCCCTCACATTGACGAATTAACACAGAAATTGGGACGCTATGGAATTTCATGTGTTCGAAGGCTTTTCCTTCTAAATCGAGTAACATTTGTATGGAAACGACAGGACTTTCTTTTGGGATACGAGTATCTCCTTTCCGATGCACTATTCCTTCTTTACTGCATCCCTCGCTCCCTCACATTGACGAATTAACACAGATTTTGCGTCTCTATGAAATACTATGGGTTCTATAACTCCACCTTCTTAATCGAGCAACGTTTCCACTGAAACGACAGGATTTTATTTTGGGATACGAGTAACTCCTTTCCGATGCACAATTCCTTCTTTACTGCATCTATTGCTCCCTCACATTGACCAATTAACAATGGAATAGCGTCGCTATTAAATACTATGGGTTCTACGACTTCTCTTTCTAAATCGAGTAACGTTTCTATGGAAACGACAGGATTTTCTTTTGGGATACGAGTATGTCCTTTCCGATGCACTATTCCTTGTTTACTGCATCCCTCGTTCCGTCTCATTGACGAATAAGCACAGAAATTGCGTCGCTATGAAATACTATGGGTTCTATGACTTCTCCTTCTAAATCGAGTAACGTTTCCATTAGAACGACAGGATTTTCTTTTAGGATACGAGTATCTCCTTTCCGATGCACTATTCCTTTTTTACTGCATCCCTGGCTCCCTCACGTTGACGAATTAACACAGAAATTGCGTCGCTATGATGTACTAGGGGATCCATGACTTCTCCTTCTAAATCGAGGAACGTTTCTATGGAAACGACAGGATTTTCTTTTGGGATACGAGTATCTCCTTTCCGATGCACTATTCCTTCTTTACTGCATCCCTCGCTCCCTCACATTGACGAATTAACGCAGAAATTGAGTCGCTATGAAATACTATGGGTTCTATAACTTGTCCTTCTAAATCGAGTAACGGTCCCATTCAAACGACAGGATTTCCTTTTGGGTTACGAGTATCTCCTATCCGATGCAGTATTCCTTCTGTACTGCATCCCTCGATCCCTCACAATGACGAAATAACACAGAAATTGCGTCGCTACGATATACTACGGGTCCTATGACTTCTCCTTCTAAATCGAATAACGTTTCTGTGGAAACGTCAGGATTTTCTTTTGGGATACGACTATCTCCTTTCCGATGCACTATTCCTTCTTTACTGCATCCCTCGCTCCCCCACATTGGCGAATTAACACAGACATTGCGTTGCTATGAAATACTAGGAGTTCTATGACTTCTCCTTCTAAATCGAGTAACGTTTCTATGGACACGACAGTATTTTCTTTTGGGATACGAGTATCTCCTGTCCGATGCACTATTCCTTTTTTACTGCATCCCTCGCTCCCTCACATTGTCGAATTAACATTGAAATTGCGTCGCTATGAAATACTATTGGTTCTATGACATCTCCTGCTATATCGAGTAACGTTTCTATGGAAACAGGAATTTCTTTTGGGATACGAGTATCTCCTTTCCGATGCACTATTCCTTCATTACTGCATCCCTCGCACCTTCACATAGACGAATTAACACAGAAATTGCCTCGCTTGAAATACTAAGCGTTTATGACGTCTCCTTCTAAATCGAGTAACGTTTCTATGAAAACAACAGGATTTTCTTTTGGAATATGAGTATCTCCTTTCCGATGCACCATTCCTTCTTTACTGCATTCCTCGCTCCCTCACATTGCCGAATTAACACAGAATTTGCGTCGCTAGAAGAGACTATGGGTTCCATGACTTCTCATTTTAATCGAGTAACCTTTCAATGGAGACGACAGGATTTTCTTTTGGGATACGAGTATATCCTATCCGATGCACTATTCCTTCTGTACTGTATCCCACGCTCCCTCACATTGGCGAATTAACACAGAAATTGCGGAGCTATGAAATACTATGGGTTCTATGACATCTCCTTCTAAATCGAATAACGTTTCCTTTGAAACGACAGGTTTTTCTTTTGGGATACTAGTATCTCCTTTCCGATGCACTATTCCTTCTTTACTGCATCCCTGGCTCCCTCACATTGACGAATTAACACAGACATTGGGACGCTATGGAATACTATGTGTTCTATGACTTTTCCTTCTAAATCGAGTAACGTTTCCATGGAAACTACTGCATTTTCTTTTGGGATACGAGCATCTCCTTTCCGATGCACAATTCCTTCTTTACTGCATCCCTCGCTCCCTCACATTCACGAATTAACACAGAAATTGCGTCGCTACGAAGTACTATGGGTTCTATAACTTCTCCTTCTAAATCGAGTAACGTTTCAATGGAAACGACGGGATTTTCTTTTGGGACACGAGTATGACCTTTCCGATGCACTATTCCTTCTTTACTGCATCCCTCGATCCCTCACATTGACGAATAAGCACAGAAATTGCCTCGCTATGAAATACTATGGGTTGTATGACTTCTCCTTCTAAATCGAGTAACGTTTCCATTAGAATGACAGGATTTTCTTTTGGGATACGAGTATCTCCTTTCCGATGCACTATTCCTTTTTTACTGCATCCCTCGCTCCCTCACATTCACGAATTAACGCAGAAATTGAGTCGCAATGAAATACTATGGGTTCTATGACTTGTCCTTCTAAATCGAGTAACGTTCCCATTGAAACGACAGGATTTTCTTTTGGGATACGAGTATCTCCTTTCCGATGCAGTATTCCATCTTTACTGCATCCCTCGCTCCCTCACATTGACGAATTAACACAGAAATTGCTTTGCTATGATATTCTATGGGTCCTATGACTTCTCCTTCTAAATCGATTAACGTTTCTATGGACACGACAGTATTTTCTTTTGGGATAGGAGTATCTCCTGTCCGATGCACTATTCCTTCCTTACTGCATCCCTCGCTCCCTCACATTGTCGAATTAACATTGAAATTGCGTCCCTATGAAATACTATTGGTTCTATGACATCTCCTGCTATATCGAGTAACGTTTCTATGGAAACAGGAATTGCTTTTGGGATACGAGTATCTCCTTTCCGATGCACTATTCCTTCTTTACTGCATCCCTCGTTCCCTCACATTGACGAATAAGCACAGAAATTGCGTCGCTATGAAATACTATGGGTTCTATGACTTCTCGTTCTAAATCGAGTAACGTTTCCATGGAAACTACTGCATTTCCTTTTGGGATACGAGTATCTCCTTTCCGATGCACTATTCCCTCTTTACTGCATCCCTTCGCTCCCTCACATTGGCGATTTAACACAGAAATAGCGTCGCTATGAAATACTATGGGTTCTATGACTTCTCCTTCTAAATCGAGTAACGTTTCTATTAAAACGACAGGATTTTATGTTGGGATACGACTATCACCTTTCCGATGCACTATTCCTTCTGTACTGCATCCCTCGCTCCCTCACAATGACCAATTACTGTAGAAATCTCGTCGCTATCAAATACAATGGGTTCTATGAATTCACCTTCTAAATCGAGTAACATTTCTATGGAAACGGCAGGATTTTCTTTTGGGATAAGAGTATGTCCTTACCGATGCACTATTCCTTTTTTACTGCATGCCTGGCTCCCTCACACTGACGAATTAACACAGAAATTGCGTCGATATGGAATACTGTGTCTCCTATGACTTCTCCTTCTAAATTGAGTAACGTTTATATGGAAACTACATGATTTTCATTTGGGATACGAGTATCTCCTTTCTGATGCACTTTTCCTTCTTTACTGCAACCCTCGCTCCCTCACCTGGACGAATTAACACAGAAATTGCGTCGCTATGAAATACTATGGGTTCTATGACTTCTCCTTCTAAATCGAGTAACGTTTCTATTAAAACGACAGGATTTTATTTTGGGATACGACTATCACCTTTCCGATGCACTATTCCTTCTGTACTGCATCCCTCGCTCCCTCACAATGACCAATTACTGTAGAAATCTCGTCGCTATCAAATAGAATGGGTTCTATGAATTCACCTTCTAAATCGAGTAACATTTCTATGGAAACGGCAGGATTTTCTTTTGGGATAAGAGTATGTCCTTACCGATGCAGTATTCCTTTTTTACTGCATGCCTGGCTCCCTCACACTGACGAATTAACACAGAAATTGCGTCGATATGGAATACTGTGTCTCCTATGACTTCTCCTTCTAAATTGAGTAACGTTTATATGGAAACTACATGATTTTCATTTGGGATACGAGTATCTCCTTTCTGATGCCCTTTTCCTTCTTTACTGCAACCCTCGCTCCCTCACCTTGACGAATTAACACACTAATTGCGTCGCTATGAAATACTATCTGTTCTATGACCTCTACTTCTACATCGAGTAACGTTACTATGGATACGACAAGATTTTTTTTTTTTTTTTGGTATACGAGTATCTCCTTTCCGATGCACTATTCCTTCTTTTCTGGAACCATCGCTCCCTCATATTGACGAATTAACACAGGAATTGCGTCGCCTTGAAATATAATGCGTTCTATAACTTCTCCTTCTAAATCGAGTAACATTTAGTTGGGAATGACAGGATTTTCTTTTGGGATGCAACTATCTCCTTTCCGATGCACTATTCCTTCTTTAATGCACCTCTCGCTCCCTCACATTGCCGATTAAGCACAGAAATTACGTCGCTATGAAATACTATGGGTTCTATGACTTCCCCTTCTAAAGCGAGTAACGTTTCTATGGAAACGACAGGATTTTCTTTTGGGATGCGAGTATCTCCTTTCCGATGCCCTATTCCTTCTTTACTGCCACCCTCGCTCCCTCACATATACGAATTAACACAGAAATTGCTTCGCTATGAAATACTATGTGTAATATGACTTCTCCTATTACATCGAGTTACGTTTCCATGGAAACGATAGGATTTTCTTCTGGTATAAGAGTATCTCCTTTCCGATGCACTACCCCTCTATAATGCATCGCTCGCTACCTCACATTGATGAATTAATACAGAAATTACGTCGCTATGTAATGCTATGGCTTCTATGACCTCTCCTTCTAAATCGAGCAACGTCTCTATGGGAACGACAGGATTTTTTTTGGTATTCGAGTATCTCATTTCCGATGCACTATTCCTTCTTTACTGCATTCCTCGCTCCCTCACATTGACGAATTAACACAGAAATGGCGTCACTATTTAATACTATTGGTTCTATGAATTCTCCTTCTAAAGCGAGTAACGTTTCTATGTAAACGACAGGATTTTCTTTTGGGATACGTGTAACTCCTGTCCGATGCACTATTCCTTCATTACTGCATGTCTCGCTCTCTCACATTGACGAATTAACACAGAAATTGGGTCGCTATGAAATACTATGGGTTCTATGATTTCTTCTTCTAAATCGAGTAACGTTTCAATGGAAACGACAGGATTTTCTTTTGGGATACGAGTATCTCCTATCCGATGCACTATTAATTCTTTACTGCATCGCTCGCTCCCTCACATTGTCGAATTAACATTGAAATTTCGTCACTATGAAATACTATTGGTTCTATGACATCTCCTGCTAATTCGATTAACGTTTCTATGGAAACAGGAATTTCTTTTGGGATACGAGTATCTCCTTTCCAATGCACTATTCCTTCTTTACTGCATCCCTCGCACCCTCACATTGACGAATTAACACAGAAATTGCGTCGCTATGAAATACTAGGCGTTTATGACGTCTCCTTCTAAATCGAGTAACGCTTCTATGAAAACAACAGTATTTTCTGTTGGAATATGAGTATCTCCTTTCCGATGCACTATTCCTTCTTTACCGCATTCCTCGCTCCCTCACGTTGACGAAGTGACACAGAAATTCGTCGCTATGAGATACTATGGGATCCATGACTTCTCATTTTAATCGAGTAACCTTTCAATGGAGACGACAGCATTTTCTTTTGGGATACGAGAATCTCCTATCCGATGCACTATTCCTTCTGTACTGTATCCCTCGCTCCCTCACATTGGCGGATTAACAAAGAAATTGCGGCGCTATGAAATACTATGGGTTCTATGACATCTCCTTCTAAATCGAGTAACATTTCTATTGAAACGACAGGATTTTCTTTTGGGATACGAGTATCTCCTTTCCGATGCTCTATTAGATCTTTACTGCATTCCTAGCTCCCCAAACATTGACGAATAAGCACAGAAATTTCGTCGCTATGAATAACTATGGGTTCCATAACTTCTCTTTCTAAATCGAGTAATGTATCTATGGATTCGAAGGGGTTTTCTTTTGGGATACTAGTATCTCCTTTCCGATGCACTATTCCTTCTCTACTGCATCCCTGGCTCCCTCACATTGACGAATTAACACAGACATTGGGATGCTATGGAATACTATGTGTTCTATGACTTTTCCTTCTAAATCGAGAAACGTATCCCTGAAAGCGACTGGATTTTCTTTTGGGATATGAATATATCCTTTCCGATGCACAATTCCTTCTTTACTGCATCCCTCGTTCCCTCACATTGACGAATAAGCACAGAAATTGCGTCGCTATGAAATACTATGGGTTCTATGACATCTCCTTCAAAATCGAGTAACGTTTTTATTGAAACGACAGGATTTTCTTTTGGGATACGAGTATCTCCTTTCCGATGCACTATTAATTCTTTACTGCATCCCTGGCTTCCTCACATTGATGAATTAACACAGACATTGGGACGCTATGGAATACAATGTGTTCTATGACTTCTCGTTCTAAATCGAGTAACGTTTCCATGGAAACTACTGCATTTCCTTTTGGGATTCGAGTATCTCCTTTCCGATGCACTATTCCCTCTTTACTGCATCCCTTCGCTCCCTCACATTGGCGAATTAACACAGAAATTGCGTCGCTATGAAATACTATGGGTTCTATGACTTCTCCTTCTAAATCGAGTTACGTTTCTATTAAAACGGCAGGATTTTATTTTGGGATACGACTATCACCTTTCCGATGCACTATTCCTTCTGTACTGCATCCCTCGCTCCCTCACACTGAAGAATTACTGTAGAAATCTCGTCGCTATCAAATACAATGGGTTCTATGAATTCACCTTCTAAATCGAGTAACATTTCTATGGAAACGGCAGGATTTTCTTTTGGGCTAAGAGTATGTCCTTACCGATGTACTATTCCTTTTTTACTGCATGCCTGGCTCCCTCACACTGACGAATTAACACAGAAATTGCGTCGATATGGAATACTGTGTGTCCTATGACTTCTCCTTCTAAATCGAGTAACGTTTATATGGAAACTACATGATTTTCTTTTGGGATACGAGTATCTCCTTTCCGTTGCACAATTGCTGCTTTACGGGATCCCTCGCTCCCTCACATTGACGAATAAGCACAGAAATTACGTCGCTATGAAATACTATGGGTTCTATGACTTTCCCTTCTAAAGCGAGTAACGTTTCTATGGAAACGATACGATTTTCTTTTGGGACACGAGTATCTCCTTACCGATGCACTATTCCTTCTTTACTGCACCCCTCGCTCCCTCACATTGACGAATAAGCTCAGAAATTACGTCGCTTTGAAATACTATGGGTTCTATGACTTCCCCTTCTAAGGCGAGTAACGTTTCTATGGAAACGATACGATTTTCTTTTGGGACACGTGTATCTCCTTACCGATGCACTATTCCTTCTTTACTGCATCCCTCGCTCCCTCACATTGACTAACTAACACAAAAATTACGTCGCAATGAAATGCTATGGGTTCTATGACTTCTCCTTCTAAAGCGCGTAACGTTTCTATGGAAACGACAGGATTTTCTTTTGGGATACGACTATCTCCTTTCCGATGCCCAATTCGTTCTTTACTGCCACCCTCGCTCCCTCACATTCTCGAATTAACACAGAAATTGCGTCGCTATGAAATACTATGGGTAATATGACTTCTCCTTCTAAATCGAGTAACGTTTCCATGGAAACGAAAGGGTTTTCTTCTGGAATAAGAGTATTACCTTTCCGATGCACTACTCCTCTTTACTGCATCGCTCGCTACCTCACATTGATGTATAAATACAGAAATTACGTCGCTATGTAATGCTATGGCTTCTATGACCTCTCATTGTAAATCGAGTAACGTCTCTATGGGAGCGACAGGATTTTTTTTGGTATACGAGTAACTCCTTTCCGATGCACTATTCCTTCTTTACTGCATTCCTCGCTCCCTCACATTGACGAATTAACACAGAAATTGCTTCACTATGATATACTATGGGTTCTATGACTTCTCCTTCTAAAGCGAGTAACGTTTCTATGGAAACGACAGGATTTTCTTTTGGGATACGGCTATCTCCTTTCCGATGCCCAATTCCTTCTTTACTGCCACCCTCGCTCCCTCACATTCACGAATTAACACAGAAATTGCGTCGCTATGAAATACTATGGGTTCTATAACTTCTCCTTATATATCGTGTAACGTTTCTATGGAAACGACGGGATTTTCTTTTGGATTACGACTATCTCCTTTCCGATGCACTATTCCTTCTGTACTGCATCCCTCGCTCCCTCACATTGACGAATTGACACAGAAACTGCGTCGCCTTGAAATACTACTCGTTCCATGACATTTCTTTCTAAATCGAGTAACGTTTATATTGAAACGACAGGATTTGCTTTTGGGATACGAGTATCTCATTTCCGATGCACTATACCTTCTTTACTGCATCCCTCGCTCCGTCACATTGACGAATTAACACAGAAATTGCGTCACTATGATATACCATGGGTTCTATGACTTCCTCTTCTAAATCGAGTAACGTTTCAATGGAAACGACAGCATTTACTTTTCGGATACGAGTATCTCCTTTCCGATGCACTATTTCCTTTTTACCTCATCGCTCGCTCCCTCACATTGACGAATTAACACATAAATTGCGTCGCTATGAAATACTATGGGTTCCATGACTTCTCCTTCTAAATAGAGTATCGTTTCTATGGAAACGATAGAATTTTCTTTTGGGAAACGAGTATCTCCTTTCCGATGCACTATTCCTTCTGTACTGCATCCCTCGCTCGCTCACATTGGCGAATTAACAGAGACATTGCGTCGCTATGAAATACTACGGGTTCTATGACTTCTCCTTCTAAATCGATTATCGTTTCCATTGAAACGACAGGATTTTCTTTTGGGATACGAGAATCTCCTTTCCGATGCACTATTCCTTCTTTACTGCATCCCTCGATCCCTCACATTGTCGAATTAACAGAGACATTGCGTCACTATGATATACTATGGTTTCTATGACTTCTCCTTCTAAAGCGAGGAACGTTTGTATGGAAACGACAGGATTTTCTTTTGGGATACGACTATCTACTTTCCGATGCTCTAGCCTTCTGTACTGCATCCCTTGCTCCCTATCATGCGAATTAACACAGAAATTGCGTCGCTATGAAATACTATGGGTTCCATAACTTCTCCTTATATATCGTGTAACGTTTCTATGGAAACGACGGGATTTTCTTTTGGATTACGACTATCTCCTTTCCGATGCACTATTCCTTCTGTACTGCATCCCTCGCTCCCTCACATTGACGAATTGACACAGAAACTGCGTCGCCTTGAAATACTATTCGTTCCATGACTCATCTTTCTAAATCGAGTAACGTTTATATTGAAACGACCGGATTTTCTTTTGGGATACGAGTATCTCCTTTCCGATGCACTATTTCTTCTCTATCGCATCGTTCGCTCTTTCACATTGACGAATTAACACAGAAATTTCGTCGCTATGAAATACTATGGATTCAATATCTCCTCCTTCTCAATCGAGTAACGTTTCTATTGATCTGACAGGATTTTATTTTGGGATACGAGTAACTCCTTTCCGATGCTCTATTCCTTCTTTACTGCGTCCCTCGTTCCCTCACATTGACGAATTAACGCAAAAACTGCGTCGCTATAATTTACTAAGGGTTGTATGACTTCTCCTTCAAAATAGAGTATCGTTTCTATGGAAACGACAGGATTTTCTTTTGGGATACGAGTATCTCCTTTCCGATGCTCTATTAGTACTTTACTGCATCCCTCGCTCCCTCCCATTGACGAATTAACACAGATATTGCGTCGCTATGAAGTTCTAAGGGTTCTATACCTCCGCCTTCTTAATCGAGTAACGTTTCTATTGAAGCGACGGGATTTTATATTGGTATACGAGTAACTCTTTTCCGATGCACTATTCCTTCTTAACTGCATCCCTCGCTAACTCACATTGACGAATTAACACAGAAATTGCGTCGCTATAAAAATTCTATGGGTTCTATGACTTCTTCTAAATCAAGTAACGTTTCTATCTAAACGACAGGATTTCTTTTTGGGATACGAGTATCTCCTTTCCGATGCACTATTCCTTCTTTACTGCAGCCCTCGTTCCCTCACATTGACGAATAAGCACAGATATTGCGTCGCTATGAAATACTATGGGTTCTATGACTTCTCCTTCTAAATCGAGTAACGTATCTATGGAAATGTAAGGATATTCTTTAGGGATACGAGTATCTCCTTTCCGATGCACTATTTTTCTTCTTTACTGCATCCCTCGCTCCCTCAAATTGACAAATTAACACAGAAATCGCGTCGCTATGAAATACTATTTGTTCCATGACATACCCATCTAAATCGAATGACGGTTCTATGGAATCAACAGGATTGTCTTTTGGGATACGAGTATCCCCTTTCCGATGCACTATTCCTTGTTTACTGCATCCCTCGCTCCCTCACAATGACGAGTTAACACAGAAATTGCGTCGCTATGATGTACTAGGGGATCCATAACTTCTCCTTCTACATCGAGGAACGTTTCTGTGGAAACGAGAGGATTTTCTTTTGGTATACGAGTATCTCCTTTCTGATGCACAATTCCTTCTTTACTGCATACCTCGCTCCCTCACATTGACGAATTAACACAGAAATTGCGTCGCTATGGCATACTATGGGTTCTATAACTTCTCCTTCTAAATAGAGTAATCTTTCTATGGAAACATCAGGATTTTGTTATGGTATACGAGTACCTCACTTCCGATGCACTATTCCATCTTTGCTGCATCCCTCGCTTCCTCACATTGACGAATTAACACAGATATTGCGTAGATATGAAATACTATGGGTTCTGTGATTTCTCCTTCTAAATCGAGTATCGTTTCAATGTAAACGACAGGATTCTCTTTTGGGATACGAGTATCTCCTTTCCGATGGACTATTCCTTCTTAACTGCATCCCTCGCTCCCTCACATTGACGAATTAACACAGAAATTGCGTCGCTATGATATACTATGGGTTTCATTGACTTCTCCTTCTAAATCGTGTAATGTTTCTATGAAAACTTCAGGATTTTCTTTTGGGATACGACAATCAACTTTCCGATGCACTATTCCTTCTTTACTGCATCCCTCGCTCCCCCACATTGACGATTTATCACAGTTTTTGCGTCGCTATGAAATACTAGTAGTTCTATGACTTCTCCTTCTAAATCGAGTAACGTTTCTTTGGAAACGATAGTATTTTCTTTTGGGATACGAGTATCTCCTGTCCGATGCACTATTCCTTCATTACTGCATCTCTCGCTCTCTCACATTGACAAATTAACACAGAAATTGGGTCGCTAGGAAATACGATGGTTTGTATGATTTCTTCTTTTAAATCGAGTAACGTTTCAATGGAGACGACAGGATTTTCTTTTGGGATACTAGTATCTCCTATCCGATGCACTATTCCTTCTTTACTGCATCCCTCGCTCCCTCACATTGTCGAATTAACATAGAAATTGCGTCGCTATGGAATACTATTGGTTCTATGACATCTCCTGCTAAATCGAGTAACGTTTCTATGGAAACAGGAATTTCTTTTGGGATACGAGTATCTCCTTTCCGATGCACTATTCCTTCTATACCGCATCCCTCGCTCCCTCACATTGGCGAATTATCACAGAAATTGCGTCGCTATGAAATACTATGGGTTCTATGACTTCTCCTTCTAAATCGAGTTACGTTTCTATGGAGGCGACAGGATTTTCTTTTGGGATACGACTATCTCCTTTCCGATGCACTATTCCTTCTTTACTGCATCCCTGGCTCCCTCACATTGTCCTATTAACACAGAAATTGGGACGCTATGGAATGCTATGTGTTCTATGACTTTTCCGTCTGAATCGAGTATCGTTTCTATGAAAACGGCAGGATTTTCTTTTGGGATACGAGTATCTCCTTTCCGATGCAGTATTCCTTCTTTACTGCATCACTCGCTCACTCACATTGACGAATTAACACAGAAATTGCGTCGCCTTGAAATACTATGCGTTCTATGACATCTCTTTCTAAATCGAGTTACGTTTCTAATAAAGCGACAGGATTTTCTTTTGGTATACGAGTATCTCCTTTCCGATGCACTATTCCTTCTTTACTCTATCCCTCGCTCTATCACATTGACGAATTATCGCAGAAATTTTGTCGCCATGAAATACTATGTGTTCTATGACCTCTCCTTCTAAATCGAGCAACGTTTCTATAGAAACGACAGGGTTTTCTTTTGGGATACGAATAGCTCCTTTCCGATGCACTATTCCTTCTTTAATGCATCCCTGGCTACCTCACATTGACGAATTAACACAGAAATTGCGTCGCTATGGAATACTATGTGTTCCATGACTTCTCGATCTAAATTGAGTAACTTGTCAATGGAAACGACAGGATTTTCTTTTGGGATACGTGTATCTCCTTTCCGATGCTCTATTCCTCCTTTACTGCATCCCTCGCTCCCTCACATTAACGAATTAACACAGAAATTGCGTCGCTATGAAATACTATGCGTTCTATGACATCTCTTTCTAAATCGAGTTACGTTTGTAATAATGCGACAGGATTTTCTTTTGGTATAGGATTGTCTCCTCTCCGATGCACTATTCCTTCTTTACTGCATCCCCCGGTACCTCACATTGACAAATTAACACAGAAATGGCGTCGCTGTGAAATCCTAAGTGCTCTATGACATCTCCTTCTAAATCGAGTAACGTTCCTATTAAAACGTCAGGATTTGCTTTTGGGATATGAGTATCTCCTTTCTGATGCACTATTCCATCTTTACTGCATCCCTCGCTCCATTACATGGACAAATTAACACAGAAATTGCGTCGCTATGATATTCTATGGGTTCTGTGACTTCTCCTTCTAAATCGAGTTACTTGTAAATGGAAACGACAGGACTTTCTTTTGGGATTCGTGTATCTCCATTCCGATGCACTATTCCTCCTTTACTACATTCCTCGCTCTCTCACATTGTCGAATTAAAACAGAAATTGCATCGCCATGAAATACTATGGGTTCTATAACTTCTCCTTCTAAATCGAGTAACGTTTCTATGGAAACGAGAGAATTTTCTTTTGGAATACGAGTATCTCCTTTCCGATGCACTATTCCTTCTTTACTGCATCTCTCGTTCCTTCACATTCACGAATTAACACAGAAATTGCGTCGCTATGAAATACTATGCGTTCTATGACTTCTCAATCTGAATCGAGTAACGTTTCTATGGAAAGGACAGAATTTTCTTTTGGGATACGAGTTTCTCCTTTCCGATGCACTATTCCTTCTTTACTGCATCCCTGGCTGTCTCACATGGACGAATTGTCACAGTAATTGCGTCGCTATGGAATACTATGGGTTCATTGACTTCTCCTTCTAAATCGAGTAACGTTTCTATGGAAACGACAGGATTTTCTTTTGGTATACGAGTATGTCCTTTCCGATGCCCTCATTCCTTCTTTACTGCTTCCCTCGCTCCCTCACACTGACGAATTAACACAGATATTGCGTCGCTATGATATACTAGGGGTTCTATGGCTTCGCCTTCTAAATCGAATGACGTTTCTATCGAAACGAGAGGATTTTCTATTGATATACGAGTATCTCTTTTCCGATGCACTATTTCCTTTTTACCTCATCGCTCGCTCCCTCACATTGACGAATTAACACAGAAATTGCGTCGCTATGAGATACTATGGGTACTATGACTTCTGCTTTTAAATTGAGTAACGTTTCCATGGAAACGAAAGGATTTTCTTCTGGTATAAGAGTATCTCCTTTCCGATGCACTACTCCTCTTTACTGCATCGCTCGCTACCTCACATTGATGAATTTATACAGAAATTACGTCGCTATGTAATGCTATGGCTTCTATGACCTCTCATTCTAAATCGAGTAACGTCTCTATGGGAACGACAGGATTTTTTTCTTTGGTATACGAGTATCTCCTTTCCGATGCACTATTCCTACTTTACTGCATTCCTCGCTCCCTTACATTGACGAATTAACAGAGAAATAGCGTCACTATGATATACTATGGTTTCTATGACTTCCCCTTCTAAAGCGAGTAACGTTTCTATGGAAACGACAGGATTTTCTTTTGGTATACGAGTATCTCCTTTCCGATGCTCTATTAGTACTTTACTGCATCCCTCGCTCCCTCACATTGACGAATTAGCACAGATATTGAGTCGCTATGAAATAATATGGGTTCTATGACTTCTCCTTCTAAATCGAGTAACGTTTCTATGGAAACGACAGGATTTTCTTTTGGGATACGACCATCTCCATGCCGATGCACTATTCCTTTTTAACTGCATCCCTGGCTCCCTCACGTTGACGAATTAACACAGAAATTGGGACGCTATGGTATACTATGTGTTCTAAGGCTTTTCCTTCTAAATCGACTAACGTTTCTATGGAAACGACAGGATTTTCTTTTAGGATACTAGTATCTCCTTACCGATGCACTATTCCTTCTTTACTGCATCCCTCGCTCCCTCCCATTGACGAATTAACACAGATATTGCGTCGCTATGAAATTCTAAGGGTTCTATACCTCCGCCTTCTTAATCGAGTAACGTTTCTATTGAAGCGACGGGATTTTATATTGGTATACGAGTAACTCTTTTCCGATGCACTATTCCTTCTTAACTGCATCCCTCGCTAACTCACATTGACGAATTAACACAGAAATTGCGTCGCTATGAAATTCTATGGGTTCTATGTCTTCTTCTAAATCAAATAACGTTTCTATCTAAACGACCGGATTTCTTTTTGGGATATTAGTATCTCCTTTCCGATGCACTATTCCTTCTTTACTGCAGCCCTCGTTCCCTCACATTGACGAATAAGCACAGATATTGCGTCGCTATGAAATACTATGGGTTCTATGACTTCTCCTTCTAAATCGAGTAACGTATCTATGGAAATGTAAGGATATTCTTTAGGGATACGAGTATCTCCTTTCCGATGCACTATTTTTCTTCTTTACTGCATCCCTCGCTCCCTCAAATTGACAAATTAACACAGAAATCGCGTCGCTATGAAATACTATTTGTTCTATGACATACCCATCTAAATCGAATGACGTTTCTATGGAAACAACAGGATTATCTTTTGGGATACGAGTATTCCCTTTCCGATGCACTATTCCTTGTTTACTGCATCCCTCGCTCCCTCACAATGACGAGTTAACACAGAAATTGCGTCGCTATGATGTACTAGGGGATCCATAACTTCTCCTTCTACATCGAGGAACGTTTCTGTGGAAACGAGAGGATTTTCTTTTGGTATACGAGTATCTCCTTTCCGATGCACAATTCCTTCTTTACTGCATACCTCGCTCCCTCAGATTGACGAATTAACACAGAAATTGCGTCGCTATGACATACTATGGGTTCTATAACTTCTCCTTCTAAATAGAGTAATCTTTCTATGGAAACATCAGGATTTTGTTTTGGTATACGAGTATCTCATTTCCGATGCACTATTCCTTCTTTGCTGCATCCCTCGCTTCCTCACATTGACGAATTAACACAGATATTGCGTAGATATGAAATACTATGGGTTCTATGACTTCTCCTTCTAAATCGAGTATCGTTTCAATGGAAACGACAGGATTCTCTTTTGGGATACGAGTATCTCCTTTCCGATGGACTAATCCTTCTTAACTGCTTCCCTCGTTCCCTCACATTGACGAATTAACACAGAAATTGCGTCGCTATGATATACTATGGGTTTCATTGACTTCTCCTTCTAAATCGAGTAATGTTTCTATGGAAACGTCAGGATTGTCTTGGGGATACGACAATCAACTTTCCGATGCACTATTCCTTCTTTACTGCATCCCTCGCTCCCCCATATTGACGATTTTTCACAGTTATTGCGTCGCTATTAAATACTAGTGGTTCTATGACTTCTCCTTCTAAATTGAGTAACGTTTCTTTGGAAACGATAGTATTTTCTTTTGGGATACGAGTATCTCCTGTCCGATGCACTATTCCTTCATTACTGCATCTCTCGCTCTCTCACATTGACGAATTAACACAGAAATTGCGTCGCCTTGAAACACTATGCGTTCTATGACATCTCTTTCTAAATCGAGTTACGTTTCTAATAAAGCGACAGGATTTTCTTTTGTTATACGAGTATCTCCTTTCCGATGCACTATTCCTTCTTTACTGCATCCCTCGCTCCCTCACATTGACGAATTATCGCAGAAATTTCGTCGCCATGAAATACTATGTGTTCTATGACCTCTCCTTCTAAATCGAGTAACGTTTCCATAGAAACGACAGGGTTTTCTTTGGGGATACGAATAGCTCCTTTCCGATGCACTATTCCTTCATTAATGCATCCCTGGCTACCTCACATTGACGAATTAACACAGAAATTGCGTCGCTATGGAATACTATGTGTTCCATGACTTCTCGATCTAAATCGAGTAACTTGTCAATGCAAACGACAGGATTTTTTTTTGGGATACGTGTATCTCCTTTCCGATGCTCTATTCCTCCTTTACTGCATCCCTCGCTCCCTCACATTAACGAATTAACACAGAAATTGCGTCGCTATGGAATACTATTGGCTCTATGACATCTCCTGCTAAATCGAGTAACGTTTCTATGGAAACAGGATTTTCCTTTGGGATACGAGTATCTCCTTTCCGATGCACTATTCCTTCTGTACTGCATCCCTCGCTCCCTCACATTGTCGAATTAAAAAAGAAATTGCATCGCCATGAAATACTATGGGTTCTATAACTTCTCCTTCTAAATCGAGTAACGTTTCTATGGAAACGAGAGAATTTTCTTTTCGTATATGAGTATCTGCTTTCCGATGCACTATTCCTTCTTTACTGCATCTCTCGTTCCTTCACATTGACGAATTAACACAGAAATTGCGTCGCTATGAAATACTATGCGTTCTATGACTTCTCAATCTGAATCGAGTAACGCTTCTATGGAAACGACAGAAATTTCTTTTGGGATACGAGTTTCTCCTTTCCGATGCACTATTCCTTCTTTATTGCATCCCTGGCTGTCTCACATGGACGAATTCTCACAGCAATTGCGTCGCTATGGAATACTATGGGTTCTCTGACTTCTTCTTCTAAATCGAGTAACGTTTCTTTGGAAACGACACGATTTTCTTTTTTGATACGACCATCTCGTTTCAGATTCGCTATTCCTTCTTTACTGCATCCTTCGCTCCCTCACATTGTCGAATTAGCATAGAAATTGCTTCGCAATGAAATACTATGTGTTCTATAATTTCTCCTTCTAAATCGAGTAACGTTTCTATGGAAACTACTTTTTTTCTTTTTGGATAAGACTATCTCCTTTCCGATGCACTATTCCCTCTTTACTGCATCCCTGGCTCCCTCACATTGACGAATTAACACAGAAATTACGTCGCTATTAAATACTATGCGTTCTAAAACTTCTCCTTCTGAATCGAGTAACGTTTCTATGGGTAAGAATGGGGTTTTCTTTTGGGATACGACTGTCTATCCAATTTCTGATGCACTATCACTTCTTTACTGCATCCCGCGCTCCCTCACATTGAAGAATTAACGCAGAAATTGCGTCGCTATCAAATGCTATGGGTTAAATGACTTCTCCTTCTAAATCGAGTAATGTTTCTATCTAGGCGACAGGATTTTCTTTTGGGATACGACTATGTCGTTTCCGATGCACAAATCCTTCTTTACTGCATCCCTGGCTCCCTCACATTGACGTATTAACACAGAAATTGGGACGCTATAGAATACTATGTGTTCTATGACTTTTCCTTCTATATCGAGTATCGTTTCTATGGAAACGACAGGATTTTCTTTTGTGATACGAGTATCTCCTTTCCGATGCACTATTCCTTCTTTACTGCATCCCTCGCTCCCTCACATTGACGAATTAACACAGAAATTGCGACGCTATGAAATACTATGGGTTCTATGACCTCTCCTTCTAAATCGAGTAACGTTTCAAAAGAAACGACACGGTTTTCTTTTGGGATACGAGTATCTCCTATCCGATGCACTATTCCTTCTTTATTGCATCACTGGCTACCTCACATTGGCGAATAAACACAGAAATTGCGTCGCTATGGAATACTATGTTTTCTATGACTTGTCCTTCTAAATCGAGTAACGCTTCTATAGAAACGACAGGATTTTCTTTTGGGATACGAGTTTCTCCTTTTCGATGCACAATTAATACTTTACTGCATCCCTCGCTCCCTCACATTGACGAATATTCACAGAAAATGCTTCGCTATTAAATACTATGCGTTCTAAAACTTCTCCTTCTGAATCGAGTAACGTTTCTGTGGATACGAAGGGGTTTTCTTTTGGGATACGACTCACTATCTCCTTTCCGATGCACTATCACTTCATTACTGCATCACGCGCTCCCTCTCATTGACGAATTAACACAGAAATTGCGTCACCTTGAAATACTATGGGTTCTATGACTTCTCCTTCTAAATCGAGTAACGTTTCTAAGGAAACGACAGGATTTTCTTTTGGTATAAGAGTATCTCCTTTCCGATGCTCTATTACATCTTTAATGCATCCCTTGGTCCCTGACATTGACGAATTTTCACAGAAATTGCGTCGCTATGAAATATTATTGGTTCTATGACATCCCCTTCCAAGTCGAGTATCGCTTCTATGGAAACAACAGGATTTTCATTTTGAATACGAGTATCACCTTTCCGATGCACTATTCCTTCTTTACTGCATCCCCCGCTCCCTCACATTGACGAATTAACATAGAACTTTCGTCGCTATGAATTACTATGGGTTCTATGACTTCTCCTTCTAAATCGTGTAACGTCTCTATGGAAACGACAGGATTTTCTTTTGGTATACATCTCCTTTCCAAAGCAATAATTCGTCTTTACTGCATCCCTCGCTCCTTCACATTGGCAAATTAACACAGAAATTGCGTCGCTATGAAATACTATGGGTTCTATGACTTCTCCTTCCAAATCGAGTAACGTTTCTATTGAAACGACAGGATTTTCTATTGGGATACGTGTATCTCCTTTCCGATGCACTATTCCTTCTTTACTGCATCCATCGCTCCCTCACAATGACCAATTAACACAGAAATTGCGTCGCCATGAAATACTATGGGTTCTATAACTTCTCCTCCTAAATCGAGTAAAGTTACTATGCAAACGACAGAATTTTCTTTTGGGATACGAGTATCTCCTTTCGGAAGCACTATTCCTTCTTTACTGCGTCCCTCGCTCCCTCACATTGGCGAATTGACACAGAAATTGCGTCGCTATTAAATACTATGGGTTCTATTTCTCCTTCTAAATCGAGTAACGTTTCCATTGAAACTACAGGATTTTCGTTTGGGATGCGAGTATCTCCTTTCCGATGCACTATTCCTTCTTTACTGCACCTCTCGCTCCCTCACATTGACAAATTAACACAGAAATTGCGTCGCTAGCGAATACTATGTGTTCTATGACTTCTCCTTCTAAATCGAGTAACGTTTCTATGGTAACGACAGGATTTTCTTTTGAGATACGACTATATCCATTCCGATGCACTATTCCTTCTTTACTGCATCCCTCGCTCCCTCACAATGAAGAATTAACAATGAAATTGCTTCGCTATGAAATACTATGGGTTCAATGACTTCTCCTTCTAAATCGAGTAACGTTTCTGTGGAAACGACAGGATTTTCTCATGGGATACGAGTATCTCCTTTCCGATGTACTATTCCTTCTTTACTGCATCCCTCGCTCCCTCACATTGACGAATTAACACAGAAATGGCGTCGGTATTAAATACTATGGGTTCTATGACTTCTCCTTCTAAATCGAGTAACGTTTCTGTGGAAACGTCAGGATTTTCTTTTGGGATACGAGTATCTCCTTTCCGATGCACTATTCCTTCTTAACTGCATCCCTCGCTCCCTCAAATTGACAAATTAACACAGAAATTGCGTCGCTATGAAATACTATTGGGTCTAGAAATACCCTTCCAAGTCGAAGAACACTTGTATGGAAACAACAGGATATTCATTTTGGATACGAGTATCTCCTTTCCGATGCACTATTCCTTCTTTACTGCATCCCTCGCTCCCTCACATTGACGAATTAACACAGGAATGGCGTCGGTATTAAATACTATGGGTTCTATGACTTCTCCTTCTAAATCGAGTAACGTTTCTGTGGAAACGTCAGGATTTTCTTTTGGGATACGAGTATCTCCATTCCGATGCACTATTCCTTCTTTACTGCATCCCTCGCTCCCTCACATTGACGAATTAACACAGAAATTTCGTCGCTATGAAATACTATGGGTTGTATGACTTCTCCTTGTAAATCGGGTAACATTTCTATTGGAATGACAGGATTTTCTTTTGGGATACGAGTATCTCCATTCCGTTGCACTATTCCCTCTTCACTGCATCCCTAGCTCCCTCACATTGACGAATTAACACAAAACTTGCGTCGCTATGAAGTACTATGGGTTCTATAAAATCTTCCTCTAAATCGAGTACCGTTTCTAAGCAAACTAACGGATTTTCTTTTGGGATACCAGGATCTCCATTCCGATCCACTATTCCTTCTTTACTGCATCCCTCGCTCCCTCACATTCACGAATTAACACAGAAATTGCGTCGCTATGAAATACTATGGGTTCTATTATTTCTCCTTCTAAATCGAGTAACATCTCTCTGGAAACGAAAAGATTTTCTTTTGGGATTCGAGTATCTCCTTTCCGATGCACAATACCTTCTTTACTGCATCCCTCGATCCCTCACATTGCCGAATTATCACAGAAATTTCGTCGCTATGGAATTCAATGGATTAAATGACTTCTCCTTCTAAATCGAGTAACGTTTCTATTGAATCGAAAGGATTTTCTTTTGGGATACGATTATCTCCTTTCCGATGCACTATTCCTTCTTTACTGCATCCCTCGATCCCTCACATTGACAAATTAACACAGTAATGGCGTCGCTCTGAAATCCTGTGTGTTCTATGACATCTCTTTCTAAAGCGAGTAACGTTCCTATTCAATGACTTCTGCTTCTAATTCGAGTAACGTTTCTATAGAAACGACAGGGTTTTCTTTTGGGATACGAGTATCTCCTTTCCGATGCACTATTCCTTCTGTACTGCTTCCCCCGCTCCCTCACATTGACGAATTAACGCAGAAATTGCGTCGCTATGAAATACTATGGGTTCTATGCCTTCTCCCTCTACTTCGAGTAACGTTTCTATGGAAACGACTGGATTTTCTTTTGGAATACGAGTATCTTCTTCCCGATGCACTATTCCTTTTTTACTGCATCCCATCATTCCCTCATATTGAGGAATAAGCACAGAAAAGGCGTTGCTATGAAATACTATGGGTTCTATGACTCATCCTTCTAAATCGAGTAACGTTTCTATAGAAACGACAGGGTTTTCTTTTGGGATGCGAGTATCTCCTTTCCGATGCACTATTCCTTCTTTACTGCATCCCTCGCTCCCTCCCATTGACGAATTAACACAGATATTGCGTCGCTGTGAAGTTCTAAGGGTTCTATACCTCCGCCTTCTTAATCGAGTAACGTTTCTATTGAAGCGACGGGATTTTATATTGGTATACGAGTAACTCTTTTCCGATGCACTATTCCTTCTTAACTGCATCCCTCGCTAACTCACATTGACGAATTAACACAGAAATTGCGTCGCTATGAAATTCTATGGGTTCTATGTCTTGTTCTAAATCAAGTAACGTTTCTATCTAAACGACAGGATTTCTTTTTGGGATACGAGTATCTCCTTTCCGATGCACTATTCCTTCTTTACTGCAGCCCTCGTTCCCTCACATTGACGAATAAGCACAGATATTGCGTCGCTATGAAATACTATGGGTTCTATGACTTCTCCTTCTAAATCGAGTAACGTATCTATGGAAATGTAAGGATATTCTTTAGGGATACGAGTATCTCCTTTCCGATGCACTATTTTTCTTCTTTACTGCATCCCTCGCTCCCTCAAATTGACAAATTAACACAGAAATCGCGTCGCTATGAAATACTATTTGTTCCATGACATCCCCATCTAAATCGAATGACGTTTCTATGGAAACAACAGGATTGTCTTTTGGGATACGAGTATCCCCTTTCCGATGCACTATTCCTTGTTTACTGCATCCCTCGCTCCCTCACAATGACGAGTTAACACAGAAATTGCGTCGCTATGATGTACTAGGGGATCCATAACTTCTCCTTCTACATCGAGGAACGTTTCTGTGGAAACGAGAGGATTTTCTTTTGGTATACGAGTATCTCCTTTCTGATGCACAATTCCTTCTTTATTGCATACCTCGCTCCCTCACATTGACGAATTAACACAGAAATTGCGTCGCTATGACATACCATGGGTTCTATAACTTCTCCTTCTAAATAGAGTAATCTTTCTATGGAAACATCAGGATTTTGTTTTGGTATACGAGTATCTCATTTCCGATGCACTATTCCTTCTTTGCTGCATCCCTCGCTTCCTCACATTGACGAATTAACACAGATATTGCGTAGATATGAAATACTATGGGTTCTGTGACTTCTCCTTCTAAATCGAGTATCGTTTCAATGGAAACGACAGGATTCTCTTTTGGGATACGAGTATCTCCTTTCCGATGGACTATTCCTTCTTAACTGCATCCCTCGCTCCCTCACATTGACGAATTAACACAGAAATTGCGTCGCTATGATATACTATGGGTTTCATTGACTTCTCCTTCTAAATCGAGTAATGTTTCTCAGGATTTTCTTTTGGGATACGACAATCAACTTTCCGATGCACTATTCCTTCTTTACTGCATGCCTCGCTCCCCCACATTGACGATTTATCACAGTTATTGCGTCGCTATGAAATACTAGTAGTTCTATGACTTCTCCTTCTAAATCGAGTAACGTTTCTTTGGAAACGATAGTATTTTCTTTTGGGATACGAGTATCTCCTGTCCGATGCACTATTCCTTCATTACTGCATCTCTCGCTCTCTCACATTGACGAATTAACACAGAAATTGGGTCGCTAGGAAATACTATGTGTTGTGTCGGTATCTGGGCCGACACCGTGAAGTTGAGATGGCTGAAAAGGCAAGCTAGACTAACGCAGACGGGCGTGAAGTACTGGAACAGGATACGTAATTAATGTTAGGAAGAAAAGTACGGAGCAGGTTTAATACTTAACTTTACTCAGTCATTGAGGTACATCGATCTTGACGATACACAGGAGACTTTAAGTACAATCGCTGTATGGCTAATGGCGCCTTGCTAGTTCGTAGCCATTAACTTAGCTGATGGCTATTCTGTCTCTCGGCTAATGAGAGAGAAAGGCTTCGTACATCTGTTCGGTAGCTAGGTTCTCGTACAACTGGGGCGAGTGCTCTCTCGTATCACGAGACCTGCCTTGGTGGTGGCGCTAGGTCTGCGATTACACAGTGGCGACACGCGGGTCCGACATGTACTAAATGGACCGCGGCCGATTTAAGCTACCACCTAGCAAGTGTGGTGTCTGGCGGTGACACAACACTATGGGTTCTATGATTTCTTCTTCTAAATCGAGTTACGTTTCTATGGAGGCGACAGGATTTTCTTTTGGGATACGACTATCTCCTTTCCGATGCACTATTCCTTCTTTACTGCATCCCTGGCTCCCTCACATTGTCGTATTAACACAGAAATTGGGACGCTATGGAATGCTATGTGTTCTATGACTTTTCCGTCTAAATCGAGTATCGTTTCTATGGAAACGACAGGATTTTCTTTTGGGATACGAGTATCTCCTTTCCGATGCACTATTCCTTCTTTACTGCATCACTCGCTCACTCACATTGGCGAATTAACACAGAAATTGCGTCGCCTTGAAATACTATGCGTTCCATGACATCTCTTTCTAAATCGAGTTACGTTTCTAATAAAGCGACAGGATTTTCTTTTGGTATACGAGTATCTCCTTTCCGATGCACTATTCCTTCTTTACTGCATCCCTCGCTCCCTCACATTAACGAATTATCGCAGAAATTTCGTCGCCATGAAATACTATGTGTTCTATGACCTCTCCTTCTAAATCGAGCAACGTTTCTATAGAAACGACAGGGTTTTCGTTTGGGATACGAATAGCTCCTTTCCGATGCACTATTCCTTCTTTAATGCATCCCTGGCTACCTCACATTGACGAATTAACACAGAAATTGCGTCGCTAGGGAATACCATGTGTTCCATGACTTCTCGATCTAAATTGAGTAACTTGTCAATGGAAACGACAGGATTTTCTTTTGGGATACGTGTATCTCCTTTCCGATGCTCTATTCCTCCTTTACTGCATCCCTCGCTCCCTCACATTAACGAATTAACACAGAAATGCGTCGCTATGAAATACTATGCGTTCTATGACATCTCTTTCTAAATCGAGTTACGTTTCTAATAAAGCGACAGGATTTTCTTTTGGTATATGATTGTCTCCTCTCCGATGCACTATTCCTTCTTTACTGCATCCCTCGGTACCTCACATTGACAAATTAACACAGAAATGGCGTCGCTGTGAAATCCTATGTGTTCTATGACATCTCCTTCTAAATCGAGTAACGTTCCTATTAAAACGTCAGGATTTGCTTTTGGGATATGAGTATCTCCTTTCTGATGCACTATTCCATCTTTACTGCATCCCTCGCTCCATTACATGAACAAATTAACACAGAAATTGCGTCGCAATGATATTCTATGGGTTCTGTGACTTCTCCTTCTAAATCGAGTTACTTGTAAATGGAAACGACAGGACTTTCTTTTGGGATACGTGTATCTCCTTTCCGATGCACTATTCCTCCTTTACTACATTCCTCGCTCCCTCACATTGTCGAATTAAAACAGAAATTGCATCGCCATGAAATACTATGGGTTCTATAACTTCTCCTTCTAAATCGAGTAACGTTTCTATGGAAACGAGAGAATTTTCTTTTGGTATACGAGTCTCTCCTTTCCGATGCACTATTCCTTCTTTACTGCATCGCTCGTTCCTTCACATTGACGAATTAACACAGAAATTGCATCGCTATGAAATACTATGCGTTCTATGACTTCTCAATCTGAATCGAGTTACGTTTCTATGGAAACGACAGAATTTTCTTTTGGGATACGAGTTTCTCCTTTCCGATGCACTATTCCTTCTTTACTGCATCCCTGGCTGTCTCACATGGACGAATTGTCACAGCAATTGCGTCGCTATGGAATACTATGGATTCATTGACTTCTCCTTCTAAATCGAGTAACGTTTCTTTGGAAACGACTCGATTTTCTTTTTGGATACGACCATCTCGTTTCAGATTCGCTATTCCTTCTTTACTGCATACTTCGCTCCCTCACATTGTCGAATTAGCACAGAAATTGCATCGCCATGAAATACTATGTGTTCTATAACTTCTCCTTCTAAATTGAGTAACGTTTCTATGGAAACTACTTTTTTTTCTTTTTGGATAAGACTATCTCCTTTCCGATGCACTATTCCCTCTTTACTGCATCCCTGGCTCCCTCAAATTGACGAATTAACACAGAAATTACGTCGCTATTAAATACTATGCGTTCTAAAACTTCTCCTTCTGAATCGAGTAACGTTTCTATGGAAACTACAGGATTTTCTTTTGTGATAAGACTATCTTCTTTCCGATGCACTATTCCTTCTTTACTGCATCCCTCGCTTCCTCGCATTGACGAATTAGCAATGAAATTGCGTCACTATGATATACTATGGGTTCTATGACTCCTCCTTCTAAAGCGAGTAACGTTTCTATGGAAACGACAGGATTTTCTTTTGGTATAGGAGTATGTCCTTTCCAATGCCCTATTCCTTCTTTACTGCTTCCCTCGCTCCCTCACATTGACGAATTAACACAGATATTGCGTCGATATGATATACTAGGTGTTCTATGGCTTCGCCTTCTAAATCGAATGACGTTTCTATCGAAACGAGAGGATTTTCTATTGAAATACAAGTATCTCCTTTCCGATGCACTACTTCCTTTTTACCTCATCGCTCGCTCCCTCACATTGACGAATTAACACATAAATGTCGTCGCTATGAAATACTATGGGTTCCATGACTTCTCCTTCTAAATAGAGTATCGTTTCTATGGAAACGATAGAATTTTCTTTTGGGATACGAGTATCTCCTTTCCGATGCACTATTCCTTCTGTACTGCATCCCTCGCTCGCTCACATTGGCGAATTAACAGAGACATTGCGTCGCTATGAAATACTACGGGTTCTATGACTTCTCCTTCTAAATCGATTAACGTTTCCATTGAAACGACAGGATTTTCTTTTGGGATACGAGAATCTCCTTTCCGCTGCACTATTCCTTCTTTACTGCATCCCTCGATACCTCACATTGTCGAATTAACACAGAAATGGCGTTGCTATGAAATACTATTGTTTCTATGACATCCCCATCTAAATCGAGTAACGTTACTATGGAAGCAACAGGAGTTTTTATTGGGATACGAGTATCTCCATTCCGATGCACTATACCATCTTTACTGCGTACTCGCTCCCTCACATTGACGAATTAACACATAAATTGCGTCGTTATGGAATACTATGGGTTCTATGACTTCTCCTTCTAAATCGAGTAACGTATCTGTGGAAACGGCAGGATTATCTCTTGGGATACGAGTATCTCCTTTCCGATGCACTACTCCTTCTTTACTGCATCCCTCGCTCCCTCACATTGACGAATTAACACACTAATTGCGTCGCTATGAAATACTATGGGTTCTATGACTTTTCCTTGTAAATCGAATAACGTTTCTATCGAAACGACAGGATTTTCTTTTGGGATACGAGTATCTCCTTTCCGATGCTCTATTAGTTCTTTACTGCATCCCTGGCTCCCTCACGTTGACGAATTAACACAGAAATTGGGACGCTATGGTATACTATGTGTTCTAAGGCTTTTCCTTCTAAATCGACTAACGTCTCTATGGAAACGACAGGATTTTCTTTTGAGATACCAGTATCCCCTTTCCGATGCTGTATTCCTATTTTACTGCCACCCTCGCTCCCTCACATTTACGAATTAACACAGAAATTGCGTCGCTATGAGATACTATGGGTACTATCACTTCTGCTTTTAAATTGAGTAACGTTTCCATGGAAACGAAAGGATTTTCTTCTGGTATAAGAGTATCTCCTTTCCGATGCACTACTCCTCTTTACTGCATCGCTCGCTACCTCACATTGATGAATTTATACAGAAATTACGTCGCTATGTAATGCTATGGCTACTATGACCTCTCATTCTAAATCGAGTAACGTCTCTATGGGAACGACAGGATTTTTTTCTTTGGTATACGAGTATCTCCTTTCCGATGCACTATTCCTTCTTTACTGCATTCCTCGCTCCCTTGCATTGACGAATTAACACAGAAATTGCGTCACTATGATATACTATGGTTTCTATGACTTCCCCTTCTAAAGCGAGTAACGTTTCTATGGAAACGACAGGATTTTCTTTTGGGATACGACTATCTCCTTTCCGATGCACTATTCCTTCTTTACTGCATCCCTCGCTCCCTCACATAGACGAATTAACAACGAAATAGCGTCGCTACGAAATATTGTGGGTTCCATGACTTCTCCTTCTAAATCGAATAACGTTTATATGGAAACGACAGGATTTTCTTTTGGGATACGAGTATCTCCTTTCCGATGCTCCATTCCCTCTTTACTGCGTCCCTCTCTCCCTCACATTGACGAATTAACACAGAAGTTGCGTCGCTATGGAATACTATGGATTCTATGACTTCTCCGTCTAAATCGAGTAACGTTTCTATGGAAACGACAGAATTTTCTTTTGGGATACGACTATCTTCTTTCCGATGCTCTAGCCTTCTGTACTGCATCCCTTGCTCCCTAACATGCGAATTAACACAGAAATTGCGTCGCTATGATATACTATGGGTTCCATAACTTCTCCTTATATATCGTGTAACGTTTCTATGGAAACGACGGGATTTTCTTTTGGATTACGACTATCTCCTTTCCGATGCACTTTTTCTTCTGTACTGCATCCCTCGCTCCCTCACATTGACTAATTGACACAGAAACTGCGTCGCCTTGAAATACTATTCGTTCCATGACATTTCTTTCTAAATCGAGTAACGTTTATATTGAAACGACAGGATTTTCTTTTGGGATACGAGTATCTCATTTCCGATGCACTATTCCTTCTTCACTGCATCTCTAGCTCCCTCACATTGACGAATTAACACTGAAATTGCGTCGCTTTGGCAAACTATGGGTTCTATGACTTCCTCTGCTAAATCGAGTAACGTTTCAATGGGAACGACAGCATTTACTTTTCGGATACGAGTATCTCCTTTCCAATGCACTATTACTTCTCTATCGCATCGTTCGCTCTTTCACATTGACGAATTAACACAGAATTTGCGTCGCTATAATATACTATGGGTTCTATAACTTCTCCTTCTAAATCGAGTAACGTTTCTATGGAAACTACAGGATTTTCTTTTGTGATAAGACTGTCTCCTTTCCGATGTACTATTCCTTCTTTACTGCATCCCTCGCTCCCTCACATTGACGAATTAGCAATGAAATTGCGTCGCTATGAAAAACTCTGGGTTCTATGCCTTCTCCTTCTAAATCGAGTGACGTTTCTATGAAAACGACAGGATTTTCTTTTGGGATACGAGTATCTCCTTTCCGACGCACCATTCCGTCTTTACTGCATCCCTCGCTCCCTCACATTGACGAATTAACACAGAAATTGCGTCGCTATGAAATACTATGGATTCAATATCTCCTCCTTCTCAATCGAGTAACGTTTCTATTGATCTGACAGGATTTTATTTTGGGATACGAGTAACTCCTTTCCGATGCTCTATTCCTTCTTTACTGCGTCCCTCGTTCCCTCACATTGACGAATTAACGCAAAAACTGCGTCGCTATAATTTATTAAGGGTTGTATGACTTCTCCTTCAAAATAGAGTATCGTTTCTATGGAAACGACAGGATTTTCTTTTGGGATACGAGTATCTCCTTTCCGATGCTCTATTAGTACTTTACTGCATCCCTCGCTCCCTCACATTGACGAATTAGCACAGATATTGAGTCGCTATGAAATAATATGGGTTCTATGACTTCTCCTTCTAAATCGAGTAACGTTTCTATGGAAACGACAGGATTTTCTTTTGGGATACGACCATCTCCATGCCGATGCACTATTCCTTTTTAACTGCATCCCTGGATCTCTCACGTTGACGAATTAACACAGAAATTGGGACGCTATGGTATACTATGTGTTCTAAGGCTTTTCCTTCTAAATCGACTAACGTTTCTATGGAAACGACAGGATTTTCTTCTAGGATACTAGTATCTCCTTACCGATGCACTATTCCTTCTTTACTGCATCCCTCGCTCCCTCCCATTGACGAATTAACACAGATATTGCGTCGCTATGTAATTCTCAGGGCTCTATACCTCCGCTTTCTTAATCGAGTAACGTTTCTATTGAAGCGACGGGATTTTATATTGGTATACGAGTAACTCTTTTCCGATGCACTATTCCTTCTTAACTGCATCCCTCGCTAACTCACATTGACGAATTAACACAGAAATTGCGTCGCTATGAAATTCTATGGGTTCTATGTCTTCTTCTAAATTAAATAACGTTTCTATCTAAACGACCGGATTTCTTTTTGGGATACTAGTATCTCCTTTCCGATGCACTATTCCTTCTTTACTGCAGCCCTCGTTCCCTCACATTGACGAATAAGCACAGATATTGCGTCGCTATGAAATACTATGGGTTCTATGACTTAACCTTCTAAATCGAGTAACGTATCTATGGAAATGTAAGGATATTCTTTAGGCATACGAGTATCTCCTTTCCGATGCACTATTTTTCTTCTTTACTGCATCCCTCGCTCCCCCAAATTGACAGATTAACACAGAAATCTCGTCGCTATGAAATACTATTTGTTCTATGACATCCCCATCTAAATCGAATGACGTTTCTATGGAAACAACAGAATTATCTTTTGGAATACGAGTATCCCCTTTCCGATGCATTATTCCTTGTTTACTGCATCCCTCGCTCCCTCACAATGACGAGTTAACACGGAAATTGCGTCGCTATGATGTACTAGGGGATCCATAACTTCTCCTTCTTCATCGAGGAACGTTTCTGTGGAAACGAGAGGATTTTCTTTTGGTATACGAGTATCTCCTTTCCGATGCACAATTCCTTCTTTACTGCATACCTCGCTCCCTCACATTGACGAATTAACACAGAAATTGCGTCGCTATGACATACTATGGGTTCTATAACTTCTCCTTCTAAATAGAGTAATCTTTCTATGGAAACATCAGGATTTTGCTTTGGTGTTCGAGTTTCTCATTTCCGATGCACAATTCCTTCTTTGCTGCATCCCTCGCTTCCTCACATTGACGAATTAACACAGATATTGCGTAGATATGAAATACTACGGGTTCTATGACTTCTCCTTCTAAATCGAGTATCGTTTCAATGGAAACGACAGGATTCTCTTTTGGGATACGAGTATCTCCTTTCCGATGGACTATTCCTTCTTAACTGCATCCCTCGCTCCCTCACATTGACGAATTAACACAGAAATTGCGTCGCTATGATATACTATGGGTTTCATTGACTTCTCCTTCTAAATCGAGTAATGTTTCTATGGAAACGTCAGGATTTTTTTTTGGGATACGACAATCAACTTTCCGATGCACTATTCCTTCTTTACTGCATCCCTCGCTCCCCCATATTGACGTTTTATCACAGTTATTGCGTCGCTATGAAATACTAGTGGTTCTAAGACTTCTCCTTCTAAATCGAGTAACGTTTCTTTGGAAACGATAGTATTTTCTTTTGGGATACGAGTATCTCCTGTCCGATGCACTATACCTTCATTACTGCATCTCTCGCTCTCTCACATTGACGAATTAACACAGAAATTGGGTCGCTAGGAAATACTATGGGTTCTATGATTTCTTCTTCTAAATCGAGTAACGTTTCAATGGAGACGACAGGATTTTCTTTTGGGATACTAGTATCTCCTATCCGATGCACTATTCCTTCTTTACTGCATCCCTCGCTCCCTCACATTGTCGAATTAACATAGACATTGCGTCGCTATGGAATACTATTGTTTCTATGACATCTCCTGCTAAATCGAGTAACGTTTCTATGGAAACAGGAATTTCTTTTGGGATACGAGTATCTCCTTTCCGATGCACTATTCCTTCTGTACTGCATCCCTCGCTCCCTCACATTGGCGAATTATCACAGAAATGGCGTCGCTATGAAATACTATGGGTTCTATGACTTCTCCTTCTAAATCGAGTTACGTTTCTATGGAGGCGACAGGATTTTCTTTTGGGATACGACTATCTCCTTTCCGATGCACTATTCCTTCTTTACTGCTTCCCTGGCTCCCTCACATTGTCGTATTAACAGAGAAATTGGGACACTATGGAATGCTATGTGTTCTATGACTTTTCCGTCTAAATCGAGTATCGTTTCTATGGAAACGACAGGATTTTCTTTTGGGATACGAGTATCTCCTTTCCGATGCACTATTCCTTCTTTACTGCATCACTCGCTCCCTCACATTGACGAATTAACACAGAAATTGCGTCGCCTTGAAATACTATGCGTTCTATGACATCTCTTTCTAAATCGAGTTACGTTTCTAACAAAGCGACAGGATTTTCTTTTGTTATACGAGTATCTCCTTTCCGATGCACTATTCCTTCTTTACTGCATCCCACGCTCCCTCACATTGACGAACTAACAGAGAAATTCCGTCGCTATGAGGTACTATGGGTTCTATGACTTCTCTTTCTGAATCGAGTAACGTTTCTATGGAAACGAACGGAAATTCTTTTGGTATACGAGTATCTCTATTCCGATGCACTATCCCCTCTTTACTGCATCCCTAGCTCCCTCACATTGACGAATTAACCTAGAAATTGCGTCGCTATGAAATACAATGGGTTCTATGGCTTCTCCTAATAATTCGAGTAACGTTTCTATGGAAACGACGGTATTTCACTTTGGGTCACGAGTACCTCCTTTCCGATGCAATATTCCTCATTTACTGCATCCCTCGCTCCATCACATTGACGAATTAACACAAAAATGGCGTCGCTATGATATAATAAGGGTTCTATGACTTCTCCTTCTAAATCGAGTAACGTTTCTACGGAAACGACAGGATTTTCTTTTGGGATACGAGAATCTACTTTCCGATGCACTATTCCTTCTTTAATGACTCCCTCGTTCCCCCACATTTAGGAATAAGCTCAGAAATTGCTTCGCTATGAAATACTATTGGTTCTATGGATTCTCCTTCTAAATCGAGTAACGTTTCAATGGTAACTTCAGGATTTTATTTTGGGATACGAGTATCCCCTTTCCGATGCACTATTCCCTCTTTACTGCATCCCTCGCCCCCTCAAAATGACAAATTAACAAAGAAATTGCGCCGCTATTAAATACTATTGGTTCTATGACACCCCTTATAAATCGATTAACGTTTCTATGGAAACAACAGGATTTTCTTTTGAGATACGAGTATCTCCTTTCCGATGCACTATTCCTTATTTACTGCATCCCTCGCTCCCTCACATTGACGAATTAACACAGAAATAGCGTCGCTATGTAATTCTATGTGTTCAATGTCTTGTCCTTCTAAATCGAGTAACGTTTCAATGGAAACGACAGGATTTTCTTTTGGTACACGAGTATATCCTTTCCGATGCACTATTCCTTCTTTACTGCATCCCTCGCTCCCTCACATTGACAAATTAACACAGAAATTGCGTCCCTATGAAATACTAAGGGTTCTATGACTTCTCCTTCTAAATCGAGTAACGTTTCTATGGAAACGACAGTATTGTCTTTTGGGATACGAGTATCTCCTTTTCGATGCACTATTCCTTCTGTTCTGCATCCCTCGCACCCTCACATTGGCCAATTAACACAGAAATTGCGTCGCTATGAAATACTATGGTTGCTATGACTTCTCCTTCTAAATCGAGTAACGTTTCTATTGAAACGACAGCATTTTCTTTTGGGATACGAGTATCACCTTTCCAAAGCACTATTCCGTCTTTACTGCATCCCTCGCTCCCTCACATTGACGAATTAACACAGAAATTGCGTCGCTATGAAATACTATGGGTTCTATGACTTCTCCTTCTAAATCGAGTAACGTTTCTATGGAAACGACAGAATTGTCTTTTGGGATACGAGTATCTCCTTTCCGATGCACTATTCCTTCTGTTCTGCATCCCTCGCACCCTCACATTGGCGAATTAACACAGAAATTTCGTCGCTATGAAATACTATGGGTGCTATGTCTTCTCCTTCTCAATCGAGTAACGTTTCTATTGAAGCGACAGGATTTTCTTTTGGGATACGAGTATCTCCTTTCCGATGCACTATTCCTGCTTTACTGCGTCCCTCGCTCCCTCACATTGGCGAATTGACACAGAAATTGCGTCGCTATGAAATACTATGGGTTCTATTTCTCCTTCTAAATCGAGTAACGTTTCCATTAAAACTACAGGATTTTCGTTTGGGATGCGAGTATCTCCTTTCCGATGCACTATTCCTTCTTTCCTGCATCTCTCGCTCCCTCACAATGACGAATTATCATAGAAATTTCGTCGCTATGGAATTCAATCGATTAAATGACTTCTCCTTGTAAATCGAGTAACGTTTCTATTGAATCGAAAGGATTTTCTTTTGGGATACGAGTATCTCCTTTCCGATGCACTATTCTTTCTTTACTGCATCCCTCGCTCCTTCACATTGACGAATTTACAATGTAATAGCGTCGCTATGAAATACTATGGGTTCTATGACTTCTCCTTCCTACTCGAGTAACGTTTCTATGGGAACGACAGGATTTTCATTTGGGATACGAGTATCTCCTTTCCGATGCACTATAAATTTTTAACTGCATCCCATCACTCCCTCAGATTGAGGAATAAGCACAGAAATGGCGTCGCTATGAATTACTATGGGTTCTATGACTTCTCCTTCTAAATCGAGTAGCTTTTCTATGGAAATGACAGAATTGTCTTTTGGGATACGATTATCTCGTTTCCGATGCACTATTCCTTCTGTTCTGCTTCCCTCGCACCCTCACATTGGCGAATTAACACAGAAATTGCGTCGCTATGTAATACTATGGGAGCTATGTCTTCTCCTTCTAAATCGAGTAACGTTTCTATTGAAACGACAGGATTTTCTTTTGGGATACGAGTATCTCCTTTCCAAAGCACTATTCCGTCTTTACAGCATCCCTCGCTCCCTCACATTGACGAATTAACACAGAAATTGCGTCGCTATGAAACACTATGGGTACTATAACTTCTCCTTCTAAATCGGGTAACGTTTCTTTGGAAAAGACAGGATTTTCTTTTGGGATAGCAATTTCTCCTTTCCGATGCACTATTCCTTCTTTACTGTTTCTCTGGCCTCCTCACATTGACGAATTAACACAGAAATTGCGACGCTATGGAATACTATGTGTTCTATGACATCTCCTTCTACATCGAGTTACGTTTCTATGGAAACGACAGGATTTTCTTTTGCGATACAAGTATCTCCTTTACGATGCACTATTCCTTCTTTACTGCATCCCTCGCTCAATCGCATAGACGAATTAACACAGAACTTTCGTCGCTATGAAATACTATGGGTTCCATGACTTCTACTTCTAAATCGAGTAACGTTTCTATGGAAACGAGCGGATTATCTTTTGGGATACGAGTATCTCCTTTCCTATGCACAATTAGTTCTTTACTGCATCCCTCGCTCCCTCACAATGACGAATAAGCACAGACATTGCGTCGCTATGACTTACTATGGGTTCTATAACTTCTCCTTCTAAATCGAGTAACGTTTCTATGGAAACGACAGGATGTACTTTTGAAACACGAGTATCTCCTTTCCGATGCACTATTCCATCTGTACTGCATCCCTCGCTCCCTCACATTGGCGAATTAACACAGAAATTGCGTCGCTATGAAATACTATGGGTTCTATGACTTCACCTTCTAAATCGAGTAACGTTTCTATTGAAACGACAGGTTTTTCCATTGGCATACGTGTACCTCCTTTCCGATGCACTATTCCTTCTTTACTGCATCCCTCGCTCCCTCACATTGACGATTTATCACAGAAATTGCGTCGCCATGAAATACTAAGGGTTCAATGATTTCTTTATCTAAATCGAGTAACATTTCTACGGAAACGAAAGGATTTTCTTTTGGGAATACGAGTATTTCCTGTCCGATACACTATTCCTTCTTTACTGCATCCCTCGCTCCCGCACAATGACGAATTAACACAGAAATTGCGTCGCCATGAAATACTATGTGTTCTATAACTTCTCCTACTAAATCGAGTAACGTTACCACGGAAACGACAGGATTTTCTTTTGGGATACGAGTATCTCCTTTCCGATGCACTACTCCTTCTTTACTGCATCACTCGCTCCCTAACACTGACGAATTAACACAGAAATGGCGTCGCTATGGAGTACTATGTGATCTATGACTTCGCCTTCTAAATCGAGTTCCGTTGCTATGGAAACGTCAGGATTTACTTTTCGGATACGAATATCTACTTTCCGATGCACTATTCCTTCTTTACTGCATCCCCCGTTCCCTAACATTGTGGAATAAGCACAGAAATTGCGTCGCTATGAAATACTATTGGTTCTATGGATTCTGCTTCTAAATCGAATAACGTTTCTATGGAAACGACAGGATTTTCTTTTGGGATACGAGCATCTCCTTTCCGATGCACTATTTCTTCTTTACTGCATCCCTCGCTCCCTCACATTGACGAATTAACAATGAAATAGCGTCGCTATGGAATACTATGTGTTCTATGACTTCTCCTTCTAAATCGAGATACGTTTCTATGGAAACGACAGGATTTTCTTTTGGGATACGAGTATCTCCGTTTCGATGCACTATTCCTTCTTCACTGCATCCCTCGCTACCTCACATACACGAATTAACACAGAAATTGCGTCGCCATGAAATACTATGTGTTCTATAACTTCTCCTACTAAATCGAGTAACGTTACCACGGAAACGACAGGATTTTCTTTTGGGATACGATTATCTCCTTTCCGATTCACTATTCCCTGTTTACTGCATCCCTCGCTCCCTAACATTGACGAATTAACCCAGAAATCGCGTCGCTATGGAGTACTATGTGATCTATGACTTCTCCTTCTAAATCGAGTACCGTTTCTATGGAAACGTCAGGGCTTACTTTTCGGATACAAATATCTCCTATAAGATGCATTATTCTGTCTTTACTGCATTCCTGGCTCCCTCACATTGACGAATTATCACAGATATTGCGACGCTATGCAATACTATGTGTTCAATGACTTCTCCTTCTAAATCGAGTAACGTTTCTATGGAAACTAGAGGATTTTCATTTGGTATACGAGTATCTCCTTTCCGATGCACTATTCCTTCTTTACTGCGTCCCTCGCTCCATCACATTGACGAGTTATCAGAGAAGTGCCATCGCTATGAATTACTATGTGTTCTATGACTTCTCCTTCTAAATCGAGTAACGTTTCTACGGAAACGACAGGATTTTCTTTAGGGATACGAGTATCTACTTTCCGATGCACTATTCCTTCTTTACTGCATCCCCCGTTCCCTAACATTGTGGAATAAGCACAGAAATTGCGTCGCTATGAAATACTATTGGTTCTATGGATTCTGCTTCTAAATCGAGTAACGTTTCTATGGAAACGACAGGATTTTCTTTTGGGATACGAGCATCTCCTTTCCGATGCACTATTCCTTCTTTACTGCTTCCCTCGCTCCCTCACATTGACGAATCAACAATGAAATTGTGGCGCTATGAAATACTATGGGTCCAATGGCTTCTCCTTCTAATTCGAGTAACGTTTCTATGGAAACGACGGTTTTCCCTTTTGGGATACGAGTACCTCCTTCCGATGCACTATTCCTTCTTTACTGCATCTCTCGCTCCATCACATTGACGAATTAACACAGAAATGGCGTCGCTATGAAAAACTAAGGGTTCTATGACTTCACCTTCTTAATCGAGTAACGTTTCTATGGTAACGTCAGGATTTTCTTTTGGGTTACCAGTATCTCCTTTCTGATGCACTATTCCTTCTTTACTGCATCATTCGCTCCCTCAAAATGACAAATTAACACAGAAATTGCGTCGCTAGGTAATTCAATGGGTTCAATGACTTCTCCTTCTAAATCGAGTAACGTTTCTATAGAGACGACAGGATTTCCTTTTGGGATACGAATATCTCCTTTCCGATGCACTATTCCTTCTTTACTGCTTCCCTCGCTCCCTCACATTGACGAATAAGCACAGACATTGCGTCGCTATGTATTACTATGGGTTCTATAACTTCTCCTTCTAAATAGAGTAACGTATCTATGGAAACGACAGGATGTTCTTTTGAAATACGAGTATCTCCTTTCCGATGCACTATTCCATCTGTACTGTATCCCTCGCTCCCTCACATTGGCGAATTAACACAGAAATTGCGTCGCTATGAAATACTATGGGTTCGATGACCTCTCCTTCTAAATCGAGTGACGTTTCTATTGAAACGACAGGATTTTCTTTTTGGATACGTGTATCTCCTTTCCGATGCACTATTCCTTCTTTACTGCATCCCTCGCTCCCTCACATTGACGATTTATCACAGAAATAGCGTCGCTATGGAATACTATGGTTTCAATGATTTCTCTTTCTAAATCGAGTAACATTTCTACGGAAACGAAAGGATTTTCTTTTGGGGTACGAGTGTTTCCTTTCCGCTGCACAATTCCTTCTTTACTGCATCCCTCGCTCCTCCACAATGACGAATTAACACAGAAATTGCGTCGCCATGAAATACTATGTGTTCTATAACTTCTCCTACTAAATCGAGTAACGTTACCACGGAAACAACAGGATTTTCTTTTGGGATACGAGTATCTCCTTTCCGATGCACTTCCTTCTTTACTGCGTCCCTCGCTCCATCACATTGACGAGTTATCAGAGAAGTGGCATCGCTATGAATTACTATGGGTTCTATGACTTCTCCTTCTAAATCGAGTAACGTTTCTACGGAAACGACAGGATTTTCTTTAGGGATACGAGTATCTACTTTCCGATGCACTATTCCTTCTTTACTGCATCCCCCGTTCCCTAACATTGTAGAATAAGCACAGAAATTGCGTCGCTATGAAATACTATTGGTTCTATGGATTCTGCTTCTAAATCGAGTAACGTTTCTATGGAAACGACAGGATTTTCTTTAGGGATACGAGCATCTCCTTTCCGATGCACTATTCCTTCTTTACTGCATCCCTCGCTCCCTCACATTGACGAATCAACAATGAAATTGTGGCGCTACGAAATACTACAGGTTCTATGTCTTATTCTTCTAAATCGAGTAACGTTTCTATGGAATCGTAAGGATTTTCTTTTGGGATACGAGTATCTCCTTTCCGATGCACTATTCCTTTTTACTGCATCCCTCGCTCCCTCACATTGACGAATTAACCCAGAAATTGCGTCGCTATGAAATACTATGGGTTCTATGGCTTCTCCTTCTAATTCGAGTAACGTTTCTATGGAAACGACGGTATTCCCTTTTGGGATACGAGTACCTGCTTCCGATGCACTATTCCTTCTTTACTGCATCCCTCGCTCCCTCACATCGACGAATTAACACAGAAATGGCATCGCTATGAAAAACAATGGGTTCTATGACTTCTGCTTCTAAATCGAGAAACGTTTCTACGGAAACGACAGGATTTTCTTTCGGGATACGAGCATCTCCTTTCCGCTGCACTATTCCCTCTTGACTGCATCCCTCGCTCCCTCACATTGACGAATTAACAACGAAATTGAGGCGCTATGAAAAACTATGGGTTCTATGTTTTATCCTTCTAAATCGAGTAACGTTTCTATGGAATCGTCAGGATTTTCTTTTGGGATACGAGTATCTCCTTTCCGATGCACTATTCCTTCTTTACTGCATCCCTCGCTCCCTCACATTGACGAACTAACACAGAAATTCCGTCGCAATGAGATACTATTGGTTCTATGACTTCTCCTTCTAAATCGAGTATCGTTTCTATGGAAACGAAAGGATTTTCCTTTGGTATACGAGTATCTCCGTTCCGATGCACTATTCCTTCTTTACTGCATTCCTCGCTCCCTCACATTGACGAATTAAACTAGAAATTGCGTCGCTATGAAATACTATGTGTTCTATGGCTTCTCCCATTAATTCGAGTAACGTTTCTATGGAAGCGACGGTATTTCCTTTTGGGATACGAGTACCTCCTTTCCGATGCACTATTCCTTCTTTACTGCATCCCTCGCTCCATCACATTGACGAATTAACACAGAAATGGCGTCGCTATGAGTTACTAAGGGTTCTACGACTTCTCCTTCTTAATTGAGTAACGCTTCTATAGAAACAACAGGATTTTCTTTTGGGATACGACTATCTCCTCTCCGATGCACTATTCCATCTTTACTGCATCCCTCGCTCCCTCACATTGACGAATTAACGCAGAAATTGCGTCGCTATGAAATACTATGGGTTCTATGATTTGTCCTTCTACTTCGAGTAACGTTTCTATGGGAACGACAGGATTTTTTTTTTTTTGCTATACGAGCATCTCCTTTCCGATGCACTATTCCTTCTTTACTGCATCCCTCGCTCCCTAACATTGACAAATTAACACAGAAATGGCGTCGCTATGAAATACTAAGGGTTCTATGACTTCTCTTTCTAAATCGAGTAACGTATCTATGGAAACGACAGAATTATCTTTTGGGATACGAGTATCTTCTTTCCGATGCACTATTCCTCCTGTTCTGCATCCCTCGCTCTCTCACATTGGCGAATTAACACAGAAATTGCGTCGCAATGTGATACTATGGGTGCTATGTCTTCTCCTTCTAAATCGAGTAACGTTTCTATTGAAACGACAGGATTTTCTTTTGGGATACGAGTAACTCCTTTCCGATTCACTTTTCCATCTTCACTGCATCCCTGGCTCCCTCACATTGACGAATTATCACAGAAATTGCGTAGCTATTCAATTCAATGGGTTCAATGACTTCTTCTTCTAAATCGAGTAACGTTTCTATGGAAACGACAGGATTTTTTTTTTTGGGGATACGAGTGTCTCTTTTCCAATGCACTATTCCTTCTTTACTGCATCCCTCGCTCCCTCACATTGACGAATTAACAATGAAATTGTGGCGCTATGAAATACTATTTGTTCTATGTCTTATCCTTCTAAATCGAGTAACGTTTCTATGGAATCGTCAGGATTTTCTTTTGGAATACGAGTATCTCCTTTCCGATGCACTATTCCTTCTTTACCGCATCCCTCGCTCCCTCACATTGACGAACTAACACAGAAATTCCGTCGTTATGAGATACTATGGGTTCTATAACTTCTCCTTCTAAATCGAGTAACGTTTCTATGGAAACGACAGGATGTTCTTTTGAAATACGGGTATCTCCATTCCGATGCACAATTCCATCTGTACTGCATCCCTCGCTCCCTCACATTAGCGAATTAACACAGAATATGCGTCGCTATGAAATATTATGGGTTCTATGACTTCTCCTTCTAAATCGAATAACGTTTCTATTGAAACGACAGGATTTTCTTTTGGGATACGTGTATCTCCTTTCCGATGCACTATTCCTATTTTACTGCATCCCTCGCTCCCTCACATAGACGATTTATCACAGAAATTGCGTCGCTATGGAATACTATGGGTTCAATGATTTCTCTTTCTAAATCGAGTAACATTTGTACGGAAACGAAAGGATTTTCTATTGGGGTGCGAGTATTTCATTTCCGATGCACTACTCCTTTTTTACTGCATTCCTCGCTCCCTCACAATGGCGAATTAACACAGTAATTGCGTCGGCATGAAATGCAATGTGTTTTTTATAACTTCTCCTACTAAATCGAGTAAAGTTACCACGGAAACGACAGGATTTTCTTTTGGGATAAGAGTATCTCATATCCGATGCACTATTCCTTCTTTACTGCATCCCTCGCTCCCTCACATTACAAATTAACGCAGAAATTGCGTCGCTATAAAATACTAAGGGTGCTATGACTTGTCCTTCTAATTCGAGTAACGTTTCTATGGAAACGGCAGGATTTGCTTTTGGGATGCGAGTATCTCCTCCTTGATGCACTATTCCTTCTTTACTGCATCCCTCGCTCCCTCACTTTGACGAATTAACACAGAAATGACGTCGCTATGAAATACTATGGGTTCTATGACTTCTCCTTCTAAATCGAGTAACGTTTCTACGGAAACGTCAGGACTTTCTTTTGGGATACGAGTAACTCCTTTCCGATGCACTATTCCTTTTTTACTGCATCCCTCGCTCCCTCAAATTAACAAATTAACACAGAAATTGCGTCATTATGAAATACTATTGGTTTTATGACATCCTCATCCGAGTCGTGTAACGCTTCTATGGAAACAACAGGATTTTCTTTTTGGATACGAGTATCTCCTTTCCGATGCACTACTCCGTTTTTACTGCATCCCTCGCTCCCTCACATTGTCGAATAAGCACAGAAATTGCGTCGCTACGAAATACTATGGGTTCTATTACTGCTCCTTCTAAATCGAGTAACGTTTCTATGGAAACGACAGAATTTTGTTTTGGGATACGAGTATCTCCTTCCGATGGACTATTCCTTCTATATTGCATCCCTTGCTCCCTCACATTGACGAATTAACGCAGAAATTGCGTCGCTATGAAATGCCATGGGTTCTATGACTTCTCCTTCTAAATCGAGTAACGTTTCTATGGAAACGACAGGATTTTCCTTTGGGATACGAGTATCTCCCTTCCGATGCAATATTCCGTCTTTACTGCATCCTTCGCTCCCTCACATTGACGAATTAACACAGAAATTGCGTCGCTATGAAATACTATGGGTCCTATGACTTATCCTACTAAATCGAGTAATTTTCTATGGAAACGACAGGATTTTCTTTTGGGATACGAGTATCTCCTTTCCGATGCACTATTCCTTCTTTACTGCATCCCTCGCTCCCTCACATTGACAAATTATCACAGAAATTTCGTCGCTATGGAAATCAATGGATTCAATGACTTCTTCTTCTAAATCGTGTAACGTTTCCATGGGAAAGAGAGGATTTTCTTTTAAGATACGAGTATCTCCTTTCCGACGCACTATTCCTTCTTTACTGCATTCCTCGCTCCCCCACATTGACGAATTAGCACAGAAATTGCGTCGCTATGAAATACTATGGGTTCCATGACTTCTCCTTCTAAATCGAGTAATGTTTCTATGGAAACGAGAGGATTATCTTTTGGGATAAGAGTATCTCCTTTCCGATGCACTATTAGTTCTTTACTGCATCCCTCGCTCCCTCACTTTTGCGAATATGCGCAGACATTGCGTCGCTATGATTTACTATGGGTTCTACAACTTCTCCTTCTAAATCGAGTAACGTTTTTATGGAAACGACAGGATGTTCTTTTGAAATACGAGTATCTCCCTTCCGATGCACTATTCCATCTGTACTGCATCCCTCGCTCCCTCACATTGGCGAATTAACACACAAATTGCGTCGCTATGGAATACTATGGGTTCTATGACTTCTCCTTCTAAATCGAGTAACGTTTCTATTGAAACGACAGGATTATCTTTTGGGATACGAGTATCTCCTTTCCGATGCACTATTCCTTCTTTACTGCATCCCTCGCACCCTCACATTGACGAATTAACACAGAAATGGGGTCGCTATGAAATACTATGTGATCTATGACTTTTCCTTCTAAATCGAGTAACGTTTCTATGGAAACGTCAGGAATTTCATTTCGGATACGAATATCTCTCATCCGATGCATTATTCCTTCTTTACTGCATCCCTGGCTCCCTCACATTGACGAATTATCACAGAAATTGCGTCGCTATGCAATACTATGTCTTCATTGACTTCTTCTTCGGAATCGAGTAACGTTTCTATGGAAACGAGAGGATTTTCTTTTGGTATACGAGTATCCATTTTACGATGCACTATTTCTTCTTTATTGCTTCCCTCGCTCCCCCACATTGACGAATTAACACAGAAATTGCGTCGCTATAAAAAGTTATGGGTTCTATGACTTCACCTTCTAAATCAAGTATCGATTCTATTGAAACGCCAGGATTTTCTTTTGGGATACGAGTATCTCCTTTCCGATGCACTATTCCGTTTTTACTGCATCCCTCGCTCTCTCACATTGACGAATTAACACAGAAAATGCGTCGCTATCGAATACTATGTGTTCTATTACTTCTCTTCCTAAATCGAGTAAGGTTTCTATGGAAACGACAGGATTTTCTTTTGGGATAGGACTATCTCCTTTCCGATGCAGTATTCCTTCGTTCCTGCATCCCTCGCTCCCTCACAATGACGAATTAACAATGAAATTGCGTCGCTATGAAATACTATGGGTTCTATGACTTCTCCTTCTAAATCGAGTAACGTTTCTATGGAAACGTCAGGATTTACTTTTGGGATACGAGTATATCCATTCCGAAGCACTATTCCTTCTTTACTGCATCCCTCGCTCCCTCACAATGAAGAATTAACAATGAAATTACGTCGCTATGAAATACTATGAGTTAAATGACTTCTCTTTCTAAATCGAGTAACGTTTCTATGGCAACGACAGGATTATCTTTTGGGATACGAGTATCTCCTTTCCGATGCACTATTAGTTCTTTAAAGCATCCCTCGCTCCCTCACATTGGCGAATTAACACAGAAATTGCGTCGCTATGAATTACTATGGGTTCTATTACCTCTCCTTCCAAATCGAGTAACGTTTCTATGGAAACTACAGGATTTTCTTTTGGGATACGTGTATCTCCTTTCCGATGCACTATTCCTTCTTTGCTGCATCTCTCGTTCCCTCACATTGACGATTTATCACAGAGATTGCGTCGCTATGGAATACTATGTGTTTAATGATTTCTCTCTCTAAATCGAGTAACAATTCTACGGAAACGAAAGGATTTTCATTTGGGATACGAGTATCTCCTTTCCGATGCACTATTCCTTCTTTACTTCATCCCTCTCTCCCTCACAATGACGTATTAACACAGAAATTGCGTCGTAATGAAATACTATGGGTTCTATAACTTCTCCTTCTAAATCGAGTAACGTTACTATGGAAACGACAGGATTTTCTTTTGGGATACGAGTATCTCCTTTCCGATGCACTATTCCTTCTTTACTGCATCCCTCGCTCCCTCACATTGACGAATTAACACAGAAATGGCGTCCCTATGAAGTACTATGTGATCTATGACTTCTCCTTCCGAATTGAGTAACGTTTCTATGGAAACGTCAGGATTTTCTTTTCGAAAACGAATATCTCCTTTCCGATGCATTATTCCTTCTTTACTGCATCCCTGGCTCCCTCACATTTACGAATTATCACTGAAATTGCGTCGCTATGGAATACTAAGTGTTCAATGTTTTCTCCTTCTAAATCGAGTAACGTTTCTATGGAAACGAGAGGATTTTCTTTTGGTATAGGAGTATCTCCTTTACGATGCACTATTTCTTCTTTACTGCATCGCTCGCTCTCTCACATTGGCGAATTAACATAGAAATTGCGTCGCTGTGAATTACTATGGGATCTATGACTTCTCCTTCTAAATCGAGTAACGTTTCTATGGAAAAGGCAGGATTTTCTTTTGGTATACGAGTATCTTTTCCGATGCACTATTCCTACTTTACTGCGTCCCTCGCTTACTCTCATTGGCGAATTGACACAGAAATTGCGTCGCTATGAAATACTATGGGTTCTATTTCTCCTTCTAAATCGAGTAACGTTTCCATTGAAACGACAGGATTTTCTTTTGTGATACGAGTATTTCCTTTCCGATGCACTATTCCTTCTGTACTGCATCCCTCGCTACCTCACATTGGCGAATTAACACAGAAATTGCGTCGCTATGAATTACTATGGGATCTATGACTTCTCCTTCTAAATCGAGTAACGTTTCCATGGAAACGACAGGATTTTCTTTTGAGATAGGACTATATCCTTTCCGATGCACTATCTTCGTTACTGCATCCCTCGCTCCCTCACAATGACGAATTAACAATGAAATTGCTTCGCTATGAAATACTATGGGTTCAATGACTTCTCCTTCTAAATCGAGTAACGTTTCTATGGAAAGGACAGGATTTTCTTTTGGTATACGAGTATCTCCTTTCCGATGCACTATTCCTTCTTTACTGCATCCCTCGTTCCCTGACATTGACGAATCAACACAGAAATGGCGTCGGTACGAAATACAATGGGATCTATGACTTCTCCTTCTAAATCGAGTAACGTTTCTATGGAAAAGGCAAGATTTTCTTTTGGGATACGAGTATCTCCTTTCCGATGCACTATTCCTTCTTTACTGCATCCCTCGCTCCCTCAAATTGACAAATTAACATAGAAAATGCGTCGCTATGAAATACTAATGGTTCTATGACATCCCCTTCCAAGTCGAGGAACACTTCTATGGAAACAACAGGATTTTCTTTTTGGATTCGAGTATCTCCTTTCCGATGCACTATTCCTTCTTTACTGTATTCCTCCCTCCCTCACATTGACGAATTAACACAGAAATTTCGTCGCTATGAAATACTATGGGTTCTATGACTTCTCCTTCTAAATCGTGTAACGTTTCATTGGAAACGACAGGACTTTCCTTTGGTATACGAGTATCTCTTTTCCAATGCACTATTCCTTCTTTACTGCATCCCTCGCTCCCTCACATTAACGAAATAACACTGAAATTGCGTCGCTATGAAATACTATGGGTACTATGACTCCTCCTTCTAAATCGACTAAAGTTTCTATGGAAAAGACAGGATTTTCATTTCGGATACGAATTTCTCCTTTCCGATGCACTGTTACTTCATTACTGCATCCCTGGCCCCCTCACATTGACGAATTAATCCAGAAATTGTGACGCTATGGAATACTATGTGTTCTATGACTTCTCCTTCTAAATCGAGTAACGTTTCTATGGAAACGACAGGATTTCCTTTTATGATACGAGTATCTCCTTTCCGATGCACTATTAGTTCTTTACTGCATCCCTCGCTCCCTCATGATGACGAATAAGCAGAGAAATTGCGTTGCAATGAAATACTATGAGCTCTATAACTTCTCCTTCTAAATCGAGTAACGTTTCTATGGAAACGACAGGATTTTCTATTGGGATACGAATATCTCCTTTCCGATGCACTATTCCTTCTATACTGCATCCCTTGCCACCTCACATTGACGAATTAACGCAGAAATTGCGTCGCTATGAAATACTATGGGTTCAATGACTTCTCCTTCTAAATCGAGAAACGATTCTATGGAAGCGACAGGATTTTCTTTTGGGATACGAGTATCTCCTTTTCGACGACCTACTCCTTCTTTACTGCATCCCTCCCTGCCTCACATTGACGAATTAACACAGAAATTGCGTCGCTATGAAATTCTATGTGTTCTATGTCTTCTCCTTCTAAATCGAGTAACGTTTCTATGGAAACGACAGGATTTTCTTTTGGGATACGTGTATCTCCTTTCCGATGCACTATTCCTTCTATACTGCATACCTTGCCCCCTCACATTGACGAATTAACACAGAGATTTCGTCGCTATAAAATACTGTGGGTTCTATGACTTCTCCTTCTAAATCGAGTAACGTTTCTATTGAAACGACAGGATTTTCTTTTGAGATACGAGTATCTCATTTCCGATGCCCTACTCCGTTCTTACTGCATCCCTCGCTCTCTCACATTGGCGAATTAACATAGAAATTGCGTCGCTATGAATTACTATGGGTTCTACGACTTCTCCTTCTAAATCGCGTAACATTTCTATTGAAACGACAGGATTTTCTTTTGCGATACGAGTATCTCCTTTACGATGCACTATTCCGTCATTACTGCATCACTCGCTCAATCACATTAACGAATTAACACAGAAATTGCGTCGCTATGAAATACTATGGGTTCCATGACATCTCCTTCTACATCGAGTAACGTTTCTATGGAAACGACAGAATTTTTTTTTGGGATACGACTATCTCCTTTCCGATGCACTATGCCTTCTGCACTGCATCCCTCGCTCCCTCACAATGACGAATTAACACAGAAATTGCGTCGCCATGAAAAACTATGGGTTCTATAACTTCTCCTTTTAAATCGAGTAACGTTACTATGGAAACGACAGGATTTTCTTTTGGGATAGGAGTATATCCTTTCCGATGCACTATTCCTTCTTCACTGCATCCCACGCTCCCTCACATTGGGGAATTAACACAGAAATTGCGTCGCTATGAAATACTATGGGTTCTATGACATCTCCTTCTAAATCGAGTAACGATTCTATTGAAACGACAGGATTTTCTTTTGGGATACGAGTATCTTGTTTCCGATGAACTATTCCATTTTTACTGCATCCCTCGCTCCCTCACTTTGACGAATAAGCACAGAAATTGCGTCGCTATGAAATACTATGGGTTCTACGACTTCTCCTTCTAAATCGAGTAACGTTCTATGGAAACGACGGGATTTTCATTTGGGATACAGCTATCTCCTTTCCGATGCACTATTCCTTCTGTACTGCATCCCTCACTCTCTCACATTAGAGAATTAACATAGAAATTGCGTCGCTGTGATATACTATGGGTTCTATGATCTCTCCTTCTAAAAAAAATAACGTTTCTATGGAAACGACAGGATTTTCTTTTGGTATACGAGTATCTTTTCCGATGCACTATTCCTACTTTACTGCGTCCCTCGCTTACTCACATTGGCGAATTGACACAGAAATTGCGTCGCTATGAAATACTATGGGATCTATGACTTCTCCTTCTATATCGAGTAACGTTTCCATGGAAACGACAGGATCTTCTTTTGAGATAGGACTATATCCTTTCCGATGCACCATCTTCGTTACTGCATCCCTCGCTCCCTCACAATGACGAATTAACAATGAAATTTCTTCGCTATGAAATACTATGGGTTCAATGACTTCTCCTTCTAAATCGAGTAACGTTTCTATGGAAACGACAGGATTTTCTTTTGGAATACGAGTATCTCCTTTCCGATGCACTATTCCTTCTTTACTGCATCCCTCGTTCACTCACATTGTCGAATTAACACAGAAATGGCGTGGTACGAAGTACTATGTGTTCTATGACTTCTACTTCAAAATCGAGTAACGTTTCTATGGAAAAGGCAGGATATTCTTTTGGGATACGAGTATCTCCATTCCGAGGCATTATTCCTACTTTACTGCATCCCTCGCTCCCTCACATTGACGAATTAACACAGAACTTGCGTCGCTATGAAATACTATGGGTTGTATAAATTTTTCTTCTAAATCGTGTACCGTTTCTATGGAAACGACAGGATTTTCTTTTGGAATACCAGGATCTCCTTTCCGATGCACAATTCCTTATTTACTGCATCCCTCATTCCCTCACATTGACGAAATATCGCAGAAAATTCGTCGCTATGGAATTCAATGGATTCAATGACTTCTCCTTCTAAATCGGGTAACGTTTCTATGGAAACGAAGGGACTTTCGTTTGGTATACGAGTATCTCCTTTCCGATGCACTATCAGTTCTTTACTGCATCCCTCGCATACGCACATTGACGTATAAGCACAGAAATTGCGTCGCTATGAAATACTATGGGTTCTATAACTTCTCCTTCTAAATCGAGTAACGTTTCTATGGAGACGACAGGATAATCTTTTGGCATACGAGTATCTCCTTTCCGATGCACTATTCCCGCTTTACTGCATCTCTCGCTCCCTCACATTGACCAATTAACTCGGAAATTGCGTCGCTATGAAATACAATGCGTTCTGTGACTTCTCCTTCCAAATCGAGTAACGTTTCTATAGAAACGACAGGATTTTCTTTCGGGATACCAGTATCTCCTTTCCGAAGCACTATTATTTTTCTACTGTATCACGCGCTCCCTCATATTGACAAATAAGCACAGAAATTGCGTCGCTATGAAATACTATGGGTTCTTTAATTTCTCCTTCTAACCCGAGTAACATTTCTATGGAAAGGACAGGATTTTCTTTTGGGATACGAGTATCTCCTTTACGATGCACTATTCCGTCATTACTGCATCACTCGTTCAATCACATTAACAGATTAACACAGAAATTGCGTCGCTATGAAATACTATGGGTTCCATGCCTTCTCCTTCTACATCGAGTAACGTTTCTATGGAAACGACAGGATTTTCTTTTGGGATACGAGTATATCGTTTCCGATGCATTATTCCTTCTTTACTGCATCCCTGGCTCCATCACATTGACGAATTATCACTGAAATTGCGTCGCTATGGAATACTAAGTGTTCAATGTTTTCTCCTTCTAAATCGAGTAACGTTTCTATGGAAACGAGAGGATTTTCTTTTGGTATAGGAGTATCTCCTTTCCGATGCACTATTTCTTCTTGACTGAATCGCTCGCTCCCTCACATTGACGAATTAACACAGAAATTGCGTCGCAATAAAAAGCTATGGTTTCTACGACTGCTCCCTCTAAATCGAGTAACGTTTCTATGGAAACGACAGGATTTTCTTTTGGGATACGACTATCTCCTTTCCGATGCACTATTCCTTCTGTACTGCATCCCACGCTCCCTCACATTGGCGTATTAACACAGAAATTGTGTCGCTATGAAATACTATGGGTTCTATGACTTCTCCTTCTAAATCGTGTAACGATTCTATTGAAACGACAGGATTTTCTTTTGGGATACGAGTATCTTGTTTCCGATGCACTATTCCGTTTTTACTGCATCCCTCGCTCCCTCACTCTGACGAATAAGCACAGAAATTGCGTCGCTATGAAATGCTATGGGTTCCACGACTTCCCCTTCTAAATCGAGTAACGTTTCTATGGAAACGACTGGATTTTATTTTAAGATGCGACTATCTCCTTTCCGATGCACTATTCCTTCTGTACTGCATCCTTCGCTCCCTCACATTGTCGAATTAACTCAGAAATTGCGTGGCTATGATATATTACGGGTTCTATGACTTCTCCTTCTAAATCGAGTAACGTTTCTATGGAAACGACGGGATTTTCTTTTGGGATACAGCTATCTCCTTTCCGATGCACTATTCCTTCTGTACTGCGTCCCTCGCTCTCTCACATTCGCGAATTAACATAGAAATTGCGTCGCTGTGATATACTATGGGTTCTATGACCTCTCCTTCAAATCAAATAACGTTTCTATGGAAACGACAGGATTTTCATTTGGTATACGAGTATCTTTTCCGATGCACTATTCCTACTTTACTGCGTCCCTCGCTTACTCACATTGGCGAATAGACACAGAAATCGCGTCGCTATGATATACTATGGGTTCTATTTCTCCTTCTAAGTCGAGTAACGTTTCCATTGAAACGACAGGATTTTCTTTTGGGATACGAGTATTTCCTTTCCGATGCACTATTCCTTCTGTACGTCATCCCTCGCTACCTCACATTGGCGAATTACCATAGAAATTGCGTCGCTATGAAATACTATGGGATCTATGACTTCTCCTTCTAAAACGAGTAACGTTTCTATGGAAACGACAGGATTTTCTTTTGAGATAGGACTATATCCTTTCCGATGCACTATCTTCGTTACTGCATCCCTCGCTCCCTCACAATGACGAATTGACAATGAAATTGCTTCGCTATGAAATAGTATGGGTTCAATGACTTCTCCTTCTAAATCGAGTAACGTTTCTATGGAAAAGTCAGGATTTACTTTTGGGATACGAGTATCTCCTTTCCGGAGCACTATTCCTTCTTTACTGCATCCCTCGCTCCCTCACATTGACGAATTAACACAGAAATTGCGTCGCCATGAAGTACTATTGGTTCTAAGACACCTCCCTCTAAATCGAGTAGCGTTTCAATGGAAACGACAGGATTTTCTATTGGGATACGAGTATCTCCTTTCCATTGCTCTATTCCATCTTTAATGCATCCCCCGCTCAATCACATTAACGAATTAACACAGAATTTGTGTGGCTATGAAATACTATGGGTTCCATGACTTCTCCTTCTACATCAAGTGGCGTTTCTATGGAAACGAAAGGATTTTCTTTTGGGATACGAGTATCTCCTTTCCGATGCACTATTAGTTCTTTACTGCATCCCTCGCTTCCTCACATTGAAGAATAAGAACAGGAATTGCGCCGCTGTGAATTACTATGGGTTCTACAACTTCTCCTTTCAAATCGAGTTACGTTTCTATGGAAACGACAGGATTTTCTTTTGGGATACGAGTATCTCCTTTCCGATGCTCTATTCCTTCTTTACTGCATCCCTCGCTCAATCACATTAACGAATTAACACAGAAATTGTGTCGCTATGAAATACTATGGGTTCCATGACATCTCCTTCTACATCAAGTAGCGTTTCAATGGAAACGACAGGATTTTCTTTTGGGATACGAGTATCTCCTTTCCTATGCACTATTCCTTCTTTACTGCATGCCTCGCTCCCTCACATTGACGAATTAACACAGAGATTGCGCCGCTATGATATACTGTGGGCTCTATGACTTATCCTTGTAAATCGAGTAACGTTTCTATGGAGACGACAGGATTTTCTTTTGTGATACGAGTATCTCCTTTCCGATGCGCTATTAGTTCTTTACTGGTTCCCTCGCTTCCTCACACTGACGAATAAGCACAGAAATTGCGCCGCTGTGAAAAACTGTGGTTTCTATAACTTCTCCTTTCAAATCGAGTAACGTTTCTATGGAAACGACAGGATTTTCTTTTGGGATTCGAGTATCTCCTTTCTGATGCACTATTCCTTCTTTACTGCATCCCTCGCTCCCTCACATTGACGAATTAACGCAGAAATTGCGTCGCTATGAAATACTATGTGTTCTATGAATTCTCCTTCTAAATCGAGTAACGTTTTTATGGAAACGACAGGTTTTTCTTTCGCGATACCAGTCTCTCCTTTCCGAAGCACTATTATTTTTCTACTGCATCACGCGCTCCCTCACATTGACGAATAAGCACAGAAATTGCGTCGCTATGAAATACAATGGGTTCTTTAATTTCACCTTCTAAATCGAGTAACATTTCAATGGAAAGGACAGGATTTTCTTTTCGGATACGAGTATCTCATTTCCGATGCACTATTTCTTCTTTACTGAATCCCTTGCTCCCTCACATTGACGAATTAAAACAGAAATTGCGTCGCTATGAAATACAATGGGTTCTATGTCTTCTCCTTCTAAATCGAGTAACGTTTCTATTGAAACGACAGGATTTTCTTTTGGGATACGAGTATCTCATTTCCGATGCACTACTCCGTCTTGACTGCATCTGTCGCTCCCTCACATTGGCGAATTAACATAGAAATAGCGTCGCTATGAAATACTATTGGTTCTACGACTTCTCCTTCTAAATCGAGTAACGTTTCTATTGAAACGACAAGATTTTCCTTTGGGATACGAGTATCTTCTTTCCGATGCACTATTCCGTCATTACGCATCACTCTCTCAATCACATTAACGAATTAACACAGAAATTGCGTCGCTATGAAATACTATGGGTTCCATGACTTCTCCTTCTACATCGAGTAACGTTTCTATGGAAACGAAAAGATTTTCTTTTGGTATACGAGTATCTCCTTTCCGATGCACTATTAGTTCTTTACTGCATCCTTTGCTTCCTCACATTGAAGAATAAGCACAGAAATTGCGCCGCTGTGAAATACTAGGTGTTCTATGACTTCTCCTCCTAAATCGAGTAACGTTTCCGTGGAAACGACAGGATTTTCTATCGGGATACGAGTATCTCCTTTCCGAAGCACTATTATTTTTCTACTGCATAACGCGCTCCCTCACATTGACGAATAAGCACAGACATTTCGTCGCTATAAAATACTGTGGGTTCTATGACTTCTCCTTCTAAATCGAGTAACGTTTCTATTGAAACGACAGGATTTTCTTTTGGGATACGAGTATCTCATTTCCGATGCACTACTCCGTCTTTACTGCATCCCTCGCTCCCTCACATTGGCGAATTAACATAGAAATTGCGTCGCTATGAAATACTATGGGTTCTACGACTTCTCCTTCTAAATCGAGTAACGTTTCTATTGAAACGGCAGGATTTTCCTTTGGGATTTGAGTATCTCTTTTCCGATGCACTATTCCGTCATAACTGCATCACTCGCTCAATCACATTAACGAATTAACACAGAAATTGCGTAGCTATGAAATACTATGGGTTCCATGACTTCTCCTTCTACATCGAGTAACGTTTCTATGAAAACGACAGGATATTCTTTTGGGATACGACTATCTCCTTTCCGATGCACTATGCCTTCTGCACTGCATCCCTCGCTCCCTCACATTGGCGAATTAACACGGAAATTGCGTCGTTATGAAATACTATGGGTTCTATGACTTCTCTTTGTAAATCGAGTAACGTTTCTATTGAAACGACAGGATTTTCTTTTGGGATACGAGTATCTCCTTCCGATGCACTATTCCGTCTTTACTGCATCCCTCGCTCCCTCACATTGACGAGGTAACACTGAAATTGCGTCGTTATGAAATACTATTGATTTCATGACTTCTCCTTTTACATCGAGTAACGTTTCTATGGAAAGGACAGGATTTTCTTTTGGGATACGAGTATCTCCTTTCCGATGCACTATTAGTTCTTTACTGCATCCCTCGCTTCCTCACATTGAAGAATAGGCACAGAAATTGCGCCGCTGTGAAATACTATGGGTTCTATAATTTCTCCTTTCAAATCGAGTAACGTTTCTATGGAAACGACAGGATTTTCTTTTGGGATACGAGTATCCTCTTCCCGATGCACTATTCCTTCTTTACTGCATCCCTCGCTCCCTTACATTGTCGAATTGACGCAGAAATTGCGCCTCTATGAAATACTATGGGTTCTATGACTTCTCCTTCTAAATCGAATAACGTTTCTATGGAAACGACAGGATTTTCTTTTGGGATACGTGTATCTCCTTTCCGAAGCACTATTCCGTCTTTGCTGCACATCTCCCTCCCTCACATCGACGAATTAACACAGAGATTGCGTCGCGATGAAATACTATGGGTTCTATGACTTATCCTTCTATATCGAGTAACGTTTCTATGGAGACGACAGGATTTTCTTTTGGGATACGAGTACCTCCTTTCCGATGGACTATTCCTTCTTTACTGCATCCCTCGCTCCCTCACATTCAATAGTTAACACAGAAATTTCGTGGCTATGAAACACTATGGGTTCTATGACTGCTCCTTCCAAACCGAGTAATGTTTCTATTGAAACGACAGAATTTTCTTTTGGGATACGAGTTTCTAATTTCCGATGCACAATTCCGTCTATACTGCATCCCTCGCTCCCTCACATTGACGAATTAACACAGAAAATGCGTCGCTATGAAATACTATGGGTTCCTTGACTTCTCCTTCTAAATCGAGTAACGTTTCTATGGAAACGACGGGATTTTCTTTTGTGATACGACTATCGCCTTTCCGATGCACTAATCCTTCTGTACTGCATCCCTCGCTCACTCACATTGACGAAATAACACAGAGATTTCGACGCTATAAAATACTGTGGGTTCTATGACTTCTCCTTCTAAATCGCGTAACGTTTCTATTGAAACGACAGGAATTTCTTTTGGGATACGAGTATCTCCTTTCCGATGCACTATGCCTTCAGTACTGCATCCCTCGCTCCCTCACATTGGCGAATTAACACGGAAATTGCGTCGCTATTAAATACTATGGGTTCTATGACTTCTCTTTCTAAATCGAGTAACGTTTCTGTTGAAACGACAGGATTTTCTTTTATAATACGAGTATCGCCTTCCGATGCACTATTCCGTCTTTACTGCATCCCTCGCTCCCTCACATTGACGAAATAACACAGAAATTGCGTCGCTATGAAATACTCTTGGTTCCATGACTTCTCCTTTTACATCGAGTAACGTTTCTATGGAATCGACAGGATTTTCTTTGGTATTCGAGTATCTCCTTTCCGATGCACCATTAGTTCTTTACTGCATCCCTCGCTTCCTCACATTGAAGAATAAGCACAGAAATTGCGCCGCTGTGAAATACTATGGGTTGTATAACTTCTCCTTTCAAATCGAGTAACGTTTCTATGGAAACGACAGGATTTTCTTTTGGGATACGAGTATCTCCTTTCCGATGCACTATTATTTCTTTACTGCATCCCTCGCTCCCTTACATTGACGAATTAACGCAGAAATTGCGCCGCTATGAAATACTATGGGTTCTATGACTTCTCCTTCTAAATCGAATAACGTTTCTATGGAAACGACATGATTTTCTTTTGGGATAGGAGTATCTCCTTTCCGAAGCACTATTCCGTCTTTGCTGCATCTCTCGCTCCCTCACATTGACGAATTAACACAGAAATTGCGTCGCGATGAAATACTATGGTTTCTATGACTTCTCCTTCTATATCGAGTAACGTTTCTATGGAGACGACAGGATTTTCATTTGGGATACGAGTATCTCCTTTCCGATGGACTATTCCTTCTTTACTGCGTCCCTCGCTCCCTCACATTCAATAGTTAACACAGAAATTGCGTGGCTATGAAATACCATGGGTTCTATGACTTCTCCTTCCAAACCGAGTAACGTTTCTATTGAAACGACAGAATTTTCTTTTGGGGTACGAGTTTCTAATTTCCGATGCACAATTCCGTCCTTACTGCATCCCTCGCTCCCTCACATTGACGAATTAACACAGAAATTGCGTCGCTATGAAATACTATGGGTGTCATGACTTCTCCTTCTAAATCGAGTAACGATTCTATGGAAACGACAGGATTTTCTTTTGGGATACGACTATCTCCTTTCCGATGCACTATGCCTTCTTTACTGCAATCCTCGCTCCCTCATACTGACGAATTAACTCAGAAATATCGTCGCTATGAAATTCTATGGGTTCTATGTCTTCTCCTTCTAAATCGAGTAACGTTCCTATGGAAACGACAGGATTTTCTTTTGGGATACGACTATCTCCTTTCCGATGCACTATTCCTTCTCTACTGCATCCCTCGCTCCCTCACATTGACGAATTAACACAGAAATTGCGTCGCTATTTAAAACTATTGGTTATAGGACACCTCCTTCTAAATCGAACAACGTTTCAATGGAAACGACATGATTTCCTTTTGGGATACGAGTATCTCCTTCCCGATGCACTACTCCTTCTTTACTGCATCCCTCGCTCCCTCACATTGACGAATTAACACAGAGATTGCGTCGCTATGAAATACTGTGGGTTCTATGACTTCTCCTTCTAAATTGAGTAACATTTCTATTTAAACGACAGGATTTTCTTTTGGGATATGAGTATCTCCTTTCCGATGCACTATTCCGTCTTTACTGCGCCCCTCGCTCCCTCACATTGACTAATTAACACAGAAATTGCGTCGCTATGAAATACTATGGGTTCTATGACATCCCCTTCTAAATCGAGTAACGTTTCTATTAAAACGACAGGATTTTCTTTTGGGATACAAGTAACTCCTTTCCGAAGCACTACTCCGTCTTTTCTGCATCTCTCGCTCCCTCACACTGAAGAATTAACACTGAAATTGCGTCGCTATGAAATACTGTGGGTTCTATGACTTCTCATTCTAAACCGAGTAACGTTTCTATTGAAACGACAGGATTTCCTTTTGGGATAGGAGTCTCTCCTTTCCGATGCACTATTCCGTCTTTACTGCATCCCTCGCTCCCTCACATTGACGAATTAACACAGGAATTTCGTCGCTGAAAAACTATGGGTTCCATGAATTCTCCGTCTAAATCGAGTAATATTTCTATGGAAACGAGAGGATTATCTTTTGGGATACGAGTATCTCCTTTCCGATGCACTATTAGTTCATTACTGCATCCCTCGCTCCCACACAATGACGAATAAACACAGAAATTGCGACGCTATGAAATAGTATTACTTCTCCTTCTAAATCAAGTAACGTTTCTATGGAAACGACAGGATTTTCTTTTGGGATACGAGTATCTCATTTCCGTTGCACAATTCCGACTTTACTGCATCCCTCGCTCCCTAACATTGACGAATTAACACAGAAATTGCATCGCTATGAAATACTATGGGTTCTATGACTTCTCCTTCAAAATCGGGTAACGTTTCTATGGAAACGACGGGATTTTCTTTTGGGATACGACTATCGCCTTTCCGATGCACTAATCCTTATGTACTGTATCCCTCGCTTCCTCACATTGGCGAATTAACACAGAAATTGCTTCGCTATGAAATAATATGTGTTCTATGGCTTCTCCTTCTAAATCGAGTAACGTTTCTATTGAAACGACAGGATTTTCTTTTGGGATACGAGTATCTCCTTTCTGATGCACTATTAGTTCTTTACTGCATCCCTCGCTCCCTCACATTGGCGAATAAACACAGGAATTGCGTCGCTGAAATACTATGGTTTCCATGAATTCTCCGTCTAAATCGAGTAATATTTCTATGGAAACGAGAGGATTATCTTTTGGGATACGAGTATCTCCTTTCCGATGCACTATTAGTTCATTACTGCATCCCTCGATCCCGTACATTGACGAATAAACACAGAAATTGCGACGCTATGAAATAGTATGGGTTCTGTTACTTCTCCTTCTAAATCGAGTAACGTTTCTATGGAAACGACAGGAATTTCTTTTGGGATATGAGTATCTCATTTCCAATGCACAATTCCTTCTTTACTGCATCTCTCGCTCCCTCACATTGTCAAATTAGCGCAGAACTTGCGTCGCTATGAAATACTATGGGTTCTATGACTTCTCCTTCTAAATCGAGTAACGTTTCAATTGAAACGAATGGATTTTGTTTTGGTATACGAGTATCTCCTTTCCGATGCACTAATCCTTCTTTACTGCCTCCCTGGCTTCCTCTCATTGACGAATTATCACAGAAATTGCATCGCTATGGAATACTATGTGTTCAATGACTTCTCCTTCTTAATCGAGTAACGTTTCAATGGAAACGACAGGATTTTCTTTTGGGATACGAGTATCTCCTTTCCGTTGCACAATTCCTTCTTTACTGCATCCCTCGCTCCCTAACATTGACGAATTAACACAGACATTGCGTCGCTATGAAATACTGGGGGTTCTATGGCTCATCCTTCTAAATCGAGTAACGTTTCTATGGGAACGAGAGGATTTTCTTTTGGTATACGAGTATCTACGTTCCGACGCACTATTCCTTCTTTACTGCATCCCTCGGTCCCTCACATTGACGAATTAACACAGAAATTGCATCGCTATGAAATACTATGGGTTCTATGACTTCTCCTTCTAAATCGAGTAACGTTTCTCTTGAAACGACAGGATTTTCTTTTGGGATACGAGTATCTCCTTTTCGATGCACTATTCCGTCTTTACTGCATCCCTCGCTCCCTCACATTGACGAAATAACACAGAATATGCGTCCCTATGAGGTACAATGGGTTCCATGACATCTCCTTCTAAATCGAGTAACGTTTCTATGGAAACGACAGGATTTTCTTTTGGGATACGAGTATCTCCTTTCTGATGCACTATTAGTTCTTTACTGCATCCCTCGCTCCCTCACATTGACGAATTAACACAGGAATTGCGTCGCTGAAATACTATGGGTTCCATGAATTCTCCGTCTAAATCGAGTAATATTTCTATGGAAACGAGAGGATTATCTTTTGGGATACGAGTATCTCCTTTCCGATGCACTATTAGTTCATTACTGCATCCCTCGATCCCGCACATTGACGAATAAACACAGAAATTGCGACGCTATGAAATAGTATGGGTTCTATTACTTCTCCTTCTAAATCGAGTAACGTTTCTATGGAAACGACAGGAATTTCTTTTGGGATATGAGTATCTCATTTCCAATGCAAGATTCCTTCTTTACTGCATCTCTCGCTCCCTCACATTGACAAATTAGCGCAGAACTTGCGTCGCTATGAAATACTATGGGTTCTATGACTTCTCCTTCTAAATCGAGTAACGTTTCAATTGAAACGAATGGATTTTGTTTTGATATACGAGTATTTCCTTTCGGATGCACTATTCCTTCTTTACTGCCTCCCTGGCTCCCACTCACTGACAAATTATCACAGAAATTGCATCGCTATGGAATACTATGTGTTCAATGACTTCTCCTTCTTAATCGAGTAACGTTTCAATGGAAACGACAGGATTTTCTTTTGGGATACGAGTATCTCCTTTCCGTTCCACAATTCCTTCTTTACTGCATCCCTCGCTCCCTAACATTGACGAATTAACACAGAGATTGCGTCGCTATGAAATACTGGGGGTTCTATGGCTCATCCTTCTAAATCGAGTAACGTTTCTATGGGAACGAGAGGATTTTCTTTTGGTATACGAGTATCTCCTTTCCGATGCACTAATCCTTCTGTACTGCATCCCTCGCTTCCTCACATTGGCGAATTAACACAGATATTGCGTCGCTATGAAATACTATGTGTTCTATGACTTCTCCTTCTAAATCGAGTAACGTTTCTCTTGAAACGAGAGGATTTTCTTTTGGGATACGAGTATCTCCTTTCCGATGCACTATTCCGTCTTTACTGCATCCCTCGTTCCCTCACATTGACGAAATAACACAGAAATTGCGTCCCTATGAAGTATTAAGGGTTCCATGACATCTCCTTCTAAATCGAGTAACTTTTCTATGGAAACGACAGGATTTTCTTTTGGGATACGAGTATCTCCTTTCCGTTGCACAATTCCTTCTTTACTGCATCAATCGCTCCCTAACATTGACGAATTAACACAGAGATTGCGTCGCTATGAAATACTGTGGATTCTATGGCTCATCCTTCTAAATCGTGTGACGTTTCAATGGAAACGAGCGGATATTCTTTTGGTATACGAGTATCTCCTTTCCGATGCACCATTAGTTCTTTACTGCATCCCTCGCTACCTCACATTGAAGAATAAGCACAAATATTGCGCCGCTGTGAAATACTATGGGTTCTATAACTTCTCCTTTCAAATCGACTAACGTTTCTATTGAAACGACAGAATTTTCTTTTGGGATACGAGTTTCTAATTTCCGATGCACAATTCCGTCCTTACTTCATCCCTCGCTCCCTCACATTGACGAATTAACCCAGAAATTGCGTCGCTATGAAATACTATGGGTTCCATGACTTCTCCTTCTAAATCGAGTAACGTTTCTAGGGAAACGACAGGATTTTCTTTTGGGATACGAGTATCTCCTTTCCGTTGCACAATTCCTTCTTTACTGCATTCCTCGCTCCCTCACATTGACGAATAAGCACAGACATTGCGTCGCTGTGAAATACTATCGGTTTTATAACCTCTCCTTCTAAATCAAATAACGTTTCTATGGAAACGACAGGATTTTCTTTTGGGATACGACTATCTCCTTTCCGATGCACTATTCCTTCTTTAGTGCATCCCTCGCTCCCTCACATTGACAAATTAACGCAGAAACTGCGTCGCTATGAAATACTATGGGTTCTATGATTCTCCCTCTAAATCGAGTAACGTTACTATGGAGACGACAGGATTTTCTTTTGGGATACGAGTATCACCTTTCTGAAGCACTATTCTACCTTTTTTCTGCATCCCTCGCTCTCTCACATTGACGAATTAACACAGCAATTGCGTCGCTATGAAATATTATGGGTTCCATGACGCCTCCTTCTAAATCGAGTAACGATTCTATGGAAACGACAGGATTTTCTTTTGGGATACGACTATCTCCTTTCCGATGCACTATTCCGTCTCTACTGCATCCCTCCCTCCCTTACATTCACGAAATAACACAGAAATAGCGTGGCTATGATATACTATGGGTTCTATGACTTCTCATTCTAAAACGAGTATCGTTTCTATTGTAACGACAGGATTTCCTTTTGGGATAGGAGTCTCTCCTTTCCGATGCACCATTAGTTCATTGCTGCATCCCTCGCTCCCGCACATTGACGAATGAACACTGAAATTGCGACGCTATGAAATAGTATGGGTTCTATTACTTCTCCTTCTAAATCGAGTAACGTTTCTATGGAAACGACAGGAATTTCTTTTGGGATATGAGTATCTCATTTCCAATGCACAATTCCTTCTTTACTGCATGTCTCGCTCCCCCACATTGACAAATTAACGCAGAACTTGCGTCGCTATGAAATACTATGGGTCCTATGACTTCTCCTTCTAAATCGAGTAACGTTTCAATTGAAACGAATGGATTTTGTTTTGGTATACGAGTATCTCCTTTCCGATGCACTATTCCTTCTTTACTGCATCCCTCGCTCCCTAACATTGAGGAATTAACACAGAGATTGCGTCGCTATGAAATACTGGGGGTTCTATGGCTCATCCTTCTAAATCGAGTAACGTTTCTATGGGAACGAGAGGAATTTCTTTTGGTACACGAGTATATCCTTTCCGACGCACTATTCCTTCTTTACTGCATCCCTCGCTCCCTCACATTGACGAATTAACACAGAGATTGCGTCGCTATGAAATACAGTGGGTTCTATGACTTCTCCTTCAAAATCGAGTAACATTTCTATTTAAACGACATGATTTTCTTTTGGTATAGGAGTATCTCCTTTCCCATGCACTATTTCTTCTTGACTGAATCGCTCGCTCCCTCACATTGACGAATTAACACAGAAATTGCGTCGCAATAAAAAGCTATGGTTTCTACGACTGCTCCCTCTAAATCGAGTAACGTTTCTATGGAAACGACAGGATTTTCTTTTGGGATACGACTATCTCCTTTCCGATGCACTATTCCTTCATTACTGCATCCCTCGCTCCCTCACATTGATGAATTAACACAGATATGGCGTTGCTATGAATTACTGTGGGTTCTATGACTTCTCCTTCTAAATCGAGTAACGATTCTATTGAAACGACAGGATTTTCTTTTGGGATACGAGTACCTTGTTTCCGATGCACTATTCCGTTTTTACTGCATCCCTCGCTCCCTCACTCTGAAGAATAAGCACAGAAATTGCGTCGCTATGAAATGCTATGGGTTCCACGACTTCCCCTTCTAAATCGAGTAACGTTTCTATGGAAACGACTGGATTTTATTTTAAGATGCGACTATCTCCTTTCCGATGCACTATTCCTTCTGTACTGCATCCTTCGCTCCCTCACATTGTCGAATTAACTCAGAAATTGCGTGGCTATGATATATTACGGGTTCTATGACTTCTCCTTCTAAATCGAGTAACGTTTCTATGGAAACGACGGGATTTTCTTTTGGGATACAGCTATCTCCTTTCCGATGCACTATTCCTTCTGTACTGCGTCCCTCGCTCTCTCACATTCGCGAATTAACATAGAAATTGCGTCGCTGTGATATACTATGGGTTCTATGACCTCTCCTTCAAATCAAATAACGTTTCTATGGAAACGACAGGATTTTCATTTGGTATACGAGTATCTTTTCCGATGCACTATTCCTACTTTACTGCGTACCTCGCTTACTCACATTGGCGAATAGACACAGAAATCGCGTCGCTATGATATACTATGGGTTCTATTTCTCCTTCTAAGTCGAGTAACGTTTCCATTGAAACGACAGGATTTTCTTTTGGGATACGAGTATTTCCTTTCCGATGCACTATTCCTTCTGTACGTCATCCCTCGCTACCTCACATTGGCGAATTACCATAGAAATTGCGTCGCTATGAAATACTATGGGATCTATGACTTCTCCTTCTAAAACGAGTAACGTTTCTATGGAAACGACAGGATTTTCTTTTGAGATAGGACTATATCCTTTCCGATGCACTATCTTCGTTACTGCATCCCTCGCTCCCTCACAATGACGAATTGACAATGAAATTGCTTCGCTATGAAATAGTATGGGTTCAATGACTTCTCCTTCTAAATCGAGTAACGTTTCTATGGAAAAGTCAGGATTTTCTTTTGGGATACGAGTATCTCCTTTCCGATGCACAATTCCGTATTTACTGCATCCCTCGCTCCCTCACATTGACGAATTAACACAGAAATTGCGTCGCTATGAAGTACTATTGGTTCTAAGACACCTCCCTCTAAATCGAGTAGCGTTTCAATGGAAACGACAGGATTTTCTATTGGGATACGAGTATCTCCTTTCCATTGCTCTATTCCATCTTTAATGCATCCCCCGCTCAATCACATTAACGAATTAACACAGAATTTGTGTGGCTATGAAATACTATGGGTTCCATGACTTCTCCTTCTACATCAAGTAGCGTTTCTATGGAAACGAAAGGATTTTCTTTTGGGATACGAGTATCTCCTTTCCGATGCACTATTAGTTCTTTACTGCATCCCTCGCTTCCTCACATTGAAGAATAAGAACAGGAATTGCGCCGCTGTGAATTACTATGGGTTCTACAACTTCTCCTTTCAATTCGAGTTACGTTTCTGTGGAAACGACAGGATTTTCTTTTGGGATACGAGTATCTCCTTTCCGATGCTCTATTCCTTCTTTACTGCATCCCTCGCTCAATCACATTAACGAATTAACACAGAAATTGTGTCGCTATGAAATACTATGGGTTCCATGACATCTCCTTCTACATCAAGTAGCGTTTCAATGGAAACGACAGGATTTTCTTTTGGGATACGAGTATCTCCTTTCCGATGCACTATTCCTTCTTTACTGCATGCCTCGCTCCCTCACATTGACGAATTAACACAGAGATTGCGCCGCTATGATATACTGTGGGCTCTATGACTTATCCTTGTAAATCGAGTAACGTTTCTATGGAGACGACAGGATTTTCTTTTGTGATACGAGTATCTCCTTTCCGATGCGCTATTAGTTCTTTACTGGTTCCCTCGCTTCCTCACACTGACGAATAAGCACAGAAATTGCGCCGCTGTGAAAAACTGTGGTTTCTATAACTTCTCCTTTCAAATCGAGTAACGTTTCTATGGAAACGACAGGATTTTCTTTTGGGATTCGAGTATCTCCTTTCTGATGCACTATTCCTTCTTTACTGCATCCCTCGCTCCCTCACATTGACGAATTAACGCAGAAATTGCGTCGCTATGAAATACTATGTGTTCTATGAATTCTCCTTCTAAATCGAGTAACGTTTTTATGGAAACGACAGGTTTTTCTTTCTCGATACCAGTATCTCCTTTCCGAAGCACTATTATTTTTCTACTGCATCACGCGCTCCCTCACATTGACGAATAAGCACAGAAATAGCGTCGCTATGAAATACAATGGGTTCTTTAATTTCACCTTCTAAATCGAGTAACATTTCAATGGAAAGGACAGGATTTTCTTTTCGGATACGAGTATCTCATTTCCGATGCACTATTTCTTCTTTACTGAATCCCTTGCTCCCTCACATTGACGAATTAAAACAGAAATTGCGTCGCTATGAAATACAATGGGTTCTATGTCTTCTCCTTCTAAATCGAGTAACGTTTCTATTGAAACGACAGGATTTTCTTTTGGGATACGATTATCTCCCTTCCGATGCACAATTCCTTCTTTACTGCATCCCTCGCTACCTCATATTGACGAATTAACACAGAAATTGCGTCGCTATGAAAAACTGTTGGTTCTAGGACACATCCTTCTAAATCGGGTAACGTTTCAATCGAAACGACAGGATTTCCTTTTGGGATACGTGTATCTCCTTTCCGATGCACTATTCCTTCTTTACTGCATACCTCGCTCCCTCACATTGACGAATTAACACAGAGATTTCGTCGCTATAAAATACTGTGGGTTCTATGACTTCTCTTTCTAAATCGAGTAACGTTTCTATTGAAACGACAGGATTTTCTTTTGGGATACGAGTATCTCATTTCCGATGCACTACTCCGTCTTTACTGCATCTGTCGCTCCCTCACATTGGCGAATTAACATAGAAATTGCGTCGCTATGAAATACTATTGGTTCTACGACTTCTCCTTCTAAATCGAGTAACGTTTCTATTGAAACGACAAGATTTTCCTTTGGGATACGAGTATCTTCTTTCCGATGCACTATTCCGTCATTACGCATCACTCTCTCAATCACATTAACGAATTAACACAGAAATGGCGTCGCTATGAAATACTATGGGTTCCATGACTTCTCCTTCTACATCGAGTAACGTTTCTATGGAAACGAAAAGATTTTCTTTTGGTATACGAGTATCTCCTTTCCGATGCACTATTAGTTCTTTACTGCATCCTTTGCTTCCTCACATTGAAGAATAAGCACAGAAATTGCGCCGCTGTGAAATACTAGGTGTTCTATGACTTCTCCTCCTAAATCGAGTAACGTTTCCGTGGAAACGACAGGATTTTCTATCGGGATACGAGTATCTCCTTTCCGAAGCGCTATTATTTTTCTACTGCATAACGCGCTCCCTCACATTGACGAATAAGCACAGACATTTCGTCGCTATAAAATACTGTGGGTTCTATGACTTCTCCTTCTAAATCGAGTAACGTTTCTATTGAAACGACAGGATTTTCTTTTGGGATACGAGTATCTCATTTCCGATGCACTACTCCGTCTTTACTGCATCCCTCGCTCCCTCACATTGGCGAATTAACATAGAAATTGCGTCGCTATGAAATTCTATGGGTTCTACGACTTCTCCTTCTAAATCGAGTAACGTTTCTATTGAAACGGCAGGATTTTCCTTTGGGATTTGAGTATCTCTTTTCCGATGCACTATTCCGTCATAACTGCATCACTCGCTCAATCACATTAACGAATTAACACAGAAATTGCGTAGCTATGAAATACTATGGGTTCCATGACTTCTCCTTCTACATCGAGTAACGTTTCTATGAAAACGACAGGATATTCTTTTGGGATACGACTATCTCCTTTCCGATGCACTATGCCTTCTGCACTGCATCCCTCGCTCCCTCACATTGGCGAATTAACACGCAAATTGCGTCGTTATGAAATACTATGGGTTCTATGACTTCTCTTTGTAAATCGAGTAACGTTTCTATTGAAACGACAGGATTTTCTTTTGGGATACGAGTATCTCCTTCCGAAGCACTATTCCGTCTTTACTGCATCCCTCGCTCCCTCACATTGACGAGGTAACACTGAAATTGCGTCGTTATGAAATACTATTGATTTCATGACTTCTCCTTTTACATCGAGTAACGTTTCTATGGAAAGGACAGGATTTTCTTTTGGGATACAAGTATCTCCTTTCCGATGCACTATTAGTTCTTTACTGCATCCCTCGCTTCCTCACATTGAAGAATAGGCACAGAAATTGCGCCGCTGTGAAATACTATGGGTTCTATAATTTCTCCTTTCAAATCGAGTAACGTTTCTATGGAAACGACAGGATTTTCTTTTGGGATACGAGTATCCTCTTCCCGATGCACTATTCCTTCTTTACTGCATCCCTCGCTCCCTTACATTGTCGAATTGACGCAGAAATTGCGCCTCTATGAAATACTATGGGTTCTATGACTTCTCCTTCTAAATCGAATAACGTTTCTATGGAAACGACAGGATTTTCTTTTGGGATACGTGTATCTCCTTTCCGAAGCACTATTCCGTCTTTGCTGCACATCTCCCTCCCTCACATCGACGAATTAACACAGAGATTGCGTCGCGATGAAATACTATGGGTTCTATGACTTCTCCTTCTATATCGAGTAACGTTTCTATGGAGACGACAGGATTTTCTTTTGGGATACGAGTACCTCCTTTCCGATGGACTATTCCTTCTTTACTGCATCCCTCGCTCCCTCACATTCAATAGTTAACACAGAAATTTCGTGGCTATGAAATACTATGGGTTCTATGACTTCTCCTTCCAAACCGAGTAACGTTTCTATTGAAACGACAGAATTTTCTTTTGGGATACGAGTTTCTAATTTCCGATGCACAATTCCGTCTATACTGCATCCCTCGCTCCCTCACATTGACGAATTAACACAGAAAATGCGTCGCTATGAAATACTATGGGTTCCTTGACTTCTCCTTCTAAATCGAGTAACGTTTCTATGGAAACGACGGGATTTTCTTTTGTGATACGACTATCGCCTTTCCGATGCACTAATCCTTCTGTACTGCATCCCTCGCTCACTCACATTGACGAATTAACACAGAGATTTCGACGCTATAAAATACTGTGGGTTCTATGACTTCTCCTTCTAAATCGCGTAACGTTTCTATTGAAACGACAGGAATTTCTTTTGGGATACGAGTATCTCCTTTCCGATGCACTATGCCTTCAGTACTGCATCCCTCGCTCCCTCACATTGGCGAATTAACACGGAAATTGCGTCGCTATTAAATACTATGGGTTCTATGACTTCTCTTTCTAAATCGAGTAACGTTTCTGTTGAAACGACAGGATTTTCTTTTATGATACGAGTATCGCCTTCCGATGCACTATTCCGTCTTTACTGCATCCCTCGCTCCCTCACATTGACGAAATAACACAGAAATTGCGTCGCTATGAAATACTCTTGGTTCCATGACTTCTCCTTTTACATCGAGTAACGTTTCTATGGAAACGACAGGATTTTCTTTGGTATTCGAGTATCTCCTTTCCGATGCACCATTAGTTCTTTACTGCATCCCTCGCTTCCTCACATTGAAGAATAAGCACAGAAATTGCCCCGCTGTGAAATACTATGGGTTCTATAACTTCTCCTTTCAAATCGAGTAACGTTTCTATGGAAACGACAGGATTTTCTTTTGGGATACGAGTATCTCCTTTCCGATGCACTATTATTTCTTTACTGCATCCCTCGCTCCCTTACATTGACGAATTAACGCAGAAATTGCGCCGCTATGAAATACTATGGGTTCTATGACTTCTCCTTCTAAATCGAATAACGTTTCTATGGAAACGACATGATTTTCTTTTGGGATAGGAGTATCTCCTTTCCGAAGCACTATTCCGTCTTTGCTGCATCTCTCGCTCCCTCACATTGACGAATTAACACAGAAATTGCGTCGCGATGAAATACTATGGTTTCTATGACTTCTCCTTCTATATCGAGTAACGTTTCTATGGAGACGACAGGATTTTCATTTGGGATACGAGTATCTCCTTTCCGATGGACTATTCCTTCTTTACTGCGTCCCTCGCTCCCTCACATTCAATAGTTAACACAGAAATTGCGTGGCTATGAAATACTATGGGTTCTATGACTTCTCCTTCCAAACCGAGTAACGTTTCTATTGAAACGACAGAATTTTCTTTTGGGGTACGAGTTTCTAATTTCCGATGCACAATTCCGTCCTTACTGCATCCCTCGCTCCCTCACATTGACGAATTAACACAGAAATTGCGTCGCTATGAAATACTATGCGTTCCATGACTTCTCCTTCTAAATCGAGTAACGATTCTATGGAAACGACAGGATTTTCTTTTGGGATACGACTATCTCCTTTCCGATGCACTATGCCTTCTTTACTGCAATCCTCGCTCCCTCATACTGACGAATTAACTCAGAAATATCGTCGCTATGAAATTCTATGGGTTCTATGTCTTCTCCTTCTAAATCGAGTAACGTTCCTATGGAAACGACAGGATTTTCTTTTGGGATACGACTATCTCCTTTCCGATGCACTATTCCTTCTCTACTGCATCCCTCGCTCCCTCACATTGACGAATTAACACAGAAATTGCGTCGCTATTTAAAACTATTGGTTATAGGACACCTCCTTCTAAATCGAACAACATTTCAATGGAAACGACAAGATTTCCTTTTGGGATACGAGTATCTCCTTCCCGATGCACTACTCCTTCTTTACTGCATCCCTCGCTCCCTCACATTGACGAATTAACACAGAGATTGCGTCGCTATGAAATACTGTGGGTTCTATGACTTCTCCTTCTAAATCGAGTAACATTTCTATTTAAACGACAGGATTTTCTTTTGGGATATGAGTATCTCCTTTCCGATGCACTATTCCGTCTTTACTGCGCCCCTCGCTCCCTCACATTGACTAATTAACACAGAAATTGCGTCGCTATGAAATACTATGGGTTCTATGACATCCCCTTCTAAATCGAGTAACGTTTCTATTAAAACGACAGGATTTTCTTTTGGGATACAAGTAACTCCTTTCCGAAGCACTACTCCGTCTTTTCTGCATCTCTCGCTCCCTCACACTGAAGAATTAACACAGAAATTGCGTCGCTATGAAATACTGTGGTTTCTATGACTTCTCATTCTAAACCGAGTAACGTTTCTATTGAAACGACAGGATTTCCTTTTGGGATAGGAGTCTCTCCTTTCCGATGCACTATTCCGTCTTTACTGCATCCCTCGCTCCCTCACATTGACGAATTAACACAGGAATTTCGTCGCTGAAAAACTATGGGTTCCATGAATTCTCCGTCTAAATCGAGTAATATTTCTATGGAAACGAGAGGATTATCTTTTGGGATACGAGTATCTCCTTTCCGATGCACTATTAGTTCATTACTGCATCCCTCGCTCCCACACAATGACGAATAAACACAGAAATTGCGACGCTATGAAATAGTATTACTTCTCCTTCTAAATCAAGTAACGTTTCTATGGAAACGACAGGATTTTCTTTTGGGATACGAGTATCTCATTTCCGTTGCACAATTCCGACTTTACTGCATCCCTCGCTCCCTAACATTGACGAATTAACACAGAAATTGCATCGCTATGAAATACTATGGGTTCTATGACTTCTCCTTCAAAATCGGGTAACGTTTCTATGGAAACGACGGGATTTTCTTTTGGGATACGACTATCGCCTTTCCGATGCACTAATCCTTCTGTACTGTATACCTCGCTTCCTCACATTGGCGAATTAACACAGAAATTGCTTCGCTATGAAATAATATGTGTTCTATGGCTTCTCCTTCTAAATCGAGTAACGTTTCTATTGAAACGACAGGATTTTCTTTTGGGATACGAGTATCTCCTTTCTGATGCACTATTAGTTCTTTACTGCATCCCTCGCTCCCTCACATTGACGAATTAACACAGGAATTGCGTCGCTGAAATACTATGGGTTCCATGAATTCTCCGTCTAAATCGAGTAATATTTCTATGGAAACGAGAGGATTATCTTTTGGGATACGAGTATCTCCTTTCCGATGCACTATTAGTTCATTACTGCATCCCTCGATCCCGCACATTGACGAATAAACACAGAAATTGCGACGCTATGAAATAGTATGGGTTCTATTACTTCTCCTTCTAAATCGAGTAACGTTTCTATGGAAACGACAGGAATTTCTTTTGGGATATGAGTATCTCATTTCCAATGCAAAATTCCTTCTTTACTGCATCTCTCGCTCCCTCACATTGACAAATTAGCGCAGAACTTGCGTCGCTATGAAATACTATGGGTTCTATGACTTCTCCTTCTAAATCGAGTAACGTTTCAATTGAAACGAATGGATTTTGTTTTGATATACGAGTATTTCCTTTCCGATGCACTATTCCTTCTTTACTGCCTCCCTGGCTCCCTCTCACTGACAAATTATCACAGAAATTGCATCGCTATGGAATACTATGTGTTCAATGACTTCTCCTTCTTAATCGAGTAACGTTTCAATGGAAACGACAGGATTTTCTTTTGGGATACGAGTATCTCCTTTCCGTTGCACAATTCCTTCTTTACTGCATCCCTCGCTCCCTAACATTGACGAATTAACACAGAGATTGCGTCGCTATGAAATACTGGGGGTTCTATGGCTCATCCTTCTAAATCGAGTAACGTTTCTATGGGAACGAGAGGATTTTCTTTTGGTATACGAGTATCTCCTTTCCGATGCACTAATCCTTCTGTACTGCATCCCTCGCTTCCTCACATTGGCGAATTAACACAGATATTGCGTCGCTATGAAATACTATGTGTTCTATGACTTCTCCTTCTAAATCGAGTAACGTTTCTCTTGAAACGAGAGGATTTTCTTTTGGGATACGAGTATCTCCTTTCCGATGCACTATTCCGTCTTTACTGCATCCCTCGTTCCCTCACATTGACGAAATAACACAGAAATTGCGTCCCTATGAAGTATTAAGGGTTCCATGACATCTCCTTCTAAATCGAGTAACTTTTCTATGGAAACGACAGGATTTTCTTTTGGGATACGAGTATCTCCTTTCCGTTGCACAATTCCTTCTTTACTGCATCCCTCGCTCCCTAACATTGACGAATTAACACAGAGATTGCGTCGCTATGAAATACTGTGGTTTCTATGGCTCATCCTTCTAAATCGTGTGACGTTTCAATGGAAACGAGCGGATATTCTTTTGGTATACGAGTATCTCCTTTCCGATGCACCATTAGTTCTTTACTGCATCCCTCGCTACCTCACATTGAAGAATAAGCACAAATATTGCGCCGCTGTGAAATACTATGGGTTCTATAACTTCTCCTTTCAAATCGAGTAACGTTTCTATTGAAACGACAGAATTTTCTTTTGGGATACGAGTTTCTAATTTCCGATGCACAATTCCGTCCTTACTTCATCCCTCGCTCCCTCACATTGACGAATTAACCCAGAAATTGCGTCGCTATGAAATACTATGGGTTCCATGACTTCTCCTTCTAAATCGAGTAACGTTTCTAGGGAAACGACAGGATTTTCTTTTGGGATACGAGTATCTCCTTTCCGTTGCACAATTCCTTCTTTACTGCATTCCTCGCTCCCTCACATTGACGAATAAGCACAGACATTGCGTCGCTGTGAAATACTATCGGTTTTATAACCTCTCCTTCTAAATCAAATAACGTTTCTATGGAAACGACAGGATTTTCTTTTGGGATACGACTATCTCCTTTCCGATGCACTATTCCTTCTTTAGTGCATCCCTCGCTCCCTCACATTGACAAATTAACGCAGAAACTGCGTCGCTATGAAATACTATGGGTTCTATGATTCTCCCTCTAAATCGAGTAACGTTACTATGGAGACGACAGGATTTTCTTTTGGGATACGAGTATCACCTTTCTGAAGCACTATTCTACCTTTTTTCTGCATCCCTCGCTCTCTCACATTGACGAATTAACACAGCAATTGCGTCGCTATGAAATATTATGGGTTCCATGACGCCTCCTTCTAAATCGAGTAACGATTCTATGGAAACGACAGGATTTTCTTTTGGGATACGACTATCTCCTTTCCGATGCACGATTCCGTCTCTACTGCATCCCTCCCTCCCTTACATTCACGAAATAACACAGAAATAGCGTGGCTATGATATACTATGGGTTCTATGACTTCTCATTCTAAAACGAGTATCGTTTCTATTGTAACGACAGGATTTCCTTTTGGGATAGGAGTCTCTCCTTTCCGATGCACTACTCCGTCTTTACTGCATCCCTCGCTCCCTCACACTGACGAATTTACACAGGAATTGCGTCGCTGAAATACTATGGGTTCCATGAATTCTCCGTCTAAATCGAGTAATATTTCTATGGAAACGAGAGGATTATCTTTTGGGATACGAGTATCTCCTTTCCGATGCACCATTAGTTCATTGCTGCATCCCTCGCTCCCGCACATTGACGAATGAACACTGAAATTGCGACGCTATGAAATAGTATGGGTTCTATTACTTCTCCTTCTAAATCGAGTAACGTTTCTATGGAAACGATAGGAATTTCTTTTGGGATATGAGTATGTCATTTCCAATGCACAATTCCTTCTTTACTGCATGTCTCGCTCCCCCACATTGACAAATTAACGCAGAACTTGCGTCGCTATGAAATACTATGGGTCCTATGACTTCTCCTTCTAAATCGAGTAACGTTTCAATTGAAACGAATGGATTTTGTTTTGGTATACGAGTATCTCCTTTCCGATGCACTATTCCTTCTTTACTGCATCCCTCGCTCCCTAACATTGAGGAATTAACACAGAGATTGCGTCGCTATGAAATACTGGGGGTTCTATGGCTCATCCTTCTAAATCGAGTAACGTTTCTATGGGAACGAGAGGAATTTCTTTTGGTATACGAGTATCTCCTTTCCGACGCACTATTCCTTCTTTACTGCATCCCTCGCTCCCTCACATTGACGAATTAACACAGAAATTGCATCGCTATGAAATACTATGGGTTCTATGACTTCTCCTTGAAAATCGGGTAACGTTTCTATGGAAACGACGGGATTTCCTTTTGGGATACGAGTATCTCCTTCCCGATGCACTATTCCTTCTTTACTGCATCCCTCGCTCCCTCACATTGACGAATTAACACAGAGATTGCGTCGCTATGAAATACTGTGGGTTCTATGACTTCTCCTTCAAAATCGAGTAACATTTCTATTTAAACGACATGATTTTCTTTTGGGATATGAGTATCTCCTTTCCGATGCACTATTCCGTCTTTACTGCGCCCCTTGCTCCCTCACATTGACTAATTAACACAGAAATTGTGTCGCTATGAAATACTATGGGTTTTATGACATCCCCTTCTAAATCGAGTAACGTTTCTATTAAAACGACAGGATTTTCTTTTGTGATACAAGTAACTCCTTTCCGAAGCACTACTCCGTCTTTGCTTTATCTCTCGCTCCCTCACACTGAAGAATTAACACAGAAATTGCGTCGCGATGAAATACTATTGGTTCTATGACTTCTCCTCCTATATCGAGTAACGTTTCTATGGAAACGACAGGATTTTCTTTTGGGATGAGTATCTCCTTTCCGATGCACTATTCCTCCTTTACTGCATCCCTCCCTCCCTCACATTCACGAATTAACACAGAAATTGCGTGGCTATGAAATACTATGGGTTCTATGACTTCTCCTTCTAAACCGAGTAACGTTTCTATTGAAACGACAGGATTTTCTTTTGGGATAGGAGTCTCTCCTTTCCGATGCACTATTCCGTCTTTACTGCATCCCTCGCTCCCTCACATTGACGAATTAACACAGAAATTGCGTCGCTACGAAATACTATGGGATCCATGAATTCTCCTTCTAAATCGAGTAATATTTCTATGGAAACGAGAGGATTATCTTTTCGGATACGATGTTCGCCTTTCCGATGTACTATTCCTTCTGTACTAAATCCCTCGCATCCTCACATTGGCGAATTAAAACAGAAATTGCGTGGCTATGAAATACTATGGGTTCTATGACTTCTCCTTCTAAACCGAGTAACGTTTCTATTAAAACGACAGGATTTTCTTTTGGGATACGAGTATCTCCTTTCCGTTGCACTATTCCTTCTTTACTGCATCACTCGCTCAATCACATTAACGAATTTCACACAGATATTGCGTCGCTATGAAATACTTTGAGTTCCACGACTTCTCCTTCTACATCGAGTAACGTTTCTATGGAAACGACAGGATTTTCTTTTGGGATACGACTATCTCCTTTCCGATGCACTATGCCTTCTGTACTGCATCCCTCGCTCCCTCACATTGACGAATAAACACAGAAATTGCGTCTCTATGAAATACTATGGGTTCTATGACTTCTCCTTCTAAATCGAGTAACGTTTCTATTGAAACGAAAGGATTTTGTTTTGGTATACGAGTTTCTCCATTCCGATGCACTATTCCTTCTTTACTCCCTCCCTGGCTCCCTCACATTGACGAATTATCACAGAAATTGCATCGCTATGGAATACTATGTGTTCAATTACTTCTCCTTCTAAATCGAGTAACGTTTCAATGGAAACGAGATGATTTTCTTTTGGGATACGAGTATCTCCTTTTCGTTGCACAATTCCTTCTTTACTGCATCCCTCGCTCCCTCACATTGACGAATTACCACAGAGATTGCGTCGCTAGGAAATACTGTGGGTTCTATGGCTCATCCTTGTAAATCGAGTAACGTTTCTATGGGAACGAGAGGATTTTTTTTTGGTATACGAGTATCTCCTTTCCGACGAACTATTCCTTCTTTAGTGCATCCCTCGCTCCCTCACATTGACGAATTAACACAGAAATCGCGTCGCTATGATATACTTTGTGTTCTATGACTTCTCCTTCTAAATCGGGTAACGTTTCTATGGAAACTACGGGATTTTCTTTTGGGATACGACTATCGCCTTTCCGATGCACTATTCCTTCTGTACTGCATTCCTCGCTTCCTCACATTGACGAATTAACACAGAAATTACGTCGCTATGAAATACAATGGGTTCCATGACATCTCCTTCTAAATCGATTAACGTTTCTAAGGAAACGACAGAATTTTCTTTTGGGATACGAGTATCTCCTTTCTGATGCACTATTAGTTCTTTACTTCATTCCTCGCTCCCTCACATTGACGAAATAACACAGAAATTGCGTCGCTATGAAATACTATGGGTTCCATGTCTTCTCCTTCTAAATCGAGTAACGTTTCTAAGGAAACGACAGGATTTTCTTTTGGGATACGAGTATCTCCCTTCTGATGCACTATTAGTTGTTTACTGCATCCCTCGCTCCCTCACATTGACGAAATAACACAGAAATTGCGTCGCTATGAAACACTATGGGCTTCATGACTTCTCCTTCTAAATCGAGTAACGTTTCTATGGAAAAAACAGGATTTTCTTTTGGGATACGAGTATCTCCTTTCCGACGAACTATTCCTTCTTTAGTGCATCCCTCGCTACCTCACGTTGACGAATTAACACAGAAATTGCGTCGCTATGCATTACTATGGGTTCTATGACTTCTCCTTCTAAATCGGGTAACGTTTCTATGGAAACGACGGGATGTCCTTTTGGGATACGACTATCGCCTTTCCGATGCAATATTCCTTGTGTACTGCATCCCCCGCTTCCTCACATTGGCGAATTAACACAGAAATTGCGTCGCTATGAAATACTATGGGTTCCATGACATCTCCTTCTAAATCGAGTAACGTTTCTAAGGAAACGACAGGATTTTCTTTTGGGATACGAGTATCTCCTTTCTGATGCACTATTAGTTCTTTACTGCATCCCTCGCTCCCTCACATTGACGAAAAAACACAGAAATTGCGTCGCTATGAAATACTATGGGTTCCATGACTTCTCCTTCTAAATCGAGTAACGTTTCTATGGAAACGACTGGATTTTCATTTGGGATACGAGTATCTCCTTTCTGATGCACTATTAGTTCTTTACTGCATCCCTCGCTCCCTCACATTGACGAAAAAACACAGAAATTGCGTCGCTATGAAATACTATGGGTCCCATGACTTCTCCTTCTAAATCAAATAACGTTTACATGGAAACGACAGGATTTTCTTTTGAGATACGAGTATCTCCTTTCCAATGCACTATTCCTTCTTAGGTGCATCCCTCGCTCCCTCACATTGACAAATTGACGCAGAATCTGCGTCGCTATGAAATACTATGGGTTCTTTGATTCTCCTTCTAAATCGAGTAACGTTTTTATTGAAACGACACGATTTTCTTTTGGGATACGAGTATCTCCTTTCTGATGCACTATTCCGTCTTTACTGCATCCCTCGCTCCCTCACATTGGTGAATTAACATAGAAATTGCGTCGCTATGAAATACTATGGGTTCTATGTCTTCGCCTTCTAAATCTAGTAACGTTTCTATTGAAACGATAATATTTTCTTTTGGGAAACGAGTATAACCTTTCCGATGCACTATTCCGTCTTTACTGCATCGCTCGCTCCCTCACATAGAGGAATTAACACAGAAATTGCGTCGCTATGAAATACTATGGGTTCCATGACTTCTCTTACTAAATCGAGTAACGTTTCTAGGGAAAAGACAGGATTTTCTTCTGGGTTACGAGTATCTCCTTTCCGATGCACTATTAGTTCTTTACTGCATCCCTCGCTCCCTCACATTGACGAATAAGCACGGACATTGCGACGCTGTGAAATACTATGGATTCTATAACTTCTCCTTCTAAATCAAATAACATTTACATGGAAACGACAGGATTTTCTTTTGGGACACGAGTATCTCCTTTCCAATGCACTATTCCTTCTTTAGTGCATCCCTCGCTCCCTAACATTGACAAATTAACGCAGAATCTGCGTCGCTATGAAATACTATGGGTTCTTTGATTCTTCTTCTAAATCGAGTAACGTTTCTATGGAAACGACAGGATTTTCTTTTGGGATACGAGTATCTCCTTCCTGAAGCACTATTCCGTCTTTTTTCTGCATCCCTCGCTCCCTCACATTGACGAATTAACACAGCAATTGCGACACTATGAAATATTATGGGTTCCATGTCGCCTCCTTCTAAATCGAGTAACGTTTCAATGGAATCGACAGGATTTTCTTTTGGGATACGACAATCTCCTTTCCGATGCACTATGCCTTCGTAACTGCATCCCTCGCTAACTCACATTGACGAATTAACACAGAAATTGCGTCGCTATGAAATTCTATGGGTTCTATGTCTTCTTCTAAATCGAGTAACGTTTCAATGGAAACGACAGGATTTTCTTTTGGGATACGACTATCTCCTTTCCGATGCACTATTCCTTCTTTACTCCATCCCTCGCTCCCTCACATTGACGAATTAACACAGAGATTGCGTCGCTATGAAATACTGTGGGTTCTATGACTTCTCCTTTTAAATCGAGTAACGTTTTTATTGAAACGACAGAATTTTCTTTTGGGATTCGAGTATCTCCTTTCCGATGCACTATTCCGTCTTTACTGCATCCCTCGCTCCCTCACATTAGTGAATTAACATAGAAATTGCGTCGCTATGAAATACTATGGGTTCTATGACATCTCCTTCTAAATCTAGTAACGTTTCTATTGAAACGACAGGATTTTCTTTTGGGTAAAGAGTATCTCCTTTCCGATGCACTATGCCTTCTTTACTGCATCCCTCATTAACTCACATTGACGAATTAACACAGAAATTGCGTCGCTATGAAATTCTATGGGTTCTATGTCTTCTTCTAAATCGAGTAACGTTTCAATGGAAACGAAAGGATGTTTTTTTGGGATACGACTATCTCCTTTCCGATGCACTATTCCTTCTTTACTGCATCCCTCGCTCCCTCACATTGACGAATTACCACAGAGATTGCGTCGCTAGGAAATACTGTGGGTTCTATGGCTCATCCTTGTAAATCGAGTAACGTTTCTATGGGAACGAGAGGATTTTTTTTTGGTATTCGAGTATCTCCTTTCCGACGAACTATTCCTTCTTTAGTGCATCCCTCGCTCCCTCACATTGACGAATTAACACAGAAATCGCGTCGCTATGGTATACTTTGTGTTCTATGACTTCTCCTTCTAAATCGGGTAACGTTTCTATGGAAACTACGGGATTTTCTTTTGGGATACGAGTATCTCCTTTCCGATGCACTATTCCGTCCTTACTGCATCCCACGCTCCCTCACATTGACGAATTAACACAGAAATTGCGTCGCTATGAATTACTATGTGTTCTATGACTTCTCCTTCTAAATCGAGTAACGTTTCTATTGAAACAACAGGAATTTCTTTTGGGATACGAGTATCTCCTTTCTGATGCACTATTAGTTCTTTACTTCATTCCTCGCTCCCTCACATTGACGAAATAACACAGAAATTGCGTCGCTATGAAATACTATGGGTTCCATGTCTTCTCCTTCTAAATCGAGTAACGTTTCTAAGGAAACGACAGGATTTTCTTTTGGGATACATCTCCCTTCTGATGCACTATTAGTTGTTTACTGCATCCCTCGCTCCCTCACATTGACGAAATAACACAGAAATTGCGTCGCTATGAAACACTATGGGCTTCATGACTTCTCCTTCTAAATCGAGTAACGTTTCTATGGAAAAAACAGGATTTTCTTTTGGGATACGAGTATCTCCTTTCCGACGAACTATTCCTTTTTTAGTGCATCCCTCGCTACCTCACGTTGACGAATTAACACAGAAATTGCGTCGCTATGCAATACTATGGGTTCTATGACTTCTCCTTCTAAATCGGGTAACGTTTCTATGGAAACGACGGGATGTCCTTTTGGGATACGACTATCGCCTTTCCGATGCAATATTCCTTGTGTACTGCATCCCCCGCTTCCTCACATTGGCGAATTAACACAGAAATTGCGTCGCTATGAAATACTATGGGTTCCATGACATCTCCTTCTAAATCGAGTAACGTTTCTAAGGAAACGACAGGATTTTCTTTTGGGATACGAGTATCTCCTTTCTGATGCACTATTAGTTCTTTACTGCATCCCTCGCTCCCTCACATTGACGAAAAAACACAGAAATTGCGTCGCTATGAAATACTATGGGTTCCATGACTTCTCCTTCTAAATCGAGTAACGTTTCTATGGAAACGACTGGATTTTCATTTGGGATACGAGTATCTCCTTTCTGATGCACTATTAGTTCTTTACTGCATCCCTCGCTCCCTCACATTGACGAAAAAACACAGAAATTGCGTCGCTATGAAATACTATGGGTCCCATGACTTCTCCTTCTAAATCAAATAACGTTTACATGGAAACGACAGGATTTTCTTTTGAGATACGAGTATCTCCTTTCCAATGCACTATTCCTTCTTAGGTGCATCCCTCGCTCCCTCACATTGACAAATTGACGCAGAATCTGCGTCGCTATGAAATACTATGGGTTCTTTGATTCTCCTTCTAAATCGAGTAACGTTTTTATTGAAACGACACGATTTTCTTTTGGGATACGAGTATCTCCTTTCTGATGCACTATTCCGTCTTTACTGCATCCCTCGCTCCCTCACATTGGTGAATTAACATAGAAATTGCGTCGCTATGAAATACTATGGGTTCTATGTCTTCGCCTTCTAAATCTAGTAACGTTTCTATTGAAACGATAATATTTTCTTTTGGGAAACGAGTATCTCCTTTCCGATGCACTATTCCGTCTTTACTGCATCGCTCGCTCCCTCACATAGAGGAATTAACACAGAAATTGCGTCGCTATGAAATACTATGGGTTCCATGACTTCTCTTACTAAATCGAGTAACGTTTCTAGGGAAAAGACAGGATTTTCTTCTGGGTTACGAGTATCTCCTTTCCGATGCACTATTAGTTCTTTACTGCATCCCTCGCTCCCTCACATTGACGAATAAGCACGGACATTGCGACGCTGTGAAATACTATGGATTCTATAACTTCTCCTTCTAAATCAAATAACATTTACATGGAAACGACAGGATTTTCTTCTGGGACACGAGTATCTCCTTTCCAATGCACTATTCCTTCTTTAGTGCATCCCTCGCTCCCTAACATTGACAAATTAACGCAGAATCTGCGTCGCTATGAAATACTATGGGTTCTTTGATTCTTCTTCTAAATCGAGTAACGTTTCTATGGAAACGACAGGATTTTCTTTTGGGATACGAGTATCTCCTTCCTGAAGCACTATTCCGTCTTTTTTCTGCATCCCTCGCTCCCTCACATTGACGAATTAACACAGCAATTGCGACACTATGAAATATTATGGGTTCCATGTCGCCTCCTTCTAAATCGAGTAACGTTTCAATGGAATCGACAGGATTTTCTTTTGGGATACGACAATCTCCTTTCCGATGCACTATGCCTTCGTAACTGCATCCCTCGCTAACTCACATTGACGAATTAACACAGAAATTGCGTCGCTATGAAATTCTATGGGTTCTATGTCTTCTTCTAAATCGAGTAACGTTTCAATGGAAACGACAGGATTTTCTTTTGGGATACGACTATCTCCTTTCCGATGCACTATTCCTTCTTTACTCCATCCCTCGCTCCCTCACATTGACGAATTAACACAGAGATTGCGTCGCTATGAAATACTGTGGGTTCTATGACTTCTCCTTTTAAATCGAGTAACGTTTTTATTGAAACGACAGAATTTTCTTTTGGGATTCGAGTATCTCCTTTCCGATGCACTATTCCGTCTTTACTGCATCCCTCGCTCCCTCACATTAGTGAATTAACATAGAAATTGCGTCGCTATGAAATACTATGGGTTCTATGACATCTCCTTCTAAATCTAGTAACGTTTCTATTGAAACGACAGGATTTTCTTTTGGGTAACGAGTATCTCCTTTCCGATGCACTATGCCTTCTTTACTGCATCCCTCATTAACTCACATTGACGAATTAACACAGAAATTGCGTCGCTATGAAATTCTATGGGTTCTATGTCTTCTTCTAAATCGAGTAACGTTTCAATGGAAACGAAAGGATGTTTTTTTGGGATACGACTATCTCCTTTCCGATGCACTATTCCTTCTTTACTGCATCCCTCGATCCCTCACATTGACGATTTGACACAGAGATTGCATCGCTATGAAATACTGTGGGTTCTATGACTTCTCCTTCTAAATCGAGTAACGTTTTTATTGAAACGACAGGATTTTCTTTTGGGATACGAGTATCTCCTTTCCGATGCACTATTCCGTCTTTACTGCATCCCTCGCTCCCTCACATTGGTGAATTAACATAGAAATTGCGTCGCTATGAAATACTATGGGTTCTATGTCTTCTCCTTCTAAATCTAGTAACGTTTCTATTGAAACGACAATATTTTCTTTTGGGAAACGAGTATCTCCTCTCCGATGCACTATTCCGTCTTTACTGCATCCCTCACTCTCTCACATTGTCGAATTAACACAGCAATTGCGTCGCTATGAAATATTATGGGTTCCATGACGCCTCGTTCTAAATCGAGTAACGATTCTATGGAAACGACAGGATTTTCTTTTGGGGTACGACTATCTCCTTTCCGATGCACTATGCCTTCTTTACTGCATCCCTCGCTCCCTCACACTGACGAATTAACTCAGAAATATCGTCGCTATGAAATTCTATGGGTTCTATGTCTTCTCCTTCTAAATCGAGTATCGTTTCTATGGAAACGACAGGATTTTCTTTTGGGATACGACTATCTCCTTTCCGATGCACTATTCCTTCTCTACTGCATCCCTCGCTCCCTCACATTGACGAATTAACACAGAGATTGCGTCGCTATGAAATTGGGTTCTTTGACTTCTCCCTCAAAATCGAGTAACATTTCTATTTAAAAGAAAGGATTTTCTTTTGGGATATGAGTATCTCCTTTCCGATGCACTATTCCGTCTTTACTGCATCCCTCGCTCCCTCACATTGACGAATTAACACAGGAATTGCGTCGCTGAAATCCTATGGGTTCCATGAATTCTTCGTCTAAATCCAATAATGTTTCTATGGAAACGAGAGGATTATCTTTTGGGATACGAGTATCTCCTTTCCGATGCACCATTAGTTCATTACTGCATACCTCGCTCCCGCACATTGACGAATAAACACAGAAATTGCGACGCTATGAAATAGTATGGGTTCTATTACTTCTCCTTCTAAATCGAGTAACGTTTCTATGGAAACGACAGGAATTTCTTTTGGGATATGAGTATCTCATTTCCAATGCACAATTCCTTCTTTACTGCATGTCTCGCTCCCCCACATTGACAAATTAACGCAGAACTTGCGTCGCTATGAAATACTATGGGTTCTATGACTTCTCCTTCTAAATCGAGTAACGTTTCAATTGAAACGAATGGATTTTGTTTTGGTATACGAGTATCTCCTTTCCGATGCACTATTCCTTCTTTACTGCCTCCCTGGCTCCCTCTCATTGACGAATTATCACAGAAATTGCATCGCTATGGAATACTATGTGTTCAATGACTTCTCCTTCTTAATCGAGTAACGTTTCAATGGAAACGACAGGATTTTCTATTGGGATACGAATATCTCCTTTCCGTTGCACAACTCCTTCTTTACTGCATCCCTCGCTCCCTAACATTGACGTATTAACACAGAAATTGCATCGCTATGAGATACTATGGGTTCTATGACTTCTCCTTCAAAATCGGGTAACGTTTCTATGGAAACGACGGGATTTTCTTTTGGGATACGACCAGCGCCTTTCCGATGCACTAATCCTTCTGTACTGCATCCCTCGCTTCCTCACATTGGCGAATTAACAAAGAAATTGCGTCGCTATGAAATACTAATTGTTCTATGACTTCTCCTTCTATATCGAGTAACGTTTCTATGGAAACGACAGGATTTTCTTTTGGGATGAGTATCTCCTTTCCGATGCACTATTCCGTCTTTATTGCATCCCTCGCTCCCTCGCATTGACGAATTAACACAGAAATTGCGTCGCTACGAAATATTATGGGATCCATGAATTCTCCTTCTAAATCGAGTAATATTTCTATGGAAACGAGAGGATTATCTTTTGGGATACGATGTTCGCCTTTCCGATGCACTATTCCTTCTGTACTGCATCCCTCGCTTCCTCACATTGGCGAATTAAAACAGAAATTGCGTCGCTTTGAAATACTATGTGTTCTATGACTTCTCCTTCTAAATCGAGTAACGTTTCTAATAAAACGACAGGATTTTCTTTTGGAATACGCGTATCTCCTTTCCGTGGAACTATTCCTTCTTTACTTCATCACTCGCTTAATCACATTAACGAATTAACACAGAAATTGCGTCGCAGTGAAATACTATGTGTTCCATGACTTCTCCTTCTACATCGAGTAACGTTTCTATGGAAACGAAAGGATTTTCTTTTGGGCTACGAGTATCTCCTTTCCGATGCACTATGCCTTCTGTACTGCATCCCTCGCACCCTCACATTGGCGAATTAACACGGAAATTTCGTCGCTATGAAATACTATGGGTTCTATGACTTCTCTTTCTAAATAGAGTAACAATTCTATTGAAACGACAGGATTTTCTTTTGGGATACTAGTATCTGATTTCCGATGCACTATTCCGTCTTTACTACATCCCTCGCTCTCTCATATTGACGAAATAACACAGAAATTGCGTCGCCATGAAATACTATTGATTCCATGACTTCTCCATTTACTTCGAGTAACGTTTCTATGGAAACGACATGATTTTGTTTTGGGATACGAGCATCTCCTTTCCTATGCATTATTAGTTCTTTACTGCATCCCTCGCTTCCTCTCATTGAAGAATAGGAACAGAAATTGCGCCGCTGTGAAATACTATGGGTTCTATAACTTCTCCTTTCAAATCGAGTAACGTTTCTATGGAAACGACAGTATTTTCTTTTGGGATACGAGTATCTCCTTTACGATGCACTAATCCTACTTTACTGCATCCCTCGCTCCCTCACATTGACGAATTAACGCAGAAATTGCGTCACTATGAAATACTATGGGTTCTATGACTTCTCCTTCTAAATCGAGTAACATTTCTATATAGACGACATTATTTTCTTTTGGGATACGAGTATCTACTTTCCGATGGACTATTCCTTCTTTACTGCATCCCTCGCTCCGTCACATTCAAGAGTTAACACATAAATTGCGTGGCTATGAAATACTATGGGTTCTATGACTTTTCCTTCCAAACCGAGTAACGTTTCTATTGAAACGACAGATATTTCTTTTGGGATACGAGTTTCTATTTTCCGATGCGCAATTCAGTCTTTACTGCATCCCTCGCTCCCTCACATTGACGAATTAACACAGAAATTGCGTCGCTATGAAATACTATGGGTTCTATGACTTCTCCTTCTAAATCGAGTAACGTTTCTATTTAAAACGACAGGATTTTCTTTTGGGATACGAGTATCTGTTTACCGATGCACTATTCCGTCTTTACTGCATCCCTCGCTCCCTCACATTGTCGAAATAACACAGAAAGTGCGTCGCTATGAAATACTATGGGTTCCATGGCTTCCCCTTCTAAATCGAGTAACGTTTCTAGGGAAACGACAGGATTCTCTTTTGGGTTACGAGTATCTCCTTTCCGATGCACTATTAGTTCTTTACTGCATCCCTCGCTACCTCACATTGACGAATAAGCACAGACATTGCGTCGCTGTGAAATACTATGGATTCTATGATATCCCCTTCTAAATCGAGTAACGTTACTATGGAGACGGCAGGATTTTCTTTTGGGATACAAGTATCTCCTTTCCGAAGCACTATTCCGTCTTTGCTGCATCTCTTACTCCCTCACATTGACGAATTATCACAGAAATTGCGTCGCGATGAAATACTATTGGTTCTATGACTTCTCCTTCTATATCGAGTAACGTTTCTAATAAAACGACAGGATTTTCTTTTGGTATACGCGTATCTCCTTTCCGATGCACGATTCCTTCTGTACTTCATCATCCGCTTCCTCACATTGGCGAATTAACACAGAAATTGCGTCGCTATGAAATACTATGGGTTCCATGACATCTCCTTCTAAATCGAGTAACGTTTCTATGGAAACGACAGCATTTTCTTTTGGGATACGGGTATCTCCTTTCTGATGCACTATTAGTTCTTTACTGCATTCCTCGCTCCCTCACATTGACGAAAAAACACAGAAATTGCGTCGCTATGAAATGCTATGGGTTCAATAACTTCTCCTTCTAAATCGAGTAACTTTTCTATGGAAACGAGTGGATTTTCATTTGGGATACGAGTATCTCCTTTCCGATGCACTATTAATTCTTTACGGCATCCCTCGCTCCCTCCCATTGAAGAATAAGCACAGAAATGGCGTCGCTGTGAAATACTATGGGTTCTTTAACTTCTCCTTTCAAAACGAGAAACGTTTCTATGGAAACGACAAGATTTTCTTTTGGGATAGGAGTCTCTCCTTTCCGGTGCACTATTCTGTCTTTACTGCATCCCTCGCTCCCTCACATGGACGAATTAACACAGAAATTGCGTCGCTATGAAATACTATGGGTTCCATGACTTCTCTTACTAAATCGAGTAACGTTTCTAGGGAAAAGACAGGATTTTCTTCTGGGTTACGAGTATCTCCTTTCGGATGCACTAATAGTTCTTTACTGCATCCCTCGCTCCCTCACATTGACGAATAAGCACAGACATTGCGTCGCTGTGAAATACTATGGATTCTATAACTTCTCCTTCTAAATCAAATAACGTTTACATGGAAACGACAGGATTTTCTTTTGGGATACGAGCATCTCCTTTCCAATGCACTATTCCTTCTTTAGTACATCCCACGCTCCCTCACATTGACAAATTAACGCAGAATCTGCGTCGCTATGAAATACTATGGGTTCTTTGATTCTCCTTCTATATCGAGTAACGTTTCTATGGAAACGACGGGATTTTCTTTTGGGATACGAGTATCTCCTTTCTGAAGCACTATTCCGTCTTTTTTCTGCATCCCTCGCTCTCTCACATTGACGAATTAACACAGCAATTGCGACGCTATGAAATATTATGGGTTCCATGTCGCCTCCTTCTAAATCGAGTAACGTTTCAATGGAATCGACAGGATTTTCTTTTGGGATACGACTATCTCCTTTCCGACGCACTATTCCTTCTTTACTGCATCCCTCGCTCCCTCCCATTGAAGAATAAGCACAGAAATCGCGTCGCTGTGAAATACTATGGGTTCTTTAATTTCTCCTTTCAAATCGAGAAACGTTTCTATGGAAACGACAGGATTTTCTTTTGGGGTAGGAGTCTCTCCTTTCCGATGCACTATTCCTTCTTTACTGCATCCCTCGCTCCCTCACATTGACGAATTAACTCAGAGATAGCGTCGCTATGAAATACTGTGGGTTCTATGACTTCTCCTTCTAAATCGAGTAACGTTTCTATTGAAACGACAGGATTTTCTTTTGGGATACGAGTATCTCCTTTCCGATGCACTATTCCGTCTTTACTGCATCCCTCGCTCCCTCACATTGGTGAATTAACATAGAAATTACGTCGCTATGAAATACTATGGGTTCTATGCCTTCACCTACTAAATCTAGTAACGTTTCTATTCAAACGACAATATTTTCTTTTGGGAAACGAGTATCTCCTTTCCGATGCACTATTCCGTCTTTACTGCAACCCACGCTCCCTCACATAGGCGAATTAAAACCGAGATTGCGTCGCTATGAAATACTATGGGTTCCATGACTTCTCTTACTAAATCGAGTAACGTTTCTAGGGAAGAGACAGGATTTTCTTTTCGGTTACGAGTATCTCCTTTCCGATGCACTATTAGTTCTTTATTGCATCCCTCGCTCCCTCACATTGACGAATAAGCACAGACATTGCGTCGCTGTGAAATACTTTGGATTCTATAACTTCTCCATCTAAATCAAATAACGTTTACATGGAAACGACAGGATTTTCTTTTGGGATACGAGTATCTCCTTTCCGATGCACTATTCCTTCTTTAGTGCATCCCTCGCTCCCTCACATTGACAAATTAACGCAGAATCTGCGTCGCTATGAAATACTATGTGTTCTTTGATTCTCCATCTAAATCGAGTAACGTTTCTATGGAAACGACAGGATTTTCTTTTGGGATACGAGTATCTCCTTTCTGATGCACTATTCCGTCTTTTTTCTGCATCCCTCGCTCCCTCACATTGACGAATTAACACAGCAATTGCGACGCTATGAAATACTATTGGTTCTATGACTTCTCCTTCTACATCGGGTAACGTTTCTATGGAATTGACAGGATTTTCTTTTGGGATACGAGTATCTCCTTTCCGATGCACTATTCCTCCTTTAATGCATCCCTCGCTCCCTCACATTGAAGAATTAACACAGAAATTGCGTCGCTACGAAATACTATGGGTTCCTTGAATTCTCCTTCTAAATCGAGTAATATGTCTATGGAAACGTGAGGATTATCCTTTGGGATACGACTATCTCCTTTCCGATGCACTATTAGTTCATTACTGCATCCCTCGCTCCCTCACGTTGACGGATTAACACAGAAATTGCGTCGCTATGCAATACTATGGGTTCTATGACTTCTCCTTCTAAATCGGGTAACGTTCCTATGGAAACGACGGGATATTCTTTTGGGATACGACTATCGCCTTTCCGATGCACTATTCCTTCTGTACTGCATCCCCCGCTTCCTCACATTGGCGAATTAACACAGAAATTGCGTCGCTATGAAATACTATTTGTTCCATGACATCTGCTTCTAAATCGAGTAACGTTTCTAAGGAAACGACAGGATTTTCTTTTGGGATACGAGTATCTCCTTTCTGATGCACTATTAGTTCTTTACTGCATCCCTCGCTCCCTCACATTGACGAAAAAACACAGAAATTGCGTCGCTATGAAATACTATGGGTTCCATGACTTCTCCTTCTAAAACGAGTAACGTTTCTATGGAAACGACTGGATTTTCATTTGGGATACGAGTATCTCCTTTCCGATGCACTATTAGTTCTTTACGGCATCCCTCGCTCTCTCCCATTGAACAATAAGCACAGAAATCGCGTCGCTGTGCAATACTATGGGTTCTTTAACTTCTCCTTTCAAATCGCGAAACGTTTCTATGGAAACGAAAGGATTTTCTTTTGGGATAGTAGTCTCTCCTTTCCGATGCACTATTCCGTCTTTACTGCATCCCTCGCTCCCTCACATTGACGAATAAGCACAGACATTGCGTCGCTGTGAAATACTTTGGATTCTATAACTTCTCCTTCTAAATCAAATAACGTTTACGTGGAAACGACAGGATTTTCTTTTGGGATACGAGTATCTCCTTTCCGATGCACTATTCCTTCTTTAGTGCATTCCTCGCTCCCTCACATTGACAAATTAACGCAGAATCTGCGTCGCTGAGAAATACTATGTGTTCTTTGATTCTCCATCTAAATCGAGTAACGTATACATGGAAACGACAGGATTTCCTTTTGGGATACGAGTATCTCCTTTCCAATGCACTATTCCTTCTTTAGTGCATCCCTCGCTCAATCACATTGACAAATTAACGCAGAATCTGCGTCGTTATGAAATACTATGGGTTCTTTGATTCTCCTTCTAAATCGAGTTACGTTTCTATGGAAACGACAGGATTTTCTTTTGGGATACGCGTATTTCCTTTCTGAAGCACTATTACGTCTTTTTTCTGCATCCCTCGCTCCCTCACATTGACGAATTAACACAGCAATTGCGACGCTATGAAATATTATGGGTTCCATGCCGCCTCCTTCTAAATCGAGTAACGTTTCAATGGAATCGACAGTATTTTCTTTTGGGATATGACAATCTCCTTTCCGATGCTCTATGCCTTCTTAACTGCATCCCTCGCTAACTCACATTGACGAATTAACACAGAAATTGCGTCGCTATGAAATTCTATGGGTTCTATGTCTTCTTCTAAATCGAGTAACGTTTCAATGGAAACGACGGGATTTTCTTTTGGGATACGACTATCTCCTTTCCGATGCACTATCCCTTCTTTACTGCATCCCTCGTTCCCTCACATTGACGAATTAACACAGTGATTGCGTCGCTGTGAAATACTGTGGGTTCTATGACTTCTCGTTCTAAATCGAGTAACGTTATTACTGAAACGACAGAATTTTCTTTTGGGATACGAGTATCTCCTTTCCGATGCACTATTCCGTCTTTACTGCATATCTCGCTCCCTCACATTAGTGATTTAACATAGAAATTGCGTCGCTGTGAAATACTATGGGTTCTATGACATCTCCTTCTAAATCTAGTAACGTTTCTATTGAAACGACAGGATTTTCTTTTGGGAAACGAGTATCTCCTTTCTGAAGCACTATTCCGTCTTTTTTCTGCATCCCTCGCTCCCTCACATTGACGAATTAACACAGCAATTGCGACGCTATGATATATTATGGGTTCCATGTCGCCTCCTTCTAAATCGAGTAACGTTTGAATGGAATCGACAGGATTTTCTTTTGGGATACGACTATCTCCTTTCCGATGCACTATGCCTTCTTTACTGCATCCCTCGCTAACTCACATTGACGAATTAACACAGAAATTGCGTCGCTATGAAATTCTATGGGTTCTATGTCTTCTTCTAAATCGAGTAACGTTTCAATGGAAACGAAAGGATTTTCTTTTGGGATACGACTATCTCCTTTCCGATGCACTATTCCTTCTTTACTGCATCCCTCGCTCCCTCACATTGACGAATTAACACAGAGATTGCGTCGCTATGAAATACTGTGGGTTCTATGACTTCTCCTTCTAAATCGAGTAACGTTTTTATTGAAAAGACAGGATTTTCTTTTGGGATACGAGTATCTCCTTTTCGATGCACTATTCCGTCTTTACTGCGTCCCTCGCTCCCTCACATTGACGAAATAACACAGATATTGAGTCGCTATGATATACAATGGGTTCCATGACTTCTCCTTCTAAATCGAGTAACGTTTCTAGGGAAACGACAGGATTTTCTTTTGGGTTACGAGTATCTCCTTTCCGATGCACTATTAGTTCTATACTGCATCCCTCGCTCCCTCACATTGACGAATAAGCACAGACATTGCGTCGCTGTGAAATACTATGGATTCTATAACTTCTCCTTCTAAATCGAATAACGTTTACATGGATACGACAGGATTTTCATTTGGGATACGAGTATCTCCTTTCCGATGCACTATTCCTTCTTTAGTGCATCCCTCGCTCCCTCACATTGACAAATTAACGCAGAATCTGCGTCTCTATGAAATACTATGGGTTCTTTGATTCTCCTTCTAAATCGAGTAACTGTTCTATGGAAACGACAGGATTTTCTTTTGGGATACGAGTATCTCCTTTCTGAGGCACTATTCCGTCTTTTTGCTGCATCCCTCGCTCCCTCACATTGACGAATTAACACAGCAATTGCGACGCTATGAAATATTATGGGTTCCATGACGCCTCCTTCTACATCGAGCAACGTTTCAATGGAATCGACAGGATTTTCTTTTGGGATACGACTATCTCCATTCCGATGCACTATTCCTTCTTTACTGCATCACTCGCTCCCTCACATTGACGAATTAACACAGAGATTGCGTCGCTATGAATTACTGTGGTTTCAATGACTTCTCCTTCTAAATCGAGTAACATTTTTATTGAAACGACAGGATTTTCTTTTGGGATACGAGTATCTCCTTTTCGATGCACTATTCCGTCTTTACTGCATCCCTCGCTCCCTCACATTGGTGAATTAACATAGAAATTGCGTCGCAATGAAATGCTATGGGTTCTATGACTTCTCCTTCTAAATCGAGTAACGATTCTATTGAAACGACATGATTTTCTTTTGGGATACGAGTATCTCCTTTCCGATGCACTATTCCGTCTTTACTGCATCCCTCGCTCCCTCACATTGGTTAATTAACATAGAAATTGCGTCGCTATGAAATACTATGGGTTCTATGTCTTCTCCTTCTAAATCTAGTAACGTTTCCATTGAAACGACAAAATTTTCTTTTGGGAAACGAGTATCTCCTTTCCGATGCACTATTCCTTCTTTACTGCATCACTCGCTCCCTCACATTGACGAATTAACACAGAGATTGCGTCGCTATGAATTACTGTGGTTTCAATGACTTCTCCTTCTAAATCGAGTAACATTTTTATTGAAACGACAGGATTTTCTTTTGGGATACGAGTATCTCCTTTTCGATGCACTATTCCTTCTTTACTGCATCACTCGCTCCCTCACATTGACGAATTAACACAGAGATTGCGTCGCTATGAATTACTGTGGTTTCAATGACTTCTCCTTCTAAATCGAGTAACATTTTTATTGAAACGACAGGATTTTCTTTTGGGATACGAGTATCTCCTTTTCGATGCACTATTCCGTCTTTACTGCATCCCTCGCTCCCTCACATAGACGAATTAACACAGAAATTGCGTCGCTATGAAATACTATGTGTTCCATGACTTCTCTTACTAAATCGAGTAACGTTTCTAGGGAAAAGACAGGATTTTCTTTTGGGTTACGAGTATCTCCTTTCCGATGCACTATTAGTTCTTTACTGCATCCCTCGCTCCCTCACATTGACGAATAAGCACAGACGTTGCGTCGCTGTGAATTACTTTGGATTCAATAACTTCTCCTACTAAATCAAATAACGTTTACATGGAAATGACAGGATTTTCTTTTGGGATACGAGGATCTCCTATCCGATGCACTATTCCTTCTTTAGTGCATCCATCGCTCCCACACATTGACAAATTAAGGCAGAATCTGCGTCGCTATGAAATACTATGGGTTCTTTGATTCTCCTTCTAAATCGAGTAACGTTTCTATGGAAACGACAGGATTTTCTTTTGGGATACTAGTATCTCATTTCTGATGCACTATTCCGTCTTTTTTCTGCATCCCTCGCTCCCTCACATTGACGAATTAACACAGCAATTGCGACGCTATGAAATACTATTGGTTCTATGACTTCTCCTTCTATATCGAGTAACGTTTCAATGGAATCGACAGGATTTTCTTTTGGGATACGACAATCTCCTTTCCGATGCACTGTGCCTTCTTAGCTGCATCCCTCGCTAACTCACATTGACGAATTAACACAGAAATTGCGTCGCTATGAAATTCTATGGGTTCTATGTCTTCTTCTAAATCGAGTAACGTTTCAATGGAAACGAAAGGATTTTCTTTTGTGATACGACCATCTCCTTTCCGATGCACTATTCCTTCTTTACTGCATCCCTCGCTCCCTCACATTGACAAATTAGCGCAGAATCTGCGTCTCTATGAAATACTATGGGTTCTTTGATTCTCCTTCTAAATCGAGTAACTGTTCTATGGAAAAACAGGATTTTCTTTTGGGATACGAGTATCTCCTTTCTGAGGCACTATTCCGTCTTTTTTCTGCATCCCTCGCTCCCTCACAATGACGAATTAACACAGCAATTGCGACGCTATGAAATATTATGGGTTCCATGACGCCTCCTTCTACATCGAGTAACGTTTCAATGGAATCGACAGGATTTTCTTTTGGGATACGACTATCTCCATTCCGATGCACTATTGCTTCTTTACTGCATCACTCTTTCCCTCACATTGACGAATTAACACAGAGATTGCGTCGCTATGAAATACTGTGGGTTCAATGACTTCTCCTTCTAAATCGAGTAACGTTTTTATTGAAACGACTGGATTTTCTTTTGAGATACGAGTATCTCCTTTTCGATGCACTATTCCGTCTTTACTGCATCCCTCGCTCCCACACATTGACGAAATAACACAGATATTGAGTCGCTATGAAATACTATGGGTTCCATGACTTCTCCTTCTAAATCGAGTAACGTTTCTAGGGAAACGACAGGATTTTCTTTTGTGTCACGAGTATGTCCTTTCCGATGCACTATTAGTTCTTTACTGCATCCCTCGCTCCCTCACATTGACGAATTATCACAGGACTTGCGTCGCTATGAAATACTATTGGTTCTATGACTTCTCCTTCTATATCGAGTAACGTTTCTATGGAAACGACAGGATTTTCTTTTGGGATACGAGTATCTCCTTTCCGATGCTCTATTCCTCCTTTACTGCATTCCTCCCTCCCTCACATTCACGAAATAACACAGAAAATGCGTGGCTATGAAAGAGTATGGGTTCTATTACTTTCCTTCTAAATCGAGTAACGTTTCAATGGAAACGACAGGAATTTCTTTTGGGATACGAGTATCTCCTTTCCGTTGCACAATTCCTTCTTTACTGCATCCCTCGCTCCCTCACATAGACGAATTAACACAGAGGTTGCGTCGCTTGGAAATACTGTGGGTTCTAAGGCTCATCCTTCTAAGTCGAGTAACGTTTCAATGGAAACGACAGGATTTCCTTTTGGGATACGAGTACCTCCTTTGCATTGCACAATTCCTTCTTTACTGCATCCCTCGCTCCCTCACATTGACGAATTAACACAGAGATGGCGTCCCTCGGAAATACTGTGGGTTCTGTGGCTCATCCTTCTAAATCGAGTAACGTTTCTATGGAAACGACAGGATTTTGTTTTGGGATACGAGTATCTCCTTTCCGATGCACTATTAGTCCTTTACTGCATGCCTCGCTTCCTCACATTGAAGAATTAACACAGAAATTGCGCCGCTGTGAAATACTATGGGTTCTATAACTTCTCCTTCTAAATCAAATAACATTTACATGGAAACGACAGGATTTTCTTTTGGTATACGAGCATCTCCTTTCCGACGCACTATTCCATCTTTACTGCATCCCTCGCTCCCTCACATTGACGAATTAACACAGAAATTGCGTCCCTATGCAATACTATGGGTTCTATGACTTCTCGTTGTAAATCGGGTAACGTTTCTATGGAAACGACGGGATTTTCTTTTGGGATACGACTATCGCCTTTCCGATGCACTATTCCGTCTTTGCTGCATCTCTCGCTCCCTCACATTGGCGAATTCACACGGAAATTGCGTCGCTATGAAATACTATGGGTTCTATGACTTCTCTTTCTAAGTCGAGTAACGGTTCTATTGAAACGACAGGATTTTCTTTTGGGATAATAGTATCTCCTTCCGATGCACTACTCCGTATTTACTGCATCCTTCGCTCCCTCATATTGACGAAAAAACACAGAAATTGCGTCGCCATGAAATACTATGGGTTCCATGACTTCTCCTTTTACATCGAGTAACGTTTCTATGGATACGACAGGATTTTGTTTTGGGATACGAGTATCTCCTTTCCGATGCACTATTAGTTCTTTACTGCATCCCTCGCTTCCTCTATTTGAAGAATAAGCACTGAAATTGCGCCGCTGTGAAATACTATGGGTTCTTTAACTTCTCCTTCAAAATCAAATAACATTTACATGGAAACGACAGGATTTTCTTTTGGGATACGAATATCTCCTTTCCGATGCACTATTCCTTCTCTACTGCATCCCTCGCTCCCTCACATTGACGAACTAACACAGAAATTGCGTCGCTATGAGAAACCATTGGTGCTGGGACACCTCCTTCTAAATCGAGTAACGTTTCAATGGAAACGACAGGATTTCCTGTTGGGATACGAGTATCTCCTTTCCGATGCACTATGCCTTCTGTACTGCATCCCTCGCTCCCTCACATTGACGAATAAACACAAAAAATTGCGTCTCTATGAAATACTATGGGTTCTATGACTTCTCCTTCTAAATCGAGTAACGTTTCTATTGAAACGAAAGGATTTTGTTTTGGTATACGAGTTTCTCCTTTCCGATGCACTATTCCTTCTTTACTCCCTCCCTGGCTCCCTCACATTGACGAATTATCACAGAAATTGCATCGCTATGGAATACTATGTGTTCAATTACTTCTCCTTCTAAATCGAGTAACGTTTCAATGGAAACGACAGGATTTTCTTTTGGGATATTAGTATCTCCTTTTCGTTGCACAATTCCTTCTTTACTGCATCCCTCGCTCCCTCCCATTGACGAAATAACACAGAAATTGCGTCGCTATGAAATACTATGGGCTTCATGACTTCTCCTTCTAAATCGAGTAACGTTTCTATGGAAACGACAGGATTTTCTTTTCGGATAGGAGCCTCTCCTTTCCGATCCACTAATCCGTCTTTACTGTGCATCTCGCTCCCTCACATTGACGAATTAACACAGAAATTGCGTCGCTATGAAATACTATGGGTTCAATGACATTCCCTTCTAAATCGGGTAACGTTTCTATGGAAACGACAGGATTTTCTTTTGGGATACGAGTATCTCCTTTCCGATGCACTAGTCCTCCTTTACTACTTCCCTCCCTCCCTCACATTAACGAATTAATACAGAGATTGCGTCGCTATGATATACTGTGGGCTCTATGACTTATCCATCTAAATCGAGTAACGTTTCTATGGAAACGACAGGATTTTCTTTTGGTATACGCGTATCTCCTTTCCGTAGAACTATTCCTTCTTTACTTCATCACTCGCTTAATCACATTAACGAATTAACACTGAAATTGCGTCGCAGTGAAATACTATGGGTTCCATGACTTCTCCTTCTACATCGAGTAACGTTTCTATGGAAACGAAAGGATTTTCTTTTGGGATACGAGTATCTCCCTTCCGATGCACTATGCCTTCTGTACTGCATCCCTCGCACCCTCACATTGGCGAATTAACACGGAAATTTCGTCGCTATGAAATACTATGGGTTCTATGACTTCTCTTTCTAAATAGAGTAACAATTCTATTGAAACGACAGGATTTTCTTTTGGGATACTAGTATCTGATTTCCGATGCACTATTCCGTCTTTACTACATCCCTCGCTCTCTCATATTGACGAAATAACACAGAAATTGCGTCGCCATGAAATACTATGAATTCCATGACTTCTCCTTTTACTTCGAGTAACGTTTCTATGGAAACGACAGGATTTTGTTTTGGGATACGAGTATCTCCTTTCCGATGCACTATTAGTCCTTTACTGCATGCCTCGCTTCCTCACATTGAAGAATTAACACAGAAATTGCGCCGCTGTGAAATACTATGGGTTCTATAACTTCTCCTTCTAAATCAAATAACATTTACATGGAAACGACAGGATTTTCTTTTGGTATACGAGCATCTCCTTTCCGACGCACTATTCCATCTTTACTGCATCCCTCGCTCCCTCACATTGACGAATTAACACAGAAATTGCGTCCCTATGCAATACTATGGGTTCTACGACTTCTCGTTGTAAATCGGGTAACGTTTCTATGGAAACGACGGGATTTTCTTTTGGGATACGACTATCGCCTTTCCGATGCACTATTCCGTCTTTGCTGCATCTCTCGCTCCCTCACATTGGCGAATTCACACGGAAATTGCGTCGCTATGAAATACTATGGGTTCTATGACTTCTCTTTCTAAGTCGAGTAACGGTTCTATTGAAACGACAGGATTTTCTTTTGGGATAATAGTATCTCCTTCCGATGCACTACTCCGTATTTACTGCATCCTTCGCTCCCTCATATTGACGAAAAAACACAGAAATTGCGTCGCCATGAAATACTATGGGTTCCATGACTTCTCCTTTTACATCGAGTAACGTTTCTATGGATACGACAGGATTTTGTTTTGGGATACGAGTATCTCCTTTCCGATGCACTATTAGTTCTTTACTGCGTCCCTCGCTTCCTCTATTTGAAGAATAAGCACAGAAATTGCGCCGCTGTGAAATACTATGTGTTCTATAACTTCTCCTTTCAAATCGAGTAACGTTTATATGGAAACGACAGGATTTTCTTTTGGGATACGAGTATCTCCTTTACGATGCACTATTCCTACTTTACTGCATCCCTCGCTCCCTCACATTGACGAACTAACACAGAAATTGCGTCGCTATGAGAAACCATTGGTGCTGGGACACGTCCTTCTAAATCGAGTAACGTTTCAATGGAAACGACAGGATTTCCTGTTGGGATACGAGTATCTCCTTTCCGATGCACTATTCCTTCTTTACTGCATCCCTCGCTCCCTCACATTGGTGAATAAACATAGAAATTGCGTCGCTATGAAATACTATGGGTTCTATGACTTCTCCTTCTATATCGAGTAACGTTTCAATGGAAACGACAGTATTTCCTGTTGGGATACGACTATCTCCATTCCGATGCACTATTCCTTCTTTAGTGCATCCGTCGCTCCCTCACATTGACAAATTAACGAAGAATCGGCGTCGCTATGAAATACTATGGGTTCCATGACATCTCCTTCTAAATCGAGTAACGTTTCTAAGGAAACGACAGGATTTTCTTTTGGGATACGAGTATCTCCTTTCTGATGCACTATTAGTTCTTTACTGCATCCCTCGCTCCCTCACATTGACGAAAAAACACAGAAATTGCGTCGCTATGAAATACTATGGGTTCCATGACTTCTCCTTCTAAATCGAGTAACGTTTCTATGGAAACGACTGGATTTTCATTTGGGATACGAGTATCACCTTTCCGATGCACTATTAGTTCTTTACGGCATCCCTCGATTCCTCACATTGACGAAAAAACACAGAAATTGCGTCGCTATGAAATACTATGGGTTCCATGACTTCTCTTACTAAATCGAGTAACGTTTCTAGGGAAAAGACAGGATTTTCTTCTGGGTTACGAGTTTCTCCTATCCGATGCACTATTCCTTCTTTACTCCCTCCCTGGCTCCCCCACATTGACGAATTATCACAGAAATTGCTTCGCTATGGAATACTATGTGTTCAATTACTTCTCCTTCTAAATCGAGTAACGTTTCAATGGAAACGACAGGATTTTCTTTTGGGATATTAGTATCTCCTTTTCGTTGCACAATTCCTTCTTTACTGCATCCCTCGCTCCCTCCCATTGACGAAATAACACAGAAATTGCGTCGCTATGAAATACTATGGGCTTCATGACTTCTCCTTCTAAATCGAGTAACGTTTCTATGGAAACGACAGGATTTTCTTTTGGGATAGGAGCCTCTCCTTTCCGATCCACTAATCCGTCTTTACTGCGCATCTCGCTCCCTCACATTGACGAATTAACACAGAATTTGCGTCGCTATGAAATACTATGGGTTCAATGACATTCCCTTCTAAATCGGGTAACGTTTCTATGGAAACGACAGGATTTTCTTTTGGGATACGAGTATCTCCTTTCCGATGCACTAGTCCTCCTTTACTACTTCCCTCCCTCCCTCACATTAACGAATTAATACAGCGATTGCGTCGCTATGATATACTGTGGGCTCTATGACTTATCCATCTAAATCGAGTAACGTTTCTATGGAAACGACAGGATTTTCTTTTGGTATACGCGTATCTCCTTTCCGTAGAACTATTCCTTCTTTACTTCACCACTCGCTTAATCACATTAACGAATTAACACTGAAATTGCGTCGCAGTGAAATACTATGGGTTCCATGACTTCTCCTTCTACATCGAGTAACGTTTCTATGGAAACGAAAGGATTTTCTTTCGGGATACGAGTACCTCCTTTCCGATGCACTATGCCTTCTGTGCTGCATCCCTCGCACCCTCACATTGGCGAATTAACACGGAAATTTCGTCGCTATGAAATACTATGGGTTCTATGACTTCTCTTCCTAAATAGAGTTACAATTCTATTGAAACGACAGGATTTTCTTTTGGGATACTAGTATCTGATTTCCGATGCACTATTCCGTCTTTACTACATCCCTCGCTCTCTCATATTGACGAAATAACACAGAAATTGCGTCGCCATGAAATACTATGGATTCCATGACTTCTCCTTTTACTTCGAGTAACGTTTCTATGGAAACGACATGATTTTGTTTTTGGATACGAGTATCTCCTTTCCTATGCATTATTACTTCTTTACTGCATCCCTCGCTTCCTCTCATTGAAGAATAGGCACAGAAATTGCGCCGCTGTGAAATACTATGTGTTCTATAACTTCTCCTTTCAAATCGAGTAACGTTTCTATGGAAACGACAGGATTTTCTTTTGGGATACGAGTATATCCTTTACGATGCACTATTCCTACTTTACTGCATCCCTCGCTCCCTCACATTGACGAACTAACACAGAAATTGCGTCGCTATGAGAAACCATTGGTGCTGGGACACGTCCTTCTAAATCGAGTAACGTTTCAATGGAAACGACAGGATTTCCTGTTGGGATACGAGTATCTCCTTTCCGATGCACTATTCCTTCTTTACTGCATCCCTCGCTCCCTCACATTGGTGAATAAACATAGAATTTGCGTCGCTATGAAATACTATGGGTTCTATGACTTCTCCTTCTACATCGAGTAACGTTTCAATGGAAACGACAGTATTTCCTGTTGGGATACGACTATCTCCATTCCGATGCACTATTCCTTCTTTAGTGCATCCGTCGCTCCCTCACATTGACAAATTAACGAAGAATCTGCGTCGCTATGAAATACTATGGGTTCTATGACTTCTCCTTCTAAATCGAGTAACGTTTCAATGGAAACGACAGGATTTCCTGTTGGGATACGAGTATCTCCTTTCCGATGCACTATTCCTTCTTTACTGCATCCCTCGCTACCTTACATTGACGAATAAGCACAGACATTGCGTCGCTGTGAAATACTATGGATTCTATGATATCCCCTTCTAAATCGAGTAACGTTTCTATGGAAACGACAGGATTTTCTTTTGGGATACAAGTATCTCCTTTCCGAAGCACAATTCCGTCTTTTGCTGCATCTCTTACTCCCTCACATTGACGAATTATCACAGAAATTGCGTCGCGATGAAATACTATTGGTTCTATGACTTCTCCTTCTATATCGAGTAACGTTTCTATGGAAACGACAGGATTTTCTTTTGGGATACGAGTATCTCCTTTCCGATGCACTATTCCTCCTTTAATGCATCCCTCGCTCCCTCACATTGACGAATTAACACAGAAATTGCGTCGCTACGAAATACTATGGGTTCCATGAATTCTCCTTCTAAATCGAGTAATATTTCTATGGAAACGAGAGGATTATCCTTTGGGATACGACTATCTCCTTTCCGATGCACTATTAGTTCATTGCTGCATCCCTCGCTCCCTCACGTTGACGAATTAACACAGAAATTGCGTCGCTATGCAATACTATGGGTTCTATGACTTCTACTTCTAAATCGGGTAACGTTTCTATGGAAACGACGGGATATTCTTTTGGGATACGACTATAGCCTTTCCGATGCACTATTCCTTCTGTACTGCATCCCCCGCTTCCTCACATTGGCGAATTAACACAGATATTGCGTCGCTATGAAATACTATGGGTTCCATGACATCTCCTTCTAAATCGAGTAACGTTTCTAAGGAAACGACAGGATTTTCTTTTGGGATACGGGTATCTCCTTTCTGATGCACTATTAGTTCTTTACTGCATCCCTCGCTCCCTCACATTGACGAAAAAACACAGAAATGGCGTCGCTATGAAATGCTATGGGTTCCATAACTTCTCCTTCTTAATCGAGTAACTTTTCTATCGAAACGACTGGATTTTCATTTGGGATACGATTATCTCCTTTCCGATGCACTATTAGTTCTTTACGCATCCCTCGCTCCCTCCCATTGAAGAATAAGCACAGAAATCGTGTCGCTGTGAAATACTATGGGTTCTTTAACTTCTCCTTTCAAATCGAGAAACGTTTCTATGGAAACGACAGGATTTTCTTTTGGGATAGGAGTCTCTCCTTTCCGGTGCACTATTCCGTCTTTACTGCATCCCTCGCTCCATCACATGGACGAATTAACACAGAAATTGCGTCGCTATGAAATACTATGGGTTCCATGACTTCTCTTACTAAATCGAGTAACGTTTCTAGGGAAAAGACAGGATTTTCTTCTGGGTTACGAGTATCTCCTTTCCGATGCACTAATAGTTCTTTACTGCATCCCTCGCTCCCTCACATTGACGAATAAGCACAGACATTGCGTCGTTGTGAAATACTATGGATTCTATAACTTCTCCTTCTAAATCAAATAACGTTTACATGGAAACGACAGGATTTTCTTTTGGGATACGAGTATCTCCTTTCCAATGCACTATTCCTTCTTTAGTGCATCCCTCGCTCATTCACATTGACAAATTAACGCAGAATCTGCGTCGCTATGAAATACTATGGGTTCTTTGATTCTCCTTCTAAATCGAGTAACGTTTCTATGGAAACGACTGGAGTTTCTTTTGGGATACGAGTATCTCCTTTCTGAAGCACTATTCCGCCTTTTTTCTGCATCCCTCGCTCTCTCACATTGACCAATTAACACAGCAATTGCGACGCTATGAAATATTATGGGTTCCATGTCGCCTCCTTCTAAATCGAGTAACGTTTCAATGGAATCGACAGGATTTTCTTTTGGGATACGACTATCTCCCTTCCGATGCACTATTCCTTCATTACTGCATCCCTCGCTCCCTCACATTGACGAATTAACACAGAAATTGCGTCGCTATGAAATTCTATGGGTTCTATGTCTTCTTCTAAATCGAGTAACGTTTCAATGGAAACGAAAGGATTTTCTTTTGGGATACGACTATCTCCTTTCCGATGCACTATTCCTTCTTTACTGCATCCCTCGCTCCCTCACATTGACGAATTAACAAAGAGATTGCGTCGCTATGAAATACTGTGGGTTCTATGACTTCTCCTTCTAAATCGAGTAACGTTTCTATTGAAACGACAGGATTTTCTTTTGGGATACGAGTATCTCCTTTCCGATGCACTATTCCGTCTTTACTGCATCCCTCGCTCCCTCACATTGGTGAATTAACATAGAAATTGCGTCGTTATGAAATACTATGGGTTCTATGTCTTCTCCTTCTAAATCAAGTAACGTTTCTATTGAAACGACAATATTTTCTTTTGGGAAACGAGTATCTCCTTTCCGAAGCACTATTCCGTCTTTACTGCATCCTCGCTCCCTCACATAGGCGAATTAACACAGAAATTGCGTCGCTATGAAATACTATGGGTTCCATGACTTCTCTTACTAAATCGAGTAACGTTTCTAGGGAAAAGACAGGATTTTCTTTTGGGTTACGAGTATCTCCATTCCGATGCACTATTAGTTCTTTATTGCATCCCTCGCTCCCTCACATTGACGAATAAGCACAGACATTGCGTCGCTGTGAAATACTTTGGATTCTATAACTTCTCCTTCTAAATCAAATAACGTTTACATGGAAACGACAGGATTTACTTTTGGGATACGAGTATCTCCTTTCAGATGCACTATTCCTTCTTTAGTGCATCCCTCGCTCCCTCACATTGACAAATTAACGCAGAATCTGCGTCGCTATGAAATTCTATGTGTTCTTTGATTCTCCATCTAAATCGAGTAACGTTTCTATGGAAACGACAGGATTTTCTTTTGGGATACGAGTATCTCCTTTCTGATGCACTATTCCGTCTTTTTTCTGCATCCCTCGCTCCCTCACATTGACGAATTAACACAGCAATTGCGACGCTATGAAATACTATTGGTTCTATGACTACTCCTTCTACATCGGGTAACGTTTCTATGGAAACGACAGGATTTTCTTTTGGGATACGAGTATCTCCTTTCCGATGCACTATTCCTCCTTTAATGCATCCCTCGCTCCCTCACATTGACGAATTAACACAGAAATTGCGTCGCTACGAAATAGTATGGGTTCCATGACTTCTCCTTCTAAATCGAGTAATATTTCTATGGAAACGAGAGGATTATCCTTTGGGATACGACTATCTCCTTTCCGATGCACTATTAGTTCATTACTGCATCCCTCGCTCCCTCACGTTGACGAATTAACACAGAAATTGCGTCGCTATGCAATACTATGGGTTCTATGTCTTCTCCTTCTAAATCGGGTAACGTTTCTACGGAAACGACGGGATATTCTTTTGGGATACGACTATCGCCTTTCCGATGCACTATTCCTTCTGTACTGCATCCCCCGCTTCCTCACATTGGCGAATTAACACAGAAATTGCGTCACTATGAAATACTATGGGTTCCATGACATCTGCTTCTAAATCGAGTAACGTTTCTAAGGAAACGACAGGATTTTCTTTTGGGATACGAGTATCTCCTTTCTGATGCACTATTAGTTCTTTACTGCATCCCTCGCTCCCTCACATTGACGAAAAAACACAGAAATTGCGTCGCTATGAAATACTATGGGTTCCATGACATCTCCTTCTAATTCGAGTAACGTTTGTATGGAAACGACTGGATTTTCTTTTGGGATACGAGTATCTCCTTTCCGATGCACTATTAGTTCTTTACGGCATCCCTCGCTCCCTCCCATTGAACAATAAGCACAGAAATCGCGTCGCTGTGCAATACTATGGGTTCTTTAACTTCTCCTTTCAAATCGCGAAACGTTTCTATGGAAACGACAGGATTTTCTTTTGGGATAGTAGTCTCTCCTTTCCGATGCACTATTCCGTCTTTACTGCATCCCTCGCTCCCTCACATGGACGAATTAACACAGAAGTTGCGTCGCTATGAAATACTATGGGTTCCATTACTTCTCTTACTAAATCGAGTAACGTTTCTAGGGAAAAGATAGGATTTTCATCTGGGTTACGAGTATCTCCTTTCCGATGCACTATTAGTTCTTTACTGCATCCCTCGCTCCCTCACATTAACGAATAAGCACAGACATTGCATCGCTGTGAAATATTATGGATTCTATAACGTCTCCTTCTAAATCAAATAACGTTTACATGGAAACGACAGGATTTTCTTTTGGGATACGAGTATCTCCTTTCCAATGCACTATTCCTTCTTTAGTGCATCCCTCGCTCCCTCACATTGACAAATTAACTCAGAATCTGCGTCGTTATGAAATACTATGGGTTCTTTGATTCTCCATCAAAATCGAGTAACGTTTCTATGGAAACGACAGGATTTTCTTTTGGGATACGAGTATCTCCTTTCTGAAGCACTATTCCGTCTTTTTTCTGCATCCCTCGCTCCCTCACATTGACGAATTAACTTAGCAATTGCGACGCTATGAAATATTAAGGGTTCCATGTCGCCTCATTCCAAATCGAGTAACGTTTCAATGGAATCGACAGTATTTTCTTTTGGGATACGACAATCTCCTTTCCGACGCACTATGCCTTCTTAACTGCATCCCTCGCTAACTCACATTGACGAATTAACACAGAAATTGCGTCGCTATGAAATTCTATGGGTTCTATGTCTTCTTCTAAATCGAGTAACGTTTCAATGGAAACGACTGGATTTTCTTTTGGGATACGACTATCTCCTTTCCGATGCACTATTCCTTCTTTACTGCATCCCTCGCTCCCTCACATTGACGAATTAACACAGTGATTGCGTCGCTATGAAATACTGTGGGTTCTATGACTTCTCTTTCTAAATCGAGTAACGTTTTTATTGAAACGACAGAATCTTCTTTTGGGATACGAGTATCTCCTTTCCGATGCACTATTCCGTCTTTACTGCATATCTCGCTCCCTCACATTAGTGAATTAACATAGAAATTGCGTCGCTGTGAAATACTATGGGTTCTATGACATCTCCTTCTATATCTAGTAACGTTTCTATTGAAACGACAGGATTTTCTTTTGGGAAACGAGTATCTCCTCTCTGAAGCACTATTCCGTCTTTTTTCTGCATCCCTCGCTCCCTCACATTGACGAATTAACACAGCAATTGCGACGCTATGATATATTATGGGTTCCATGTCGCCTCCTTCTAAATCGAGTAACGTTTCAATGGAATCGACAGGATCTTCTTTTGGGATACGACTATCTCCTTTCCGATGCACTATGCCTTCTTTACTGCATCCCTCGCTAACTCACATTGACGAATTAACACAGAAACTGCGTCGCTATGAAATTCTATGGGTTCTATGTCTTCTTCTAAATCGAGTAACGTTTCAATGGAAACGAAAGGATTTTCTTTTGGGATACGACTATCTCCTTTCCGATGCACTATTCCTTCTTTACTGCATCCCTCGCTCCCTCACATTGACGAATTAACACAGAGATTGCGTCGCTATGAAATACTGTGGGTTCTATGACTTCTCCTTCTAAATCGAGTAACGTTTTTATTGAAACGACAGGATTTTCTTTTGGGATACGAGTATCTCCTTTCCGATGCACTATTCCGTCTTTACTGCATCCCTCGCTCCCTCACATTGGTGAATTAACATAGAAATTGCGTCGCTATGAAATACTATGGGTTCTATGTCTTCTCCTTCTAAATCTAGTAACGTTTCTATTGAAACGACAATATTTTGTTTTGGGAAACGAGTATCTCCTTTCCGATGCACTATTCCGTCTTTACTGCATCCCTCGCTCCCTCACATAGACGAATTAACACAGAAATTGCGTCGCTATGAAATACTATGGGTTCTTTGATTCTCCTTCTAAATCGAGTAACGTTTCTATGGAAACGACAGGATTTTCTTTTGGGATACTAGTATCTCCTTTCTGAAGCACTATTCCGTCTTTTTTCTGCATCCCTCGCTCCCTCACATTGACGAATAAACACAGATATTGCGTCGCTATGAAAGAGTATGTGGTTTATTACTTCTCCTTCTAAATCGAGTAACGTTTCTATTGAACGAAAGGATTTTGTTTTGGTATACGAGTATCTCCTTTCCGATGCACTATTGCTTCTTTACTGCCTCCCTGGCTCCCTCACATTGACGAATTATCACAGAAATTGCATCGCTATGGAATACTATGTGTTCAATGACTTCTCGTTCTAAATCGAGTAACGTTTCAATTGAAACGACAGGATTTTCTTTTGGGATACGAGTATCTGTTTTCCGATGAACTATTCCGTCTTTACTGCATCCCTCGTTCCTTCACATTGACGAAATATCACAGAAATTGCGCCGCTATGAAATACTATGGGTTCCATGACTTCTCCTTCTAAATCGAGTAACGTTACTAGGGAAACGACAGGATTCTCTTTTGCGTTACGAGGATGTCCTTTCCGATGCACTATTAGTTCTTTACTGCATCCCTCGCTCCTTCACATTGACGAATAAGCACAGACATTGCGCCGCTGTGAAATACTATGGGTTCTATAACTACTCCTTTCAAATCGAATAACGTTTCTATGGAAACGACAGGATTTTTTTTTTTGGGATACGAGTATCTCCTTTCCGATGCACTATTCCATCTTTACTGCATCCCTTGCTACCTCACATTGACGAATTAACGCAGAAATTGCGTCGCTATGGAATACTTTAGGTTCTATGAGTTCTCCTTCTAAATCGCGTTACGTTTCTATGGAAACGACAGGATTTTCTTTTGGGATACGAGTATCTCCTTTCCGATGCACTATTCCGTCTTTGCTGCATCTCTCGCTCCCTCACATTGACGAATTAACACAGAAATTGCGTCGCGATGTAATACTATGGGTTCTATGACTTCTCCTTCTATACCGAGTAACGTTTCTATGGAGACGACAGGATTTTCTTTTGGGATACGAGTATCTCCTTTCCGATGCACTATTCCGTCTTTACTGCATCCCTGGCTCCCTCACATTGGTGAATTAACATAGAAATTGCGTCGCTATGAAATACTATGTGTTCTATGACTTCTCCTTCTAAATCGAGTAACGTTTCTATTGAAACGACCGGATTTTCTTTTGGGATACGAGTGTCTTCTTTCCGATGCACTATTCCGTCTTTACTGCATCCCTCGCTCCCTCACATTGACCAAATAACACAGAAATTGCGTCGCTATGAAATACTATGGGTTCCATGACTTCTCCTTCTAAATCGAGTAACGTTTCTAGGGAAACGACACGATTTTCTTTTGGGTTACGAGTATCTCGTTTCCGATGCACTATTAGTTCTTTACTGCATCCCTCGCTCCCTCACATTGACGAATAAGCACAGACATAGCGTCACTGTGATATACTATGGATTCTATAACTTCTCCTTCTAAATCAATTAACGTTTCTATGGAAACTACAGGATTTTCTTTTGGAATACGAGTATCTCCTTTCCGATGCACTATTCCATCATTAGTGCATCCCTCGCTCCCTCACATTGACAAATTAATGCAGAAACTGCGTCGCAATGAAATACTATGTGTTCTTTGATTCTCCTTCTAAATCGAGTAACGTTTCTATTGAAACGACAGGATTTTCTTTTGGGATACGAGTATCTCCTTTCCGATGCACTATTCCGTCTTTACTGCATCCCTGGCTCCCTCACATTGGTGAATTAACATAGAAATTGCGTCGCTATGAAATACTATGTGTTCTATGACTTCTCCTTCTAAATCGAGTAACGTTTCTATTGAAACGACCGGATTTTCTTTTGGGATATGAGTGTCTTCTTTCCGATGCACTATTCCGTCTTTACTGCATCCCTCGCTCCCTCACATTGACCAAATAACACAGAAATTGCGTCGCTATGAAATACTATGGGTTCCATGACTTCTCCTTCTAAATCGAGTAACGTTTCTAGGGAAACGACACGATTATCTTTTGGGTTACGAGTATCTCGTTTCCGATGCACTATTAGTTCTTTACTGCATCCCTCGCTCCCTCACATTGACGAATAAGCACAGACATAGCGTCACTGTGATATACTATGGATTCTATAACTTCTCCTTCTAAATCAAATAACGTTTCTATGGAAACTACAGGATTTTCTTTTGGAATACGAGTATCTCCTTTCCGATGCACTATTCCATCATTAGTGCATCCCTCGCTCCCTCACATTGACAAATTAATGCAGAAACTGCGTCGCAATGAAATACTATGTGTTCTTTGATTCTCCTTCTAAATCGAGTAACGTTTCTATTGAAACGACAGGATTTTCTTTTGGGATACGAGTATCTCCTTTCCGATGCACTATTCCGTCTTTACTGCATCCCTGGCTCCCTCACATTGGTGAATTACCATAGAAATTGCGTCGCTATGAAATACTATGGGTTCTATGACTTCTCCTTCTAAATCGAGTAACGTTTCTATTGAAACGACCGGATTTTCTTTTGGGATACGAGTGTCTTCTTTCCGATGCACTATTCCGTCTTTACTGCATCCCTCGCTCCCTCACATTGACCAAATAACACAGAAATTGCGTCGCTATGAAATACTATGGGTTCCATGACTTCTCCTTCTAAATCGAGTAACGTTTCTAGGGAAACGACAGGATTTTCTTTTGGGTTACGAGTATGTCCTTTCCGATGCACTATTAGTTCTTTACTGCATCCCTCGCTCCCTCACATTGACGAATAAGCACAGACATTGCGCCGCTGTGAAATACTATGGGTTCTATAACTACTCCTTTCAAATCGAGTAACGTTTCTATGGAAACGACAGGATTTTTTTTTTTTGGGTTACGAGTATCTCCTTTCCGATGCACTATTCCATCTTTACTGCATCCCTCGCTCCCTCACATTGACGAATTAACGCAGAAATTGCGTCGCTATGGAATACTTTAGGTTCTATGAGTTCTCCTTCTAAATCGCGTTACGTTTCTATGGAAACGACAGGATTTTCTTTTAGGATACGAGTATCTCCTTTCCGAAGCACTATTCCGTCTTTGCTGCATCTCTCGCTCCCTCACATTGACGAATTAACACAGAAATTGCGTCGCGATGTAATACTATGGGTTCTATGACTTCTCCTTCTATATCGAGTAACGTTTCTATGGAGACGATAGGATTTTCTTTTGGGATACGAGGTTCTCCTTTGCGATGGACTATTCCTTCTTAACTGCATCCCTCGCTCCCTCACTTTCAAGAGTTAACACAGAATTTGCGTGGCTATGAAATACTATGGGTTCTATGACTTCTCCTTCCAAACCGAGTAACGTTTCTATTGAAACGACAGAATTCTCTTTTGGGATACGAGTTTCTAATTTCCGATGCACAATTCCGTCTTTACTGCATCCCTCGCTCCCTCACATTGACGAATTAACACAGAAATTGCGTCGCTATGAAATACTATGGGTTCCATGACTTCTCCTTCTAAATCGAGTAACGTTTCTAGGGAAACGACAGGATTTTCTTTTGGGTTACGAATATGTCCTTTCCGATCACTATTAGTTCTTTACTGCATCCCTCGCTCCCTCACAATGACGAATAAGCACAGAAATTGCGTCGCCATGAAATGCTATGAGTTCCATGACTTCTCCTTTTACATCGGGTAACGTTTCTATGGAAACGACAGGATTTTGCTTTGGGATACGAGTATATCCTTTCCGATGCACTATTAGTTCTTTACTGCATCCCTCGCTTACTCACATTGAAGAATAAGCACAGAAATTACGCCGCTGCGAAATACTATGGGTTCTATAACTTCTCCTTCTAAATCAAATAACGTTTACATGGGAACGACAGGATTTTCTTTTGGGATACGAGTATCTCCTTTCCGATGCACTATTCCTTCTCCACAGCATCCCTCGCTCCCTCACATTGACGAACTAACACAGAAATTGCGTCGCTATGAAAAACTATTGGACCTGGGACACCTCCTTCTAAATCGAGTAACGTTTCAATGGAAACGACAGGATTTCCCGTTGGGATACGAGTATCTCCTTTCCGATGTACTATTCCGTCTTTACTGCATACGTCGCTCACTCACATTGATGAATTTGAAGTGGACTGACAAGGCAGCCAGTCCACAGTGACGGGTAGCCGATAGAAAGGCACGCGTACACACTCACGCCGACGGGCGTCAATTCTGGAACAGGATAACTATTGAATGGTAGCAAGAAAAGTACGTAGCTGCTTTATACTTAACTTTATTATTTGATGACTACAGCATTCTTCTTGAGACATTTATACTATAACTCTCAAAGTACGTAAGGCTAATGGCGCCTTGCTAGGTCGTAGCCATGGACTTAGCAGAAGGCTATTCTAACTGGCTCTCGGCAAATGAGAGGAAGGCTTCGTCCGTATGGTCGCTAGCAATCTACTCGTACAACTGGGGCGAGTGCTATATCGTCTCTCGAGACCTGCCTTGTGGTGGCGCTAGGTCTGCGATCACACAGTGGCGACACGCGGGTCCGACATGCACTAAATGGACCGCGGCCGATTTAAGCTACCACCTAGCAAGCGTGGTGTCTGGCGGTGACACCACAGAATTAACATAGAAATTGCGTCGCTATGAAATACTATGGGTTCTATGACTTCTCCTTCTAAATCGAGTAACGTTTCTATTGAAACGACCGGATTTTCTTTTGGGATACAAGTATCTCCTTTCCGAAGCACTATTCCGTCTTTGCTGCATCTCGCGCTCCCTTACATTCACGAATTATCACAGAAATTGCGTCGCGGTGAAATACTATTGGTTCTATGACTTCTCCTTCTATATCGAGTAACGTTTCCATGGAAACGACAGGATTTTCTTTTGGGATACGAGTATCTCCTTTCCGATGCACTATTCCTCCTTTACTGCATCCCTCTCTCCCTCACATTCACGAATTAACACAGAAAATGCGTGGCTATGAAATACTATGGGTTCTATGACTTCTCCTTCTAAACCGAGTAATGTTTCTATTGAAACGACAGAATTTCCTTTTGGGATAGGAGTCTCTACTTTCCGATGCACTATTCCGTCTTTACTGCATCCCTCGCTCCCTCACATTGACGTATTGACACAGAAATTGCGTCGCTACGAAATACTATGGGTTCCATGAATTCTCCTTCCAAATCGAGTAATATTTCTATGGAAACGAAAGGATTATCCTTTGGTATACGACTATCTCCTTTCCAATGCACTATTAGTTCATTACTGCATCCCTCGCTCCTTCACATTGACGAATAAACACAGATATTGCGTCGCTATGAAAGAGTATGGTTTTTATTGGCTCTGAGCACTATGGGACTTAACATCTATGGTCATCAGTCCCCTAGAACTTAGAACTACTTAAACCTAACTAACCTAAGGACAGCACACAACACCCAGTCACCACGAGGCAGAGAAAATCCCTGACCCCTCCGGGAATCGAACCCGGGAACCCGGGCGTGGGAAGCGAGAACGGTACCGCACGACCACGAGCTGCGGACTATGGTTTTTATTATTTCTCCTTCTAAATCGAGTAACGTTTCTATGGAAACGACAGGATTTTCTTTTGGGATATGAGTATCTCATTTCCGATGCACGATTCCTTCTTTACTGCATCTCTCGCTCCCTCACATTGACGAATTAACGCAGAAATTGCCTCGCTATGAAATACTATGGGTTCTATGACTTCTCCCTCTAAATCGAGTAACGTTTCTATTGAAACGGAAGGATTTTGTTTTGGTATACGAGTATCTCCTTTCCGAAGCACTATTCCTTCTTTACTGCCTCCCTGGCTCCCTCACATTGACGAATTATCACAGAAATTGCATCGCTATGGAATACTATGTGTTCAATGACTTCTCCTTCTAAATCGAGTAACGTTTCAAAGGAAACGACAGGATTTTCTTTTGGGATACGAGTATCTCCTTTCCGTTGCACAATTCCTTCTTTACTGCATCCCTCGCTCCCTCACATTGACGAATTAACACAGAGATTGCGTCGCTATGAAATAGTGTGGGTTCTAAGGCTCATCCTCATAAATCGAGTAACGTTTCAATGGAAACGACAGGATTTTCTTTTGGGATACGAGTATCTCCTTTCCGTTGCACAATTCCTTCTTTACTGCATCCCTCGCTCCCTCACATTGACGAATTAACACAGAGATTGCGTCGCTAGGAAATACTGTGGGTTCTATGGCTCATCCTTCTAAATCGTGTAACGTTCCTATGGAAACGAGAGGATTTTTATTTGGTATACGAGTATCTCCTTTCCAACGCACTATTCCTTCTTTACTGCATCCCTCGCTCCCTCACTTTGACGAATTAACACAGAGATTGCGTCGCTATGAAATACTGTGGGTTCTATGACTTCTCCTTCTAAATCGAGTAACGTTTCTATTGAAACGACAGGATTTTCTTTTGGGATACGAGTATCTCCTTTCCAATGCACTATTCCGTCTTTACTGCATCCCTCGCTCCCTCACATTGGTGAATTAACATAGAAATTGCGTCGCTATGAAATACTATGGGTTCTATGACTTCTCCTTCTAAATCGAGTAACGTTTCTATTGAAACGACAGGATTTTCTTTTGGGATACGAGTATCTGTTTTCCGATGCATTATTCCATCTTTACTGCATCCCTCGCTCCCTCACATTGACGAAATATCACAGAAATTGCGCCGCTATGAAATTCTATGGGTTCCATGACTTCTCCTTCTAAATCGAGTAACGTTTCTAGGGAATCGACAGGATTCTCCTTTGGATTACGAGGATGTCCTTTCCGATGCACTATTAGTTCTTTACTCCATCCCTCGCTCCCTCACATTGACGAATTAACACAGAAATTGCGTCGCTATGAAATTCTATGGGTTCTATGTCTTCTACTTGTAAATCGAGTAACGTTTCTATGGAAACGACAGGATTTTCTTTTGGGATACGACTATCTCCGTTCCGATGCACTATTCCTTCTCTACTGCATCCCTCGCTCCCTCACATTGACGAATAAACACAGAATTTGCGTCGCTATGAAAAACTATTTGTTCTAGGACACCTCCTTCTAAATCCAGTAACGTTTCAATGGAAACGACAGGATTTCCTTTTGGGATACGAGAATCTCCTTTCCGATGCACTTTTCCGTCTTTACTGCATCCCTCGCTCCCTCACATTGGTGAATTATCATAGAAATTGCGTCGCTATGAAATACTATGGGATCTATGGCTTTCTCCTTCTAAATCGAGTAACGTTTCTATTGAAACGACAGGATTTTCTTTTGGGATACGAATATCTCCTTTCCGATGCACTATTAGTTCTTTACTGCATCCCTCGCTGCCTCACATTGACGAATAAGCACAGACATTGCGTCGCTGTGAAATACTATGGATTCTATGACATCCCCTTCTAAATCGAGTAACGTTTCTATGGAAACGACAGGATTTTCTTTTGGGATACGAGTATCTCCTTTCCGATGCACTATTTCTCCTTTACTGCATCTCTCCCTCCCTCATATTCACGAATTAACACAGAAAATGCGTGGCTATGAATTTCTATGGGTTCTGGGACTTCTCCTTCTAAACCGAGTAATGTTTCTATTGAAACGACAGGATTTCCTTTTCTGATAGGAGTCTCTCCTTTCCGATGCACTATTCCGTCTTTACTGCATCCATCGCTCCCTCACATTGACAAAATAACACAGAAATTGCGTCGCTATGAAATACTATGGGTCCCATGACATCTCCTTCTAAATCGAGTAATGTTTCTATGGAAACGACAGGATTTTCCTTTGGGATACGAGTAACTCCTTTCCGATGCACTATTAGTTGTTTACTGCATCCCTCGCTCCCTCACATTGACAAAATAACACAGAGATTGCGTCGCTATGAAATACTATGGGTTCCATGACTTCTCCTTCTAAATCGAGTAACGTTTCTATGGAAACGATAGGATCTTCTTTTGGGATAGGAGTCTCTCCTTTCCGATGCACTATTCCGTCTTTACTGCGCCCCTCGCTCCCTCACATTGACGAATTAACACAGAAATTGCGACGCTATGAAATACTATGGGTTCTATGACATCCCCTTCTAAATCGAGTAACGTTTCTATGGAAACGACAGATTTTCTTTTGGGATACGAATATCTCCTTTCCGAAGCACTATTCCGTCTTTGCTGCATCTCCCGCTCCCTCACATTGACGAATTAACGCAGAAATTGCGTCGCCATGAAATACTATGCGTTCTATGACTTCTCCTTCTAAATCGAGTAACGCTTCTATTGCATCGAAAGGATTTTGTTTTGGTATACGAGTATCTCCTTTCCGATGACCTATTCCTTCATTACTGCCTCCTTGGCTCCCTCACATTGACGAATTATCGCAGAAATTGCATCGCTATGAAATACTATGTGTTCAATGACTTCTCCTTCTAAATCGAGTAACGTTTCAATAGAAACGACAGGATTTTAATTTGGGATACGAGTATCTCCTTTCCGTTGCACAATTCCTTCTATACTGCATCCCTCGCTCCCTCACTTTGACGAATTAACACAGAGATTGCGTTGCTATGATATACTGTGGGTTGTATGGCTCATCCTTCTAAATCGAGTAACGTTTCTATGGAATCGAGAGGATTTTCTTTTGGTATTCGAGTATCTCCGTTCCGACGCACTATTCCTTCTTTACTGCATCCCTCGCTCCCTCACATTGACGAATTAACACAGTAATTGCGTCTCTATGAACTACTATGGGTTCTATGACTTCTCCGTCTAAATCGGGTAACGTTTCTATGGAAACGACGGGATTTTATTTTGGGATACGACTATCGCCTTTCCGATGTACTATTCCTTCTGTACTGCATCCCTCGCTTCCTCAAAATGACGAATTAACACAGAAATTGCGTCGCTATGAAATACTATGTATTCTATGACTTCTCCTTCTAAATCGAGTAACGTTTCTATAGAATCGACAGGATTTTCTTTTGGGATACGAGTATCTCCTTTCCGATGCACTATTCCGTCTTTACTGCATCCCTCGCTCCCTCACATTGACAAAATAACACAGAAATTGCGTCGCTATGAAAAACTATGGGTTCCATGACATCTCCTTCTAAATCGAGTAACGTTTCTATGGAAACGACAGGATTTTGTTTTGGGGTACGAGTATCTCCTTTCTGATGCACTATTAGTTCTTTACTGCATCCCTCGCTCCCTCACATTGACAAAATAACACAGAAATTGCGTCGCTATGAAATACTATGGGCTCCATGACTTCTCCTTCTAAATCGAGTAACGTTTCTATGGAAACGACAGGATCTGCTCTTGGGATACGAGTATCTCCTTTCCGATGCACTATTAGTTCTTTACTGCATCCCTCGCTCCCTCCCATTGAGGAATAAGCACAGATATCGCGTCGCTGTGAAATACTATGGGTTCTTTAACTTCTCTTTTCAAATCGAGAAACGTTTCTATGGATACGACAGAATTTTCTTTTGGGATACGAGTATCTCCTTTCCGATGCACTATTCCTCCTTTACTGCATCCTTCCCTCCCACACATTCACGAATTAACACAGAAAATGCGTGGCTATAAAATACTATGGGTTCAAGGACTTTTCCTTCTAAAACGAGTAACGTTTCTATTGAAACGACAGGATTTCCTTTTCTAATAGGAGTCTCTCCTTTCCGATGCACTATTCCGTCTTTACTGCATCCCTCGCTCCCTCACATTGACGAATTAACACAGAAATTGCGTCCCTACGATATACTATGTGTTCCACGAATTCTCCTTCTAAATCGAGTAATTTTTCTATGGAAACGAGAGGATTATCCTTTTGGATACGACTATCTCCTTTCCGATGCACTATTAGTTCATTACTGCATCCCTCGCCCCCTCACATTGACGAATAAACACTGAAATTGCGTCGCAATGAAAGAGTATGGGTTCTATTACTTCTCCTTCTAAATCGAGTAACGATTCTATGGAAGCGACAGGATTTTCTTTTCGGATATGAGTATCTCATTTCCGATGCACTATTCCTTCTTTACTGCCTCCCTGGCTCCCTCACATTGACGAATTATCACAGAAATTGCATCGCTATGGAATACTATGTGTTCAATGACTTCACCTTCTAAATCGAGTAACGTTTCAATGGAAACGACAGGATTTTCTTTTGGGATACGAGTATCTACTATCCGTTGCACATTTCCTTCTACACTGCATCCCTCGCTCCCTCACATTGACGAATTAACACAGAGATTGCGTCGCTATGATATACTGTGGGTTCTATGGCTCATCCTTCTAAATCGAGTGACGTTTCTATGGAAACGACGGGATTTTCTTTTGGGATACGAATGTCGCCTTTCCGATGCACTATTCCTTCTGTACTGCATCCCTCGCTTCCTCACATTGGCGAATTAACACAGAAATTGCGTCGCTATGAAATACTATGTGTTCTATGACTTCTCCTTCCAAATCGAGTAACGTTTCTATTGAATCGATAGGATTTTCTTTTGGGATACGAGTATCTCCTTTTCGATGCACTATTCGGTCTTTACTGCATCCCTCGCTCCCTCACATTGACATAATAACACAGAAATTGCGTCGCTATGAATTAGTATGGGTCCCATGACATCTCCTCCTAAATCGAGTAACGTTTCTATGGAAACGACAGTATTTTCTTTTGGGATAGGAGTCTCTCCTTTCCGATGCACTATTAGTTGTTTACTGCATCCCTCGCTCCCTCACATTGACAAAATAACACAGAAATTGCGTCGCTATGAAATACTATGGGTTCCATGACTTCTCCTTCCAAATCGAGTAACGTTTCTATGGAAACGACAGGATCTTCTTTTAGGATACGAGTGTCTCCTTTCCGATGCACTATTAGTTCTTTACTGCATCCCTCGCTCCCTCCCATTGAGGAATAAGCACAGAAATCGCGTCGCTGTGAGATACTATGGGTTCTTTAAATTCTCTTTTCAACACGAGAAACGTTTCTATGGAAAAGCAAGGATTTTCTTTTGGGATAGGAGTCTCTCCTTTCCGATGCACTATTCCGTCTTTACTGCGCCCCTCGCTCCCTCACATTGACGAATTAACACAGAAATTGCGTCGCTACGAAATACTATGTGTTCCATGAATTCTCCTTCTAAATCGAGTAATATGTCTATGGAAACGAGAGGATTATCTTTTGGGATACGAGTATCTCCTTTCCGATGCACTATTAGTTCATTACTGCATCCCTCGCTCCCTCACATTGACGAATAAACACAGAAATTGCATCGCTATGAAATAGTATGGGTTCTATTACTTCTCCTTCAAAATCGAGTAACGTTTCTATTGAATCGATAGGATTTTCTTTTGGGATAAGAGTATCTCCTTTCCAATGCACTATTCCGTCTTTACTGCATCCCTCGCTCCCTCACATTGACAAAATAACACAGAAATTGCGTCGCTATGAAATACTATGAGTCCCATGACATCTCCTTCTAAATCGAGTAACGTTTCTATGGAAACGACAGGATTTTCTTTTGGGATACGAGTATCTCCTTTCCGATGCACTATTAGTTGTTTACTGCATCCCTCGCTCCCTCCCATTGAGGAATAAGCACAGAAATCGCGTCGCTGTGAAATAATATGGGTTCTTTAACTTCTCTTTTCAAATCGAGAAACGTTTCAATGGAAACGACAGGATTTTCTTTTGGGATAGGAGTCTCTCCTTTCCGATGCACTATTCCGTCTTTACTGCGCCCCTCGCTCCCTCACATTGACGAATTAACACAGAGATTGCGTCGCTATGAAATACTGTGGGTTCTATTGCTCATCCTTCTAAATCGAGTAACGTTTCTATGGAAACGAGATGTTTTTCTTTTGGTATACGAGTATCTCCTTTCCGACGCACTATTCCATCTGTACTGCATCCCTCGCTTCCTCACATTGGCGAATTAACACTGAAATTGCGTCGCTATGAAATACTATGTGTTCTATGACTTCTCCTTCCAAATCGAGTGACGTTTCTATTGAATCGACAGGATTTTCTTTTGGGATACGTGTATCTCCTTTCCGATGCACTATTAGATCTTTACTACATCCCTCGCTCCCTCCCATTGAGGAATAAGCACAGAAATCGCGTCGCTGTGAGTTACTATGGGTTCTTTAACTTCTCTTTTCAACACGAGAAACGTTTCTATGGAAACGCAAGGATTTTCTTTTGGGATAGGAGTCTCTCCTTTCCGATGCACTATTCCGTCTTTACTGCGCCCCTCGCTCCCTCACATTGACGAATTTACACAGAAATTGCGTCGCTACGAAATACTATGGGTTCCATGAATTCTCCTTCTAAATCGAGTAATATGTCTATGGAAACGAGAGGATTATCTTTTGGGATACGAGTATCTCCTTTCCGATGCACTATTAGTTCATTACTGCATCCCTCGCTCCCTCACATTGACGAATAAACACAGAAATTGCATCGCTATGAAATAGTATGGGTTCTATTACTTCTCCTTCAAAATCGAGTAACGTTTCTATTGAATCGATAGGATTTTCTTTTGGGATAAGAGTATCTCCTTTCCAATGCACTATTCCGTCTTTACTGCATCCCTCGCTCCCTCACATTGACAAAATAACACAGAAATTGCGTCGCTATGAAATACTATGAGTCCCATGACATCTCCTTCTAAATCGAGTAACGTTTCTATGGAAACGACAGGATTTTCTTTTGGGATACGAGTATCTCCTTTCCGATGCACTATTAGTTGTTTACTGCATCCCTCGCTCCCTCCCATTGAGGAATAAGCACAGAAATCGCGTCGCTGTGAAATAATATGGGTTCTTTAACTTCTCTTTTCAAATCGAGAAACGTTTCAATGGAAACGACAGGATTTTCTTTTGGGATAGGAGTCTCTCCTTTCCGATGCACTATTCCGTCTTTACTGCGCCCCTCGCTCCCTCACATTGACGAATTAACACAGAAATTGCGTCGCTATGAAATACTATGGGTTCTATGACATCCCCTTCTAATTCGAGTAACGTTTCTATGGAAACGACAGGATTTTCTTTTGGGATATGAGTATCTCATTTCCGATGCACGACTCCTTCTTTACTGCATCTCTCGCTCCCTCACAATGACGAATTAACGCAGAAATTGCGTCGCTATGAAACACTATGCGTTCTATGACTTCCCCTTCTAATTCGAGTAACGTTTCTATTGAATATAAAGGATAATTGTTTTGGTATACGAGTATCTCGTTTCCGATGCACAATTCCTTCTTTACTGCCTCCCTGGCTCCCCCACATTGTCGAATTATCACAGAAATTGCATCGCTATGGAATACTATGTGTTCAATGACTTCTCCTTCCAAATCGAGTAACGTTTCAATGGATACGACAGGATTTTCTTTTGGGATACGAGTATCTCCTTTCCGTTGCACAATTCCTTCTATACTGCATCCCTCGCTCCCTCACATTGACGAATTAACACAGAGATTGCGTCGCTATGAAATACTGTGGGTTCTATTGCTCATCCTTCTAAATCGAGTAACGTTTCTATGGAAACGAGAGGATTTTCTTTTGGTATACGAGTATCTCCTTTCCGACGCACTATTCCATCTGTACTGCATCCCTCGCTTCCTCACATTGGCAAATTAACACTGAAATTGCGTCGCTATGAAATACTATGTGTTCTATGACTTCTCCTTCCAAATCGAGTGACGTTTCTATTGAATCGACAGGATTTTCTTTTGGGATACGAGTATCTCCTTTCCGATGCACTATTCCGTCTTTACTGCATCCATCGCTCCCTCACATTGACAAAATAACACAGAAATTGCGTCGCTATGAAATACTATGGGTCCCATGACATCTCCTTCTAAATCGAGTACCCTTTCTATGGAAACGACAGGATTTTCCTTTGGGATACGAGTATCTCCTTTCCGATGCACTATTAGTTGTTTACTGCATCCTTCGCTCCCTCACATTGACAAAATAACACAGAGATTGCGTCGCTATGAAATACTATGGGTTCCATGACTTCTCCTTCTAAATCGAGTAACGTTTCTATGGAAAGGATAGGATCTTCTTTTGGGATACGAGTATCTCCTTTCCGATGCACTATTAGTCCTTTACTGCATCCCTCGCTCCCTCCCATTGAGGAATAAGCACAGAAATCGCGTCGCTGTGAAATACTATGGGTTCTTTAACTTCTCTTTTCAAATCGTGAAACGTTTCTATAGAAACGACAGGATTTTCTTTCGGGATAGGAGTCTCTCCTTTCCGATGCACTATTCCGTCTTTACTGCGCCCCTCGCTCCCTCACATTGACGAATTAATACAGACATTGCGTCGCTATGAATTACTATGGGTTCTATGACATCCCCTTCTAAATCGAGTAGCGCTTCTATTGCAACGAAAGGATTTTGTTTTGGTATACAAGTATCTCCTTTCCGATGACCTATTCCTTCTTTACTGCCCCCTTGGCTCCCTCACATTGACGAATTATCGCAGAAATTGCTTCGCTATGGAATACTATGTGTTCAATGACTTCTCCTTCTAAATCGAGTAACGTTTCAATAGAAACGACAGGATTTTCATTTGGGATACGAGTATCTCCTTTCCGTTGCACAATTCCTTCTATTCTCCATCCCCCGCTCCCTCACATTGACGAATTAACACAGAGATTGCGTTGTTATGATATACTGTGGGTTCTATGGCTCATCCTTCTAAATCGAGTAACGTTTCTATGGAAACGAGAGGATTTTCTTTTGGTTTTCGAGTATCTCCTTTCCGAAGCACTATTCCTTCTTTACTGCATCCCTCGCTCCCTCACATTGACGAATTAACACAGTATATGCGTCGCTATGAAATACTATGGATTCTATGACTTCTCCGTCTAAATCGGGTAACGTTTCTATGGAAACGACGGGATTTTCTTTTGGGATACGACTATCGCCTTTCCGATGCACTATTCCTACTGTACTGCATCCCTCGCTTCCTCACAATGGCGAATTAACACAGAAATTGCGTCGCTATGAAATACTATGTGTTCTATGACTTCTCCTTCTAAATCGAGTAACGTTTCTATTGAATCGACAGGATTTTCTTTTGGGATACGAGTATCTCCTTTCCGACGCACTATTCCTTCTTTACTGCCTCCCTGGCTCCCTCACATTTGCGAATTAACACAGAAATTGCGTCGCTATGAAATTCTATGGGTCCCATGACATCTCCTCCTAAATCGAGTAACGTTTCTATGGAAACGACAGGATTTTCTTTTGGGATACGAGTATCTCCTTTCCGATGCACTATTAGTTGTTTACTGCATCCCTCGCTCCCTCACATTGACAAAATAACACAGAAATTGCGTCGCTATTAAATACTATGAGTTCCATGACTTCTCCTTCTAAATCGAGTAACGTTTCTATGGAAACGATAGGATCTTCTTTTGGGATACGAGTATCTCCTTTCCGATGCACTATTAGTCCTTTACTGCATCCCTCGCTCCCTCCCATTGAGGAATAAGCACAGAAATCGCGTCGCTGTGAAATACTATGGGTTCTTTAATTTCTCTTTTCAAATCGTGAAACGTTTCTATGGAAACGACAGGATTTTCTTTTGGGATAGGAGTCTCTCCTTTCCGATGCACTATACCGTCTTTACTGCGCCCCTCGCTCCCTCACATTGACGAATTAACACAGAAATTGCGTCGCTATGAATTACTATGGGTTCTATGACATCCCCTTCTAAATCGAGTATCGTTTCTATGGAAACGACAGGATTTTCTTTTGGGATACGAGTATCTCCTTTCCGAAGCACTATTCCGTCTTTGCTGCATCTCCCGCTCCCTCACATTGACGAATTAACGCAGAAATTGCGTCGCTATGAAATACTATGCGTCCTATGACTTCTCCTTCTAAATCGAGTAACGCTTCTATTGCAACGAAAGGATTTTGTTTTGGTATACGAGTATCTCCTTTCCGATGACCTATTCCTTCTTTACTGCCCCCTTGGCTCCCTCACATTGACGAATTATCGCAGAAATTGCATCGCTATGGAATACTATGGGTTCTATGACTTCTCCGTCTAAATCGGGTAACGTTTCTATGGAAATGACGGGTTTTTATTTTGGGATACGACTATCGCCTTTCCGATGCACTATTCCTTCTGTACTGCATCCCTCGCTTCCTCACAATGGCGAATTAACACAGAAATCGCGTCGCTATGAAATACTATGTGTTCTATGACTTCTCCTTCTAAATCGAGTAACGTTTCTATAGAATCCACAGGATTTTCTTTTGGGATATGAGTATCTCCTTTCCGATGCACTATTCCGTCTTTACTGCATCCCTCGCTCCCTCACATTGACGAATTAAGACAGAAATTGCGTCGCTACGAAATACTATGGGTTCCACGAACTCTCCTTCTAAATCGAGTAATATTTCTATGGAAACGAGAGGATTATCCTTTGGGATACGACTATCTCCTCCGATGCACTATTAGTTCATTACTGCATCCCTCGCCCTCTCACATTGACGAATAAACACTGAAATTGCGTCGCTATGAAAGAGTATGGGTTCTATTACTTCTCCTTCTAAATCGAGTAACGTTTCTATGGAAGTGACAGGATTTTCTCTTGGGATATGAGTATCTCATTTCCGATGCACGATTCCTTCTTTACTGCATCTCTCGCTCCCTCACATTGACGAATTAACGCAGAAATAGCGTCGCTTTGAAATACGTTGGGTTCTATGACTTCTCCTTCTAAATCGAGTAACCTTTCTATTGAAACGAAAGGATTTTGTTTTGGTACAAGAGTATCTCCTTTCCGATGCACTATTCCGTCTTTACTGCATCCATCGCTCCCTCACATTGACAAAATAACACAGAAATTGCGTCGCTATGAAATACTATGGGTCCCATGACATCTCCTTCTAAATCGAGTACCCTTTCTATGGAAACGACAGGATTTTCCTTTGGGATACGAGTATCTCCTTTCCGATGCACTATTAGTTGTTTACTGCATCCTTCGCTCCCTCACATTGACAAAATAACACAGAGATTGCGTCGCTATGAAATACTATGGGTTCCATGACTTCTCCTTCTAAATCGAGTAACGTTTCTATGGAAAGGATAGGATCTTCTTTTGGGATACGAGTATCTCCTTTCCGATGCACTATTAGTCCTTTACTGCATCCCTCGCTCCCTCCCATTGAGGAATAAGCACAGAAATCGCGTCGCTGTGAAATACTATGGGTTCTTTAACTTCTCTTTTCAAATCGTGAAACGTTTCTATAGAAACGACAGGATTTTCTTTCGGGATAGGAGTCTCTCCTTTCCGATGCACTATTCCGTTTTTACTGCGCCCCTCGCTCCCTCACATTGACGAATTAACACAGAAATTGCGTCGCTATGAAATACTATGGGTCCCATGACATCTCCTTCTAAATCCAGTAACGTTTCTATGGAAACGACAGGATTTTCTTTTGGGATATGAGTATCGCATTTCCGATGCACGACTCCTTCTTTACTGCAACTCTGGCTCCCACACATTGACGAATTAACGCAGAAATTGCGTCGCTATGAAATACTATGCGTTCTATGACTTCCCCTTCTAAATCGAGTAACGTTTCTATTGAAACGAAAGGATTTTGTTTTGGTATACGAGTATCTCCTTTCCGATGCACTATTCCTTCTTTACTGCCTCCCTGGCTCCCCCACATTGACGAATTACCACAGAAATTGCATCGCTATGGAATACTATGTGTTCAATGACTTCCCCTTCCAAATCGAGTAACGTTTCAATGGAAACCACAGGATTTTCTTTTGGGATACGAGTATCTCCTTTCCGTTGCACAATTCCTTCTATACTGCATCCCTCGCTCCCTCACATTGACGAATTAACACAGAGATTGCGTCGCTATGAAATACTGTGGGTTCTATGGCTCATCCTTCTAAATCGAGTAACGTTTCTATGGAAACGACAGGATTTTCTTTTGGGATATGAGTATCTCATTTCCGATGCACGACTCCTTCTTTACTGCATCTCTCGCTCCCTCACATTGACGAATTAACGCAGAAATTGCGTCGCTATGAAATACTATGCGTTCTATGACTTATCCTTCTAAATCGAGTAACGTTTCCATTGAAACGAAAGGATTTTTTTTTGGTATATGAGTATCTCCTTTCCGATGCACTATTCCTTCTTCACTGCCTCCCTGACTCCCTCTCATTGGCGAATTAACACGGAAATTGCGTGGCAATTAAATACTATGGAATCTATGACTACTCCTTCTAAATCGAGTAACGGCTCTATGGAAACGACAGGACTTTCTTTTGGGATACGAGTATCCCCTTTCCGATGCACTATTCCTTCTTTACTGCATCCCTCGCTCCCTCACGTTGACGAATTAACACAGAAATTGCGTGGCTATTAAATACTATGGGTTTTATGACTTCTCCTTCTAAACCGAGTAACGTTTCTATTGAATCGATAGGATTTCCTTTTGGGATAGGAGTCTCTCCTTTCCGATGCACTATTCCGTCTTTACTGCATCCCTCGCTCCCTCACATTGACGAATTATCACAGAAATTATATCGCTATGGAATACTATGTGTTCAATGACTTCTCCTTCTAAATCGAGTAACGTTTCTATTGAAACGACAGGATTTTCTTTTGGGATACGAGTATCTCGTTTCCGATGCACTATTCCGTCTTTCCTGAATCCCTCGCTCCCTCACATTGACGAATCAACACAGAAATTGCGTCGCTATGAAAAACTATGGGTTCTATGACTTCTCCTTCTAAATCGGGTAACGTTTCTATGGAAACGACGGGATTTTCTTTTGGGATACGACTATCGCCTTTCCGATGCACTATTCCTTCTGTACTGCATCCTTCGCTTCCTCACATTGGCGAATTAACATAGAAATTGCGTCGCCATGAAATACTATGTGTTCTATGACTTCTCCTTCTAAATCGAGTAACGTTTCTATTGAAACGACAGGATTTTCTTTTGGGATACGAGTATCTCGTTTCCGATGCACTATTCCGTCCTTCCTGAATCCCTCGCTCCCTCACATTGACGAAATAACACAGAAATTGCGTCGCTATGAAATACTATGGGTTCCATGACATCTCCTTCTAAATCGAGTAACGTTTCTATGGAAACGACAGGATTTTCGTTTGAGATAAGAGTATCTCCTTTCTGATGAACTATTAGTTCTTTACTGCATCCCTCGCTCCCTCACATTGACGAAATAACACAGAAATTGCGTCGCTATGAAATACTATGGGTTCCATGACTTCCCCTTCTACATCGAATTACGTTTCTGTGGAAACGACAGGATTTTCTTTTGGGATACGAGTATCTCCTTTCCGATGCACTTTTCCTCCTTTACTGCATCCCTCCCTCCCTCACATTCACGATTTAACACAGAAATTGCGTGGCTATGAAATACTAAGGGTTCTATGACTTCTCCTTCTAAACCGAGTAACGTTTCTATTGAAACGACAGGATTTTCTTTTGGGATAGGAGCCTCTCCTTTACGATGCACTATTCCGTCTTTACTGCATCCCTCGCTCGCTCACATTGACGAATTAACACAGAAATTGAGTCGCTACGAAATCCTATGGGTTCCATGAATTCTCCTTCTAAATCGAGGAATATTTCTATGGAAACGAGAGGATTATCTTTTGGGATACGAGTATCTCCTTTCCGATGCACTATTAGTTCTTTACAGCATCCCTCGCTCCCTCACATTGACGAATAAACACAGAAATTGCGTCGCTATGAAATAGTATGGGTTCTATTACTTCTCTTTCTAAATCGAGTAACGTTTCTATGGAAACTACAGGATTTTCTTTTGGGATATGAGTATCTCGTTTCCGATGCACGACTCCTTCTTTACTGCATCTCTCGCTGTCTCACATTTATGAATTAACGCAGAAATTGCATCGCTATGATATACTATGGGTTCTATGACTTCTCCTTCTACATCGAGTAACGTTTCTATTGAAACGAAAGGATTTTGTTTTGGTATACGAGTATCTCTTTTCCGATGCACAATTCCTTCTTTGCTGCATCCCTCGCTCCCTCACATTGACGAGTTAAGACAGAGATTGCGTCGCTATTAAATACTGTGTGATCTATGGCTCATCCTTCTAAATCGAGTATCGTTTCTATGGAAACGAGAGGATTTTCTCATGATGTACGAGTATCTCCTTTCCGGCGCACTATTCCTTCTTTACTGCATCCCTCGCTCCCTCACATTGACGAATTAACACAGAAATTGCGTCGCTATGGCATACTATGGGTTCTATGACTTCTCCTTCTAAATCGGTTAACGTTTCTATGGAAACGACGGGGTTTTCTATTGGGATTCGACTATCGCCTTGCCGATTCACTTTTCCTTCTGCAGTGCATCCCTCGCTTCCCCACATTGGCGAATGAACACAGAAATTGCGTCGCTATGAAATACTATGTGTTCTATGACTTCTCCTTCTAAATCAAGTAATGTTTCTATTGAAACAACAGGATTTTCTTTTGGGATACGAGTATCTACTTCCCGAAGCACTATTCCGACTTTACTGCATTCCCCGCCCCCTCACATTGACAAATTATCACACAAATTGCGTCGCTATGAAATACTATGTGTTCTATCACTTCTCCTTCTAAATCGAATAACGTTTCTATGGAATCGACAGGAATTTCTTTTGGGATTCGGGTATCTCCTTTCCGCTGCACTATTCCTTCTTTACTGCATCCCTCGCTCACTCACGTTGACGAATTATCACATAAATTGCGTGGCTTTTAAATACTATGGATTCTATGACTGCTCCTTCTAAATCGGGTAACGTTTCTATGGAAACGACAGGATTTTCTTTTGGGATACGAGTATCCCCTTTCCGATGCACTAATCCTTCCTTACTGCATCCCTCGCTCCCGTACATTGACGAATAAACACAGAAATTGCGTCGCTATGAAATACTATGGGTTTTATGACATCTCCTTCTAAATCGAGTAACGTTTCTATGGAAACGATAAGATTTTCTTTTGGGATACCACTTTCTCCTTTCCGATGCACTATGCCTTCTGTACTGCATCCCTCGCTCCGTCACATTGACCAAATAACACAGATATTGAGTAGCTATGAAATACTATGCGTTACATGACTTCTCCTTCCAAATCGAGTAACGTTTCTATGGAAACGACAGGAGGTTCTTTTGGGATACGAGTATCTCCTTTCCGATGCACTATTAGTTCTTTACTGCATCCCTCGCATTGATGAACAAGCACAGAAATTGCGTCGCTGTGAAATACTTTGTGTTCCATGAATTCTCCTTCTTAATCGAGTTATATATCTATGGAAACCACAAGATTATCTCTTGGGATACGAGTATCTCCTTTCCGATGCACTATTAGTTCATTACCTTCTCCTTCGCTCCCTCACATTGACGAATAAACACAGATATTGAGTAGCTATGAAATACTATGCGTTCCATGACTTCTCCTTCTAAATCGAGTAACGTTTCTATGGAAACGACAGGAGTTTCTTTTGGGATACGAGTCTCTCCTTTCCGATGCACTATTTCTTCTTTACTGCATCCCTGGCTCCCTCACATAGACGAATTAACAATGAAATTGCGTCGCTATGAAATACTATGAGTTCTATGCCTTCTCTTTCTAAATCGAGTAACGTATCTGTGGAAACAACAGGATTTTCTTTTTTGATACGAGTATCTCCTTTCCGATGCACTATTAGTTCTTTGCTGCATCCCTCGCTCCCTCACATTGAAGAATAAGCACAGAAATTGCGTCGCTATGAAATACTATAGGTTCTATAACTTCACCTTCTAAATCGAGTAACGTTTCTATGGAAACGACAGGACTTTGTTTTGGGATACTAGTATATCCTTTCCGAGGCATTATTCCGTCTTTACTGCATAACTCGCTCAGTCACATTTACGAAATAACACAGAAATTGCGTCGCTATGAGATACTATGGGTTCCATGACTTATCCTTCTAAATCGAGTAATTTTTCTATGGAAACGACCGGATTTTCTTTTGAGATACGAGTATCTCCTTTCCGCTGCACTATTCCTTCTTTACTGAATCCCTCGCTCCCTCACATTGACGAATTAACGCAGAAATTGCGTCGCTATGAAATACTATGGGTTCTATAACTTCTCCTTCTAAATCGAGTAACGTTTCAATGGAAACGACCGGATTTTCTTTTGGGACACGAGTAACTCATTTCCGATGCACGATTCCTTTTTTACTGCATCTCTCGCTCCCTACATTGACGAATTAACGCTGAAATTGCGTCGCTGTGAAATACTATGGGTTCTATGACTTCTCCTCCTAAATCGAGTAACGTTTCTATTGAAACGCCAGGATTTTGTTTTGGGATACGAGTATCTCCTTTCCGATGCACTATTCCTACTTTACTCCATCACTGGCTCCCTCACACTGACGAATTATCACAGAAATAGCATCGCTATGGAATACTATGTGTTCAATGACTTCTCCTTCTAAATCGAATTACGTTTCAATGGAAACGACAGGAATTTCTTTTGGGATACGAGTATCTCCTTTCCGATGCACTATTCCTTCTTTACTGTCTCCCTCGCTCCCTCACATTGACGAAATAACGCAGAAATTGCGTCGCTATGAAATACTATGGGTTCCACGACTTCTCCACCTAAATCGAGTAACGTTTCTATGGAAACGACAGGATTTTCTTTTGGGATTCGAATATCACCTTTCCGATGCACTATTAGTTCTTTACTGCATCGCACGCTCCCTCGCATTAAAGAATAAGCACAGAAATTGCGTCGCTGTGAAATACTGAGGGTTCTATAACTTCTCCTATCAAATCGAGTAACGTTTCTATGGAAACGACAGGATTTTCGTTTGGGATACGAGTATGCCCTTTCCGCTGCACTGTTCCTTCTTTACTGCATCCCTCGCTCCCTCACACTGTCGAATTAACACAGACATTGCGTGGCTATTAAATACTATAGGTTCTATGACTTCTCCTTCTAAATCGAGTAACGTTTCTATTGAAACGACAGGATTTTCTTTTGGGATACGAGTATCTTCTTACCGATGCACTACTCCTCCATTAATGCATCCCTCGCTCCCTCACATTGGCGAATTGACACAGAAATTGCGTCGCTATGAAATACTATGGGTTCTATGACATCTCCTTCTAAATAGAGTAACGTTTCTATAGAAACGATAGGATTTTCTTTTGGGATACGACTATCTCCTTTCCGATGCACTATCCCTTCTGTACTGCATCCCTCGCTCCCTCACTTTGGCGAATTAATACGGAAATTGCGTCGCTATGATATACTATGGGTTCTATGACTTCTCCTTCTAAAACGAGTAACGTTTCTATTTAAACGACAGGATTTTCTATTGGGATACGAGTATCTCCTTTCCGATGCACTATTAGTTCTTTACTGCATCCCTCGCTCCCTCACATTGAAGAATAAGCACAGAAATTGCGTCACTGTGAAATACTATGCTTTCTATAACTTCTCCTATCAAATCGAGTAACATTTCTATGGACACGACTAGATTTTCTTTTGGGATACGAGTATCTCCATCCCGAAGCACTATTCCGACTTTACTGCATTCCTCACTCCCTCACATTGACGAATTAACACAGAAATTGCGTCGCTATGAAATACTATGGGTTCTATGACTACTCCTTCTAAATCGAGTAACGTTTCTATGGAAAAGACAGGATTTTCTTCTGGGATACGAGTATCTACCTTCCGCTGCACTATTCCTTCTTTACTGCATCCCTCGCTCCTAACGTTGGCGAATAAACACAGAAATTGCGTGGCTATTAAATACTATGGGTTCTATGACTTCTCCTTCTAAATCGAGTAACGTTTCTATGGAAACGACAGGATTTTCTTTTGGGATACGAGTATCCCCTTTCCGATGCACTATTCCTTCTTTACTGCATCCCTCGTGCCCTCAAATTGACGAATTGACACAGAAATTGCGTCGCTATAAAATACTATGGGTTCTATGACATCTCCTTCTAAATAGAGTAACGTTTCTATAGAAACGACAGGATTTTCTTTTGGGATACCACTATCTCCTTTCCGATGCACTATGCCTTCTGTACTGCATCCCTCGCTCCCTCACATTGACCAAATAACACAGATATTGAGTAGCTATGAAATACTATGCGTTCCATGACTTCTCCTTCTAAATCGAGTAACGTTTCTATGGAAACGACAGGATTTGGTTTTGGGATACGACTATCTCCTTTCCGATGCACTATTAGATCTTTACTGCATCGCACGCTCCCTCGCATTGATGTGTAAGCACAGAAATTGCGTCGCTGTGAAGTACTAAGGGTTCTATAACTTCTCCTATCAAATCGAATAACGTTTCTATGGAAACGACGGGATTTTCTTTTGGGATACGAGTATCTCCTTTCCGCTGTACTATTCCTTCTTTACTGCATCCCTCATTCCATTACATTCACGAATTAACACAGAAATTGCGTGGCTATGAAATACTTTGGGTTCTATGACTTCTCCTTGTAAACCGAGTAACGTTTCTATTGAAACGACAGGATTTTCTTTTGGGATGGGAGTCCCTCCTTTCCGATGCACTATTCCGTCTTTACTGCATCCCTCGCTCCCTCACATTGACGAATTAACACAGAAATTGCGTCGCTACGAACTACCTTGGGATTCCATGAATTCTCCTTCTAAATGGTGCAATATTTCAATGGAAATGATAAGTATATCTTTTGGGATACGAGTATCTCCTTTTCGCTGCACTATTAGTTCATTACTGCATCCCTCAATTCCTCACATTGACGAATAAACACAGAAATCGCGTCGCTATGAAATAGTATGGCTTCTATTACTTCTCCTTCTAAATCGAGTGACGTTTCTTTGGAAACGACAGGATTTTCTTTTGGGATACGAGTATCTCATTTCCGATGCACGATTCCTTCTTTACTGCATCTTTCGCTGCCTCACATTGACGAATTAACGCAAAAATTGCGTCGCTATGAAATACTATGGGTTCTATGACTTCTCCTCCTAAATCCAGTAACGTTTCTATTGAAACGACAGGATTTGGTTTTGGGATACGAGTGTCTCGTTTCCGATGCACTATTCGTTCTTTACTGCATCCGTGGCTCCCTCACATTGACAAATTATCACAGAAACTGCATCGCTATGGAATACTATGTGTTCAATGACCTCTCCTTCAAAATCGAGAAACGTTTCAATGGAAACGACTGGATTTTCTTTTGGGATACGAGTATCTCCTTTCCGATGCACTATTCCTTCTTTACTGCATCCCTCGCTCCCTCACATTGACGAAATAACACTGAAATTGCGTCGCTTTGAATCACTATGGGTTCTATGACGTCTCCATCTAAATCGAGTAACGTTTCTATGGGAACTACAGGATTTTCTTTTGGGATAGGAGTATGCCCTTTCCGCTGAACTATTCCTTCTTTACTGCATCCCTCGCTCCCTCACATTGTCGAATTAACACAGAAATAGCGTGGCTATTAAATACTATAGTTTCTATGACTTCTCCTTCTAAATCGAGTAACGTTTCTATTGAAACGACAGGATTTTCTTTTGGGATACGAGTATCTTCTTACCGATGCACTACTCCTCCATTACTGCATCCCTCGCTCCCTCACATTGACGAATTGACACAGAAATTGCGTCGCTATGAAATACTATGGGTTCTATGACATCTCCTTCTAAATAGAGTAACGTTTCTATAGAAACGACAGGATTTTCTTTTGGGATACGACTATCTCCTTTCCGATGCACTATCCCTTCTGTACTGCATCCCTCGCTCCCTCACTTTGGCGAATTAATACGGAAATTGCGTCGCTATGATATACTATGGGCTCTATGACTTCTCCTTCTAAAACGAGTAACGTTTCTATTTAAACGACAGGATTTTCTATTGGGATACGAGTATCTCCTTTCCGATGCACTATTAGTTCTTTACTGCATCCCTCGCTCCCTCACATTGAAGAATAAGCACAGAAATTGCGTCACTGTGAAATACTATGCTTTCTATAACTTCTCCTATCAAATCGAGTAACATTTCTATGGACACGACTAGATTTTCTTTTGGGATACGAGTATCTCCTTCCCGAAGCACTATTCCGACTTTACTGCATTCCTCACTCCCTCACATTGACGAATTAACACAGAAATTGCGTCACTATGAAATACTATGGGTTCTATGACTACTCCTTCTAAATCGAGTAACGTTTCTATGGAAAAGACAGGATTTTCTTCTGGGATACGAGTATCTACCTTCCGCTGCACTATTCCTTCTTTACTGCATCCCTCGCTCCTAACGTTGGCGAATAAACACAGAATTTGCGTGGCTATTAAATACTATGGGTTCTATGACTTCTCCTTCTAAATCGAGTAACGTTTCTATGGAAACGACAGGATATTCTTTTGGGATACGAGTATCCCCTTTCCGATGCACTATTCCTTCTTTACTGCATCCCTCGTGCCCTCAAATTGACGAATTGACACAGAAATTGCGTCGCTATAAAATACTATGGGTTCTATGACATCTCCTTCTAAATAGAGTAACGTTTCTATAGAAACGACAGGATTTTCTTTTGGGATACCACTATCTCCTTTCCGATGCACTATGCCTTCTGTACTGCATCCCTCGCTCCCTCACATTGACCAAATAACACAGATATTGAGTAGCTATGAAATACTATGCGTTCCATGACTTCTCCTTCTAAATCGAGTAACGTTTCTATGGAAACGACAGGATTTGGTTTTGGGATACGACTATCTCCTTTCCGATGCACTATTAGATCTTTACTGCATCGCACGCTCCCTCGCATTGATGTGTAAGCACAGAAATTGCGTCGCTGTGAAATACTAAGGGTTCTATAACTTCTCCTATCAAATCGAATAACGTTTCTATGGAAACGACGGGATTTTCTTTTGGGATACGAGTATCTCCTTTCCGCTGTACTATTCCTTCTTTACTGCATCCCTCATTCCATTACATTCACGAATTAACACAGAAATTGCGTGGCTATGAATTACTTTGGGTTCTATGACTTCTCCTTGTAAACCGAGTAACGTTTCTATTGAAACGACAGGATTTTGTTTTGGGATAGGAGTCCCTCCTTTCCGATGCACTATTCCGTCTTTACTGCATCCCTCGCTCCTTCACATTGACGAATTAACACAGAAATTGCGTCGCTACGAACTACCTTGGGATTCCATGAATTCTCCTTCTAAATGGTGCAATATTTCAATGGAAATGATAAGTATATCTTTTGGGATACGAGTATCTCCTTTTCGCTGCACTATTAGTTCATTACTGCATCCCTCAATTCCTCACATTGACGAATAAACACAGAAATCGCGTCGCTATGAAATAGTATGGCTTCTATTACTTCTCCTTCTAAATCGAGTGACGTTTCTTTGGAAACGACAGGATTTTCTTTTGGGATACGAGTATCTCATTTCCGATGCACGATTCCTTCTTTACTGCATCTTTCGCTCCCTCACATTGACGAATTAACGCAAAAATTGCGTCGCTATGAAATACTATGGGTTCTATGACTTCTCCTCCTAAATCCAGTAACGTTTCTATTGAAACGACAGGATTTTGTTTTGGGATACGAGTGTCTCGTTTCCGATGCACTATTCGTTCTTTACTGCATCCGTGGCTCCCTCACAATGACAAATTATCACAGAAACTGCATCGCTATGGAATACTATGTGTTCAATGACCTCTCCTTCAAAATCGAGAAACGTTTCAATGGAAACGACTGGATTTTCTTTTGGGATACGAGTATCTCCTTTCCGATGCACTATTCCTTCTTTACTGCATCCCTCGCTCCCTCACATTGACGAAATAACACTGAAATTGCGTCGCTTTGAATCACTATGGGTTCTATGACGTCTCCATCTAAATCGAGTAACGTTTCAATGGGAACTACAGGATTTTCTTTTGGGATAGGAGTATGCCCTTTCCGCTGAACTATTCCTTCTTTACTGCATCCCTCGCTCCCTCACATTGTCGAATTAACACAGAAATAGCGTGGCTATTAAATACTATAGTTTCTATGACTTCTCCTTCTAAATCGAGTAACGTTTCTATTGAAACGACAGGATTTTGTTTTGGGATACGAGTATCTCCTTTCCGATGCACTATTCCTTCATTACTGCATCCCTCGCTCCCTCACATTGACGAATTAACACAGAAATTGCGTCGCTATGAAATACTATGGGTTCTATGACATCTCCTTCTAAATCGAGTAACGTTTCTATGGAAACGACAGGATTTTTTTTTGGGATACGACTATCTCCTTTCCGATGCACTATGCCTTCTGTACTGCATCCCTCGCTCCCTCACTTTGGCGAATTAATATGGAAATTGCGTCGGTATGATATACTATGGTTTCTATGACTTCACCTTCTAAAACGAGTAACGTTTCTAATGAAACGACAGGATTTTCTATTGGGATACGAGTATCTCCTTTCCGATGCACTATTAGTTCTTTACTGCATCCCTCGCTCACTCACATTCACGAATTAACACAGAAATTGCGTGGGTGTGAAATACTATGGGTTCTATGACTTCTCCTTCTCAACCGAGTAACGTTTCTATTGAAACGACAGGGATTTCTTTTGGGATTGAAGTCTCTCCTTTCCGATTCACTATTCCGTCTTTACTGCATCCCTCGCTCCCTCACATTGACAAATTAACACAGAAATTTCTTCGCTACGAAGTAATTGGGGTTCCATGAATTCTCCTTCTAAATCGTGTAATATTTCTATGGAAACGACAAGATTATGTTTTGGGATACGAGTATCTCCTTTCCCCTGCACTATTAGTTCAATACTGCATCCCTCGCTCCCTCACAATGTCGAATAAACACAGAATTTGCGTCGCTATAAACTAGTATGGGTTCTACAACTTCTCCCTCTAAATCGAGTGACGTTTCGACGGAAACGACAGGATTTTGTTTTAGGATACGAGTATCTCCTTTCCGATGCACTATTCCTTCTTTACTCCATCACTGGCTCCCTCACACTGATGAATTATCACAGAAATTGCATGGCTATGGAATACTATGTGTTCAATGACTTCTCCTTCTAAATCGAATTACGTTTCAATGGAAACGACAGGAATTTCTTTTGTGATACGAGTATCTCCTTTCCGATGCACTATTCCTTCTTTACTGTCTCCCTCGCTCCCTCACATTGACGATATAACACAGAAATTGCGTCGCTATGAAATACTATGGGTTCCACGACTTCTCCTTCTAAATCGAGTAACGTTTCTATGGAAACGACAGGATTTTCTTTTGGGATACGACTATCTCCTTTCCGATGCACTATGCCTTCTGTACTGCATCGCACACTCCCTCACATTGGCGAATTAACACGGAAATTGCGTCGCTATGAAATACTATGGGTTCTACGACTTCTCCTTCGTAACCGCGTAAAGTTTCTATTGAAACGACAGGATTTTCTTTTGGGATACGAGTATCTCCTTTCGGATGCACTATTCCGTCTTGACTGCATTACTCGCCCCTCACATTGGCCAAATAACACAGATATTGCGTCGTTATGAAATACTATGGGTACCATGACTTCTCCTTCTAAATCGAGTAACGTTTCTATGGAAACGACAGGATTTTCTTTTGGGATACGAGTATCTCCTTTCCGATGTACTATTCCTTCTTAACTGCATCCCTCGTTCCTTCACATTCACGAATTAACACAGAAATTGCGTGGCTATGAAATACTATGGATTCTATGACTTCTCCTTGTAAACCGAGTAACGTTTCTATTGAAACGACAGGATTTTCTTTTGGGATAGGAGTCCCTCCTTTCCGATGCACTATTCCGACTTTACTGCATCCCTCGCTCCCTCACATTGACGAATTAACAGAGAAATTGCGTCGCTACGAACTACTATGTGTTCCATGAATTCTCCTTCTAAATCGTGCAATATTTCTATGGAAACGATAAGATTATTGTTTTGAGATACGAGTATCTCCTTTCCGCTGCTCTATTAGTTCATTACTGCATCCCTCGCTTCCTCACATTGACGAATAAACACAGAAATTGCGTCGCTGTGAAATAGTATGGCTTCTATAACTTCTCCTTCTAAATCGAGTAACATTTCTTTGGAAACGACAGGATTTTCGTTTGGGATACGAGTATCTCATTTCCGATGCACGATTCCTTCTTAACTGCATCTCTCGCTCCCTCACATTGACGAATTAACGCAAAAATTGCCTCACTATGAGATACTATGGGTTCTATGACTTCTCCTCCTAAATCGAGTGACGTTTCTATTGAAGCGACAGGATTTTGTTTTGGGATACGAGTATCTCGTTTCCGATGCACTATTCCTTCTTTACTGCATCCGTGGCTCCCTCACATTGACAAATTATCACAGAAATTGCATCGCTATGATATACTATGGGTTCTATGACTTCTCCTTCTAAATCGAGTATCGTTTCAATGGAAACGACTGGATTTTCCTTTGGGATAGTAGTATCTCCTTTCCGATGCACTATTACTTCTTTACTGCATCCCTCGTTCCCTCACATTGACAAAATATCACTGAAATTGCGTCGCTATTAAATACTATGGGTTCTATGACGTCTCCATCTAAATCGAGTAACGTTTCTATGGGAACTACAGGATTTTCTTTTGGGATACGAGTATGCCCTTTCCGCTGAACTATTCCTTCTTTACTGCATCTCTCGCTCCCTCACTTTGTCGAATTAACACAGAAATTGCGTGGCTATTAAATACTATAGGTTCTATGACTTCTCCTTCTAAATCGAGTAACGTTTCTATTGAAACGACAGGATTTTGTTTTGGGATACGAGTATCTCCTTTCCGATGCACTATTCCTTCATTACTGCATCCCTCGCTCCCTCACATTGACGAATTAACAAGGAAATTGCGTCGCTATGAAATACTATGGGTTCTTTGTCATCTCCTTCTAAATCGAGTAACGTTTCTATAGAAACGACTGGATGTTCTTTTGGGATACGACTATCTCCTTTGCGATGCACTATGCCTTCTGTACTGCATCCCTCGCTACCTCACTTTGGCGAATTAATACGGAAATTGCGTCGCTATGATATACTATGGGTTCTATGACTTCTCCTTCTAAAACGAGTAACGTTTCAATTGAAACGACAGAATTTTCTATTGGGATACGAGAATCTGCTTTCCGATGCACTATTAGTTTTTTACTGTATCCCTCGCTCCCTCACATTGAAGAATAAGCACAGAGATGCGTCACTGTGAAATACAATGGTTTCTATAACTTCTCCTATCAAATCGCGTAACATTTCCATGGAAACGTCAGGATTTTCTTTTGGGATACGAGTATCTCCTTTCCGATGCACAATCCTTCTTTACTGCATCCCTCGCTCCCTCACATTCACGAATTAACACAGAAATTGCGTGGCTATGATATACTATGGGTTCTATGACTTCTCCTTCTAAACCGAGTAACGTTTCTATTGAAACGACAGGATTTTCTTTTGGGATTGGAGTCTCTCCTTTCCGATTCACTATTCCGTCTTTACTGCATCCCTCGCTCCCTCACATTGACAAATTAACACAGAAATTTCTTCGCTACGAAATAATTGGGGTTCCATGAATTCTCCATCTAAATCGTGTAATATTTCCATGGGAACGACAAGATTATGTTTTGTGATACGAGTATCTCCTTTCCCCTGCACTATTAGTTCATTACTGCATTCCTCGCTCCCTCACATTGTAGAATAAACACAGAAATTGCGTCGCTATGAAATAGTATGGGTTCTATAACTTCTCCTTCTAAATCGAGTAACGTTTCAATGGAAACGACAGGATTTTCTTTTGGGTTACGAGTAACTCATTTCCGATGCACGATTCCTTCTTTACTGCATCTCTCGCTCCCTCACATTGACGAATTAACGCAGAAATTGCATCGCTATGAAATACTATGGGTTCTATGACTTCTCCTCCTAAATCGAGTAACGTTTCTATTGAAACGACAGGATTTTGTTTTGGGATACGAGTATCTCCTTTCCGATGCACTATTCCTTCTTTACTCCACCACTGGATCCCTCACACTGACGAATTATCACAGAAATAGCACCGCTATGGAATACTATGTGTTCAATTACTTCTCCTTCTAAATCGAATAACGTTTCAATGGAAACGACAGGAATTTCTTTTGTGATACGACTATCTCCTTTCCGATGCACTATGCCTTCTGTACTGCATCCCACGCTCCCTCACATTGGCGAATTAACACGGAAATTGCGTCGCTATAAGATACTATGAGTTCTACGACTTCTCCTTCGAAATCGAGTAACGTTTCTATGGAAACGACAGGATTTTCTTTTGGGATACGAGTATCTCCTTTCCGAAGTACTATTCTTTCTTTACTGCATCCCTCGTTCCTTCACATTCACGAATTAACACAGAAATTGCGTGGCTATGAAATACTATGGTTTCTATGACTTCTCCTTGTAAACCGAGTAACGTTTCTATTGAAACGACAGGATTTTCTTTTGGGATAGGAGTCCCTCCTTTCTGATGCACTATTCCGACTTTACTGCATCCCTCGCTCCCTCACATTGACAAATTAACAGAGAAATTGCGTCGCTACGAACTACTATGTGTTCCATGAATTCTCCTTCTAAATCGTGCAATATTTCTATGGAAACGATAAGATTATCGTTTTGGGATACGAGTATCTCCTTTCCGCTGCACTATTCCTTCTTTACTGCATCCGTGGCTCCCTCACATTGACAAATTATCACAGAAATTGCATCGCTATGGAATACTGTGTGTTCAATGACTTCTCCTTCTAAATCGAGTAACGTTTCAATGGAAACGACTGAATTTTCTTTTGGGATACGAGTATTTCCTTTCCGATGCACTATTCCTTCTTTACTGCATCCCACGCTCCCTCACATTGACGAAATAACACTCAAATTGCGTCGCTATGAAATACTATGGGTTCTATGTCTTCTCCTTCTAAACCGAGTAACGTTTGTATGGAAACGACAGGAATTTCTTTTGTGATACGAGTATCTCCTTTCCGATGCACTATTCCTTCTTTACTGTCTCCCTCGCTCCTAACGTTGGCGAATAAACACAGAAATTGCGTGGCTATTAAATACTATGGGTTCTATGACTTCTCCTTCTAAATCGAGTAACGTTTCTATGGAAACGACAGGATTTTCTTTTGGGATACGAGTATCCCCTTTCCGATGCACTATTCCTTCTTTACTGCATCCCTCGTGCCCTCACATTGACGAATTAACACTGATATTACGTCGCTATGAAACACTATGGGTTCTATGACAATTCCTTCTCAATCGAGTAACGTTTCTATGGAGACGACAAGATTTTCTTTTGGGATACCACTATCTCCTTTCCGATGCACTATGCCTTCTTTACTGCATCCCTCGCTCCCTCACATTGACCAAATAAAACAGATATTGAGTAGCTATGAAATACTATGCGTTCCATGACTTCTCCTTCTAAATCGAGTAACGTTTCTATGGAAACGACAGGAGTTTCTTTTGGGATACGAGTATCTCCTTTCCGATGCACGATTAGTTCTTTACTGCATCCCTCGCTCCCTCCCATTGAAGAATAAGCTCAGAAATTGCGTCGCTGTGAAATACTATGTGTTCTATAACTCCTCCTTTCAAATCGATAACGTTTCTATGGAATGGACATGATTTTCCTTAGGGATACGAATATCTGCTTTCCGATGCACTATTCCTTCTTTACTGCATTCCTCGCACCCTCACATTCACGAATTAACACAGAAATTGCGCGGCTATGAAATACTATGGGTTCTATGACTTCTTCTAAACCGAGTAATTACTGCATCCCTCGCTCCCACACATTGACGAATTAACACAGAGATTGCGTCGCTACGAAATACTATGGGTTCCATGAATTCTCCTTCTTAATCGAGTAATATATCTATGGAAACGACCAAATTATCTTTTGGGATTCGAGTATCTCCTTTCCGATGCACTATTAGTTCATTACTGCATCCTTCGCTCCCTCACATTGACTAATAAACACAGATATTGCGTCGCTATGATAGCCTATGTGTTCTATGTCTTCTCCTTCTAAATCGAGTAACGTTTCTATGGGAACGACAGGATTTGGTTTTGGAAAACGAGTGTCTCCTTTCAGATGCACTATTCCGTCTTTACTGCATAACTCGCTCAGTTACATTGACGAAATAACACAGAAATTGCGTCGCTATGAAATACTATGGGTTCCACGAATTCTACTTCTAAATCGAGTAACGTCTCTATGGAAACGACAGGATTTTCTTTTCGGATACGACTATCTCCTTTCCGATGCACTATTAGATCTTTACTGCATAGCACGCTCCCTCGCATTGAAGTGTAAGCACAGAAATTGCGTCGCTGTGAAATACTAAGGGTTCAATAACTTCTCCTATCAAATCTAATAACGTTTCTATGGAAACGACGGGATTTTCTTTTGAGATACGAGTATCTGCTTTCCGATGTAATATTCCTTCTTTACTGCATCCCTCGTTCCATCACATTCACGAATTAACACAGAAATTGCGTGGCTATGAAATACTATGGGTTCTATGACTTCTCCTTGTAAACCGAGTAGCGTTTCTATTGAAACGACAGGATTTTCTTTTGGGATAGGAGTCCCTCCTTTCCGATGCACTATTCCGTCTTTACTGCATCCCTCGCTCCCTCACATTGACGAATTAACACAGAAATTGCGTCGCTACGAACTACCTTGGGATTCCGTGTATTCTCCTTCTAAATGGTGCAATATTTCTATGGAAATGATAAGTATATCTTTTGGGATACGAGTACCTCCTTTCCGCTGCACTATTAGTTCATTACTGCATCCCTCAATTCCTCACATTGACGAATAAACACAGAAATTGCGTCGCTATGAAATAGTATGGCTTCTATTACTTCTCTTTCTAAATCGAGTAACGTTTCTTTGGAAACGACTGGATTATCTTTTGGGATACGAGTATCTCATTTCCGATGCACGATTCGTTCTTTACTGCATCTTTCGCTCCCTCACATTGACGAATTAACGCAAAAATTGCGTCGCTATGAAATACTATGGGTTCTATGACTTCTCCTCCTAAATCCAGTAACGTTTCTATTGAAACGACAGGATTTGGTTTTGGGATACGAGTGTCTCGTTTCCGATGCACTATTCGTTCTTTACTGCATCCGTGGCTCCCTCACATTGACTAATTATCACAGAAACTGCATCGCTATGGATTACTATGTGTTCAATGACTTCTCCATCAAAATCGAGTAACGTTTCAATGGAAACGACTGGATTTTCGTTTGGGATACGAGTATCTCCTTTCCGGTGCACTATTCCTTCTTTACTGCATCCCTCGCTCCCTCACATTGACGAAATAACACTGAAATAGCGTCGCTTTGAAATACTATGGGTTCTATGACGTCTCCATCTAAATCGAGTAACGTTTCTATGGGAACTACAGGATTTTCTTTTGGGATACGAGTATGCCCTTTCCGCTGAACTATTCCTTCTTTACTGCATCCCTCGCTCCCTCACATTGTCGAATTAACACAGAAATTGCGTGGCTATTAAATACTATAGGTTCTATGACTTCTCCTTCTAAATCGAGTAACGTTTCTATTGAAACGACAGGATTTTGTTTTGGGATACGAGTATCTCCTTTACGATGCACTATTCCTTCATTACTGCATCCCTCGCTCCCTCACATTGACGAATTAACACAGAAATTGCGTCGCTATGAAATACTATGGGTTCTATGACATCTCTTTCTAAATCGAGTAACGTTTCTATGGAAACGACAGGATTTTCTTTTGGGATACGACTATCTCCTTTCCGATGCACTATGCCTTCTGTACTGCATCCCTCGCTCCCTCACATTGGCGAATTAATATGGAAATTGCGTCGCTATGATATACTATGGGTTCTATGACTTCTCCTTCTAAAACGAGTAACGTTTCTAATGAAACGTCAGGATTTTCTATTGGGATACGAGTATCTCCTTTCCGATGCACTATTAGTTCTTTACTGCATCCCTCGCTCCCTCACAATGTCGAATAAACACAGAATTTGCGTCGCTATAAGATAGTATGGGTTCTATAACTTCTCCTTCTAAATCGAGTAACGTTTCAACGGAAACGACAGGATTTTGTTTTGGGATACGAGTATCTCCATTCCGATGCACTATTCCTTCTTTACTCCATCACTGGCTCCCTCACACTGACGAATTATCACAGAAATAGCATGGCTATGGAATACTATGTGTTCAATGACTTCTCCTTCTAAATCGAATTACGTTTCAATGGAAACGACAGGAATTTCTTTTGTGATACGAGTATCTCCTTTCCGATGCACTATTCCTTCTTTACTGTCTCCCTCGCTCCCTCACATTGACGATGTAAGACAGAAATTGCGTGGCTATGAAATACTATGGGTTCCACGACTTCTCCTTCTAAATCGAGTAACGTTTCTATGGAAACGACAGGATTTTCTTTTGGGATACGACTATCTCCTTTCCGATGCACTATGCCTTCTGTACTGCATCGCACGCTCCCTCACATTGGCGAATTAACACGGAAATTGCGTAGCTATGAAATACTATGGGTTCTACGACTTCTCCTTCGAAACCGAGTAAAGTTTCTATTGAACGACAGGATTTTCTTTTGGGATACGAGTATCTCCTTTCGGATGCACTATTCCGTCTTGACTGCATTACTCGCCCCTCACATTGACCAAATAACACAGATATTGCGTCGTTATGAAATACTATGGGTACCATGACTTCTCCTTCTAAATCGAGTAACGTTTCTATGGAAACGACAGGATTTTCTTTTGGGATTCGAGTATATCCTTTCCGATGCACTATTAGTTCTTTACTGCATCGCACGCTCCCTCGCATTGAAGAATAAGCGCAGAAATTGCGTCGCTGTGAAATACTATGGATTCTATAACTTCTCCTATCAAATCGAGTAACGTTTCTATGGAAACGACAGGATTTTCTTTTGGGATACGAGTATCTCCTTTCCGATGTACTATTCCTTCTTTACTGCATCCCTCGTTCCTTCACATTCACGAATTAACACAGAAATTGCGTGGTTATGAAATACTATGGGTTCTATTACTTCGCCTTGTAAACCGAGTAACGTTTCTATTGAAACGACAGGATTTTCTTTTGGGATAGGAGTCCCTCCTTTCCGCTGCACTATTAGTTCATTACTGCATCCCTCGCTTCCTCACATTGACGAATAGACACAGAAATTGCGTCGCTGTGAAATAGTATGGCTTCTATAACTTCTCCTTCTAAATCGAGTAACGTTTATTTTGGAAACGACAGGAATTTCTTTTGGGATACGAGTATCTCATTTCCGATGCACGATTCCTTCTTTACTGCATCTCTCGCTCCCTCACATTGTCGAATTAACGCAAAAATTGCCTCACTATGAAATACTATGGGTTCTATGACTTCTCCTCCTAAATCGAGTGACGTTTCTATTGAAGCGACATGATTTTGTTTTGGGATACGAGTATCTCGTTTCCGATGCACTATTCCTTCTTTACTGCACCCGTGGCTTCCTCACATTGACAAATTATCACAGAAATTGCATTGCTATGGAATACTATGTGTTCAATGACTTCTCCTTCTAAATCGAGTAACGTTTCAATGGAAACGACTGGATTTTCCTTTGGGATACTAGTATCTCCTTTCCGATGCACTATTCCTTCTTTACTGCATCCCTTGTTCCCTCACATTGACAAAATATCACTGAAATTGCGTCGCTATGAAATACCATGGGTTCTATGACGTCTCCATCTAAATCGAGTAACGTTTCTATGGGAACTACAGGATTTTCTTTTGGGATACGAGTATGCCCTTTCCGCCGAACTATTCCTTCTTTACTGCATCCCTCGCTCCCTCACATTGTCGAATTAACACAGAAATTGCGTGGCTATTAAATACTATAGGTTCTATGACTTCTCCTTCTAAATCGAGTAACGTTTCTATTGAAACGACAGGATTTTGTTTTGGGATACGAGTATCTCCTTTCCGATGCACTATTCCTTCATTACTGCATCCCTCGCTCCCTCACATTGACGAATTAACGAGGAAATTGCGTCGCTATGAAATACTATGGGTTCTTTTTCATCTCCTTCTAAATCGAGTAACGTTTCTATAGAAACGACTCGATTTTCTTTTGGGATACGACTATCTCCTTTCCGATGCACTATGCCTTTTGTACTGCATCCCTCGCTCCCTCACTTTGGCGAATTAATACGGAAATTCCGTCGCTATGATATACTATGGGTTCTATGACTTCTCCTTCTTAAACGAGTAACGTTTCTATTGAAACGACAGGATTTTCTATTGGGATACGAGTATCTGCTTTCCGATGCACTATTAGTTCTTTACTGCATCCCTCGCTCCCTCACATTCACGAATTAACACAGAAATTGCGTGGCTATGATATACTATGGGTTCTATGACTTCTCCTTCTAAACCGAGTAACGTTTCTACTGAAACGACAGGATTTTCTTTTGGGATTGGAGTCTCTCCTTTCCGATTCACTATTCCGTCTTTACTGCATCCCTCGCTCCCTCACATTGACAAATTACCACAGAAATTTCTTCGCTACGAAATAATTGGGGTTCCATGAATTCTCCATCTAAATCGTGTAATATTTCCATGGAAACGACAAGATTATGTTTTGAGATACGAGTGTCTCCTTTCCCCTTCACTATTAGTTCATTACTGCATCCCTCGCTCCCTCACATTGTCGAATAAACACAGAAATTGCGTCGCTATGAAATAGTATGGGTTCTATAACTTCTCCTTCTAAATCGAGTAACGTTTCAATGGAAACGACAGGATTTTCTTTTGTGTTACGAGTAACTCATTTCCGATGCACGATTCCTTCTTTACTGCATCTCTCGCTCCCTCACATTGACGAATTAACACAGAAATTGCTTCGCTATGAAATACTATGGGTTCTATGACTTCTCCTCCTAAATCGAGTAACGTTTCTATTGAATCGACAGGATTTTGTTTTGGGATACGAGTATCTCCTTTCCGATGCACTATTCCTTCTTTACTCCATGACTGGCTCCCTCACACTGACGAATTATCACAGAAATAGCACCGCTATGGAATACTATGTGTTCAATGAATTCTCCTTCTAAATCGAATTACGTTTCAATGGAAACGACAGGAATTTCTTTTGTGATACGAGTATCTTCTTTCCGATGCACTATTCCTTCTTAACTGTCTCCCTCGCTCCCTCACATTGACGAAATAACACAGAAATTGCGTCGCTATGAAAAACTATGGGTTCCACGACTTCTCCTTCTAAATCGAGTAACGTTTCTATTGAAACGACAGGATTTTCTTTTGGGATACGAGTATCGCCTTTCGGAAGCACTATTCCGTCTTGACTGCATCCCTCGCCCCACACATTGACCAAATAACACAGATATTGCGTCCTTATGAAATACTATGGGTACCATGACTTCTCCTTCTAAATCGAGTAACGTTTCTATGGAAACGACAGGATTTTCTTTTGGGATTCGAGTATCTCCTTTCCGATGCACTATTAGTTCTTGACTGCATCGCACGCTCCCTCGCATTGAAGAATAAGCACAGAAATTGCGTCGCTGTGAAATACTATGGGTTCTATAACTTCTCCTATCAAATCGAGTAACGTTTCTATGGAAACGACAGGATTTTCTTTTGGGATACGAGTATCTCCTTTCCGATGTACTATTCCTTCTTAACTGCATCCCTCGTTCCTTCACATTCACGAATTAACACAGAAATTGCGTGGCTATGAAATACTATGGGTTCTATGTCTTCTCCTTGTAAACCGAGTAACGTTTCTATTGAAACGACAGGATTTTCTTTTGGGATAGGAGTCCATCCTATCCGATGCACTATTCCGACTTTACTGCATCCCTCGCTCCCTCACATTGACGAATTAACAGAGAAATTGCGTAGCTACGAACTACTATGTGTTCCATGAATTCTCCTTCTATATCGTTCAATATTTCTATGGAAACGATAAGATAATCGTTTTGGGATACGAGTATCTCCTTTCCGCTGCACTATTAGTTCATTACTGCATCCCTTGCTTCCTCACATTGACGAATAAACACAGAAATTGCGTCGCTGTGAAATAGTATGGCTTCTATAACTTCTCCTTCTAAATCGAGTAACGTTTCTTTGGAAACGACAGGATTTTCTTTTGGGATACGAGTATCTCATTTCCGATGTACTATTCCTTCTTTACTGCATCCCTCGTTCCTTCACATTCACGAATTAACACAGAAATTGCGTGGCTATGAAATAGTATGGGTTCTATGTCTTCTCCTTGTAAACCGAGTAACGTTTCTATTGAAACGACAGGATTTTCTTTTGGGATTGGAGACTCCCCTTTCCGATTCACTATTCCGTCTTTACTGCATCCCTCGCTCCCTCACATTGACAAATTAACACAGAAATTTCATTGCTACGAAATAATTGGGGTCCCATGAATTCTCCTTCTAAATCGTGTAATATTTCCATGGAAACGACATGATTATGTTTTGGGATACGAGTATCTCCTTTCCCCTGCACTATTAGTTCATTACTGCATCCCTCGCTCCCTCACATTGTCGAATAAACACAGAAATTGCGTCGCTATGAAATAGTATGGGTTCTATAACTTCTCCTTCTAAATCGAGTAACGTTTCTATGGAAACGACAGGATTTTCTTTTGGGATACGACTATCTCCTTTCCGATGCACTATGCCTTCTGTACTGCATCCCTCGCTCCCTCACATTGGCGAATTAACACGGAAATTGCGTTGCTATGAAATACTATGGGTTCTACGACTTCTCCTTTCAAAACCGAGTAACGTTTCTATTGAAACGACAAGATTTTCTTTTGGGTTACGAGTAACTCATTTCCGATTCACGATTCCTTCTTTACTGCATCTTTCGCCCTCTCACATTGACGAATTAACGCAGAAATTGCGTCGCTATGAAATACTATGGGTTCTATGACTTCTCCTCCTAAATCGAGTAACGTTTCTATTGAAACGACAGGATTATGTTTTGGGATACAAGTTTCTCCTTTCCGATGCACTATTCCTTCTTTACTCCATCACTGGCTCCCTCACACTGACAAATTATCACAGAAATAGCATCGCTATGGAATACTATGTGTTCAATGACTTCTCCTTCTAAATCGAATTACGTTTCAATGGAAACGACAGGAATTTCTTTTGTGATACGAGTATCTCCTTTCCGATGCACTATTCCTTCTTTACTGTCTCCCTCGCTCCCTCACATTGACGAAATAACACAGAAATTGCGTCGCTATGAAAAACTATGGGTTCCACGACTTCTCCTTCTAAATCGAGTAACGTTTCTATGGAAACGACAGGATTTTCTTTTGGGATACGACTAGCTCCTTTCCGATGCACTATGCCTTCTGTACTGCATCCCACGCTCCCGCACATTGGCGAATTAACACGGAAATTGCGTCGCTATGAAATACTGTGGGTTCTACGACTTCTCCTTCGAAACCGAGTAACGTTTCTATTGAAACGACAGGATTTTCTTTTGGGATACGAGTATCTCCATTCGAATGCACTATTCCGTCTTGACTGCATCCCTCGCCCCTCACATTGACCAAATAACACAGATACTGCGTCGTTATGAAATACTACGGGTACCATGACTTCTCCTTCTAACTCGAGTAACGTTTCTATGGAAACGACAGGATTTTCTTTTGGGATTCGAGTATCTCCTTTCCGATGCACTATTAGTTCTTTACTGCATCGCACGCTCCCTCGCATTGAAGAATAAGCACAGAAATTGCGTTGCTGTGAAATACTAAGGGTTCTATAACTTCTCCTATCAAATCGAGTAACGTTTCTATGGAAACGACAGGATTTTCTATTGGGATACGAGTATCTCCTTTCCGATGTACTATTCCTTCTTTACTGCATCCCTCGTTCCATCACATTCACGAATTAACACAGAAATTGCGTCGCTACGAACTACTATGGGTTCCATGAATTCTCCTTGTAAATCGTGTAATATTTCTATGGAAAGTATAAGATTATCTTTTGGGATACGAGTATCTCCTTTCCGCTGCACTATTAGTTCATTACTGCGACCCTCGCTCCCTCACATTGTCGATTAAACACAGAAATTGCGTCGTTATGAAATAGTATGGGTTCTATAACTTCTCCATCTCAATCGAGTAACGTTTCTATGGAAACGCCAGGAATTTCGTTTGGGATACGAGTATCTCATTTCCAATGCACGATTCCTTCTTTACTGCATCTCTCGCTCCCTCACATTGAAGAATTAACGCAGAAATTGCGTCGCTATGAAATACTATGAGTTCTATAACTTCTCCTTTCAAATCGAGTAAAGTTTCTATGGAAACGACAGGATTTTCTTTTGGGATACGAGTATCTCCTTTTCGATGCACTAGTCCTTCTTTCCTGCATCCCTCGCTCTCTCACATTCACGAATTAACACAGAAATTTCGTGGCTATGAAATACTATCTGTTCTATGACTTCTCCCTCTAAACCGAGTAACGTTTCTATTGAAAAAGAGGATTTTCTTTGGGGATTGGAGTCTCTCCTTTCCGATGCACAATTCCTTCTTTACTTAATCCCTCACTCCCTGACTTTGACAAATTAAAACAGAAATTGCGTCATTACGTAATTCTATGGGTTCCATGAATTCTTCTTCGTAATCGAGTAATATTACGTTGTAAACGACAAGATTATCTTTAGGATACGAGTATCTCTTTTCCGATGCACTATTCCCTCTTTACTGCATTCCTCACTCCCTCACATTGACGAATAAACACAGAAATTGCGTCGCTACGAACTACTATGTGTTCCATGAATTCTCCTTCTAAATCGTGCAATATTTCTATGGAAACGATAAGATTATCGTTTTGAGATACGAGCATCTCCTTTCCGCTGCACTATTAGTTCATTACTGCATCCCTCGCTTCCTCACATTGACGAATAAACACAGAAATTGCGTCGCTGTGAAATAGTATGGCTTCTATAACTTCTCCTTCTAAATCGAGTAACGTTTATTTGGAAACGACAGGATTTTCTTTTGGGATACGAGTATCTCATTTCCGATACACGATTCCTTCTTTACTGCATCTCTCGCTCCCTCACATTGTCGAATTAACGCAAAAATTGCCTCACTATGAAATACTATGGGTTCTATGACTTCTCCTCCTAAATCGAGTGACGTTTCTATTGAAGCGACATGATTTTGTTTTGGGATACGAGTATCTCGTTTCCGATGCACTATTCCTTCTTTACTACATCCGTGGCTCCCTCACATTGACAAATTATCACAGAAATTGCATCGCTATGGAATACTATGTGTTCAATGACTTCTCCTTCTAAATCGAGTAACGTTTCAATGGAAACGACTGGATTTTCCTTTGGGATACTAGCATCTCCTTTCCGATGCACTATTCCTTCTTTACTGCATCCCTCGTTCCCTCACATTGACAAAATATCACTGAAATTGCGTCGCTATGAAATACTATGTGTTCTATGACGTCTCCATCTAAATCGAGTAACGTTTCTATGGGAACTACAGGATTTTCTTTTGGGATACGAGTATGCCCTTTCCGCCGAACTATTCCTTCTTTACTGCATCCCTCGCTCCCTCACATTGTCGAATTAACACAGAAATTGCGTGGCTGTTAAATACTATAGGTTCTATGACTTCTCCTTCTAAATCGAGTAACGTTTCTATTGAAACGACAGGATTTAGTTTTGGGATACGAGTATCTCCTTTCCGATGCACTATTCCTTCATTACTGCATCCCTCGCTCCCTCACATTGACGAATTAAAAAGGAAATTGCGTCGCTATGAAATACTATGGGTTCTTAGTCATCTCCGTCTAAATCGAGTAACGTTTCTACAGAAACGACTGGATTTTCTTTTGGGATACGACTATCTCCTTTCCGATGCACTATGCCTTCTGTACTGCATCCCTCGCTCCCTCACTTTGGCGAATTAATACGGAAATTGCGTCGCTATGATATACTATGGGTTCTATGACTTCTCCTTCTAAAACGAGTAACGTTTCTATTGAAACGACAGGATTTTCTATTGGGATACGAGTATCTGCTTTCCGATGCACTATTAGTTCTTTACTGCATCCCTCGCTCCCTCACTTTGAAGAATAAGCACAGAAATGCGTCACTGTGAAATACTATGGTTTCTATAACTTCTCCTATCAAATCGCGTAACGTTTCTATGGAAACGACAGGATTTTCTATTGGGATACGAGTATCTGCTTTCCGATGCACTATTAGTTCTTTACTGCATCCCTCGCTCCCTCACATTCACGAATTAACACAGAAATTGCGTGGCTATGATATACTATGGGTTCTATGACTTCTCCTTCTAAACCGAGTAATGTTTCTACTGAAACGACAGGATTTTCTTTTGGGATTGGAGTCTCTCCTTTCCGATTCACTATTCCGTCTTTACTGCATCCCTCGCTCCCTCACATTGACAAATTAACACAGAAATTTCTTCGCTACGAAATAATTGGGGTTCCATGAATTCTCCATCTGAATCGTGTAATATTTCCATGGAAACGACAAGATTATCTTTTGAGATACGAGTATCTCCTTTCCCCTGCACTATTATTTCATTACTGCATCCCTCGCTCCCTCACATTGTCGAATAAACACAGAAATTGCGTCGCTATGAAATAGTATGGGTTCTATAACTTCTCCTTCTAAATCGAGTAACGTTTCAATGGAAACGACAGGAATTTCTTTTGTGATACGAGTATCTTCTTTCCGATGTACTATTCCTTCTTAACTGTCTCCCTCGCTCCCTCACATTGACGAAATAACACAGAAATTGCGTCGCTATGAAAAACTATGGGTTCCACGACTTCTCCTTCTAAATCGAGTAACGTTTCTATTGAAACGACAGGATTTTCTTTTGGGATACGAGTATCGGCTTTCGGAAGCACTATTCCGTCTTGACTGCATCACTCGCCCCACACATTGACCAAATAACACAGATATTGCGTCCTTATGAAATACTATGGGTACCATGACTTCTCCTTCTAAATCGAGTTACGTTTCTATGGAAACGACAGGATTTTCTTTTGGGATTCGAGTATCTCCTTTCCGATGCACTATTAGTTCTTGACTGCATCGCACGCTCCCTCGCATTGAAGAATAAGCACAGAAATTGCGTCGCTGTGAAATACTATGGGTTCTATAACTTCTCCTATCAAATCGAGTAACGTTTCTATGGAAACGACAGGATTTTCTTTTGGGATACGAGTATCTCCTTTCCGATGTACTATTCCTTCTTTACTGCATCCCTCGTTCCTTCACATTCACGAATTAACACAGAAATTGCGTGGCTATGAAATACAATGGGTTCTATGTCTTCTCCTTGTAAACCGAGTAACGTTTCTATTGAAACGACAGGATTTTCTTTTGGGATAGGAGTCCATCCTATCCGATGCACTATTCCGACTTTACTGCATCCCTCGCTCCCTCACATTGACGAATTAACAGAGAAATTGCGTCGCTACGAACTACTATGTGTTCCATGAATTCTCCTTCTATATCGTTCAATATTTCTATGGAAACGATAAGATAATCGTTTTGGGATACGAGTATCTCCTTTCCGCTGCACTATTAGTTCATTACTGCATCCCTTGCTTCCTCACATTGACGAATAAACACAGAAATTGCGTCGCTGTGAAATAGTATGGCTTTTATAACGTCTCCTTCTAAATCGAGTAACGTTTCTTTGGAAACGACAGGATTTTCTTTTGGGATACGAGTATCTCATTTCCGATGTACTATTCCTTCTTTACTGCATCCCTCGTTCCTTAACATTCACGAATTAACACAGAAATTGCGTGGCTATGAAATACTATGGGTTCTATGTCTTCTCCTTGTAAACCGAGTAACGTTTCTATTGAAACGACAGGATTTTCTTTTGGGATTGGAGACTCCCATTTCCGATTCACTATTCCGTCTTTACTGCATCCCTCGCTCCCTCACATTGACAAATTAACACAGAAATTTCTTCGCTAAGAAATAATTGGGGTTCCATGAATTCTCCTTCTAAATCGTGTAATATTTCCATGGAAACGACATGATTATGTTTTGCGATACGAGTATCTCCTTTCTCCTGCACTATTAGTTCATTACTGCATCCCTCGCTCCCTCACATTGTCGAATAAACACAGAAATTGCGTCGCTATGAAATAGTATGGGTTCTATAACTTCTCCTTCTAAATCGAGTAACGTTTCTATGGAAACGACAGGATTTTCTTTTGGGATACGACTATCTCCTTTCCGATGCACTATGCCTTTTGTACTGCATCCCTCGCTCCCTCACATTGGCGAATTAACACGGAAATTGCGTCGCTATGAAATACTATGGGTTCTACGACTTCTCCTTTCAAAACCGAGTAACGTTTCTATTGAAACGACAAGATTTTCTTTTGGGTTACGAGTAACTCATTTCCGATTCACGATTCCTTCTTTACTGCATCTCTCGCCCTCTCACATTGACGAATTAACGCAGAAATTGCGTCGCTATGAAATACTATGGGTTCTATGACTTCTCCTCCTAAATCGAGTAACGTTTCTATTGAAACGACAGGATTATGTTTTGGGATACAAGTTTCTCCTTTCCGATGCACTATTCCTTCTTTACTCCATCACTGGCTCCCTCACACTGACGAATTATCACAGAAATAGCTTCGCTATGGAATACTATGTGTTCAATGACTTCTCCTTCTAAATCGAATTACGTTTCAATGGAAACGACAGGAATTTCTTTTGTGATACGAGTATCTCCTTTCCGATGCACTATTCCTTCTTTACTGTCTCCCTCGCTCCCTCACATTGACGAAATAACACAGAAATTGCGTCGCTATGAAAAACTATGGGTTCCACGACTTCTCCTTCTAAATCGAGTAACGTTTCTATGGAAACGACAGGATTTTCTTTTGGGATACGACTATCTCCTTTCCGATGCACTATGCCTTCTGTACTGCATCCCATGCTCCCTCACATTAGCGAATTAACACGGAAATTGCGTCGCTATGAAATACTATGGGTTCTACGACTTCTCCTTCGAAACCGAGTAACGTTTCTATTGAAACGACAGGATTTTCTTTTGGGATACGAGTATCTCCATTCGGATGCACTATTCCGTCTTGACTGCATCCCTCGCCCCTCACATTGACCAAATAACACAGATATTGCGTCGTTATGAAATACTACGGGTACCATGACTTCTCCTTCTAAATCGAGTAACGTTTCTATGGAAACGACAGGATTTTCTTTTGGGATTCGAGTATCTCCTTTCCGATGCACTATTAGTTCTTTACTGCATCGCACGCTCCCTCGTATTGAAGAATAAGCACAGAAATTGCGTCGCTGTGAAATACTAAGGGTTCTATAACTTCTCCTATCAAATCGAGTAACGTTTCTATGGAAACGACAGGATTTTCTATTGGGATACGAGTATCTCCTTTCCGATGTACTATTCCTTCTTTACTGCATCCCTCGTTCCATCACATTCACGAATTAACACAGAAATTGCGTGGCTATGAAATACTATGGGTTCTATGACTTCTCCTTGTAAACCGAGTAACGTTTCTATTGAAACGACAGTATTTTCTTTTGGGATAGCAGTCCCTCCTTTCCGATGCACTATTCCGTCTTTACTGCATCCCTCGCTCTCTCACATTCACGAATTTACACAGAAATTGCGTCGCTACGAACTACTATGGGTTCCATGAATTCTCCTTGTAAATCGTGTAATATTTCTATGGAAAGTATAAGATTATCTTTTGGGATACGAGTATCTCCTTTCCGCTGCACTATTAGTTCATTACTGCATCCCTCGCTCCCTCACATTGTCGATTAAACACAGAAATTGCGTCGTTATGAAATAGTATGGGTTCTATAACTTCTCCATCTCAATCGAGTAACGTTTCTATGGAAACGCCAGGAATTTCGTTTGGGATACGAGTATCTCATTTCCAATGCACGATTCCTTCTTTACTGCATCTCTCGCTCCCTCACATTGAAGAATTAACGCAGAAATTGCGTCGCTGTGAAATACTAAGGGTTCTATAACTTCTCCTATCAAATCGAGTAACGTTTCTATGGAAACGACAGGATTTTCTTTTGGGATACGAGTATCTCCTTTTCGATGCACTAGTCCTTCTTTCCTGCATCCCTCGCTCTCTCACATTCACGAATTAACACAGAAATTGCGTGGCTATGAAATACTATCTGTTCTATGACTTCTCCCTCTAAACCGAGTAACGTTTCTATTGAAAAATAGGATTTTCTTTGGGGATTGGAGTCTCTCCTTTCCGATGCACAATTCCTTCTTTACTTAATCCCTCACTCCCTGACTTTGAGAAATTAAAACAGAAATTGCGTCATTACGTAATTCTATGGGTTCCATGAATTCTTCTTCGTAATCGAGTAATATTACGTTGTAAACGACAAGATTATCTTTAGGATACGAGTATCTCTTTTCCGATGCACTATTCCCTCTTTACTGCATTCCTCACTCCCTCACATTGACGAATAAACACAGAAATTGCGTCGCTACGAACTACTATGTGTTCCATGAATTATCCTTCTAAATCGTGCAATATTTCTATGGAAACGATAAGATTATCGTTTTGAGATACGAGCATCTCCTTTCCGCTGCACTATTAGTTCATTACTGCATCCCTCGCTTCCTCACATTGACGAATAAACACAGAAATTGCGTCGCTGTGAAATAGTATGGCTTCTATAACTTCTCCTTCTAAATCGAGTAACGTTTATTTGGAAACGACAGGATTTTCTTTTGGGATACGAGTATCTCATTTCCGATGCACGATTCCTTCTTTACTGCATCTCTCGCTCCCTCACATTGTCGAATTAACGCAAAAATTGCCTCACTATGAAATACTATGGGTTCTATGACTTCTCCTCCTAAATCGAGTGACGTTTCTATTGAAGCGACATGATTTTGTTTTGGGATACGAGTATCTCGTTTCCGATGCACTATTCCTTCATTACTGCATCCCTCGCTCCCTCACATTGACGAATTAACAAGGAAATTGCGTCGCTATGAAATACTATGGGTTATTTGTCATCTCCTTCTAAATCGAGTAACGTTTCTATAGAAACGACTGGATTTTCTTTTGGGATACGACTATCTCCTTTCCGATGCACTATGCCTTCTGTACTGCATCCCTCGCTCCCTCACTTTGGCGAATTAATACGGAAATTTCGTCGCTATGATATACTATGGGTTCTATGACTTCTCCTTCTAAAACGAGTAACGTTTCTATTGAAACGACAGGATTTTCTATTGGGATACGAGTATCTGCTTTCCGATGCACTATTAGTTCTTTACTGCATCCCTCGCTCCCTCACATTGAAGAATAAGCACAGAAATGCGTCACTGTGAAATACTATGGTTTCAATATTTTCTCCTATCAAATCGCGTAACGTTTCTATGGAAACGACAGGATTTTCTTTTGGGATACGAGTATCTCCTTATGATGCACTATCCTTCTTTACTGCATCCCTCGCTCCCTCACATTCACGAATTAACACAGAAATTGCGTGGCTATGATATACTATGGGTTCTATGACTTCTCCTTCTAAACCGAGTAACGTTTCTACTGAAACGACAGGATTTTCTTTTGGGATTGGAGTCTCTCCTTTCCGATTCACTATTCCGTCTTTACTGCATCCCTCGCTCCCTCACATTGACAAATTAACACAGAAATTTCTTCGTTACGAAATAATTGGGGTTCCATTAATTCTCCATCTAAATCGTGTAATATTTCCATGGAAACGACAAGATTATGTTTTGAGATACGAGTATCTCCTTTCCCCTGCACTATTAGTTCATTACTGCATCCCCCGCTCCCTCACATTGTCGAATAAACACAGAAATTGCGTCGCTATGAAATAGTATGGGTTCTATAACTTCTCCTTCTAAATCGAGTAACGTTTCAATGGAAACGACAGGATTTTCTTTTGTGTTACGAGTAACTCATTTCCGATGCACGATTCCTTCCTTACTGCATCTCTCGCTCCCTCACATTGACGAATTAACGCAGAAATTGCATCGCTATGAAATACTATGGGCTCTATGACTTCTCCTCCTAAATCGAGTAACGTTTCTATTGAAACGACATGATTTTGTTTTGGGATACGAGTATCTCCTTTCCGATGCACTATTCCTTCTTTACTCCAGCACTGGCTCCCTCACACTGACGAATTATCACAGAAATAGCACCGCTATGGAATACTATGTGTTCAATGACTTCTCCTTCTAAATCGAATTACGTTTCAATGGAAACGACAGGAATTTCTTTTGTGATACGAGTATCTTCTTTCCGATGCACTATTCCTTCTCAACTGTCTCCCTCGCTCCCTCACATTGACGAAATAACACAGAAATTGCGTCGCTATGAAAAACTATGGGTTCCACGACTTCTCCTTCTAAATCGAGTAACGTTTCTATGGAAACTACAGGATTTTCTTTTGGAATACGACTATCTCCTTTCCGATGCACTATGCCTTCTGTACTGCATCCCACGCTCCCTCACATTGGCGAATTAACACGGAAATTGCGTCGCTATGAGATACTATGAGTTCTACGACATCTCCTTCGAAACCGAGTAACGTTTCTATTGAAACGACAGGATTTTCTTTTGGGATACGAGTATCTCCTTTCGGAAGCACTATTCCGTCTTGACTGCATTACTCGCCCCTCACATTGACCAAATAACACAGATATTGCGTCCTTATGAAATACTATGGGTACCATGACTTCTCCTTCTAAATCGAGTAACGTTTCTATGGAAGCGACAGGATTTTCTTTTGGGATTCGAGTATCTCCTTTCCGATGCACTATTAGTTCTTGACTGCATCGCACGCTCCCTCGCATTGAGGAATAAGCACAGAAATTGCGTCGCTGTGAAATACTATGGGTTCTATAACTTCTCCTATCAAATCAAGTAACGTTTCTCTGGAAACGACAGGATTTTCTTTTGGGATACGAGTATCTCCTTTCCGATGTACTATTCCTTCTTTACTGCATCCCTCGTTCCTTCACATTCACGAATTAACACAGAAATTGCGTGACTATGAAATACTATGGGTTCTATGACTTCTCCTTGTAAACCGAGTAACGTTTCTATTGAAACGACAGGATTTTCTTTTGGGATAGGAGTCCCTCCTATCCGATGCACTATTCCGACTTTACTGCATCCCTCGCTCCCTCACATTGACGAATTAACAGAGAAATTGCGTCGCTACGAACTACTATGTGTTCCATGAATTCTCCTTCTATATCGTTCAAAATTTCTATGGAAACGATAAGATTATCGTTTTGGGATACGAGTATCTCCTTTCCGCTGCACTATTAGTTCATTACTGCAACCCTTGCTTCCTCACATTGACGAATAAACACAGAAATTGCGTCGCTGTGAAATAGTATGGCTTCTATAACTTCTCCTTCTAAATCGACTAACGTTTCTTTGGAAACGACAGGATTTTCTTTTGGGATACGAGTATCTCATTTCCGATGCACGTTTCCTTCTTTACTGCATCTCTCGCTCCCTCACATTGACGAATTAACGCAAAAATTGCCTCGCTATGAAATACTATGGGTTCTATGACTTCTCCTCCTAAATCGAGTGACGTTTCTATTGAAACGACAGGATTTTGTTTTGGGATACGAGTATCTCGTTTCCGATGCACTATTCCTTTTTTACTGCATCCGTGGCTCCCTCCCATTGACAAATTATCACAGAAATTGCATCGCTATGGAATACTATGTGTTCAATGACTTCTCCTTCTAAATCGAGTAACGTGTCAATGGAAACGACTGGACTTTCCATTGGGATACTAGTATCTCCTTTCCGATGCACTATTCCTTCTTTACTGCATCCCTCGTTCCCTCACATTGACGAAATAACACTGAAATTGCGTCGCTATGCAATACTATGGGTTCTATGACGTCTCCATCTAAATCGAGTAACGTTTCTATGGGAACTACAGGATTTTCTTTTGGGATACGTGTATGCCCTTTCCGCTGAACTATTCCTTCTTTACTGCATCCCTCGCGCCCTCACATTGTCGAATTAACACAGAAATTGCGTGGCTATTAAATACTATAGGTTCTATGATTTCTCCTTCTAAATCGAGTAACGTTTCTATTGAAACGACAGGATTTTCTATTGGGATACGAGTATCTGCTTTCCGATGCACTATTAGTTCTATACTGCATCCCTCGCTCCCTCACATTGAAGAATAAGCACAGAAATGCGTCACTGTGAAATACTATGGTTTCTATAACTTCTCCTGTCAACTCGCGTAACTTTTCTATGGAAACGACTGGATTTTCCTTTGGGATTCTAGTATCTCCTTTCCGTTGCACTATTCCTTCTTTACTGCATCCCTCGTTCCCTCACATTGACGAAATAACACTGAAATTGCGTCGCTATGATATACTATGGGTTCTATGACTTCTCCTTCTAAACCGAGCAACGTTTCTATTGAAACGACAGAATTTTCTTTTGGGATTGGAGACTCTCCTTTCCGATTCACTATTCCGTCTTTACTGCATCCCTCGCTCCCTCACATTGACAAATTAACACAGAAATTTCTTCGCTACGAAATAATTGGGGTTCCATGAATTCTCCTTCTAAATCGTGTAATATTTCCATGGAAACGACATGATTATGTTTTGGGATACGAGTATCTCCTTTCCCCTGCACTATTAGTTCATTACTGCATCCCTCGCTCCCTCACATTGTTGAATAAACACAGAAATTGAGTCGCTATGAAATAGTATGGGTTCTATAACTTCTCCTTCTAAATCGAGTAACGTTTCTATGGAAACGACAGGATTTTCTTTTGGGATACGACTATCTCCTTTCCGATGCACTATGCCTTCTGTACTGCATCCCACGCTCCCTCACATTGGCGAATTAACACGGAAATTGCGTCGCTATGAAATACTATGGGTTCTACGACTTCTCCTTCGAAACCGAGTAACGTTTCTATTGAAACGACAGGATTTTCTTTTGGGATACGAGTATCTCCTTTCGGATGCACTATTCCGTCTTGACTGCATCCCTCGCCCCTCACACTGACCAAATAACACAGATATTGCGTCGTTATGAAATACTACGGGTACCATGACTTCTCCTTCTAAATCGAGTAACATTTCTATGGAAACGACAGGATTTTCTTTTGGGATTCGAGTATCTCCTTTCCGATGCACTATTAGTTCTTTACTGCATCGCACGCTCCCTGGCATTGAAGAATAAGCACAGAAATTGCGTCGCTGTGAAATACTAAGGGTTCTATAACATCTCCTATCAAATCGAGTAACGTTTCTATGGAAACGACAGGATTTTCTATTGGGATACGAGTATCTCCTTTCCGATGTACTATTCCTTCTTTACTGCATCCCTCGTTCCATCACATTCACGAATTAACACAGAAATTGCGTGGCTATGAAATACTATGGGTTCTATGACTTCTCCTTGTAAACCGAGTAACGTTTCTATTGAAACGACAGTATTTTCTTTTGGGATAGCAGTCCCTCCTTTCCGATGCACTATTCCGTCTTTACTGCATCCCTCGCTCTCTCACATTCACGAATTAACACAGAAATTGCGTCGCTACGAACTACTATGGGTTCCATGAATTCTCCTTGTAAATCGTGTAATAATTCTATGGAAAGTGTAAGATTATCTTTTGGGATACGAGTATCTCCTGTCCGCTGCACTATTAGTTCATTACTGCATCCCTCGCTCCCTCACATTGTCGATTAAACACAGAAATTGCGTCGTTATGAAATAGTATGGGTTCTATAACTTCTCCATCTCAATCGAGTAACGTTTCTATGGAAACGACAGGAATTTCGTTTGGGATACGAGTATCTCATTTCCAATGCACGATTCCTTCTTTACTGCATCTCTCGCTCCCTCACATTGAAGAATTAACGCAGAAATTGCGTCGCTATGTAATACTATGGGTTCTATGACATCTCCTTCTAAATCGAGTAACGTTTCTATGGAAACGACAAGCTTTTCTTTTAGGATACGACTACCTCCTTTCCGATGCACTATGCCTTCTGTACTGCATCCTTCGCACCCTCACATTGGCGAATTAACACGGAAATTGCGTCGCTATGAAATACAATGCGTTCTATGACCCCCCTTCAAAACCGAGTAACGTTTCTATTGAAACCACAGGATTTTCTTTTGGGATAGGAGTTTCTCCTTTCCGATGCACTATTCCCTCTTTACTGCATCCCTCGCTCTCTCACATTGACGAATTAACGCGGAAATTGCGTCGCTATGAAATACTATGGGTTCTATGACTTCTCCTTCTAAATCGAGTAATGTTTCTATTGAAATGACAGGATTTTGTTTTGGGATACGAGTATCTCCTTTCCGATGCACTATCCCTTCTTCACTGCATCCCTCGCACCCTCACATTGACGAATTAACACAGAAATTGCGTGGCAATGAAATACTATTGATTCTATGACTTCTCCTTCTGAATCGAGTAACGTTTCTATGGAAACGACAGGATTTTCTCCTGGTATACGAGCATCTCCTTTCCGATGCGCTATTCCTTCTTTACTGCATCCCTCGCTCCCTCACATTGACGAATTAACACAGGTATTGCGTCGCTATGAAATCCTATGGGATCCATGACTTCTCCTTCTAAATCGAGTAACGTTTCTATGGAAAGGACAGGATTTTCTTTTGGGATACGAGTATCTCCTTTCCGATGCACTATTAGTTCTTTACTGCATTCCTCGCTCCCTCACATTGAAGAATAAGCACAGAGATTGCGTCACTGTGAAATACTATGGTTTCTATAACTTCTCCTTTCAAATCGAGTAACGTTTCTATGGAAACGACAGGATTTTCTTTTGGGATACGAGTATCTCCTTTCCGATGCAGTATTCCTTCTTTCCTGCATCCCTCGCTCTCTCACATTCACGAATTAACACAGAAATTGCGTGGCTATGAAATACTATCTGTTCTATGACTTCTCCTTCTAAACCGAGTAACGTTTCTGTTGAAACGACAGGATTTTCTTTTGGGATTGGAGTCTCTCCTTTCCGAAGCACTATTCCTTCTTTACTGAATCCCTCACTCCTTGACATTAACGAATTAAAACAGAAATTGCGTCGTTACGTAATACTATGGGTTCCATGAATTCTTCTTCGTAATCGAGTAATATTACTATGGAGACGACAAGATTATCTTTTAGGATACGAGTATCTCTTTTCCGATGCACTATTCCCTCTTTACTGCATTCCTCACTCCCTCACATTGACGAATAAACTCAGAAATTGCGTCGCTATGGAATACTATGCGTTCAATGATTTCTGCTTCTAAATCGAGTAACATTTCAATGGAAACGACAGGATTTTCTTTTGGGATACGAGTTTCTCCTTTCCGATGCACTATTCCTTCTTTGCTGCATCCTTCGCCCCCTCACATTGACGAATTACACAGAGATTACGTCGCTATGAAATACTGTTGGTTCTCTGACACATCCTTCTAATCGAGTAACGTTTCTATGGAAACGAGGGGATTTTCTTTCGGTATACGAGTATCTCCTTTCCGATGCACTATTCCTTCTATACTGCATCCCTCGCTCCCTCACGTTGACGGATTAAGACAGAAATTGCGTGGCTATTATATACTTTGGGTTTATAAAACAAATAAAATAAATCAAATAATATATTGTTATTTAAATATTAATTATTCTATCTGTATGATGGTGATTGCGATTGCAATTGTATTTGCTTATCTGGAACGTGGACGTTTAATTATTCGGTATCAGACGCTTGACAATGGCTTTTTCGTAAAGGCAATGTTACTCGTAGTTGACCGTGAAATAAAACTGAAATAATCGGACTTCGTAGTTAAATCGTTTCCAAAGACTGCTGCGGTAGGTGCGGACTCATAATCTAAATCTCAATATTACAATAATTTGCCAGCCATGCCAATACGTCATACAGTGGTGATTGGCTACTAAACATAAAAAAGTTACACAGTTAGTTAAATCAGATATATTCAATGAATAAGCCTACAGTTCATAATCCTACTTACTTTTATAAATATAAATTCTTTACAGAATCGAGTGCCTAGTGTGGTTGCAACTCGCAGTATTCTTCTATAACATGAAATATGGCGGTGTGCCAGACAATAAAAAAAATACGTGCTTCTCGCACCACTTCAACCAGAGCTCCCCTTTCTTAATCAAACACAAGAGTAACGTAATTGTGCTTTTGTTTTATCAGCGACACAGCGCTGCAGTTGTGTGCCATAGGCTTTATTTATTTTTCACTGATTATTTATTTAATTAATATTTCGCGTTTCCGAGGAAACTCACGCTCGGCATGCAAATGTGCCTTTATATTGCCCCCTGAATTGCGAGGCGAAAGGACACACCTGCAGGCGAGCAATTCACCTAAAGGCACAAGAAAATCTAAGTTATCTACAACTATTTACATGACTTACATTACACATTATACACATTATATACAAAATTTGAATGACGCGGGTGCGCCGTAAAAGTTCTAATGTTGGCAGATAGAGTGCGCGCATGCGCAGAAGCGTCTGTGTAACTGCGGCACTGCTGTTATATCGTACAGTTAGATCACGCGGCACAGTATTGCAGATCATATAGTTCGTGTGCGCGTGTTTTTCAGTCGTTGCACAAAGAAAATATTCAACCAAGATTACATATGAAGACTACATTCTATGACAAGTAACTTAGTTTTAAATTTACAATATTTGTTATAACACAATACAACTTAGATTGTTGAATGTTCTTAGTTACATAGTATTGTTTTGAGATACTTCAAAGAAAAATGTCCGTATTTTTCAGGTGCGTTGACCTATACACATCGTCTCGTTATTACAGTTCATATTCATCCGCTGCACAATAATTTTTTACAGGTTAGTATTGTCGTGGTAAAGTTTTTTGATCACAGTACATCGTTGTATAACAACGTGATTAATACATAAGCGTGTCCATTTCTCATTTCCATTATAGTCGTAGTGATGCAGTTCGTTGTGACTAAAAGCACTGCTTATTACAGATCAGACGTGACCCGTCGAGAAATTGGTCCACGTGCAGTTCGTTTTTTACATTCCGTGGAAGCTTGGTTGCAGAACCTCGGACGGCACATAGCTGGCGTCGATCCTTGGACAGTCCAGGTAAGAGTGTCCGTCACATTTCGAGAACATTTCATTCCCTGAAGTTCCAACCAAAATTCTTCCACCCGTCGTGTTGTTTTCTGGACAGGCACTTTGTGTCCATTTAATCCAGTTAACATCTTGAAGATGGGTATTGTAGTAATATCACTAGACGATGCACGAATTATGCACTTCACATTCTCAGTTTTTTGCTGAATATAGCTCACCTAAATGTTCGTAGTTATTAATCAAGGAAATCGTTCATCGCGTTTACATAGATACGCTGCATAATGAATGGCTTTAACAGTTTCTTTCACATAGGTTTCCGCGTAGTTGCAGAGTTAGTAATGTTCGTTAATGTCCGTGAACAGTGGTTCACTATGCAATGTCTTTTTGGCACTCGTTTTGTTCAAATTTTTACATAGTAACAGTTGCACTATCCATCAGTTAAAAAAATAAGTAATTATACATACACACGTCACATATTTTCTTAGCATAAACATAATATAGTTGCACATAAACATGTTTACATCATCATTACATCGCTATAGGTTATTACATTGTGTCACATTTGATTACATGAATTGCAGATATTTACATCCTCTTTAGCGGTTTTGCTGGGATATTATCGATGTTTTTTTTTTTGTGATGTCATCTGAAATTAAGATAGGTTAGACACAACATTAATTACATCAGTAGGCAAGACCAGGCGTTTTCACTACTCAATAAATATTCAAAATAGTAAGAGAGAGAAAATGTTCGATTCCTCGCGTTTTGTGCGTGTGTGTAGAGTGTCTGTGTGGCCTTGACTACTGATAGATGCTTTTCGTGTTGAGAGATGTGCGTCTAATCTATTTCTCAAAGTAAAAGATCGCTTCACAGATGACGTCTGTCAGTTCGTCAGATGTCACACCAAGTCAGTGGTACCTTCAGTAGCAAATGTTCCGTGAAAAATTAATATGTCATCCACTGCTACGTAATCATAAATTTTACTTTAATATTCCGTCTTTCAGGTGGAGGCGCGCGCTGAAAGTAAAGTTCTTCTGTCTTCAACTGCGTCACTGGAACCGCTGAAATGAAAATTTCTATACTACTTATTATCTGTGTTGTAACAACAGAGTTTTTCGAGTTGCTTAGCAGTATTTTGATGGGTATGACTTTGACATTATTCAGCATGAAATGCTCTAAGATCTCGGTGTGCGTATAGCCCAATAATTTTGTTAGTTCTAGGATGTTGTAACAGATACGCACCAGGATGCGGTATGTTAACAATTATATAAGGTCCTTCATATAGCAGACGCCACTTAGCGTTGCGTCGTTTGAGTGCTACAGATTTATGATGAGTACGAAGTAGTACAAGCATTCCTACCTCGAATTTTTGTTTTCTTTTTATTATGGTTCTGTGATGTTTGTTTCGTATTTGTGCGTGATGTGTCAAGGTAGTCAATACTTCTTTTATTTTCTGTTCAGGTGTGATTTCCTTGTCTGACAACTTAGGTAATGGTTCTATCCACTGATCGTTCTGTTTGCAATTGAACATGATCTCGTTAGGTGTGTAATTTGTATCGTAAATATTTAAGTTATTGTGTACGTCTTCGAAAAGACTTAGGTAGGACACCCAATTAGTATGTTTTGATGAAATATAGGTCCTCATGAAACGGTTTAATTCTCGGAAAAGTCTCTCAGTCGCGTTACATTGTGGACTAAACCTCGAAATAAATATACTTTTAATGTTATTGTCCTTCAAGAAATTTCTCCATTTGTACCCAGAGTAGTATGCTGCATTATCTGATAGAATTGCTTTAGGTTTTCCCACGTGCGTCAAGTAATCACTTGAGAATCTTCGTATTATAGCATTTGCAGTGGCGGATTTTAAAGCATAAAGTTTTACATGTTTAGAAAATATATCGTAAAAAGCTAAGATATATTTGACGCCTCCAGAGCTTGCTGGATGCGGTCCACTGATGTCAGTACACAGAATTTCCAGGGGTCTACTAGGTAAAATAGAATGTAAATCTGTTTTTGTGGATAAATTCTGAGGTTTTGATTTTTGACATATGACACATGTTTTTAGTTCCCTGTAAATTTTTCTTCTCATATTGCTAAAATAACAGTATGTACTGAGCTTTTCCAAACACTTTTTTGTCCCATAATGACCCCAAACTAAGTGTGTGTGCCAAATTAGATTACGTTCAGACTCTTTGGGAATGCATACACACCAGTTAGTAGCATTTGGATGTCGGCGGTAAAATAACACATCATTGTGTAACTTGTAATACTTAGTCAAAGGATGATTGTGTTTTTCTACCAGTAATGTTATTATCTTATACCAGTGAGGATCAGATTTTTGTAATTCAGCCATGTTTCTGCACATATCAATATAATATTGGTGATACTGCTTGTCTTGCATTAAGAGAATCCTGTAGTCATTTATATTTTCTAAGTCACTGTTGGTATCATTCATACGTTGTGGAAGTCTAGACAAAGTGTCTGCAATGGTGTTGTCCTTACCTCTTATGTACTTAATTTCAAAAGAGTAGTTCTGAAGTGTAACTGCCCATCGTGATAGTCTAGGATGTACAAGTTTACAAGTTAACAAAAATGTCAGGGCCTGGTGATCGGTGTAAATTACCGTATGTTTTCCAAATAAATAATAATTGAATTTCTTGAATGCCCATACTATGGAAAGTGTTTCTAACTCAGTAGTGGAGTATGTATGCTCACATTCAGTTAGAGTGCGACTCGCAAACCCAATAATTCTTATCTGTTCCTCCTCTTTATTCTTTACAACTTGAAATAAGCAACAGCCCAAGCCAGTACGTGAAGCGTCACAAGTCATACAAAAATCTAAATTGAAATCTGGATGGCTCAATATGTTAGCATTCACTAAAGCATGTTTAATTGTATTAAAGTCATTCTGGCACTGTTCCGACCAGATCCAAACTTGATTCTTTCTGAGTAGATTTAACAGATGTTTACTGTTCAAAAGTGGTTGTGGCAAAAAACGTCTGAAAAATGATCATAGCCCAAGGAATGATTTTAACTGCTTTTTAGTTCGAGGGCTAGGAAAGTTTCTGTTAGCATCTAATTTACTGGGATCCGGACGTATGCCCTGTGAATTAATGATATGTCCTAAATACTTTATCTCACTGCAACCAAATTTTGATTTTCTTAGGTTGGCTGTGACTCCAGCTTGTGCAAATTTTTCTAAAATTCTTTGAAGAGTGTCAACGTGTTCATTCCAAGATCGTGTAGCTATCAGTATATCATCTACATAGTGTGTGACTGTCTCAACTAAATCGTCGCCAAGCACGGTATCCAGGGCTGTAATGAATACCCCAGAGCTGACATTCAGTCCGAAGGGTAGAACACAAAACTGATAGGTTCGCCCCCCGAACATAAATGCAGTATATTTCCGAGAATCAGGAGTGATACCCACCTGCCAAAACGAATTAGCGAGATCTATTGTGGAAAAATATTTTGCATCTAGAAATTTCTGTAACTGCTCTTCTAAATTTTCACATTTTGTGTGACCCGGTAAAATTATTTCATTAATAGCTCGTGCGTCTAACACTAACCTAATGCTTCCATTTGATTTTTTGACAACAAGTAGAGGACTACAATAAGGTGAGGTGGATGGTTCAATGACCTTCCAGTCTAACATTTATTTTAATTCTTGCCACACAGCAGGTCGTTGAGATAACGGTACGTTATATGTCTTATGGTAGAAGATCTTGTGAGGCTTAACTTCAATCTTGTACACATACGTGTTGGTAACACCTAATCGTTTGGTAAAAACTTGTAAATATTTGGATAACACTTCCTGTAGTTTTATGCGTTCATGTACACTGAGAGCTGTAGCTTCACTTATCTTATGATCAAGCAATGTTTTCAAGTCCATTAGCTCTGTGTCAGATGAGTGTGTTTGCATGTCTTGAATGTCATTGTCAAGTACTAACTGAACCTTGTACCCTGTACAGTGTTTGTCATGATTTAGAGTTCTCCTGTCCAAATCAATAATAATTACACTGCCTTTATCATTTAAAATACATTTACCTTTGGAGAAGTCTATAATGCAGTCCTTCCCGCTCATAATATCTATTCCTAATATGCAATTTGTCACAAGGTTTTGTACAACCAGGAATGGCCATTGTACGGTTCCATTACCTATTTTAACGTTTACAAAAACTTGCTTCGTAACCCTACATGACTTATTACCTAGTGCAGTAGTTATTTTACAGTTTTGGGCAGGAAACTCAGGCACAGGTTCCAATTCACACATCTTTTTATAGAAATTAAAAGACAAAACGCTCACAGCTGCACCTGTATCTAGGATAATAGTAGTTGGAATCCCACCTACTACACCAGTAGTAGATGCTAAAACAATTTCATTTGTGTTTAAACGACATTGTGTACTGTCTTGTGAAATTCATCTGATATATTGTTATTGTGGTTGTATCTTATAAATAAAACAGGTAGTTTTTGTTTAGAATTATTCGGCATATAATTATTCTGTTGTTCAAGTGTGGTGTCAAATAACTGATTAACATTGAAGTCGCCCCCCAAGAATTCTTCAGCCACGACCTGGGGCAAAGTAGTGACTGTTTCTAGTTTGTTGGATTATCATTTGTACTAGGTACTGACACAGATTGAGGTTGTGCATCAGGTGTCATTTCTATTATATTCACATTCGGAAATTGCCTATTATGATCTCCAAACTTTTGCGGTTGTTGTTGCTGTTGCGCATTATAACTTACCGGTCGGTCGTAAGGTATGCTCCAATTTTGACCTGGTGGCTGCTGTGGTAAAGCAGAGTTTGAATGAAAGTACTGATCGTTACGAGTCCAACCTTGATGCTGTCTTGGCTCGTAGTTATTATTATTTCTATTTCTGTTTGTGTTTTTGTTATTACCTTTGTATCCATTGTTACCGTTGTAGTTATTACCGCGGTGCCTTTTGTATGGATTGCCGCATGAAATGTTATTACTGTTGTAACTATTGTTTGTATTGGAATACGCGTGTTGATTTTTATTTCCGTACTGAGACGGCATGTGAGTTTGCTGTTTTTGTTGTACCGCGTATCCAACTGTGGGCGCGCCAGAATTGTGTTGGCAAGCCTGCATGTTTTGCATACCACTAGTGTAAACATTGTGGCTGCTGTTTTGCCGCGCGAAGCGCTGATCTTCAAGTAACATGTCAACCGAATCTAAAGCTGTTAAAAAATAATCTGAATCGTCATCCGGGATATGTAGGAGTTTTTCTTTAATGTTGAAAGGCAATTTGGCCTTCAACGCACGGAGTATATCACGCGTTGCGACTGGTTCGTCTAAAAAATGTCCCATGTTCAAGTATTTTTCAAAATATCTGCGTGAGTTACCATTTTTACTGTTAAAAGTTTCAGGTTCTAAAATTTGTCTTCTGAGTCGCTCCTGGACGGATTGCGACCAGAATTTGTTCAGAAAAGCACGCTCAAACTCACTGTACGTGGTACATACGTCAGCTTGACTGTATGCCCAGACAGCTGCATCGCCTTGGATGTAACCGACAATATATGAAATCTTTTTCCGGTCACTCCAAGTGCGTGGAAATGCGTTACTAAAAGATTTAAGAAAAATCACCGGATGAATGGTTCGTTTTTCTGGGATAAAAATCTGAAATTGCCTGGGTTTCATTAAGCCTTCATCTTCCTTCGCATTGTGATATGGATTTATTCCACTGTAATTACTGGTATGTTCAGCTGGCGAGTAATTACGATAATGTTGCTGTGGTTTACCATGATAATACCTTGTGTTTGTGTTTCCACATCGTGGTATGTGTTGTAGTCGTGGTGTGTTTTGTTCTTGTGTATTTGTCGTGTGCGGAATGTGTGTATCATACTCGAATGTATATTGGTTTCTGAACTGTACATTTTGACTGATATTTTCGTTACATTCAGACTGTAGTTGATCGGTGAATTGTCTCATGGGTGCAGTGACGGATTGTTCTGCGTCACTGATCAGCTGTTTGTTATTAGTAATGTATTGCGCTACGGAGTCGTGCACAATTGTTGGTAAATTTTCACGTAAGCATCTATCAAAATGTTTGTCTTTGTTCTCAACCCAATCATGAAATTCTTTATTAATATTTTGAAAATGAGCTGTGGCATCTGATTGTAAGATGTCAGTCAGGTGTTGTTCAACATTGTCAAATTTATTCTGTACGTCAGTAATTCGTTTTTCAAGATTGTCATGTGCTGAAGGATATGTTTGAATTTGTTCAGTAAGAACTTCACACGTGACATTAAGGTTTTTTACTTGTGTCTGTAAAAGTGCTACGTCAGTTGTAGTCTTTTCTTGTCTCGTATTGAGCTGGGAAAATTTAGTACTGAGTTCGGTCATCTGTTTGGTCAGTGTGGCGTCTATAAGTTCCACACGTTTACACAAAGTGTCATTACCTATCTTGATTGCTATGAGATCAGATTTGATTTCGTCATTTTGTGTTTTTAACTGTTCATTTTGTGTCTCAAATTGTGCCTTTAAGGTTGCCATGTTTTCGGCGTTTTGTTTCATTAGAATTTGTAACATGTCGGCAATGTTTACCGTTTGCAAGGTCTCTGCCCCCGCCGCGTCATTAGACGTGACGTCATGCATTAACATGGGCTCTGATTGAGATTTTGAAATTTTTGTAGTGGACGGCCTATCGTCAAAATTTTCGTCAACACTTGCGTCAATGTTTGATGAATCGTCACTACCGGTTGCTGTCGTAAAGTCATTTTCTAACACTTGTCTCACGTCCGAGTCGGATTGCGTCTGAATAGTACGTCCTTGCTGTTCCATTTTTGCGTATTGTTTTCTAGTTATTACCATGCCACACGTGATATATGTTTCAAGAAAATTTTTGACACTGATTTTAAAATAAAATGTAGTTGAGCATGAATCGCTCGTAGCAACAATGGCTGTCTGTTAATTTAAAAATATAAACTGAATTTGAGATTATTGGTAATGGCTGCTGGCCATGTTACATGATATCGTACAGAAGTCGGCCATATTGTACACTCGTGTATTGGTATTGTTGCATACGTTATTGTTTAGGGAAAAGTACTGAAAATGAAATTTATCACTGAAACTGTTATGCGGAAAAGAAACACTACAGAATTTACTGAAAAGCTAATACCCTGAATTATACGTTTGGTCAAGCCTACCAATGCAAAGATGCTGCGTCTTACCTTATTTTGCTGGAAGTTTCATTGCGTCTTAGCGCAAAATTTCAGAATTGGAAAATATCTTCAGATTTTGTTATCTCTCATACATTGACGTCCAGGTCCAGAAAGTTGATTTTTTACATGAAACAAAGAGAACAATGTAACAAATGACAAAATAACAAGTCCGACACGCAGTCGCCAATATAAAATAAATAAAAAAATAATATTGTTATTTAAAATATGTTAATTATTCTATCTGAATGATGGTGATTGTGATTGCAATTGTATTTGCTTATCTGGTACGTGGACGTTTAATTATTCGGTATCAGACGCTTGACAATGGCTTTTTCGTAAAGGCAATGTTACTCGTAGTTGACCGTGAAATAAAACTGAAATAATCGGACTTCGTAATTAAATCGTTTCCAAAGACTGCTGCGGTAGGTGCGGACTCATAATCTAAATCTCAATATTACAATAATTTGCCAGCCATGCCAATACGTCGTACAGAGGTGATTGTCTACTAAACATAAAAAAGTTACAAAGTTAGTTAAATCAAATATATTCAATGAATAAGCCTACAGTTCATAATCCTACTTACTTTTATAAATATAAATTCTTTACAGAATCGAGTGCCTAGTGTGGTTGCAACTCGCAGTATTCTTCTATAACATGAAATATGGCGGTGTGCCAGACAATAAAAAAAATACGTGCTTCTCGCACCACTTCAACCAGAGCTCCCCTTTCTTAATCAAACACAAGAGTAACGTAATTGTGCTTTTGTTTTTTCAGCGACACAGCGCTGCAGTTGTGTGCCATAGGCTTTATTTATTTGTCACTGATTATTTATTTAATTAATATTTCGCGTTTCCGAGGAAACTCACGCTCGGCATGCAAATGTGCCTTTATAGGTTCTATGACTTTTCCTTCTAAATCGAGTAACGTTTCTATGGAAACGACAGGATTTCCTTTTGGGATACGAGTATCTCCTTTCCGATGCACTATTCCTTCTTTACTGCATCCCTCGCTCCCTCACACTGACGAATTAACACAGAAATTGCGTCGCTGTGATAAACTATGTGTTCTATGGGTTCTCCTTCTAAATGGAGTAACGTTTCAATGGAAACGACAGGAATTTCTTTTGGGATACGAGTATCTCCTATCCGATGCAGTATTCCCTCTTTCCTGCATCCGTGGCTCCCTCACATTGACGAATTAACACTGAAATTGCGTCGCTATGAAGTACTATGGGTTCTATAACTTCTCCTTCTAAACCTAGTGACGTTTCTATTGAAACGACAGGATTTTGTTTTGGGATACGAGTATCTCCTTTCCGATGCACTATTCCTTCTTTACTGCATCCCTCGCTATCTCACATTGACGAATTAACACAGAAATTGCATGGCTATGAAATACTATGAGTTCTATGACATCTCTATCTAAATCGAGTAACGTTTCTATAGAAACGACAGGATTTTCTTTAGAGATACGACTATATACTTTCCGATGCACTATTGCTTCTGCACTGAACACTCGCACCCTCACATTGGCGAATTATCAATGAAATTGCGTCGCTATGAAATACTATGGGTTCTATGACTTCTCCTTCTAAATCGAGTAACGTTTCTATGGAAACGACAGGATTTTCTTTTGGGATACGAGTATCTCCTTTCCGATGCACTATTCCCTCTTTACTGCATCTCTCGCTCCCTCACATTGACGAGTTAACACAGAAGATGCGTCGCTATGAAATACAATGGGTTCCATGACTTCTCTTTCTACATCGGCAACGTGTCTATGTAAACAACAGGATTTTCTTTTATTATACGACTATCTCCTTTCCGATGCAGTATTAGTTCTTTACTGCATCCCTCGCTCCCTCACATTCACGAATAAGCATAGAAATTGCGTCGCTATGAAATACTATAGGTTCTATAACTTCTCTTTCTAAATCGAGTAACGTTTCTATGGAAACGACAGGATATTGTTTTCGGATACGACTATCTCCTTTCCGATGCACTATTCCTTCTTTACATCATCCTTCGCTCCCTCACATTGAAGAATTATCGCAGAAATTGCGTCGCTATGAAATACTACGGGTTCTATAAGTTCTCCTTCTAAATCGAGTAACGTTTCTAATGAAACGACGGGATTTTCTTTTGGGATACGAGTATCTCCTTTCCGATGCACTATTCCTTCTTTACTGCATCCCTCGCTATCTCACATTGACGAATTAACACAGTAATTGCATGGCTATGAAATACTATGGGTTCTATGACTTCTCCTTCTAAATCGAGTAACGTTTCTATGGTAACGACAGGATTTTCTTCTGGTACACGAGTATCTCCTATCCGATGCACTATTCCTTCGGTACTTAATCCCTCGCTCCCTCACATTGATGAATAAACACTGATATTGCGTCGCTTTGAAATACAATGCGTTCTATGACTCCCCCTTCAAAATCGAGTAACGTTTCTATTGAAACCACAGGATTTTCTTTTGGGATACGAGTATCTCCTTTCCGATGCACTATTCCCTCTTTACTGCATCCCTCGCTCTCTCACATTGACGAATTAACGCGGAAATTGCGTCGCTATGAATTACCATGGGTTCTATGACTTCTCCCTCTAAATCAAGTAACGTTTCTATAGAAACGACAGGATTTTCTTTTATGATGCGAGTATCTCCTTTCCGATGCACTATTAGTTCCTTACAGCATCCCCCGCTCTCTCACACTGACGAATAAGCATAGATATTGCGTCGCCTTGAAATACTATGGGTTCTATAACTTCTCCTTCTAAATCGAGTAACGTTTCTATTGGAACGACAGGATTATCTTTTGGGATACGAGTATCTCCTTTCCGATGCACTATTCCGTCTTTTGTGCATCCCTCGCTCCCTCACATTGACAAAATGATATTGGTTTTTGAGTCGCTATGAAATACTATGGGTTCCATGACATCTCCTTCTAAATCGATTAACGTTTCTATGGGAACGACAGGGTTTCCTTTTGGGATACGAGCATCTCCTTTCCTATGCATTATTAGTTCTTTACTGCATCCCTCGCTCCCTCGCATTGAAGAATAGGCACAGAAATTGCGTCGCTGTGAAATACTATGTGTTCTATAACTTCTCCTTTCAAGTCGAGTTACGTTTCAATGGAAACGACAGGATTTTCTTTTGGGATACGGGTATCTCCTTTCCGATGCACTATTCCGTCTTTACTGCATCCCTCGCTCCCTCACGCTGACAAATTAACACAGAAATTGCGTCGCTACGAAATACTATGGGTTCCATGTATTCTCCTTCTTAACCGAGTGATATATCTATGGAAACGACAAGATTATCTTTTTGGATACGAGTAACTCCTTTCCGTGGCACTATTAGTTCATTACTGCATCCCTCGCTCCCTCACATTGACGAATAAACACAGAAAATGCGTCGCTATGAACTAGAATGTGTTCTATTACTTCTCCTTCTAAATCGAGTTTCGTTTCTATTGAAACGACAGGATTTTGTTTTGGGATACGAGTATCTCCTTTCCGATGCACTATTCCTTCTTTACTGCATTTCTGGCTCCCTCACATTGACGATTTATCAGAGAAATTGCATCGCTATGGAGCACTATGTGTTCAATGACTTCTCCTTCTAAATCAAGTAACGTTTCAATGGAAACGACAGGATTTTCTTTTGGGATACGAGTATCTACTTTCCGGTGCACTATTTGCTCCTTACTGCATCCCTGGCTCCCTCACATTGACAACACAGAAATTGCGGCGCTATGAAATACTATGGGTTCTATAACTTCTCCTTCTAAATCGAGTAACGTTTCTATGGAAACGAGAGAATTTGCTTCTGGTATACGAGTATATCCTTTGCGATGCACTATTCCTTCTGTATTGCATCCCTCGCTCCCTCACATTGACGAATTAACACAGATATTGCGTCGCTTTGAAATACAATGCGTTCTATGACTTCCCCTTCTAATTTGAGTAACGTTTCTATTGAAACGAAAGGATTTTCTTTTGGGATACGAGCATCTCCTTTCAGATGCATTTTTCCTTCTTTACTGCTACCTTGGCTCCCTCACATTGACGAATTAACACAGTAATAGCGACGCTATGGAATACTATGTGTTCTATGACTTCTCTTTCTACATCGAGTAACGTTTCTATAGAAACGACAGGATTTTCTTTTGAGATACGACTATATCTTTTCCGATGCACTATTCCTTCTGTACTCCATCCCTCGCTCCCTCACATTGGCGAATTAACAATGAAATTGCGTCGCTATGAAATACTAAGTGTTCTATGACTTCTCCTTCTAAATCGACTAACGTATCTATTGAAATGACAGGAATTTCTTTTGGGATACAAGTATCTCCTTTCCGTTGCACTATTCCTTCTTCACTGCATCCCTCGCTCCCTCACATTGACGAATTAACACAGAAATTGCGTGGCAATGAAACACTATTGATTCTATGAGTTCTCCTTTTGAATCGAGTAACGTTTCTATGGAAACGACAGGATTTTCTCCTGGTATACGAGCACCTCCTTTCCGATGCGCTATTCCTTCTTTACTGCATCCCCCGCTCCCTCACATTGACGAATTAACACAGGTATTGCGTCGCTATGAAATACTATTGGTTCTATGACTTCTCCTTCTAAATCGAGTAACGTTTCTATGGAAACGACAGGTTTTGCTTTTGCGATACGACTATCTCCTTTCCGATGCACTATTTCTCTGTACTGCATCCCTCGCTCCCTCACTTTGGCGAATTAACACAGAAATTGCGTGGCTATGAAAGACTAAGGGATATATGGCTTCCCCTCCTAAATCGAGTAATGTTTCTACTGAAACGACAGGATTCCCTTTTGGGATACGAGTATCATCTTTCCGATGCACTATACCCTCTGTACTGCATCCCTCGCTCCCGCACATTGACGAATTAACACAGATATTGTGTCGCTTTGAAATACAATGCGTTCTATTACTCCCGCTTCAAAATCGAATAACGTTTCTATGGAAACTTCAGGAATTTCTTTTGGGATACGAGTATCTCCTTTCCGATGCACTATTTCCTCTTTACAGCATCCCTCGGTCAATCACATTGAGGAACTAACGCGGAAATTGTCTCGCTATGATATACTATGGGTTCTATGACTTCTCCCTCTAAATCGAGTAACGTTTCTATGTAAGCGACAGGATTTTCTTTTGGGATACGTGTATTTCCTTTCCGATGCACTATTCCTTCTTTACTACGTCCCTCGCTCCCTCACATTGACGAATTAACACAGAAATTGCGTCGCTATGAAATACTATCGGTTCTATGACGTCTACTTCTAAATCGAGTAACGTTTCTTTTGAAATGACAGGATTTTGTTTTGGGATACGAGTATCTCTTTTCCGATGCACTATCCCTTCTTCACTGCATCCCTCACTCCCTCACATTGACGAATTAACACAGAAATTGCGTGGCAATGAAATACTATTGATTCTATGACTTCTACATCTAAATCGAGTAACGTTTCTATGGAAACGAAAGGATTTTCTTCTGGTATACGAGTATCTCCTTTCCGATGCGCTATTCCTTCTTTACTGCATCCCTCGCTCCCTCACATTGACGAATTAACACCGATATTGCGTCGCTATGGAATACTATGGGTTCTATGACTTCTCCATCTAAATCGTGTATCGTTTCTATGGAAACGACAGGATTTTCTTTTGGGATAGGAGTATAACCTTTCCGAGGCACTATTCCTTCTGTACTGCATCCCTCGCTTCCTCACATTGTCGAATTAACACAGATATTGCGTCGCTTTGAAATACAATGCGTTCTATTACTCCCCCTTCAAAATCGAGTAACGTTTCTATGGAAACGAAAGGAATTTCTTTTGGGATACGAGTATCTCCTTTCCGATACACTATTCCCTCTTTACTGCATCCGTCGGCCAATCACATTGGCGAATTAACGCAGATATAGCGTCGCTTTGAAATACAATGCGTTCTATGACTTCCCCTTCTAATTGGAGTAACGTTTCTATTGAAACAACAGGAATTTCTTTTGGGATACGAGTATCTCCTTTCCGATTTACTTTTCCTTCTTTACTGCTTCCTTGGCTCCCTCACATTGACGAATTAACAATGTAATAGCGACGCTATGGAGTAATATGTGTTCTATGACTTCGCTTTCTACTTCGAGTAACGTTTCTATAGAAACGACAGGATTTTCTTTTGAGATACGACTATATCCTTTCCGATGCACTATTCCTTCTGTACTGCATCCCTCGTTCCTTCACATTGGCGAATTTTCAATGAAATTGCGTCGCTATGAAATACTATGGGTTCTATGACTTCTCCTTCTAAATCGAGTAACGTTTCTATGGAAACGACAGAATTTTCTTTTGGGATACGAGTACCTCCTTTCCGATGCACTATTCCCTCTTTACTGCATCCCTCGCTCCCTCACATTGACGAATTAACACAGAAATTGCGTGGCAATGAAATACTATTGATTCTATGACTTCTCCTTCTGAATCGAGTAACGTTTCTATGGAAACGACAGGATTTTCTCCTGGTATACGAGCATCTCCTTTCCGATGCGCTATTCCTTCTTTACTGCATCCCTCGCTCCCTCACATTGACGAATTAACACAGGTATTGCGTCGCTATGAAATCCTATGGGATCCATGACTTCTCCTTCTAAATCGAGTAACGTTTCTATGGAAACGACAGGATTTTCTTTTGGGATACGAGTATCTCCTTTCCGATGCACTATTAGTTCTTTACTGCATTCCTCGCTCCCTCACATTGAAGAATAAGCACAGAGATTGCGTCACTGTGAAATACTATGGTTTCTATAACTTCTCCTTTCAAATCGAGTAACGTTTCTATTGAAACGACAGGATTTTCTTTTGGGATACGAGTATCTCCTTTCCGATGCACTATTCCTTCTTTCCTGCATCCCTCGCTCTCTCACATTCACGAATTAACACAGAAATTGCGTGGCTATGAAATACTATCTGTTCTATGACTTCTCCTTCTAAACCGAGTAACGTTTCTGTTGAAACGACAGGATTTTCTTTTGGGATTGGAGTCTCTCCTTTCCGAAGCACTATTCCTTCTTTACTGAATCCCTCACTCCTTGACATTAACGAATTAAAACAGAAATTGCGTCGTTACGTAATACTATGGGTTCCATGAATTCTTCTTCGTAATCGAGTAATATTACTATGGAGACGACAAGATTATCTTTTAGGATACGAGTATCTCTTTTCCGATGCACTATTCCCTCTTTACTGCATTCCTCACTCCCTCACATTGACGAATAAACTCAGAAATTGCGTCGCTATGGAATACTATGCGTTCAATGATTTCTGCTTCTAAATCGAGTAACATTTCAATGGAAACGACAGGATTTTCTTTTGGGATACGAGTTTCTCCTTTCCGATGCACTATTCCTTCTTTGCTGCATCCTTCGCCCCCTCACATTGACGAATTACACAGAGATTACGTCGCTATGAAATACTGTTGGTTCTCTGACACATCCTTCTAATCGAGTAACGTTTCTATGGAAACGAGGGGATTTTCTTTCGGTATACGAGTATCTCCTTTCCGATGCACTATTCCTTCTATACTGCATCCCTCGCTCCCTCACGTTGACGGATTAAGACAGAAATTGCGTGGCTATTATATACTTTGGGTTTATAAAACAAATAAAATAAATCAAATAATATATTGTTATTTAAATATTAATTATTGTATCTGTATGATGGTGATTGCGATTGCAATTGTATTTGCTTATCTGGAACGTGGACGTTTAATTATTCGGTATCAGACGCTTGACAATGGCTTTTTCGTAAAGGCAATGTTACTCGTGGTTGACCGTGAAATAAAACTGAAATAATCGGACTTCATAGTTAAATCGTTTCCAAAGACTGCTGCGGTAGGTGCGGACTCATAATCTAAATCTCAATATTACAATAATTTGCCAGCCATGCCAATACGTCATACAGTGGTGATTGGCTACTGAACATAAAAAAGTTACACAGTTAGTTAAATCAGATATATTCAATGAATAAGCCTACAGTTCATAATCCTACTTACTTTTATAAATATAAATTCTTTACAGAATCGAGTGCCTAGTGTGGTTGCAACTCGCAGTATTCTTCTATAACATGAAATATGGCGGTGTGCCAGACAATAAAAAAAATACGTGCTTCTCGCACCACTTCAACCAGAGCTCCCCTTTCTTAATCAAACACAAGAGTAACGTAATTGTGCTTTTGTTTTATCAGCGACACAGCGCTGCAGTTGTGTGCCATAGGCTTTATTTATTTTTCACTGATTATTTATTTAATTAATATTTCGCGTTTCCGAGGAAACTCACGCTCGGCATGCAAATGTGCCTTTATATTGCCCCCTGAATTGCGAGGCGAAAGGACACACCTGCAGGCGAGCAATTCACTTAAAGGCACAAGAAAATCTAAGTTATCTACAACTATTTACATGACTTACATTACACATTATACACATTATATACAAAATTTGAATGACGCGGGTGCGCCGTAAAAGTTCTAATGTTGGCAGATAGAGTGCGCGCATGCGCAGAAGCGTCTGTGTAACTGCGGCACTGCTGTTATATCGTACAGTTAGATCACGCGGCACAGTATTGCAGATCATATAGTTCGTGTGCGCGCGTTTTTCAGTCGTTGCACAAAGAAAATATTCAACCAAGATTACATATGAAGACTACATTCTATGACAAGTAACTTAGTTTTAAATTTACAATATTTGTTATAACACAATACAACTTAGATTGTTGAATGTTCTTAGTTACATAGTATTGTTTTGAGATACTTCAAAGAAAAATGTCCGTATTTTTCAGGTGCGTTGACCTATACACATCGTCTCGTTATTACAGTTCATATTCATCCGCTGCACAATAATTTTTTACAGGTTAGTATTGTCGTGGTAAAGTTTTTTGATCACAGTACATCGTTGTATAACAACGTGATTAATACATAAGCGTGTCCATTTCTCATTTCCATTATAGTCGTAGTGATGCAGTTCGTTGTGACTAAAAGCACTGCTTATTACAGATCAGACGTGACCCATCGAGAAATTGGTCCACGTGCAGTTCGTTTTTTACATTCCGTGGAAGCTTGGTTGCAGAACCTCGGACGGCACATAGCTGGCGTCGATCCTTGGACAGTCCAGGTAAGAGTGTCCGTCACATTTCGAGAACATTTCATTCCCTGAAGTTCCAACCAAAATTCTTCCACCCGTCGTGTTGTTTTCTGGACAGGCACTTTGTGTCCATTTAATCCAGTTAACATCTTGAAGATGGGTATTGTAGTAATATCACTAGACGATGCACGAATTATGCACTTCACATTCTCAGTTTTTTGCTGAATATAGCTCACCTAAATGTTCGTAGTTATTAATCAAGGAAATCGTTCATCGCGTTTACATAGATACGCTGCATAATGAATGGCTTTAACAGTTTCTTTCACATAGGTTTCCGCGTAGTTGCAGAGTTAGTAATGTTCGTTAATGTCCGTGAACAGTGGTTCACTATGCAATGTCTTTTTGGCACTCGTTTTGTTCAAATTTTTACATAGTAACAGTTGCACTATCCATCAGTTAAAAAAATAAGTAATTATACATACACACGTCACATATTTTCTTAGCATAAACATAATATAGTTGCACATAAACATGTTTACATCATCATTACATCGCTATAGGTTATTACATTGTGTCACATTTGATTACATGAATTGCAGATATTTACATCCTCATTAGCGGTTTTGCTGGGATATTATCGATGTTTTTTTTTTTGTGATGTCATCTGAAATTAAGATAGGTTAGACACAACATTAATTACATCAGTAGGCAAGACCAGGCGTTTTCACTACTCAATAAATATTCAAAATAGTAAGAGAGAGAAAATGTTCGATTCCTCGCGTTTTGTGCGTGTGTGTAGAGTGTCTGTGTGGCCTTGACTACTGATAGATGCTTTTCGTGTTGAGAGATGTGCGTCTAATCTATTTCTCAAAGTAAAAGATCGCTTCACAGATGACGTCTGTCAGTTCGTCAGATGTCACACCAAGTCAGTGGTACCTTCAGTAGCAAATGTTCCGTGAAAAATTAATATGTCATCCACTGCTACGTAATCATAAATTTTACTTTAATATTCCGTCTTTCAGGTGGAGGCGCGCGCTGAAAGTAAAGTTCTTCTGTCTTCAACTGCGTCACTGGAACCGCTGAAATGAAAATTTCTATACTACTTATTATCTGTGTTGTAACAACAGAGTTTTTCGAGTTGCTTAGCAGTATTTTGATGGGTATGACTTTGACATTATTCAGCATGAAATGCTCTAAGATCTCGGTGTGCGTATAGCCCAATAATTTTGTTAGTTCTAGGATGTTGTAACAGATACGCACCAGGATGCGGTATGTTAACAATTATATAAGGTCCTTCATATAGCAGACGCCACTTAGCGTTGCGTCGTTTGAGTGCTACAGATTTATGATGAGTACGAAGTAGTACAAGCATTCCTACCTCGAATTTTTGTTTTCTTTTTATTATGGTTCTGTGATGTTTGTTTCGTATTTGTGCGTGATGTGTCAATGTAGTCAATACTTCTTTTATTTTCTGTTCAGGTGTGATTTCCTTGTCTGACAACTTAGGTAATGGTTCTATCCACTGATCGTTCTGTTTGCAATTGAACATGATCTCGTTAGGTGTGTAATTTGTATCGTAAATATTTAAGTTATTGTGTACGTCTTCGAAAAGACTTAGGTAGGACACCCAATTAGTATGTTTTGATGAAATATAGGTCCTCATGAAACGGTTTAATTCTCGGAAAAGTCTCTCAGTCGCGTTACATTGTGGACTAAACCTCGAAATAAATATACTTTTAATGTTATTGTCCTTCAAGAAATTTCTCCATTTGTACCCAGAGTAGTATGCTGCATTATCTGATAGAATTGCTTTAGGTTTTCCCACGTGCGTCAAGTAATCACTTGAGAATCTTCGTATTATAGCATTTGCAGTGGTGGATTTTAAAGCATAAAGTTTTACATGTTTAGAAAATATATCGTAAAAAGCTAAGATATATTTGACGCCTCCAGAGCTTGCTGGATGCGGTCCACTGATGTCAGTACACAGAATTTCCAGGGGTCTACTAGGTAAAATAGAATGTAAATCTGTTTTTGTGGATAAATTCTGAGGTTTTGATTTTTGACATATGACACATGTTTTTAGTTCCCTGTAAATTTTTCTTCTCATATTGCTAAAATAACAGTATGTACTGAGCTTTTCCAAACACTTTTTTGTCCCATAATGACCCCAAACTAAGTGTGTGTGCCAAATTAGATTACGTTCAGACTCTTTGGGAATGCATACACACCAGTTAGTAGCATTTGGATGTCGGCGGTAAAATAACACATCATTGTGTAACTTGTAATACTTAGTCAAAGGATGATTGTGTTTTTCTACCAGTAATGTTATTATCTTATACCAGTGAGGATCAGATTTTTGTAATTCAGCCATGTTTCTGCACATATCAATATAATATTGGTGATACTGCTTGTCTTGCATTAAGAGAATCCTGTAGTCATTTATATTTTCTAAGTCACTGTTGGTATCATTCATACGTTGTGGAAGTCTAGACAAAGTGTCTGCAATGGTGTTGTCCTTACCTCTTATGTACTTAATTTCAAAAGAGTAGTTCTGAAGTGTAACTGCCCATCGTGATAGTCTAGGATGTACAAGTTTACAAGTTAACAAAAATGTCAGGGCCTGGTGATCGGTGTAAATTACCGTATGTTTTCCAAATAAATAATAATTGAATTTCTTGAATGCCCATACTATGGAAAGTGTTTCTAACTCAGTAGTGGAGTATGTACGCTCACATTCAGTTAGAGTGCGACTCGCAAACCCAATAATTCTTATCTGTTCCTCCTCTTTATTCTTTACAACTTGAAATAAGCAACAGCCCAAGCCAGTACGTGAAGCGTCACAAGTCATACAAAAATCTAAATTGAAATCTGGATGGCTCAATATGTTAGCATTCACTAAAGCATGTTTAATTGTATTAAAGTCATTCTGGCACTGTTCCGACCAGATCCAAACTTGATTCTTTCTGAGTAGATTTAACAGATGTTTACTGTTCAAAAGTGGTTGTGGCAAAAAACGTCTGAAAAATGATCATAGCCCAAGGAATGATTTTAACTGCTTTTTAGTTCGAGGGCTAGGAAAGTTTCTGTTAGCATCTAATTTACTGGGATCCGGACGTATGCCCTGTGAATTAATGATATGTCCTAAATACTTTATCTCACTGCAACCAAATTTTGATTTTCTTAGGTTGGCTGTGACTCCAGCTTGTGCAAATTTTTCTAAAATTCTTTGAAGAGTGTCAACGTGTTCATTCCAAGATCGTGTAGCTATCAGTATATCATCTACATAGTGTGTGACTGTCTCAACTAAATCGTCGCCAAGCACGGTATCCAGGGCTGTAATGAATACCCCAGAGCTGACATTCAGTCCGAAGGGTAGAACACAAAACTGATAGGTTCGCCCCCCGAACATAAATGCAGTATATTTCCGAGAATCAGGAGTGATACCCACCTGCCAAAACGAATTAGCGAGATCTATTGTGGAAAAATATTTTGCATCTAGAAATTTCTGTAACTGCTCTTCTAAATTTTCACATTTTGTGTGACCCGGTAAAATTATTTCATTAATAGCTCGTGCGTCTAACACTAACCTAATGCTTCCATTTGATTTTTTGACAACAAGTAGAGGACTACAATAAGGTGAGGTGGATGGTTCAATGACCTTCCAGTCTAACATTTATTTTAATTCTTGCCACACAGCAGGTCGTTGAGATAACGGTACGTTATATGTCTTATGGTAGAAGATCTTGTGAGGCTTAACTTCAATCTTGTACACATACGTGTTGGTAACACCTAATCGTTTGGTAAAAACTTGTAAATATTTGGATAACACTTCCTGTAGTTTTATGCGTTCATGTACACTGAGAGCTGTAGCTTCACTTATCTTATGATCAAGCAATGTTTTCAAGTCCATTAGCTCTGTGTCAGATGAGTGTGTTTGCATGTCTTGAATGTCATTGTCAAGTACTAACTGAACCTTGTACCCTGTACAGTGTTTGTCATGATTTAGAGTTCTCCTGTCCAAATCAATAATAATTACACTGCCTTTATCATTTAAAATACATTTACCTTTGGAGAAGTCTATAATGCAGTCCTTCCCGCTCATAATATCTATTCCTAATATGCAATTTGTCACAAGGTTTTGTACAACCAGGAATGGCCATTGTACGGTTCCATTACCTATTTTAACGTTTACAAAAACTTGCTTCGTAACCCTACATGACTTATTACCTAGTGCAGTAGTTATTTTACAGTTTTGGGCAGGAAACTCAGGCACAGGTTCCAATTCACACATCTTTTTATAGAAATTAAAAGACAAAACGCTCACAGCTGCACCTGTATCTAGGATAATAGTAGTTGGAATCCCACCTACTACACCAGTAGTAGATGCTAAAACAATTTCATTTGTGTTTAAACGACATTGTGTACTGTCTTGTGAAATTCATCTGATATATTGTTATTGTGGTTGTATCTTATAAATAAAACAGGTAGTTTTTGTTTAGAATTATTCGGCATATAATTATTCTGTTGTTCAAGTGTGGTGTCAAATAACTGATTAACATTGAAGTCGCCCCCCAAGAATTCTTCAGCCACGACCTGGGGCAAAGTAGTGACTGTTTCTAGTTTGTTGGATTATCATTTGTACTAGGTACTGACACAGATTGAGGTTGTGCATCAGGTGTCATTTCTATTATATTCACATTCGGAAATTGCCTATTATGATCTCCAAACTTTTGCGGTTGTTGTTGCTGTTGCGCATTATAACTTACCGGTCGGTCGTAAGGTATGCTCCAATTTTGACCTGGTGGCTGCTGTGGTAAAGCAGAGTTTGAATGAAAGTACTGATCGTTACGAGTCCAACCTTGATGCTGTCTTGGCTCGTAGTTATTATTATTTCTATTTCTGTTTGTGTTTTTGTTATTACCTTTGTATCCATTGTTACCGTTGTAGTTATTACCGCGGTGCCTTTTGTATGGATTGCCGCATGAAATGTTATTACTGTTGTAACTATTGTTTGTATTGGAATACGCGTGTTGATTTTTATTTCCGTACTGAGACGGCATGTGAGTTTGCTGTTTTTGTTGTACCGCGTATCCAACTGTGGGCGCGCCAGAATTGTGTTGGCAAGCCTGCATGTTTTGCATACCACTAGTGTAAACATTGTGGCTGCTGTTTTGCCGCGCGAAGCGCTGATCTTCAAGTAACATGTCAACCGAATCTAAAGCTGTTAAAAAATAATCTGAATCGTCATCCGGGATATGTAGGAGTTTTTCTTTAATGTTGAAAGGCAATTTGGCCTTCAACGCACGGAGTATATCACGCGTTGCGACTGGTTCGTCTAAAAAATGTCCCATGTTCAAGTATTTTTCAAAATATCTGCGTGAGTTACCATTTTTACTGTTAAAAGTTTCAGGTTCTAAAATTTGTCTTCTGAGTCGCTCCTGGACGGATTGCGACCAGAATTTGTTCAGAAAAGCACGCTCAAACTCACTGTACGTGGTACATACGTCAGCTTGACTGTATGCCCAGACAGCTGCATCGCCTTGGATGTAACCGACAATATATGAAATCTTTTTCCGGTCACTCCAAGTGCGTGGAAATGCGTTACTAAAAGATTTAAGAAAAATCACCGGATGAATGGTTCGTTTTTCTGGGATAAAAATATGAAATTGCCTGGGTTTCATTAAGCCTTCATCTTCCTTCGCATTGTGATATGGATTTATTCCACTGTAATTACTGGTATGTTCAGCTGGCGAGTAATTACGATAATGTTGCTGTGGTTTACCATGATAATACCTTGTGTTTGTGTTTCCACATCGTGGTATGTGTTGTAGTCGTGGTGTGTTTTGTTCTTGTGTATTTGTCGTGTGCGGAATGTGTGTATCATACTCGAATGTATATTGGTTTCTGAACTGTACATTTTGACTGATATTTTCGTTACATTCAGACTGTAGTTGATCGGTGAATTGTCTCATGGGTGCAGTGACGGATTGTTCTGCGTCACTGATCAGCTGTTTGTTATTAGTAATGTATTGCGCTACGGAGTCGTGCACAATTGTTGGTAAATTTTCACGTAAGCATCTATCAAAATGTTTGTCTTTGTTCTCAACCCAATCATGAAATTCTTTATTAATATTTTGAAAATGAGCTGTGGCATCTGATTGTAAGATGTCAGTCAGGTGTTGTTCAACATTGTCAAATTTATTCTGTACGTCAGTAATTCGTTTTTCAAGATTGTCATGTACTGAAGGATATGTTTGAATTTGTTCAGTAAGAACTTCACACGTGACATTAAGGTTTTTTACTTGTGTCTGTAAAAGTGCTACGTCAGTTGTAGTCTTTTCTTGTCTCGTATTGAGCTGGGAAAATTTAGTACTGAGTTCGGTCATCTGTTTGGTCAGTGTGGCGTCTATAAGTTCCACACGTTTACACAAAGTGTCATTACCTATCTTGATTGCTATGAGATCAGATTTGATTTCGTCATTTTGTGTTTTTAACTGTTCATTTTGTGTCTCTAATTGTGACTTTAAGGTTGCCATGTTTTCGGCGTTTTGTTTCATTAGAATTTGTAACATGTCGGCAATGTTTACCGTTTGCAAGGTCTCTGCCCCCGCCGCGTCATTAGACGTGACGTCATGCATTAACATGGGCTCTGATTGAGATTTTGAAATTTTTGTAGTGGACGGCCTATCGTCAAAATTTTCGTCAACACTTGCGTCAATGTTTGATGAATCGTCACTACCGGTTGCTGTCGTAAAGTCATTTTCTAACACTTGTCTCACGTCCGAGTCGGATTGCGTCTGAATAGTACGTCCTTGCTGTTCCATTTTTGCGTATTGTTTTCTAGTTATTACCATGCCACACGTGATATATGTTTCAAGAAAATTTTTGACACTGATTTTAAAATAAAATGTAGTTGAGCATGAATCGCTCGTAGCAACAATGGCTGTCTGTTAATTTAAAAATATAAACTGAATTTGAGATTATTGGTAATGGCTGCTGGCCATGTTACATGATATCGTACAGAAGTCGGCCATATTGTACACTCGTGTATTGGTATTGTTGCATACGTTATTGTTTAGGGAAAAGTACTGAAAATGAAATTTATCACTGAAACTGTTATGCGGAAAAGAAACACTACAGAATTTACTGAAAAGCTAATACCCTGAATTATACGTTTGGTCAAGCCTACCAATGCAAAGATGCTGCGTCTTACCTTATTTTGCTGGAAGTTTCATTGCGTCTTAGCGCAAAATTTCAGAATTGGAAAATATCTTCAGATTTTGTTATCTCTCATACATTGACGTCCAGGTCCAGAAAGTTGATTTTTTACATGAAACAAAGAGAACAATGTAACAAATGACAAAATAACAAGTCCGACACGCAGTCGCCAATATAAAATAAATAAAAAAATAATATTGTTATTTAAAATATGTTAATTATTCTATCTGAATGATGGTGATTGTGATTGCAATTGTATTTGCTTATCTGGTACGTGGACGTTTAATTATTCGGTATCAGACGCTTGACAATGGCTTTTTCGTAAAGGCAATGTTACTCGTAGTTGACCGTGAAATAAAACTGAAATAATCGGACTTCGTAATTAAATCGTTTCCAAAGACTGCTGCGGTAGGTGCGGACTCATAATCTAAATCTCAATATTACAATAATTTGCCAGCCATGCCAATACGTCGTACAGAGATGATTGTCTACTAAACATAAAAAAGTTACACAGTTAGTTAAATCAAATATATTCAATGAATAAGCCTACAGTTCATAATCCTACTTACTTTTATAAATTTAAATTCTTTACAGAATCGAGTGCCTAGTGTGGTTGCAACTCGCAGTTTTCTTCTATAACATGAAATATGGCGGTGTGCCAGACAATAAAAAAAATACGTGCTTCTCGCACCACTTCAACCAGAGCTCCCCTTTCTTAATCAAACACAAGAGTAACGTAATTGTGCTTTTGTTTTTTCAGCGACACAGCGCTGCAGTTGTGTGCCATAGGCTTTATTTATTTGTCACTGATTATTTATTTAATTAATATTTCGCGTTTCCGAGGAAACTCACGCTCGGCATGCAAATGTGCCTTTATAGGTTCTATGACTTTTCCTTCTAAATCGAGTAACGTTTCTATGGAAACGACAGGATTTCCTTTTGGGATACGAGTATCTCCTTTCCGATGCACTATTCCTTCTTTACTGCATCCCTCGCTCCCTCACACTGACGAATTAACACAGAAATTGCGTCGCTGTGATAAACTATGTGTTCTATGGGTTCTCCTTCTAAATGGAGTAACGTTTCAATGGAAACGACAGGAATTTCTTTTGGGATACGAGTATCTCCTATCCGATGCAGTATTCCCTCTTTCCTGCATCCGTGGCTCCCTCACATTGACGAATTAACACTGAAATTGCGTCGCTATGAAGTACTATGGGTTCTATAACTTCTCCTTCTAAACCTAGTGACGTTTCTATAGAAACGACAGGATTTTGTTTTGGGATACGAGTATCTCCTTTCCGATGCACTATTCCTTCTTTACTGCATCCCTCGCTATCTCACATTGACGAATTAACACAGAAATTGCATGGCTATGAAATACTATGAGTTCTATGACATCTCTATCTAAATCGAGTAACGTTTCTATAGAAACGACAGGATTTTCTTTAGAGATACGACTATATACTTTCCGATGCACTATTGCTTCTGTACTGAACCCTCGCACCCTCACATTGGCGAATTATCAATGAAATTGCGTCGCTATGAAATACTATGGGTTCTATGACTTCTCCTTCTAAATCGAGTAACGTTTCTATGGAAACGACAGGATTTTCTTTTGGGATACGAGTATCTCCTTTCCGATGCACTATTCCCTCTTTACTGCATCTCTCGCTCCCTCACATTGACGAGTTAACACAGAAGATGCGTCGCTATGAAATACAATGGGTTCCATGACTTCTCTTTCTACATCGGCAACGTGTCTATGGAAACAACAGGATTTTCTTTTATTATACGACTATCTCCTTTCCGATGCAGTATTAGTTCTTTACTGCATCCCTCGCTCCCTCACATTCACGAATAAGCATAGAAATTGCGTCGCTATGAAATACTATAGGTTCTATAACTTCTCTTTCTAAATCGAGTAACGTTTCTATGGAAACGACAGGATATTGTTTTCGGATACGACTATCTCCTTTCCGATGCACTATTCCTTCTTTACATCATCCTTCGCTCCCTCACATTGAAGAATTATCGCAGAAATTGCGTCGCTATGAAATACTACGGGTTCTATAAGTTCTCCTTCTAAATCGAGTAACGTTTCTAATGAAACGACGGGATTTTCTTTTGGGATACGAGTATCTCCTTTCCGATGCACTATTCCTTCTTTACTGCATCCCTCGCTATCTCACATTGACGAATTAACACAGAAATTGCATGGCTATGAAATACTATGGGTTCTATGACTTCTCCTTCTAAATCGAGTAACGTTTCTATGGTAACGACAGGATTTTCTTCTGGTACACGAGTATCTCCTATCCGATGCACTATTCCTTCGGTACTTAATCCCTCGCTCCCTCACATTGATGAATTAACACTGATATTGCGTCGCTTTGAAATACAATGCGTTCTATGACTCCCCCTTCAAAATCGAGTAACGTTTCTATTGAAACCACAGGATTTTCTTTTGGGATACGAGTATCTCCTTTCCGATGCACTATTCCCTCTTTACTGCATCCCTCGCTCTCTCACATTGACGAATTAACGCGGAAATTGCGTCGCTATGAATTACCATGGGTTCTATGACTTCTCCCTCTAAATCAAGTAACGTTTCTATAGAAACGACAGGATTTTCTTTTATGATGCGAGTATCTCCTTTCCGATGCACTATTAGTTCCTTACAGCATCCCCCGCTCTCTCACACTGACGAATAAGCATAGATATTGCGTCGCCTTGAAATACTATGGGTTCTATAACTTCTCCTTCTAAATCGAGTAACGTTTCTATTGGAACGACAGGATTATCTTTTGGGATACGAGTATCTCCTTTCCGATGCACTATTCCGTCTTTTGTGCATCCCTCGCTCCCTCACATTGACAAAATGATATTGGTTTTTGAGTCGCTATGAAATACTATGGGTTCCATGACATCTCCTTCTAAATCGATTAACGTTTCTATGGAAACGACAGGGTTTCCTTTTGGGATACAAGTATCTCCTTTCCGATGCACTATTAGTTCTTTACTGCATCTCTCGCTCCCTCGCATTGAAGAATAGGCACAGAAATTGCGTCGCTGTGAAATACTATGTGCTCTATAACTTCTCCTTTCAAGTCGAGTTACGTTTCAATGGAAACGACAGGATTTTCTTTTGGGATACGGGTATCTCCTTTCCGATGCACTATTCCGTCTTTACTGCATCCCTCGCTCCCTCACACTGACAAATTAACACAGAAATTGCGTCGCTACGAAATACTATGGGTTCCATGAATTCTCCTTCTTAACCGAGTGATATATCTATGGAAACGACAAGATTATCTTTTTGGATACGAGTAAGTCCTTTCCGTGGCACTATTAGTTCATTACTGCATCCCTCGCTCCCTCACATTGACGAATAAACACAGAAAATGCGTCGCTATGAACTAGAATGTGTTCTATTACTTCTCCTTCTAAATCGAGTTTCGTTTCTATTGAAACGACAGGATTTTGTTTTGGGATACGAGTATCTCCTTTCCGATGCACTATTCCTTCTTTACTGCATTTCTGGCTCCCTCACATTGACGATTTATCAGAGAAATTGCATCGCTATGGAGCACTATGTGTTCAATGACTTCTCCTTCTAAATCAAGTAACGTTTCAATGGAAACGACAGGATTTTCTTTTGGGATACGAGTATCTACTTTCCGGTGCACTATTTGCTCCTTACTGCATCCCTGGCTCCCTCACATTGACAACACAGAAATTGCGGCGATATGAAATACTATGGGTTCTATAACTTCTCCTTCTAAATCGAGTAACGTTTCTATGGAAACGAGAGAATTTTCTTCTGGTATACGAGTATATCCTTTGCGATGCACTATTCCTTCTGTATTGCATCCCTCGCTCCCTCACATTGACGAATTAACACAGATATTGCGTCGCTTTGAAATACAATGCGTTCTATGACTTCCCCTTCTAATTTGAGTAACGTTTCTATTGAAACGAATGGATTTTCTTTTGGGATACGAGCATCTCCTTTCAGATGCATTTTTCCTTCTTTACTGCTACCTTGGCTCCCTCACATTGACGAATTAACACAGTAATAGCGACGCTATGGAATACTATGTGTTCTATGACTTCTCTTTCTACATCGAGTAACGTTTCTATAGAAACGACAGGATTTTCTTTTGCGATGCGACTATATCCTTTCCGATGCACTATTCCTTCTGTACTGCATCCCTCGCTCCCTCACATTGGCGAATTAACAATGAAATTGCGTCGCTATGAAATACTAAGTGTTCTATGACTTCTCCTTCTAAATCGACTAACGTATCTATTGAAATGACAGGATTTTCTTTTGGGATACGAGTATCTCCTTTCCGTTGCACTATTCCTTCTTCACTGCATCCCTCGCTCCCTCACATTGACGAATTAACACAGAAATTGCGTGGCAATGAAATACTATTGATTCTATGACTTCTCCTTTTGAATCGAGTAACGTTTCTATGGAAACGACAGGATTTTCTCCTGGTATACGAGCACCTCCTTTCCGATGCGCTATTCCTTCTTTACTGCATCCCCCGCTCCCTCACATTGACGAATTAACACAGGTATTGCGTCGCTATGAAGTACTATTGGTTCTATGACTTCTCCTTCTAAATCGAGTAACGTTTCTATGGAAACGACAGAATTTTCTTTTGGGATACGAGTACCTCCTTTCCGATGCACTATTCCCTCTTAACTGCATCCCTCGCTCCCTCACATTGACGAATTAACACAGAAATTGCGTGGCAATGAAATACTATTGATTCTATGACTTCTCCTTCTGAATCGAGTAACGTTTCTATGGAAACGACAGGATTTTCTACTGGTATACGAGCATCTCCTTTCCGATGCACTATTCCTTCTGTACTGCATCCCTCGCTCCCTCACATTGGCGAATTAACACAGAAATTGCGTGGCTATGAAAGACTAAGGGATATATGGCTTCCCCTCATAAATCGAGTAATGTTTCTACTGAAACGACAGGATTCCCTTTTGGGATACGAGTATCATCTTTCCGATGCACTATACCCTCTGTACTGCATCCCTCGCTCCCGCACATTGACGAATTAACACAGATATTGTGTCGCTTTGAAATACAATGCGTTCTATTACTCCCGCTTCAAAATCGAATAACGTTTCTATGGAAACTTCAGGAATTTCTTTTGGGATACGAGTATCTCCTTTCCGATGCACTATTTCCTCTTTACAGCATCCCTCGGTCAATCACATTGAGGAACTAACGCGGAAATTGTCTCGCTATGATATACTATGGGTTCTATGACTTCTCCCTCTAAATCGAGTAACGTTTCTATGTAAGCGACAGGATTTTCTTTTGGGATACGTGTATTTCCTTTCCGATGCACTATTCCTTCTTTACTACGTCCCTCGCTCCCTCACATTGACGCATTAACACAGAAATTGCGTCGCTATGAAATACTATCGGTTCTATGACGTCTCCTTCTAATTCGAGTAACGTTTCTTTTGAAATGACAGGATTTTGTTTTGGGATACGAGTATCTCTTTTCCGATGCACTATCCCTTCTTCACTGCATCCCTCACTCCCTCACATTGACGAATTAACACAGAAATGGCGTGGCAATGAAATACTATTGATTCTATGACTTCTACATCTAAATCGAGTAACGTTTCTATGGAAACGAAAGGATTTTCTTCTGGTATACGAGTATCTCCTTTCCGATGCGCTATTCCTTCTTTACTGCATCCCTCGCTCCCTCACATTGACGAATTAACACCGATATTGCGTCGCTATGGAATACTATGGGTTCTATGACTTCTCCATCTAAATCGTGTATCGTTTCTATGGAAACGACAGGATTTTCTTTTGGGATACGAGTATAACCTTTCCGAGGCACTATTCCTTCTGTACTGCATCCCTCGCTTCCTCACATTGTCGAATTAACACAGATATTGCGTCGCTTTGAAATACAATGCGTTCTATTACTCCCCCTTCAAAATCGAGTAACGTTTCTATGGAAACGAAAGGAATTTCTTTTGGGATACGAGTATCTCCTTTCCGATACACTATTCCCTCTTTACTGCATCCGTCGGCCAATCACATTGACGAATTAACGCAGATATAGCGTCGCTTTGAAATACAATGCGTTCTATGACTTCCCCTTCTAATTGGAGTAACGTTTCTATTGAAACAACAGGATTTTCTTTTGGGATACGAGTATCTCCTTTCCGATTTACTTTTCCTTCTTTACTGCTTCCTTGGCTCCCTCACATTGACGAATTAACAATGTAATAGCGACGCTATGGAGTAATATGTGTTCTATGACTTCGCTTTCTACTTCGAGTAACGTTTCTATAGAAACGACAGGATTTTCTTTTGAGATACGACTATATCCTTTCCGATGCACTATTCCTTCTGTACTGCATCCCTCGTTCTTTCACATTGGCGAATTTTCAATGAAATTGCGTCGCTATGAAATACTATGGGTTCTATGACTTCTCCTTCTAAATCGAGTAACGTTTCTATGGAAACGACAGAATTTTCTTTTGGGATACGAGTACCTCCTTTCCGATGCACTATTCCCTCTTTACTGCATCCCTCGCTCCCTCACATTGACGAATTAACACAGAAATTGCGTGGCAATGAAATACTATTGATTCTATGACTTCTCCTTCTGAATCGAGTAACGTTTCTATGGAAACGACAGGATTTTCTCCTGGTATACGAGCATCTCCTTTCCGATGCGCTATTCCTTCTTTACTGCATCCCTCGCTCCCTCACATTGACGAATTAACACAGGTATTGCGTCGCTATGAAATCCTATGGGATCCATGACTTCTCCTTCTAAATCGAGTAACGTTTCTATGGAAACGACAGGATTTTCTTTTGGGATACGAGTATCTCCTTTCCGATGCACTATTAGTTCTTTACTGCATTCCTCGCTCCCTCACATTGGAGAATAAGCACAGAGATTGCGTCACTGTGAAATACTATGGTTTCTATAACTTCTCCTTTCAAATCGAGTAACGTTTCTATGGAAACGACAGGATTTTCTTTTGGGATACGAGTATCTCCTTTCCGATGCACTATTCCTTCTTTCCTGCATCCCTCGCTCTCTCACATTCACGAATTAACACAGAAATTGCGTGGCTATGAAATACTATCTGTTCTATGACTTCTCCTTCTAAACCGAGTAACGTTTCTGTTGAAACGACAGGATTTTCTTTTGGGATTGGAGTCTCTCCTTTCCGAAGCACTATTCCTTCTTTACTGAATCCCTCACTCCTTGACATTAACGAATTAAAACAGAAATTGCGTCGTTACGTAATACTATGGGTTCCATGAATTCTTCTTCGTAATCGAGTAATATTACTATGGAGACGACAAGATTATCTTTTAGGATACGAGTATCTCTTTTCCGATGCACTATTCCCTCTTTACTGCATTCCTCACTCCCTCACATTGACGAATAAACTCAGAAATTGCGTCGCTATGGAATACTATGCGTTCAATGATTTCTGCTTCTAAATCGAGTAACATTTCAATGGAAACGACAGGATTTTCTTTTGGGATACGAGTTTCTCCTTTCCGATGCACTATTCCTTCTTTGCTGCATCCTTCGCCCCCTCACATTGACGAATTACACAGAGATTACGTCGCTATGAAATACTGTTGGTTCTCTGACACATCCTTCTAATCGAGTAACGTTTCTATGGAAACGAGGGGATTTTCTTTCGGTATACGAGTATCTCCTTTCCGATGCACTATTCCTTCTATACTGCATCCCTCGCTCCCTCACGTTGACGGATTAAGACAGAAATTGCGTGGCTATTATATACTTTGGGTTTATAAAACAAATAAAATAAATCAAATAATATATTGTTATTTAAATATTAATTATTCTATCTGTATGATGGTGATTGCGATTGCAATTGTATTTGCTTATCTGGAACGTGGACGTTTAATTATTCGGTATCAGACGCTTGACAATGGCTTTTTCGTAAAGGCAATGTTACTCGTAGTTGACCGTGAAATAAAACTGAAATAATCGGACTTCGTAGTTAAATCGTTTCCAAAGACTGCTGCGGTAGGTGCGGACTCATAATCTAAATCTCAATATTACAATAATTTGCCAGCCATGCCAATACGTCATACAGTGGTGATTGGCTACTAAACATAAAAAAGTTACACAGTTAGTTAAATCAGATATATTCAATGAATAAGCCTACAGTTCATAATCCTACTTACTTTTATAAATATAAATTCTTTACAGAATCGAGTGCCTAGTGTGGTTGCAACTCGCAGTATTCTTCTATAACATGAAATATGGCGGTGTGCCAGACAATAAAAAAAATACGTGCTTCTCGCACCACTTCAACCAGAGCTCCCCTTTCTTAATCAAACACAAGAGTAACGTAATTGTGCTTTTGTTTTATCAGCGACACAGCGCTGCAGTTGTGTGCCATAGGCTTTATTTATTTTTCACTGATTATTTATTTAATTAATATTTCGCGTTTCCGAGGAAACTCACGCTCGGCGTGCAAATGTGCCTTTATATTGCCCCCTGAATTGCGAGGCGAAAGGACACACCTGCAGGCGAGCAATTCACCTAAAGGCACAAGAAAATCTAAGTTATCTACAACTATTTACATGACTTACATTACACATTATACACATTATATACAAAATTTGAATGACGCGGGTGCGCCGTAAAAGTTCTAATGTTGGCAGATAGAGTGCGCGCATGCGCAGAAGCGTCTGTGTAACTGCGGCACTGCTGTTATATCGTACAGTTAGATCACGCGGCACAGTATTGCAGATCATATTGTTCGTGTGCGCGCGTTTTTCAGTCGTTGCACAAAGAAAATATTCAACCAAGATTACATATGAAGACTACATTCTATGACAAGTAACTTAGTTTTAAATTTACAATATTTGTTATAACACAATACAACTTAGATTGTTGAATGTTCTTAGTTACATAGTATTGTTTTGAGATACTTCAAAGAAAAATGTCCGTATTTTTCAGGTGCGTTGACCTATACACATCGTCTCGTTATTACAGTTCATATTCATCCGCTGCACAATAATTTTTTACAGGTTAGTATTGTCGTGGTAAAGTTTTTTGATCACAGTACATCGTTGTATAACAACGTGATTAATACATAAGCGTGTCCATTTCTCATTTCCATTATAGTCGTAGTGATGCAGTTCGTTGTGACTAAAAGCACTGCTTATTACAGATCAGACGTGACCCGTCGAGAAATTGGTCCACGTGCAGTTCGTTTTTTACATTCCGTGGAAGCTTGGTTGCAGAACCTCGGACGGCACATAGCTGGCGTCGATCCTTGGACAGTCCAGGTAAGAGTGTCCGTCACATTTCGAGAACATTTCATTCCCTGAAGTTCCAACCAAAATTCTTCCACCCGTCGTGTTGTTTTCTGGACAGGCACTTTGTGTCCATTTAATCCAGTTAACATCTTGAAGATGGGTATTGTAGTAATATCACTAGACGATGCACGAATTATGCACTTCACATTCTCAGTTTTTTGCTGAATATAGCTCACCTAAATGTTCGTAGTTATTAATCAAGGAAATCGTTCATCGCGTTTACATAGATACGCTGCATAATGAATGGCTTTAACAGTTTCTTTCACATAGGTTTCCGCGTAGTTGCAGAGTTAGTAATGTTCGTTAATGTCCGTGAACAGTGGTTCACTATGCAATGTCTTTTTGGCACTCGTTTTGTTCAAATTTTTACATAGTAACAGTTGCACTATCCATCAGTTAAAAAAATAAGTAATTATACATACACACGTCACATATTTTCTTAGCATAAACATAATATAGTTGCACATAAACATGTTTACATCATCATTACATCGCTATAGGTTATTACATTGTGTCACATTTGATTACATGAATTGCAGATATTTACATCCTCTTTAGCGGTTTTGCTGGGATATTATCGATGTTTTTTTTTTTGTGATGTCATCTGAAATTAAGATAGGTTAGACACAACATTAATTACATCAGTAGGCAAGACCAGGCGTTTTCACTACTCAATAAATATTCAAAATAGTAAGAGAGAGAAAATGTTCGATTCCTCGCGTTTTGTGCGTGTGTGTAGAGTGTCTGTGTGGCCTTGACTACTGATAGATGCTTTTCGTGTTGAGAGATGTGCGTCTAATCTATTTCTCAAAGTAAAAGATCGCTTCACAGATGACGTCTGTCAGTTCGTCAGATGTCACACCAAGTCAGTAGTACCTTCAGTAGCAAATGTTCCGTGAAAAATTAATATGTCATCCACTGCTACGTAATAATAAATTTTACTTTAATATTCCGTCTTTCAGGTGGAGGCGCGCGCTGAAAGTAAAGTTCTTCTGTCTTCAACTGCGTCACTGGAACCGCTGAAATGAAAATTTCTATACTACTTATTATCTGTGTTGTAACAACAGAGTTTTTCGAGTTGCTTAGCAGTATTTTGATGGGTATGACTTTGACATTATTCAGCATGAAATGCTCTAAGATCTCGGTGTGCGTATAGCCCAATAATTTTGTTAGTTCTAGGATGTTGTAACAGATACGCACCAGGATGCGGTATGTTAACAATTATATAAGGTCCTTCATATAGCAGACGCCACTTAGCGTTGCGTCGTTTGAGTGCTACAGATTTATGATGAGTACGAAGTAGTACAAGCATTCCTACCTCGAATTTTTGTTTTCTTTTTATTATGGTTCTGTGATGTTTGTTTCGTATTTGTGCGTGATGTGTCAATGTAGTCAATACTTCTTTTATTTTCTGTTCAGGTGTGATTTCCTTGTCTGACAACTTAGGTAATGGTTCTATCCACTGATCGTTCTGTTTGCAATTGAACATGATCTCGTTAGGTGTGTAATTTGTATCGTAAATATTTAAGTTATTGTGTACGTCTTCGAAAAGACTTAGGTAGGACACCCAATTAGTATGTTTTGATGAAATATAGGTCCTCATGAAACGGTTTAATTCTCGGAAAAGTCTCTCAGTCGCGTTACATTGTGGACTAAACCTCGAAATAAATATACTTTTAATGTTATTGTCCTTCAAGAAATTTCTCCATTTGTACCCAGAGTAGTATGCTGCATTATCTGATAGAATTGCTTTAGGTTTTCCCACGTGCGTCAAGTAATCACTTGAGAATCTTCGTATTATAGCATTTGCAGTGGCGGATTTTAAAGCATAAAGTTTTACATGTTTAGAAAATATATCGTAAAAAGCTAAGATATATTTGACGCCTCCAGAGCTTGCTGGATGCGGTCCACTGATGTCAGTACACAGAATTTCCAGGGGTCTACTAGGTAAAATAGAATGTAAATCTGTTTTTGTGGATAAATTCTGAGGTTTTGATTTTTGACATATGACACATGTTTTTAGTTCCCTGTAAATTTTTCTTCTCATATTGCTAAAATAACAGTATGTACTGAGCTTTTCCAAACACTTTTTTGTCCCATAATGACCCCAAACTAAGTGTGTGTGCCAAATTAGATTACGTTCAGACTCTTTGGGAATGCATACACACCAGTTAGTAGCATTTGGATGTCGGCGGTAAAATAACACATCATTGTGTAACTTGTAATACTTAGTCAAAGGATGATTGTGTTTTTCTACCAGTAATGTTATTATCTTATACCAGTGAGGATCAGATTTTTGTAATTCAGCCATGTTTCTGCACATATCAATATAATATTGGTGATACTGCTTGTCTTGCATTAAGAGAATCCTGTAGTCATTTATATTTTCTAAGTCACTGTTGGTATCATTCATACGTTGTGGAAGTCTAGACAAAGTGTCTGCAATGGTGTTGTCCTTACCTCTTATGTACTTAATTTCAAAAGAGTAGTTCTGAAGTGTAACTGCCCATCGTGATAGTCTAGGATGTACAAGTTTACAAGTTAACAAAAATGTCAGGGCCTGGTGATCGGTGTAAATTACCGTATGTTTTCCAAATAAATAATAATTGAATTTCTTGAATGCCCATACTATGGAAAGTGTTTCTAACTCAGTAGTGGAGTATGTATGCTCACATTCAGTTAGAGTGCGACTCGCAAACCCAATAATTCTTATCTGTTCCTCCTCTTTATTCTTTACAACTTGAAATAAGCAACAGCCCAAGCCAGTACGTGAAGCGTCACAAGTCATACAAAAATCTAAATTGAAATCTGGATGGCTCAATATGTTAGCATTCACTAAAGCATGTTTAATTGTATTAAAGTCATTCTGGCACTGTTCCGACCAGATCCAAACTTGATTCTTTCTGAGTAGATTTAACAGATGTTTAATGTTCAAAAGTGGTTGTGGCAAAAAACGTCTGAAAAATGATCATAGCCCAAGGAATGATTTTAACTGCTTTTTAGTTCGAGGGCTAGGAAAGTTTCTGTTAGCATCTAATTTACTGGGATCCGGACGTATGCCCTGTGAATTAATGATATGTCCTAAATACTTTATCTCACTGCAACCAAATTTTGATTTTCTTAGGTTGGCTGTGACTCCAGCTTGTGCAAATTTTTCTAAAATTCTTTGAAGAGTGTCAACGTGTTCATTCCAAGATCGTGTAGCTATCAGTATATCATCTACATAGTGTGTGACTGTCTCAACTAAATCGTCGCCAAGCACGGTATCCAGGGCTGTAATGAATACCCCAGAGCTGACATTCAGTCCGAAGGGTAGAACACAAAACTGATAGGTTCGCCCCCCGAACATAAATGCAGTATATTTCCGAGAATCAGGAGTGATACCCACCTGCCAAAACGAATTAGCGAGATCTATTGTGGAAAAATATTTTGCATCTAGAAATTTCTGTAACTGCTCTTCTAAATTTTCACATTTTGTGTGACCCGGTAAAATTATTTCATTAATAGCTCGTGCGTCTAACACTAACCTAATGCTTCCATTTGATTTTTTGACAACAAGTAGAGGACTACAATAAGGTGAGGTGGATGGTTCAATGACCTTCCAGTCTAACATTTATTTTAATTCTTGCCACACAGCAGGTCGTTGAGATAACGGTACGTTATATGTCTTATGGTAGAAGATCTTGTGAGGCTTAACTTCAATCTTGTACACATACGTGTTGGTAACACCTAATCGTTTGGTAAAAACTTGTAAATATTTGGATAACACTTCCTGTAGTTTTATGCGTTCATGTACACTGAGAGCTGTAGCTTCACTTATCTTATGATCAAGCAATGTTTTCAAGTCCATTAGCTCTGTGTCAGATGAGTGTGTTTGCATGTCTTGAATGTCATTGTCAAGTACTAACTGAACCTTGTACCCTGTACAGTGTTTGTCATGATTTAGAGTTCTCCTGTCCAAATCAATAATAATTACACTGCCTTTATCATTTAAAATACATTTACCTTTGGAGAAGTCTATAATGCAGTCCTTCCCGCTCATAATATCTATTCCTAATATGCAATTTGTCACAAGGTTTTGTACAACCAGGAATGGCCATTGTACGGTTCCATTACCTATTTTAACGTTTACAAAAACTTGCTTCGTAACCCTACATGACTTATTACCTAGTGCAGTAGTTATTTTACAGTTTTGGGCAGGAAACTCAGGCACAGGTTCCAATTCACACATCTTTTTATAGAAATTAAAAGACAAAACGCTCACAGCTGCACCTGTATCTAGGATAATAGTAGTTGGAATCCCACCTACTACACCAGTAGTAGATGCTAAAACAATTTCATTTGTGTTTAAACGACATTGTGTACTGTCTTGTGAAATTCATCTGATATATTGTTATTGTGGTTGTATCTTATAAATAAAACAGGTAGTTTTTGTTTAGAATTATTCGGCATATAATTATTCTGTTGTTCAAGTGTGGTGTCAAATAACTGATTAACATTGAAGTCGCCCCCCAAGAATTCTTCAGCCACGACCTGGGGCAAAGTAGTGACTGTTTCTAGTTTGTTGGATTATCATTTGTACTAGGTACTGACACAGATTGAGGTTGTGCATCAGGTGTCATTTCTATTATATTCACATTCGGAAATTGCCTATTATGATCTCCAAACTTTTGCGGTTGTTGTTGCTGTTGCGCATTATAACTTACCGGTCGGTCGTAAGGTATGCTCCAATTTTGACCTGGTGGCTGCTGTGGTAAAGCAGAGTTTGAATGAAAGTACTGATCGTTACGAGTCCAACCTTGATGCTGTCTTGGCTCGTAGTTATTATTATTTCTATTTCTGTTTGTGTTTTTGTTATTACCTTTGTATCCATTGTTACCGTTGTAGTTATTACCGCGGTGCCTTTTGTATGGATTGCCGCATGAAATGTTATTACTGTTGTAACTATTGTTTGTATTGGAATACGCGTGTTGATTTTTATTTCCGTACTGAGACGGCATGTGAGTTTGCTGTTTTTGTTGTACCGCGTATCCAACTGTGGGCGCGCCAGAATTGTGTTGGCAAGCCTGCATGTTTTGCATACCACTAGTGTAAACATTGTGGCTGCTGTTTTGCCGCGCGAAGCGCTGATCTTCAAGTAACATGTCAACCGAATCTAAAGCTGTTAAAAAATAATCTGAATCGTCATCCGGGATATGTAGGAGTTTTTCTTTAATGTTGAAAGGCAATTTGGCCTTCAACGCACGGAGTATATCACGCGTTGCGACTGGTTCGTCTAAAAAATGTCCCATGTTCAAGTATTTTTCAAAATATCTGCGTGAGTTACCATTTTTACTGTTAAAAGTTTCAGGTTCTAAAATTTGTCTTCTGAGTCGCTCCTGGACGGATTGCGACCAGAATTTGTTCAGAAAAGCACGCTCAAACTCACTGTACGTGGTACATACGTCAGCTTGACTGTATGCCCAGACAGCTGCATCGCCTTGGATGTAACCGACAATATATGAAATCTTTTTCCGGTCACTCCAAGTGCGTGGAAATGCGTTACTAAAAGATTTAAGAAAAATCACCGGATGAATGGTTCGTTTTTCTGGGATAAAAATCTGAAATTGCCTGGGTTTCATTAAGCCTTCATCTTCCTTCGCATTGTGATATGGATTTATTCCACTGTAATTACTGGTATGTTCAGCTGGCGAGTAATTACGATAATGTTGCTGTGGTTTACCATGATAATACCTTGTGTTTGTGTTTCCACATCGTGGTATGTGTTGTAGTCGTGGTGTGTTTTGTTCTTGTGTATTTGTCGTGTGCGGAATGTGTGTATCATACTCGAATGTATATTGGTTTCTGAACTGTACATTTTGACTGATATTTTCGTTACATTCAGACTGTAGTTGATCGGTGAATTGTCTCATGGGTGCAGTGACGGATTGTTCTGCGTCACTGATCAGCTGTTTGTTATTAGTAATGTATTGCGCTACGGAGTCGTGCACAATTGTTGGTAAATTTTCACGTAAGCATCTATCAAAATGTTTGTCTTTGTTCTCAACCCAATCATGAAATTCTTTATTAATATTCTGAAAATGAGCTGTGGCATCTGATTGTAAGATGTCAGTCAGGTGTTGTTCAACATTGTCAAATTTATTCTGTACGTCAGTAATTCGTTTTTCAAGATTGTCATGTACTGAAGGATATGTTTGAATTTGTTCAGTAAGAACTTCACAGGTGACATTAAGGTTTTTTACTTGTGTCTGTAAAAGTGCTACGTCAGTTGTAGTCTTTTCTTGTCTCGTATTGAGCTGGGAAAATTTAGTACTGAGTTCGGTCATCTGTTTGGTCAGTGTGGCGTCTATAAGTTCCACACGTTTACACAAAGTGTCATTACCTATCTTGATTGCTATGAGATCAGATTTGATTTCGTCATTTTGTGTTTTTAACTGTTCATTTTGTGTCTCTAATTGTGCCTTTAAGGTTGCCATGTTTTCGGCGTTTCGTTTCATTAGAATTTGTAACATGTCGGCAATGTTTACCGTTTGCAAGGTCTCTGCCCCCGCCGCGTCATTAGACGTGACGTCATGCATTAACATGGGCTCTGATTGAGATTTTGAAATTTTTTTAGTGGACGGCCTATCGTCAAAATTTTCGTCAACACTTGCGTCAATGTTTGATGAATCGTCACTACCGGTTGCTGTCGTAAAGTCATTTTCTAACACTTGTCTCACGTCCGAGTCGGATTGCGTCTGAATAGTACGTCCTTGCTGTTCCATTTTTGCGTATTGTTTTCTAGTTATTACCATGCCACACGTGATATATGTTTCAAGAAAATTTTTGACACTGATTTTAAAATAAAATGTAGTTGAGCATGAATCGCTCGTAGCAACAATGGCTGTCTGTTAATTTAAAAATATAAACTGAATTTGAGATTATTGGTAATGGCTGCTGGCCATGTTACATGATATCGTACAGAAGTCGGCCATATTGTACACTCGCGTATTGGTATTGTTGCATACGTTATTGTTTAGGGAAAAGTACTGAAAATGAAATTTATCACTGAAACTGTTATGCGGAAAAGAAACACTACAGAATTTACTGAAAAGCTAATACCCTGAATTATACGTTTGGTCAAGCCTACCAATGCAAAGATGCTGCGTCTTACCTTATTTTGCTGGAAGTTTCATTGCGTCTTAGCGCAAAATTTCAGAATTGGAAAATATCTTCAGATTTTGTTATCTCTCATACATTGACGTCCTGGTCCAGAAAGTTGATTTTTTACATGAAACAAAGAGAACAATGTAACAAATGACAAAATAACAAGTCCGACACGCAGTCGCCAATATAAATAAATAAAAAAATAATATTGTTATTTTAAATATGTTAATTATTCTTTCTGAATGATGGTGATTGTGATTGCAATTGTATTTGCTTATCTGGTACGTGGACGTTTAATTATTCGGTATCAGACGCTTGACAATGGCTTTTTCGTAAAGGCAATGTTACTCGTAGTTGACCGTGAAATAAAACTGAAATAATCGGACTTCGTAATTAAATCGTTTCCAAAGACTGCTGCGGTAGGTGCGGACTCATAATCTAAATCTCAATATTACAATAATTTGCCAGCCATGCCAATACGTCGTACAGAGGTGATTGTCTACTAAACATAAAAAAGTTACACAGTTAGTTAAATCAAATATATTCAATGAATAAGCCTACAGTTCATAATCCTACTTACTTTTATAAATATAAATTCTTTACAGAATCGAGTGCCTAGTGTGGTTGCAACTCGCAGTATTCTTCTATAACATGAAATATGGCGGTGTGCCAGACAATAAAAAAAATACGTGCTTCTCGCACCACTTCAACCAGAGCTCCCCTTTCTTAATCAAACATAAGAGTAACGTAATTGTGCTTTTGTTTTTTCAGCGACACAGCGCTGCAGTTGTGTGCCATAGGCTTTATTTATTTGTCACTGATTATTTATTTAATTAATATTTCGCGTTTCCGAGGAAACTCACGCTCGGCATGCAAATGTGCCTTTATAGGTTCTATGACTTTTCCTTCTAAATCGAGTAACGTTTCTATGGAAACGACAGGATTTCCTTTTGGGATACGAGTATCTCCTTTCCGATGCACTATTCCTTCTTTACTGCATCCCTCGCTCCCTCACACTGACGAATTAACACAGAAATTGCGTCGCTGTGATAAACTATGTGTTCTATGGGTTCTCCTTCTAAATGGAGTAACGTTTCAATGGAAACGACAGGAATTTCTTTTGGGATACGAGTATCTCCTATCCGATGCAGTATTCCCTCTTTCCTGCATCCGTGGCTCCCTCACATTGACGAATTAACACTGAAATTGCGTCGCTATGAAGTACTATGGGTTCTATACCTTCTCCTTCTAAACCTAGTGACGTTTCTATTGAAACGACAGGATTTTGTTTTGGGATACGAGTATCTCCTTTCCGATGCACTATTCCTTCTTTACTGCATCCCTCGCTATCTCACATTGACGAATTAACACAGAAATTGCATGGCTATGAAATACTATGAGTTCTATGACATCTCTATCTAAATCGAGTAACGTTTCTATAGAAACGACAGGATTTTCTTTAGAGATACGACTATATACTTTCCGATGCACTATTGCTTCTGTACTGAACCCTCGCACCCTCACATTGGCGAATTATCAATGAAATTGCGTCGCTATGAAATACTATGGGTTCTATGACTTCTCCTTCTAAATCGAGTAACGTTTCTATGGAAACGACAGGATTTTCTTTTGGGATACGAGTATCTCCTTTCCGATGCACTATTCCCTCTTTACTGCATCTCTCGCTCCCTCACATTGACGAGTTAACACAGAAGATGCGTCGCTATGAAATACAATGGGTTCCATGACTTCTCTTTCTACATCGGCAACGTGTCTATGGAAACAACAGGATTTTCTTTTATTATACGACTATCTCCTTTCCGATGCAGTATTAGTTCTTTACTGCATCCCTCGCTCCCTCACATTCACGAATAAGCATAGAAATTGCGTCGCTATGAAATACTATAGGTTCTATAACTTCTCTTTCTAAATCGAGTAACGTTTCTATGGAAACGACAGGATATTGTTTTCGGATACGACTATCTCCTTTCCGATGCACTATTCCTTCTTTACATCATCCTTCGCTCCCTCACATTGAAGAATTATCGCAGAAATTGCGTCGCTATGAAATACTACGGGTTCTATAAGTTCTCCTTCTAAATCGAGTAACGTTTCTAATGAAACGACGGGATTTTCTTTTGGGATACGAGTATCTCCTTTCCGATGCACTATTCCTTCTTTACTGCATCCCTCGCTATCTCACATTGACGAATTAACACAGAAATTGCATGGCTATGAAATACTATGGGTTCTATGACTTCTCCTTCTAAATCGAGTTACGTTTCTATGGTAACGACAGGATTTTCTTCTGGTACACGTGTATCTCCTATCCGATGCACTATTCCTTCGGTACTTAATCCCTCGCTCCCTCACATTGATGAATTAACACTGATATTGCGTCGCTTTGAAATACAATGCGTTCTATGACTCCCCCTTCAAAATCGAGTAACGTTTCTATTGAAACCACAGGATTTTCTTTTGGGATACGAGTATCTCCTTTCCGATGCACTATTCCCTCTTTACTGCATCCCTCGCTCTCTCACATTGACGAATTAACGAGGAAATTGCGTCGCTATGAATTACCATTGGTTCTATGACTTCTCCCTCTAAATCAAGTAACGTTTCTATAGAAACGACAGGATTTTCTTTTATGATGCGAGTATCTCCTTTCCGATGCGCTATTAGTTCCTTACAGCATCCCCCGCTCTCTCACACTGACGAATAAGCATAGATATTGCGTCGCCTTGAAATACTATGGGTTCTATAACTTCTCCTTCTAAATCGAGTAACGTTTCTATTGGAACGACAGGATTATCTTTTGGGATACGAGTATCTCCTTTCCGATGCACTATTCCGTCTTTTGTGCATCCCTCGCTCCCTCACATTGACAAAATGATATTGGTTTTTTAGTCGCTATGAAATACTATGGGTTCCATGACATCTCCTTCTAAATCGATTAACGTTTCTATGGAAACGACAGGGTTTCCTTTTGGGATACAAGTATCTCCTTTCCGATGCACTATTAGTTCTTTACTGCATCTCTCGCTCCCTCGCATTGAAGAATAGGCACAGAAATTGCGTCGCTGTGAAATACTATGTGTTCTATAACTTCTCCTTTCAAGTCGAGTTACGTTTCAATGGAAACGACAGGATTTTCTTTTGGGATACGGGTATCTCCTTTCCGATGCACTATTCCGTCTTTACTGCATCCCTCGCTCCCTCACACTGACAAATTAAGACAGAAATTGCGTCGCTACGAAATACTATGGGTTCCATGAATTCTCCTTCTTAACCGAGTGATATATCTATGGAAACGACAAGATTATCTTTTTGGATACGAGTAACTCCTTTCCGTGGCACTATTAGTTCATTACTGCATCCCTCGCTCCCTCACATTGACGAATAAACACAGAAAATGCGTCGCTATGAACTAGAATGTGTTCTATTACTTCTCCTTCTAAATCGAGTTTCGTTTCTATTGAAACGACAGGATTTTGTTTTGGGATACGAGTATCTCCTTTCCGAAGCACTATTCCTTTTTTACTGCATTTCTGGCTCCCTCACATTGACGATTTATCAGAGAAATTGCATCGCTATGGAGCACTATGTGTTCAATGACTTCTCCTTCTAAATCAAGTAACGTTTCAATGGAAACGACAGGATTTTCTTTTGGGATACGAGTATCTACTTTCCGGTGCACTATTTGCTCCTTACTGCATCCCTGGCTCCCTCACATTGACAACACAGAAATTGCGGCGCTATGAAATACTATGGGTTCTATAACTTCTCCTTCTAAATCGAGTAACGTTTCTATGGAAACGAGAGAATTTTCTTCTGGTATACGAGTATATCCTTTGCGATGCACTATTCCTTCTGTATTGCATCCCTCGCTCCCTCACATTGACGAATTAACACAGATATTGCGTCGCTTTGAAATACAATGCGTTCTATGACTTCCCCTTCTAATTTGAGTAACGTTTCAATTGAAACGAAAGGATTTTCTTTTGGGATACGAGCATCTCCTTTCAGATGCATTTTTCCTTCTTTACTGCTACCTTGGCTCCCTCACATTGACGAATTAACACAGTAATAGCGACGCTATGGAATACTATGTGTTCTATGACATCTCTTTCTACATCGAGTAACGTTTCTATAGAAACGACAGGATTTTCTTTTGAGATACGACTATATCCTTTCCGATGCACTATTCCTTCTGTACTGCATCCCTCGCTCCCTCACATTGGCGAATTAACAATGAAATTGCGTCGCTATGAACTACTAAGTGTTCTATGACTTCTCCTTCTAAATCGACTAACGTATCTATTGAAATGACGGGATTTTCTTTTGGGATACGAGTATCTCCTTTCCGTTGCACTATTCCTTCTTCACTGCATCCCTCGCTCCCTCACATTGACGAATTAACACAGAAATTGCGTGGCAATGAAATACTATTGATTCTATGACTTCTCCTTTTGAATCGAGTAACGTTTCTATGGAAACGACAGGATTTTCTCCTGGTATACGAGCACCTCCTTTCCGATGCGCTATTCCTTCTTTACTGCATCCCCCGCTCCCTCACATTGACGAATTAACACAGGTATTGCGTCGCTATGAAATACTATTGGTTCTATGACTTCTCCTTCTAAATCGAGTAACGTTTCTATGGAGACGACAGGTTTTGCTTTTGGGATACGACTATCTCCTTTCCGATGCACTATTTCTTCTGTACTGCATCCCTCGCTCCCTCACTTTGGCGAATTAACACAGAAATTGCGTGGCTATGAAAGACTAAGGGATATATGGCTTCCCCTCCTAAATCGAGTAATGTTTCTACTGAAACGACAGGATTCCCTTTTGGGATACGAGTATCATCTTTCCGATGCACTATACCCTCTGTACTGCATCCCTCGCTCCCGCACATTGACGAATTAACACAGATATTGTGTCGCTTTGAGATACAATGCGTTCTATTACTCCCGCTTCAAAATCGAATAACGTTTCTATGGAAACTTCAGGAATTTCTTTTGGGATACGAGTATCTCCTTTCCGATGCACTATTTCCTCTTTACAGCATCCCTCGGTCAATCACATTGAGGAACTAACGCGGAAATTGTCTCGCTATGATATACTATGGGTTCTATGACTTCTCCCTCTAAATCGAGTAACGTTTCTATGTAAGCGACAGGATTTTCTTTTGGGATACGTGTATTTCCTTTCCGATGCACTATTCCTTCTTTACTACGTCCCTCGCTCCCTCACATTGACGAATTAACACAGAAATTGCGTCGCTATGAAATACTATCGGTTCTATGACGTCTCCTTCTAAAACGAGTAACGTTTCTTTTGAAATGACAGGATTTTGTTTTGGGATACGAGTATCTCTTTTCCGATGCACTATCCCTTCTTCACTGCATCCCTCACTCCCTCACATTGACGAATTAACACAGAAATTGCGTGGCAATGAAATACTATTGATTCTATGACTTCTACATCTAAATCGAGTAACGTTTCTATGGAAACGAAAGGATTTTCTTCTGGTATACGAGTATCTCCTTTCCGATGCGCTATTCCTTCTTTACTGCATCCCTCGCTCCCTCACATTGACGAATTAACACCGATATTGCGTCGCTATGGAATACTATGGGTTCTATGACTTCTCCATCTAAATCGTGTATCGTTTCTATGGAAACGACAGGATTTTCTTTTGGGATACGAGTATAACCTTTCCGAGGCACTATTCCTTCTGTACTGCATCCCTCGCTTCCTCACATTGTCGAATTAACACAGATATTGCGTCGCTTTGAAATACAATGCGTTCTATTACTCCCCCTTCAAAATCGAGTAACGTTTCTATGGAAACGAAAGGAATTTCTTTTGGGATACGAGTATCTCCTTTCCGATACACTATTCCCTCTTTACTGCATCCGTCGGCCAATCACATTGACGAATTAACGCAGATATAGCGTCGCTTTGAAATACAATGCGTTCTATGACTTCCTCTTCTAACTGGAGTAACGTTTCTATTGAAACAACAGGATTTTCTTTTGGGATACGAGTATCTCCTTTCCGATTTACTTTTCCTTCTTTACTGCTTCCTTGGCTCCCTCACATTGACGAATTAACAATGTAATAGCGACGCTATGGAGTAATATGTGTTCTATGACTTCGCTTTCTACTTCGAGTAACGTTTCTATAGAAACGACAGGATTTTCTTTTGAGATACGACTATATCCTTTCCGATGCACTATTCCTTCTGTACTGCATCCCTCGCTCCTTCACATTGGCGAATTTTCAATGAAATTGCGTCGCTATGAAATACTATGGGTTCTATGACTTCTCCTTCTAATTCGAGTAACGTTTCTATGGAAACGACAGAATTTTCTTTTGGGATACGAGTACCTCCTTTCCGATGCACTATTCCCTCTTTAATGCATCCGTCGCTCCCTCACATGGACGAATAAGCACAGAAATTGCGTCGCTATGAAATACTATAGGTTCTATAACTTCTCCTTCTAAATCAAATAACGATTCTATGGAAACGAAACGATTTTGTTTTCGAATACGACTATCTCCTTTCCGATGCACTATTCCTTCTTTACTTCATCCCTCGCTCCCTCACATTGACGAATTATCGCAGAAATTGCGTCGCTATGAAATACTACGGGTTCTATGAGTTCTCCTTCTAAATCGAGTAACGTTTCTATGGAAACGACAGTATTTTCTTTTGGGATACGAGTATCTCCTTTCCGATGAACTATTCCTTCTTTACTGCATCCCTCGCACTTTCACATTGATGAATTAGCACTGAAATTGCGTGGCTATGATATACTATGGGTTCTATGACTTCTCCTTCTAAATCGAGTGACGTTTCTATGGTAACGACAGGAATTTCTTCTGGCATACGAGTATCTCCTTTCCCATGCACTATTCTATCTGTACTTTAGTCCTCGCTCTCTCACGTTGACGATTTAACACTGATATTGCGTCGCTTTGAAATACAATGCGTTCTATGACTCCCCCTTCAAAATCGAGTAACGTTTCTATTGAAACCACAGGATTTTCTTTTGGGATACGAGTATCTCCTTTGCGAAGCACTATTCCCTCTTTACTGTATTCCTCGCTCTTTCACATTGACGAATTAACGCGGAAATTGCATCGCATTAAAATACAATGCGTTCTATGACTCCCCCTTCAAAATCGAGTAACGTTTCTATTGAAACCACAGGATTATCTTTTGGGATACGAGTATCTCCTTTCCGATGCACTATTCCCTCTTTACTGCATCCCTCGCTCTCTCACATTGACGAATTAACGCGGTAATTGCGTCGCTATGAAATACTATGGGTTCTATGGCTTCTCTTTCTAAAACGAGTATCGTTTCTGTGGAAACGACAGGAATATCTATTGGGATTCGAGTATCTCCTTTCCGATCCAATATTCCCTCTCTACTGCATCCCTCGCTCCTTCACATTGACGAAGTAACGCAGAAATTGCGTCGCTATGAAATACTCTGGGTTCTGTGACTTCTCCTTCTAAATCGATTAAGGTTTCTATTGATATGACAGGATTTTCTTTTGGGATACGAGTATCTCCTTTCCGATGCACTATCCCTTCTTCACTCCATCCCTCGCTCCCGCACATTGACGAATTAACACAGATATTGCGTCGCTTTGAAATACAATGCGTTCTATTACTCCCCCTTCAAAATCGAGTAACGTTTCTATGGAAACGACAGGAATTTCTTTTGGGATACGAGTATCTCCTTTCCGATGCACTTTTCCTTCTTTACTGCTTCCTTGGCTCCCTCACATTGACGAATTAACACAGTAATAGCGACGCTATGGAATACTATGTGTTCTATGACTTCGCTTTCTACGTCGAGTAACGTTTCTATAGAAACGACAGGATTTTCTTTTGAGATACGACTATATCCTTTCCGATGCACTATTCCTTCTGTACTGCTCCCTCGCTCCCTCACATTGGCGAATTATCAATGAAATTGCGTCGCTATGAAATACTATGGGTTCTATGACTTCTCCTTCTCAATCGAGTAACGTTTCTATGGAAACGACAGGATTTTCTTTTGGGATACGAGTATCTCCTTTCCGATGCACTATTCCCTCTTTACTGCATCTCTCGCTCCCTCACATTGACGAATTATCACAGAGGATGCGTCGCTATGAAATACTATGGGTTCCATTACTTCTCTTTCTAAATCGCGTACCGCTTCTATGGAAACACCAGGATTTTCTTTTATGATACGAGTATCTCCTTTCCGATGCACTATTAGTTCTTTACTGCATCCCTCTCTCCCTCACATTGACGAATAAGCACAGAAATTGCGTCGCTATGAAATACTATAGGTTCTATAACTTCTCCTTCTAAATCTAGTAACGATTCTATGGAAACGACATGATTTTGTTTTCGGATACGACTATCTCCTTTCCGATGAACTCTTCCTTCTTTACTTCATCCCTCGCTCCCTCACTTTGACGAATTATCGCAGAAATTGCGTCGCTATGAAATACTACGGGTTCTATGAGTTCTCCTTCGAGTAACGTTTCTATGGTAACGACAGGAATTTCTTCTGGCATACGAGTATCTCCTTTCCCATGCACTATTCTATCTGTACTTTAGTCCTCGCTCCCTCACGTTGACGATTTAACACTGATATTGCGTCGCTTTGAAATACAATGCGTTCTATGACTCCCTCTTCAAAATCGAGTAACGTTTCTATTGAAACCACAGGATTTTCTTTTGGGATACGAGTATCTCCTTTGCGAAGCACTATTCCCTCTTTACTGTATTCCTCGCTCTTTCACATTGACGAATTAACGCGGAAATTGCATCGCATTAAAATACAATGCGTTCTATGACTCCCCCTTCAAAATCGAGTAACGTTTCTATTGAAACCACAGGATTATCTTTTGGGATACGAGTATCTCCTTTCCGATGCACTATTCCCTCTTTACTGCATCCCTCGCTCTCTCACATTGACGAATTAACGCGGTAATTGCGTCGCTATGAAATACTATGGGTTCTATGGCTTCTCTTTCTAAAACGAGTATCGTTTCTGTGGAAACGACAGGAATATCTATTGGGATTCGAGTATCTCCTTTCCGATCCAATATTCCCTCTCTACTGCATCCCTCGCTCCTTCACATTGACGAAGTAATGCAGAAATTGCGTCGCTATGAAATACTCTGGGTTCTATGACTTCTCCTTCTAAATCGATTAAGGTTTCTATTGAAATGACAGGATTTTCTTTTGGGATACGAGTATCTCCTTTCCGATGCACTATCCCTTCTTCACTCCATCCCTCGCTCCCGCACATTGACGAATTAACACAGATATTGCGTCGCTTTGAAATACAATGCGTTCTATTACTCCCCCTTCAAAATCGAGTAACGTTTCTATGGAAACGACAGGAATTTCTTTTGGGATACGAGTATCTCCTTTCCGATGCACTTTTCCTTCTTTACTGCTTCCTTGGCTCCCTCACATTGACGAATTAACACAGTAATGGCGACGCTATGGAATACTATGTGTTCTATGACTTCGCTTTCTACGTCGAGTAACGTTTCTATAGAAACGACAGGATATTCTTTTGAGATACGACTATATCCTTTCCGATGCACTATTCCTTCTGTACTGCTCCCTCGCTCCCTCACATTGGCGAATTATCAATGAAATTGCGTCGCTATGAAATACTATGGGTTCTATGACTTCTCCTTCTCAATCGAGTAACGTTTCTATGGAATCGACAGGATTTTCTTTTGGGATACGAGTATCTCCTTTCCGATGCACTATTCCCTCTTTACTGCATCTCTCGCTCCCTCACATTGACGAATTATCACAGAGGATGCGTCGCTATGAAATACTATGGGTTCCATTACTTCTCTTTCTAAATCGCGTACCGCTTCTATGGAAACAACAGGATTTTCTTTTATGATACGAGTATCTCCTTTCCGATGCAATATTAGTTCTTTACTGCATCCCTCGCTCCCTCACATTGACGAATAAGCACAGAAATTGCGTCGCTATGAAATACTATAGGTTCTATAACTTCTCCTTCTAAATCTAGTAACGATTCTATGGAAACGACATGATTTTGTTTTCGGATACGACTATCTCCTTTCCGATGAACTCTTCCTTCTTTACTTCATCCCTCGCTCCCTCACTTTGACGAATTATCGCAGAAATTGCGTCGCTATGAAATACTACGGGTTCTATGAGTTCTCCTTCTAAATCGAGTAACGTTTCTATGGAAACGACAGGATTTTCTTTTGGGATACGAGTATCTCCTTTCCGATGAACTATTCCTTCTTTACTGCATCCCTCGCACTTTCACATTGATGAATTAGCACTGAAATTGCGTGGTTATGATATACTATGGGTTCTACGACTTCTCCTTCTAAATCGAGTAACGTTTCTATGGTAACAACAGGAATTTCTTCTGGCATACGAGTATCTCTTTTCCCATGCTCTATTCTATCTGTACTTTATCCCTCGCTCCCTCACATTGACGATTTAACACTGATATTGCGTCGCTTTGAAATACAATGCGTTCTATGAGTCCCCCTTCAAAATCGAGTAACGTTTCTATTGAAACCACTGGATTTTCTTTTGGGATACGAGTATCTCCTTTCCGATGCACTATTCCCTCTTTACTGCATCCCTCGCTATCTCACATTGACAAATTAACACAGAAATGACGTGGCAATGAAATACTATTGATTCTATGACTTCTACTTCTAAATCGAGTAACGTTTCTATGGAAACGACAGGATTTTCTTCTGGTATACGAGTATCTCCTTTCCGATGCGCTATTCCTTCTTTACTGCATCCCTCGCTCCCTCACAATGACGAATTAACACCGATATTGCGTAACTATGAAATACTATGGGTTCTATGACTTCTCCATCTAAATCGAGTAACGTTTCTATGGAAACGACAGGATTTGCTTTTGGGATACGAGTATCTCCTTTCCGATGCACTCTTCCTTCTTTACTTCATCCCTCGCTCCCTCACTTTGACGAATTATCGCAGAAATTGCGTCGCTATTAAATACTACGGGTTCTATGAGTTTTCCTTCTAAGTCGAGTAACGTTTCTATGGAAACGACAGGATTTTCTTTTGGGATGAACTATTCCTTCTTTACTGCATCCCTCGCACTTTCACATTGATGAATTAGCACTGAAATTGCGTGGCTATGATATACTATGGGTTCTACGACTTCTCCTTCTAAATCGAGTAACGTTTCTATGGTAACGACAGGAATTTCTTCTGGCATACGAGTATCTCTTTTCCCATGCACTATTCTATCTGTACTTTATCCCTCGCTCCCTCACATTGACGATTTAACACTGATATTGCCTCGCTTTGAAATACAATGCGTTCTATGACTCCCCCTTCAAAATCGAGTAACGTTTCTATTGAAACTACAAGATTTTCTTTTGGGATACGAGTATCTCCTTTCCGAAGCACTATTCCCTCTTTACTCCAATCCTCGCTCTTTCACATTGACGAATTAAAACGGAAATTGCATCGCTTTGAAATACAATGCGTTCTATGACTTCCCCTTCAAAATCGAGTAACTTTTCTATTGAAACCACAGGATTTTCTTTTGGGATACGAGTATCTCCTTTCCGATGCACTACTCCCTCTTTACTGCATCCCTCGCTCTCTCACATTGACGAATTAACGCGGAAATTGCGTCGCTATGAAATACTATGGGGTCTATGACTTCTCCTTCTAAATCGAGTAACGTTTCTATTGAAATGACAGGATTTTGTTTTGGGATACGAGTATCTCCTTCCCGATGCACTACCCCTACTTCACTGCATCCCTCGCTGCCTCACATTGACGAATTAACACAGAATATGCGTGGCAATGAAATACTATTGATTCTATGACATCTCCTTTTGAATCGAGTAACGTTTCTATGGAAACGACAGGATTTTCTCCTGGTATACGAGCATCTACTTTCCGATGCGCTATTCCTTCTTTACTGCATTCCTCGCTCCCTCACATTGACGAATTAACACAGGTATTGCGTCGCTATGAAATGCTATGGGTTCTATGACTTCTCCTTCTAAATCGAGTAACGTTTCTATGGAAACGACAGGTTTTGCTTTTGGGATACGACTATATCCTTTCCGATGCACTATTCCTTCTGTACTGCATCCCTCGCTCCCTCACATTGGCGAATTAACACACAAAATTGCGTGGCTATGAAAGACTATGGGATATATGGCTCCCCCTCCTAAATCGAGTAATGTTATTATCGAAACGACAGGATTTTCTTTTGGGATACGAGTATCACCTTTCCGATGCACTATGCCCTCTGTACTGCATCCCTCGCTCCCGCACATTGACGAATTAACACAGATATTGCGTCGCATTGAAATACAATGCGTTCTATTACTCCCCCTTCAAAGTCGAGTAACGTTTCTATGGAAACGACAGGAATTTCTATTGGGATACGAGTATCTCCTTTCCGATGCACTATTCCCTCTTTACTGCATCCCTCGGTCAATCACATTGAAGAACTAACGCGGAAATTGGCTCGCTATGATATACTATGTGTTCTATGACTTTTCCCTCTAAATGGAGTAACGTTTCTATGTAAGCGACAGGATTTTCTTTTGGGATACGTGTATGTCCTTTCCGATGCGCTATTCCTTCTTTACTACGTCTCTCGCTCCCTCACATTGACGAATTAACACAGAAATTGCGTCGCAATGAAATACTATGGGTTCTATGACTTCTCCTTCCGAATCGAGTAACGTTTCTATGGAAACGACAGGATTTTCTTTTGGGATACGAGTATCTCCTTTCCGATGCACTCCTCCTTCTTTACTGCATGCCCCGCTCCCTCACATTGACGAATTAACACAGATATTGTGTCGCTATGAGGTACTATGGGTTCTATGACTTCTCCTTCTAAATCGAGTAACGTTTCTATTGAAATGACAGGATTCTTTTTGGGATACGAGAATCTCTTTTCCGATGCACTATCCCTTCTTCACTGCATCCCTCACTCCCTCACATTGACGAATTAACACAGAAATTGCGTGGCAATGAAATACTATTGATTCTATGACTTCTACTTCTAAATCGAATAACGTTTCTATGGAAACGACAGGATTTTTTTTCTGGCATACGAGTATCTCCTTTCCGATGCGCTATTCCTTCTTTACTGCATCCCTCGCTCCCTCACATTGTCGAATTAACACAGATATTGCGTCGCTTTGAAATACACTGCGCTCTATTACTCCCCCTTCAAAATCGAGTAACGTTTCTAGGGAAACGACAGGAATTTCTTTTGGGATACGAGTATCTCCTTTCCGATGCACTATTCCCTCTTTACTGCATCCGTCGCCCAATCACTTTGACGAATTAACACAGATATTGTGTCGCTATGAAATACTATGGGTTCCACGACTTCTCCTTCTAAATCGAGTAACGTTTCTATGGAAACGACAGGATTTTCTTTTATGATGCGAGTATCTCCTATCCGATGCACTATTTGTTCCTTACTGTATCCCCCGCTCCCTGACATTGACGAATTAACACAGAGATTGCGTCGCTATGAAATACTATGGGTTCTATGAATTCTCCTTCTAATTCGAGTAACGTTTCTAAGAAAACAACGGGATTTTCTTTTGGGATTCGACTAAGTCCCATCATATGCACTAATCATTCTGTGTTGCATCCCTCGCTTCCTCACATTAGCGAATTAACACAGAAATTGCGTCGCTGTGAAATACTATGTGTTCTATGACTTCTCCTTCTAAATCGAGAAACGTTTATATTGAGACGACAGAATTTTCTTTTGGGATACGACTACCTCCTTTCCGGTGCACTATGCCTTCTGCACTGCATTCTTCGCTCCCTCACATTGGCGAATTAACGCGGAAATTGCGTCGCTATGAAATACTATGGGTTCTATGACTTCTCCTTCTAAATGGAGTAACGTTTCTATTGGAACGACAGCATTTTCTTTTGGGATGAGAGTAGCTCCTTTCCGATGCACTATTCCGACTTTACTGCATTCCTCGCTCCCTCACATTGCCGAATAACACAGATATTGAGTTGCTATGAAATACTATGGGTTCCATGACATCTCCTTCTAAGTCGAGTAACGTTTCTGTGGAAACGACAGGGTTTTCTTTTGGGATACGAGTATCTCTTTCCGATACACTATTCCTTCTTTATTGCATCCCTCGCTCCCTCACATTGACGAATTAACGCAGAAATTGCGTCGCTATGTAATACTGTGGGTTCTATGATATCTCCTTCTAAATCGAGTAACGTTTCAATGGAAACGAAAGGATTTTCATTTGGTATACGAGTATCTCCTTTCGGATGCACTATTCCTTCTTTACTGCATCCCTCGCTCCCTGACATTGACGAATTAAGACTGATATTGCGTCGCTATGAAATACTATGGGTTCTATGACTCCTCCTTCTAAATCGAGTAACGTTTCTAAGGAAACAACGGGATTTTGTTTTTGGGATACGACTATCTCGTTTCCGATGCACTATTCCTTCTGTACTGCATTCCTCGCTTCCTCACATTGGCGAATTAACACAGAAATTGCGTCGCTATGAAATACTATGTGTTCTATGACATCTCCTTCTAAATCGAGTAACGTTTCTATTGAAACGACAGGATTTTCTTTTGGGATACGAGTATCTCCTTTCCGATGTACTATTCCCTCTTTACTGCATCTCTCGCTCAATCACATTGACGAATTAACACAGAACATGCGCCGCTATGAAATACTATGGGTTCCATGCCTTCTTTTTCCAAATCGAGTAACGTTTCTATGGAGACAACAGAATTTTCTTTTATGATACGAGTATCTCCTTTCCGATGCACTATTAGTTCTTTACTGCATCCCTCGCTCCCTCACATTGACGAATAAGCACAGAAATTGCGTCGCTATGAAATACTATAGGTTCTATTACGTTTCCTTCTAAATCGCGTAACGTTTCTATGGAAACGACAGGAATTTGTTTTGGGATACAAGTATCTCCTTTCCGATGCACTATTCCGTCTTTACTGCATCCCTCGCTCCCTCACATTAACGAAATAACACACAAATTGCGTCGCTATGAAATACTATGGGTTCAATGACTTATCCTTCTAAATCGAGTAACGTATCTATGGAAACGATAGGATGTTCTTTTGGGATACGAGTATCTCCTTTCCGATGCACTAATAGTTCTTTACTGCATCCTTCGCTCCCTCAAATTGACGAATAAGAGCAGAAATTGCGTCGGTGTGAGATAATTTGGGTTCTATGACTTCTCCTATCAAAACGAGTAACTTTTCTATGGACACGACAGTATTTTCTTTTGGGATACGAGTATCTCCTTTCCGATGAACTATTCCGTCTTTACTGCATCCCTCGCTCCCTCACATTGGCGATTTAACACAGAAATTGCGTGGCTATTAAATACTATGGGGTCTATGACTTCTCCTTCTAAATCGAGTAACGTTTCTATTGAAATGACAGGATTTTGTTTTGGGATACGAGTATCTCCTTCCCGATGCACTACCCCTACTTCACTGCATCCCTCGCTGCCTCACATTGACGAATTAACACAGAATATGCGTGGCAATGAAATACTATTGATTCTATGACATCTCCTTTTGAATCGAGTAACGTTTCTATGGAAACGACAGGATTTTCTCCTGGTATACGAGCATCTACTTTCCGATGCGCTATTCCTTCTTTACTGCATTCCTCGCTCCCTCACATTGACGAATTAACACAGGTATTGCGTCGCTATGAAATGCTATGGGTTCTATGACTTCTCCTTCTAAATCGAGTAACGTTTCTATGGAAACGACAGGTTTTGCTTTTGGGATACGACTATATCCTTTCCGATGCACTATTCCTTCTGTACTGCATCCCTCGCTCCCTCACATTGGCGAATTAACACACAAAATTGCGTGGCTATGAAAGACTATGGGATATATGGCTCCCCCTCCTAAATCGAGTAATGTTATTATCGAAACGACAGGATTTTCTTTTGGGATACGAGTATCACCTTTCCGATGCACTATGCCCTCTGTACTGCATCCCTCGCTCCCGCACATTGACGAATTAACACAGATATTGCGTCGCATTGAAATACAATGCGTTCTATTACTCCCCCTTCAAAGTCGAGTAACGTTTCTATGGAAACGACAGGAATTTCTATTGGGATACGAGTATCTCCTTTCCGATGCACTATTCCCTCTTTACTGCATCCCTCGGTCAATCACATTGAAGAACTAACGCGGAAATTGGCTCGCTATGATATACTATGTGTTCTATGACTTTTCCCTCTAAATGGAGTAACGTTTCTATGTAAGCGACAGGATTTTCTTTTGGGATACGTGTATGTCCTTTCCGATGCGCTATTCCTTCTTTACTACGTCTCTCGCTCCCTCACATTGACGAATTAACACAGAAATTGCGTCGCAATGAAATACTATGGGTTCTATGACTTCTCCTTCCGAATCGAGTAACGTTTCTATGGAAACGACAGGATTTTTTTTCTGGCATACGAGTATCTCCTTTCCGATGCGCTATTCCTTCTTTACTGCATCCCTCGCTCCCTCACATTGTCGAATTAACACAGATATTGCGTCGCTTTGAAATACACTGCGCTCTATTACTCCCCCTTCAAAATCGAGTAACGTTTCTAGGGAAACGACAGGAATTTCTTTTGGGATACGAGTATCTCCTTTCCGATGCACTATTCCCTCTTTACTGCATCCGTCGCCCAATCACTTTGACGAATTAACACAGATATTGTGTCGCTATGAAATACTATGGGTTCCACGACTTCTCCTTCTAAATCGAGTAACGTTTCTATGGAAACGACAGGATTTTCTTTTATGATGCGAGTATCTCCTATCCGATGCACTATTTGTTCCTTACTGTATCCCCCGCTCCCTGACATTGACGAATTAACACAGAGATTGCGTCGCTATGAAATACTATGGGTTCTATGAATTCTCCTTCTAATTCGAGTAACGTTTCTAAGAAAACAAAGGGATTTTCTTTTGGGATTCGACTAAGTCCCATCATATGCACTAATCATTCTGTGTTGCATCCCTCGCTTCCTCACATTAGCGAATTAACACAGAAATTGCGTCGCTGTGAAATACTATGTGTTCTATGACTTCTCCTTCTAAATCGAGAAACGTTTATATTGAGACGACAGAATTTTCTTTTGGGATACGACTACCTCCTTTCCGGTGCACTATGCCTTCTGCACTGCATCCTTCGCTCCCTCACATTGGCGAATTAACGCAGAAATTGCGTCGCTATGAAATACTATGGGTTCTATGACTTCTCCTTCTAAATGGAGTAACGTTTCTATTGGAACGACAGCATTTTCTTTTGGGATGAGAGTAGCTCCTTTCCGATGCACTATTCCGACTTTACTGCATTCCTCGCTCCCTCACATTGCCGAATAACACAGATATTGAGTTGCTATGAAATACTATGGGTTCCATGACATCTCCTTCTAAGTCGAGTAACGTTTCTGTGGAAACGACAGGGTTTTCTTTTGGGATACGAGTATCTCTTTCCGATACACTATTCCTTCTTTATTGCATCCCTCGCTCCCTCACATTGACGAATTAACGCAGAAATTGCGTCGCTATGTAATACTGTGGGTTCTATGATATCTCCTTCTAAATCGAGTAACGTTTCAATGGAAACGAAAGGATTTTCATTTGGTATACGAGTATCTCCTTTCGGATGCACTATTCCTTCTTTACTGCATCCCTCGCTCCCTGACATTGACGAATTAAGACTGATATTGCGTCGCTATGAAATACTATGGGTTCTATGACTCCTCCTTCTAAATCGAGTAACGTTTCTAAGGAAACAACGGGATTTTGTTTTTGGGATACGACTATCTCGTTTCCGATGCACTATTCCTTCTGTACTGCATTCCTCGCTTCCTCACATTGGCGAATTAACACAGAAATTGCGTCGCTATGAAATACTATGTGTTCTATGACATCTCCTTCTAAATCGAGTAACGTTTCTATTGAAACGACAGGATTTTCTTTTGGGATACGAGTATCTCCTTTCCGATGTACTATTCCCTCTTTACTGCATCTCTCGCTCAATCACATTGACGAATTAACACAGAACATGCGCCGCTATGAAATACTATGGGTTCCATGCCTTCTTTTTCCAAATCGAGTAACGTTTCTATGGAGACAACAGAATTTTCTTTTATGATACGAGTATCTCCTTTCCGATGCACTATTAGTTCTTTACTGCATCCCTCGCTCCCTCACATTGACGAATAAGCACAGAAATTGCGTCGCTATGAAATACTATAGGTTCTATTACGTTTCCTTCTAAATCGCGTAACGTTTCTATGGAAACGACAGGAATTTGTTTTGGGATACAAGTATCTCCTTTCCGATGCACTATTCCGTCTTTACTGCATCCCTCGCTCCCTCACATTAACGAAATAACACACAAATTGCGTCGCTATGAAATACTATGGGTTCAATGACTTATCCTTCTAAATCGTGTAACGTTTCTATTGAAACGACAGGATTTTCTTTTGGGATACGAGTATCTCCTTTCCGATGCACTATTCCGTCTTTACTGCATCCCTCGCTCCCTCACATTGAAGAATAAGCATAGAAATTGCGTCGCTGTGAAATACAATGGGTTCTATTACTTCTCCTATCAAATCGAGTAACGTTTCTAGAGAAACGACAGGATTTTCTTTTGGGATACGAGTATCTCCTTTCCGATGCACTATTCCATCTTTACTGCATCCCTCGCTCCCTCACATTCAAGAATTAACACAGAAATTGCGTGGCTATCAAATACTATGGGTTCTATGACTTCTCCGTCTAAACCGAGTAACGATTCTATTGAAACGACAGAATTTTCTTTTGGGGTACGAGTATCTCATTTCCCCTGCACTATTAGTTCATTACTGCATCCCTCGCTCCCACACATTGACGAATAAACACAGAAATTGCGTCGCTATAAAATAGGATGGGTTCTATAACTTCTCCTTCTAAATCTAGTAACGATTGTTTGGAAACGACAGCATTTGCTTTTGGGATACGAATATCTCATTTCCGATGCACGATTCCTTCTTTACTGCATCTCTTGCTCCCTCACATTCACGAATTAACGCGGAAATTGCGTCGCTAGGAAATACTGTGGGTTCTATGACTTCTCCCCCTAAATCGGGTAACGTTTCTATTGAAACGACAGGATTATATTTTGGAATACGAGTATCTCCTTTCCGATGCACGATTCCTTCTTTACTGCATCCCTCGCTCCCTCACATTGTCGAATTAACACAGATATAGCGTCGCTTTGAAATACAATGCGTTCTATTACTCCCCCTTCAAAATCGAGTAACGTTTCTATGGAAACGACAGGAATTTCTTTTGGGATACGAGTATCTCCTTTCCGATGCACTATTCCCTCTTTACTGCATCCGTCGCCAATCACATTGACGAATTAACACAGATATTGTGTCGCTATGAAATACTATGGGTTCCACGACTTCTCCTTCTAAATCGAGCAACGTTTCTATGGAAACGACAGGATTTTCTTTTATGATGCGAGTATCTCCTATCCGATGCACTATTAGTCCCTTACTGTATCCCCCGCTCCCTGACATTGACGAATTAACACAGAGATTGCGTCGCTATTAAATACTATGGGTTCTATGAATTCTCCTTCTAAACCGAGTAACGTTTCTAAGGAAACGACGGGATTTTCTTTTGGGATTCGACTAACTCCCATCCGATGCACTAATCCTTATGTACTGCATCCCTCGCTTCCTCACATTAGCGAATTAACACAGAAATTGCGTCGCTATGAAATACTATGTGTTCTATGGCTTCTCCTTCTAAATCGAGTAACGTTAATATTGAGACGACAGGATTTTCTTTTGGGATACGAGTATATCCTTTCCGATGCACTATTCCGTCTTTACTGCATCCCTCGCTCCCTCACATTGGCGATTTAACACAGAAATTGCGTGGCTATTAAATACTATGGGTTCCATGACTTCTCCTTCTAAATCGAGTAACGTTTCTATGGAAACGACAGGATTTTATTTTGGGATACGAGTATCTCCTTTCTGATGCACTATTAGTTCTTTACTGCATCCCTCGGTCCCTCAGATTGACGAATAAGCGCAGAAATTGCGTCGCTGTATAATACTATGGGTTCTATGATGTCTCCTTCTAAATCGAGTAACGTTTCTGTGGAAATGACAACATTTTCTTTTGGGATACGACTACCTCCTTTCCGATGCACTATGCCTTCTGCACTGCATCCTTCGCTCCCTCACATTGGCGAATTGACGCGGAAATTGCGTCGCTATAAAATACTATGGGTTCTATGACTTCACCTTCTAAATCGAGTAACGTCTCTATTGGAACGACAACATTTTATTTTGGGATGAGAGCATCTCCTTTCCGATGCACTATTCCGTCTTTACTGCATTCCTCGCTCCCTCACATTGACCAAATAACACAGATATTGAGTCGCTATGAAATACTATGGGTTCCATGACATCTCCTTCTAAGTCGAGTAACGTTTCTATGGAAACGACAGGGTTTTCCTCTGGGATACGAGTATCTCCTTTCCGATGCACTATTAGTTCTTTACAGCATCCCTCGCTCCCTCGCATTGAAGAATAAGCACAGAAATTGCGTCGCTGTTAAATACTATGTGTTTAATAACTTCTCCTTTCAAATCGAGTAACGTTTCTATGGAAACGACAGGATTTTCTTTTGGGATACGAGTATCTTCTTTCCCATGCACTATTCCGTCTTTACTGCATCCCTCGTTCCCTCACATTGACGAATTAACACAGAAATTGCGTCGCTACGAAATACTATGGGTTCCTTGAATTCTCCATCTTAATCGAGTCATATATCTATGGAAACGACAAGATTATCTTTCGGGATACGAGTATCTCCTTTCCGTTGCACTATTAGTTCATTACTGCATCCCTCGCTCCCTCACATTGACGAATAACACAGAGATTGCGTCGCTATGAAATACTGTGGGTTCTATGACTCATCCTTTTAAATCGACTAACGTTTCAATGGAAACGAAAGGATTTTCTTTTGGTATACGAGTATCTCCTTTCGGATGCACTATTCCTTCTTTACTGCATCCCTCGCTCCCTGACATTGACGAATTAACACTGATATTGCGTCGCTATGAAATACTATGGGTTCTATGACTTCTCCTTCTAAATCGAGTAACGTTTCTATTGAAACTACAGATTTTCTTTTGGGATACGAGTGTCTCCTTTCCGATGTACTATTCCCTCTTTACTGCATCTCTCGCTCAATCACATTGACGAATTAACACAGAAGATGCTTCGCTATGAAATACTATGGGTTCCATTACTTCTTTTTCCAAATCGAGTAACGTTCCTGTGGAAACAACAGAATTTTCTTTTATGATACGAGTATCTCCTTTCCGATGCACTATTAGTTCTTTGCTGCGTCCCTCTCTCCCTCACATTGACGAATAAGCACAGAAAGTGCGTCGCTATGAAATACTATAGGTTCTATAACGTCTCCTTCTAAATCGCGTCACGTTTCTATGGAAACGACAGGATTTTGTTTTGGGATACGAGTATCTCCTTTCCGATGCACTATTCCGTCTTTACTGCATCCCTCGCTCCCTCACATTGACGAAATAACACACAAATTGCGTGGCTATGAAATACTATGGGTTCCAAGACTAATCCTTCTAAATCGAGTAACGGATCTATGGAAACGATAGGATTTTCTTTTGGGATATGAGTATCTCCTTTCCGATGCACTATTAGTTCTTTACTGCATCCCTCGCTCCCTCAAATTGACGAATAAGAGCAGAAATTGCATCGCTGTGAGATAATTTGGGTTCTTTGACTTCTCCTATCAAAACGAGTAACGTTTCTATGAACACGACAGTATTTTCTTTTGGGATACGAGTATCTCCTTTCCGATGCACTATTCCGTCTTTACTGCATCATTCGATCCCTCACAATGACCAAAAAACACAGATATTGCGTCGCTATGAAATACTGTGGGTTCTATGACTTCTCCTTCTAAATCGTGTAACGTTTCTATTGAAACTACTGGATTTTCTATTGGCATACGAGTATCTCCTTTCCGATGCAGTATTCCATCTTTACTGCATCATTCGCTCCCTCACATTGACCAAATAACACAGATAGAGCGTCGCTATGAAATACTGTGGGTTCTATGACTTCTCCTTCTAAATCATGTAACGTTTCTATTGAAACGACAGGATTTTCTTTTGGGATACGAGTATCTCCTTTCCGATGCACTATTCCGTCTTTACCGCATCCCTCGCCGCCTCACATTGAAGAATAAGCACAGAAATTGCGTAGCTGTGAAATACTATGTGTTCTATGACTTCTCCTTCTAAACCGAGTAACGTTTCTATTGAAACGACAGAATTTTCCTTCGGATACGAGTATCTCATTTCCCCTGCACTATTAGTTCATTACTGCATCCCTCGCTCCCACACATTGACGAATAAACACAGAAATTGCGTCGCTATAAAATAATTTGAGTTCTATTACTTCTCCTTCTAAATCGAGTAACGATTCTATGGAAACGACAGCATTTTCTTTTGGGATACGAATATCTCATTTCCGATGCACGTTTCCTTCTTTACTGCATCTCTCGCTCCCTCACATTCACGAATTAACGCAGAAATTGCGTCGCTAAGAAATACTATGGGTTCTATGACTTCTCCTCCTAAATCGAGTAACGATTCTATTGAAACGACAGGATTATATGTTGGGATAGGAGTATCTCCTTTCCGATGCACTATTCCTTCTTTACTGCATCCTTGGCTCCCTCACATTGACGAATTATCACAGAAATTGCATCGCTATATAATACAATGTCTTCAACGACTTCTCCTTCTAAATCGGGTAACGTTTCATTGGAAACGACAAGATTTTCTTTTGCGATACGAGTATCTCCTTTCCTATGCACTATTCCTTCTTTACTGCAACCCTCGCTCCCTCACATTGACGAAATAACACAGAAATTGCGTCGCTATGAAATACTTCGGGCTCCATGACTTTTCCTTCTAAATCGAGTAACGATTCTATGGAAACGACAGGACTTTCTTTCGGTATACGAGTATCTCCTTTCCGATGCACTATTAGTACTTTACTGCATCCCTCGCTCCCTCACATTGAAGAATAAGCACAGAAATAGAGTCGCTGTTAAATACTATGGGTTCCATAACTTCCCATATCAAATCGAGTAACGTTTCTATGGAAACGATAGGATTTTCTTTTGGGATACGAATATCTCCTTTCCGATGCATTATTCCTTCTTTACAGCATCCCTCGCTCCCTCACATTGACGAATTAACACAGAAGATGCGTCGCTTTGAAATACTATGGGTTCCATGACTTCTCTTTCTAAATCGAGTAACGTTTCTATGGAAATAATAGGATTTTCTTTTATGATACGAGTATCTCCTTTCCGATGCTCTATTAGTTTTTACTGCATCCCTCGCTCCCTCACATTGACGAATAAGCACAGAAATTGCGTCGCTATGAAATACTATAGGTTGTATGACTTCTCCTTCTAAATCGAGTAACGTTTCTATGGATACGACAGGATTTGGTTTTGGGATACGACAATCTCCTTTCCGATGCGGTATTCCTTCTTTACTTCATCCCTCGCTCCCTCACATTGACGAATTATCGCCGAAATTGCGTCGCTATGAAATACTATGGATTCTAAGACCTCTCCTTCTAAATCGAGTAACGTTTCTATGGAAACGACAGGATTTTCTTGTGGGATAGGTTTCTCTCCTTTCCGATGCACTACTCCTTCTGTACTGCATCCCTCGCACCCTCACATTGACGAATTACCGCAGATATGGCGTCGCTTTCAAATTCAATGCGTTCTATGTCTCCCCCTTCTAAATCGAATAACGTTTCTATTGAAACGACAGAGTTATCATTTGGGATACGAGTATCTCCTTTCCGCTCCACTATTCCTTCTTTACTTCATCCCTTGCTCCCTCACATTGACGAATAAGCACAGAAATTACGTCGTTATGAAATACTATAGGTTCTATAACTTCTCCTTCAAAATCGAGTATCGTTTCTATGGAAACGACAGGATTTTCTTTTGGGATAGGTTTATCTCCTTTCCGATCCACTATTCCCTCTTGACTGCATCCCTCGGTCCCCCACATTGAAGAATTAACACAGATATTGCGTGGCTTTGAAATACAATGCGATCTATTACTCCCCCATCAAAATCGAATAACGTTTCCATTGAAACGACAGAATTATCCTTTGGGATACGACTATATCCTTTCCGATGCACTATTCCTTCTTTACTGCATCCCTCGATCCCTCACATTGACGAATTAACACAGAAATTGCGTGGCTATGAAATACTATGGGTGCTATGACTTCTCTTTCTAAATCGAGTAACGTTTCTATGGAAACGGCAGGATTTTCTTTTGGGATGCGACTATATCCTTTCCGATGCACTATTCCCTCTGTACTGCATCCCTCGCTCCCTCACATTGGCGAGTTAACAATGAAATTGCGTCGCTATGAAATACTATGGGTTATACGACTTCTCCTTCTAAATCGAGTAACGTTTCTATGGAAACGACAGGATTTTCTTTTGGGATACGAGTATCTTCTTTCCGATGCACTATTCCGTCTTTACTGCATCCCTCGCTCCCTCACATTGACGAAATAACACACAAATTGCGTCGTTATGAAATACTATGGGTTCCATGACTTATCCTTCTAAATCGAGTAACGTATCTATGGAAACGACAGGATTTTCTTTTGGGATACGAGTATCTCCTTTCCGATGCACTATTCCGACTTTACTGCATCCCTCGCTCCCTCACATTGAAGAATAAGCACAGAAATTGCGTCGCTGTGAAATACAATGGGTTCTATTACTTCTCCTATCAAATCGAGTAACTTTTCTATGGGAACGAGCGGATTTCCTTTTGGGATACGAGTATCTCCTTTCCGATGCACTATTTCTTCTTTACTGCATCCCTCGCTCCCACACTTTCACGAATTAACACAGAAATTGCGTGGCCATCAGATACTATGTGTTCTATGACTTCTCCTTCCAAAACCGAGTAACGTTTCTATTGAAACGACAGAATTTTCTTTTGGGATAGGAGTCTCTCCTTTCAGATGCACTATTCCGTCTTTACTGCATCCCTCGCTCCCTCACATTGAAGAATAAGCACAGAAATTGCGTCGCTGTGAAATACAATGGGTTCTATTACTTCTCCTATCAAATCGAGTAACTTTTCTATGTAAAAGCAGGATTTTCTTTTGGGATACGAGTATCTCCTTTCCGATGCACTATTCCATCTGTACTGCATCCCTCGCTCCCTCACATTCACGAATTAACACAGAAATTGCGTGGCTATCAAATACTATGGGTTCTATGACTCCTCCTTCTAAACCGAGTAACGTTTCTAGTGAAACGACAGAATTTTCTTTTGGGATACGAGTATCTCCTTTCCCCTGCACTATTAGTTCATTACTGCATCCCTCGCTCCCTCACATTGACGAATAAACACAGAATTTGCGTCGCTATGAAATAGTATGGGTTCTATAACTTCTCCTTCTAAATCGAGTAACGTTTCTATGGAAACGACAGCATTTTCTTTTGGGGTACGAATATCTCATATCCTATGCACGATTCCTTCTTTACTGCATCTCTCGCTCCCACACATTCTCGAATTAACGCAGAAATTGCGTCGCTAAGAAATACTATGGGTTCTCAAGATTTTAAACATGGCTGCAGCAGCAACTGTTAAAATTCTTCACAATAAAGGATGGGTTCTATGGCTTCTCCTCCTAAATCGAGTAACGTTTCTATTGAAACAACAGGATTTTGTTTTGGGATACGAGTATCTCCTTTCCGATGCACTATTCCGTCATTACAGCATCCCTGGCTCCCTCACATTGACGAATTATCACAGAAATTGCATCGCTACGGAATACTATGTGTTCAACGACTTCTCCTTCTAAATCGAGTAACGTTTCAATGGAAACGACAAGATTTTCTTTTGGGATACGAGTATCTCCTTTCCGATGCACTATTCCTTCTTTACTGCATCCCTCGGCCCTCACATTGACGAATTAACACAGAGATTGCGTCGCTACGAAATACTATGGGTTCCTTGAATTCTCCTTCTTAATCGAGTAATATATCTATGGAAACGACAAGATTATCTTTTGGGATACGAGTATTTCCTTTCCGTTGCACTATTAGTTCATTACTGCATCCCTCGCTCCCTCACATTGACGAATAACACAGAGATTTCGTCGCTATGAAATACTGTGGGTTCTATGACTTCTCCTTCTAAATCGAGTAACGTTTCTAAGGCAACAACGGGATTTTGTTTTTGGGATACGTCTATCTCCTTTCCGATGCACTATTCCTTCTGTGCTGCATCCCTCGCTCCCTCACATTGGCGAATTAACAATGAAATTGCGTCGCTATGAAATACTATGGGTCATATGACTTCTCCTTCTAAATCGAGTAACGTTTCTATGGAAACGACAGGATTTGCTTTTGGGATACGACTATCTCCTTTCCGATGCACTATTCCCTCTTTACTGCATCTCTCGCTCAATCACATTGACGAATTAACACAGAACATGCGTCGCTATGAAATACTATGGGTTCCATGACTTCTTTTTCCAAATCGAGTAACGTTTCTATGGAAACAACAGAATTTTCTTTTATGATACGAGTATCTCCTTTCCGATGCACTATTAGTTCATTAGTGCATCCCTCGCTCCCTCACATCGACGAATAAGCACAGAAATTGCGTCGCTATGAAATACTATAGGTTCTATAACGTCTCCTTCTAAATCGCGTAACGTTTCTATGGAAACTACAGGATTTAGTTTTGGGATACGAGTATCTTCTTCCCTATGCACTATTCCGTCTTTACTGCATCCCTCGCTCCCTCATATTGACGAAATAACACACAAATTGCGTCGCTATGAGATACTATGGGTTCGATGACTTCTCCTTCTAAACCGAGTAACGTTTCTATTGAAACGACAGAATTTTCTTTTGGGATACGAGTATCTCCTTTCCCCTGCACTATTAGTTCATTACTGCATCCCTCGCTCCCTGACATTGACCAATTAACACAGAAATAGCGTCGCTATGAAATACTATGTGCTCTATAACTTCTCCTTCTAAATCAAGTAACGTTTCTATGGAAACGACAGGATTTGCTTTTGGGATACGACTATCTCCTTTCCGATGCACTATTCCCTCTTTACTGCATCTCTCGCTCAATCACATTGACGAATTAACACAGAACATGCGTCGCTATGAAATACTATGGGTTCCATGACTTCTTTTTCCAAATCGAGTAACGTTTCTATGGAAACAACAGAATTTTCTTTTATGATACGAGTATCTCCTTTCCGATGCACTATTAGTTCATTAGTGCATCCCTCGCTCCCTCACATCGACGAATAAGCACAGAAATTGCGTCGCTATGAAATACTATAGGTTCTATAACGTCTCCTTCTAAATCGCGTAACGTTTCTATGGAAACGACAGGATTTAGTTTTGGGATACGAGTATCTTCTTCCCTATGCACTATTCCGTCTTTACTGCATCCCTCGCTCCCTCACATTGACGAAATAACACACAAATTGCGTCGTTATGAAATACTATGGGTTCCATGACTTATCCTTCTAAATCGAGTAACGTTTCTATGGAAACGAAAGGATTTTCTTCTGGTATACGAGTATCTCCTTTCCGATGCGCTATTCCTTCTTTACTGCATCCCTCGCTCCCTCACATTGTCTAATAAACACAGAAATTGCGTCGCTATGAAATAGTATGGGTTCTATAACTTCTCCTTCTAAATCGAGTAACGTTCCTATGGAAACGACAGCATTTTCTTTTGGGATACGAATATCTCATTTCCGATGCACGATTCCTTCTTTACTGCATCTCTCGCTCCCTCACATTCACGAATTAACGCAGAAATTGCGTCGCTAAGAAATACTATTGGTTCAATGGCTTCTCCTCCTAAATCGAGTAACGTTTCTATTGAAACAACAGGATTTTGTTTTGGGATACGATTATCTCCTTTCCGGTGCACTATTCCGTCTTTATTGCATCCCTGACTCCCTCACATTGACGAATTATCACAGAAATTGCATCGCTATGGAATACTATGTGTTCAACGACTTCTCCTTCTAAATCGAGTAACGTTTCAATGGAAACGACAAGATTTTCTTTTGGGATACGAGTATCTCCTTTCTGATGCACCATTGCTTCTTTACTGCATCCCTCGCTCCATCACATTTACGAAATAACACAGAAATTGCGTCGCTTTGAAATACTTTGGCTCCAAGACTTCTCCTACTAAATCGAGTAACGTTTCTATGGAAACGAGAGGATTTTCTTTTGGTATACGAGTATCTCCATTCCAATGCACCATTCCTTCTCTACTGCATCCCTCGCTCCCTGACATTGACCAATTAACACAGAAATAGCGTCGCTATGAAATACTATGTGCTCTATAACTTCTCCTTCTAAATCAAGTAACGTTTCTATGGAAACGACAGGATTTTCTTTTGGGATACGAGTATCTCCTTTCCGCTGCACTATTCATTCTTTACTGCATCCCTCGCCCCTTGTATTGACGAATTAAGACAGAAATTGGGTGGCTATTAAATACTATGGGTTCTATTACTTCTCCTTCTAAATCGAGTAACGTTTCTATGGAAACGACAGGATTTTCTTTTGGGATAGGTTTATCTCCTTTCCGATCCACTATTCCCGCTTTACTGCATCCCTCGCTACTTCACATTGACGAATTAACACAGAAATTGCGTCGCTATGAAATAGTATGGGTTCTATGACTTCTCCTTCTAAATCGAGTAACGTTTCTATGGAAACGACAGGATTTGCTTTTGGGATACGACTATCTCCTTTCCGATGCACTATTCCTTCTGTACTGCATCCCTCCTCCCTCACATTGGCGAATTAACACAGAAGTTGCGTGGCTATGAGATACTATGGGATCTATGGCTTAGCGCTCCTAAATCGAGTAATGTTACCATTGAAACGGCAGGGTTTTTTTTTTTGGGATACGAGTATCATCTTTACAATGCACTATTCCTTCTGTACTGCATCCCTCGCTCCCTCACATTGAAGAATTAAAACAGATATTGCGTGCCTTTGATATACAATGCGTTGTATTACTCCCGCTTCAAAATCGAATAACGTTTCTATTGAAACGACAGGATTTTCTTTTGGGATACGAGTATCTCCTTTCCGATGCACTAATCCTTCTGTACTGCATCCCTCGCTTCCTCACATTGGCGAATTAACACAGAAATTGCGTCGCTATGAAATACTATGTGTTCCATGACTTCTCCGTCTAAATCGAGTAACGTTTCAATTGAGACGACAGGATTATCTTTTAGGATACGAGTATCTCCTTTCCGATGCACTATTCCGTCTTTACTGCATCTCTCGCTCCCTCACATTGCGAATAACACAGTAATTGCGTCGCTATGAAATACTATGGGTTCTATGACTTCTCCTTCTTAATCGAGTAACGTTTCTACGGAAACGACAGGATTTTCTTTTGGGATACTAGTCCCTCCTTTCCGCTGCACTATTCCTTCTTTACTGCATCCCTCGCTCCCTGACTTTGACGAATTAAGACAGAAATTGCGTGGCCAATTAATACTATGGGTTCTATGACATCTCTTTCTAATTCGAGCAACGTTTCTATGGAAACTACAGGATTTTCTTCTGGTATACGAGTATCCCCTTCCCGATGCACTTTTCCTTCTTTACTGCTTCCCTGGCTCCCTCACATTGACGAATTAACACAGTAATAGTGACGCTATCGAATACTATGTGTTCTATGACTTCTCCTCCTAAATCGAGTAACGTTTCTATTGAAACGACAGGATTTTCTTTTGGGATACGAGTATCTCCTTTCCGATGTACTATTCCTTCTTTACTGCATCCCTCGCTCCCTCACATTGACGAATTACCACAGAAATTTCGTGGCTATGGAATACTATGTGTTCTATGACTTCTACTTCTAAATCGAGTAACGTTTCCATTGAAGCGACAGGATTTTCTTTTGGGATGCGAGTATCTCCTTTCCGATGCACTATTCCTTCATTACTGCGTCTCTTGCTCCCTCACATTGACGAATTAACACAGAAATTGCGTCGCTATGAAATACTATGTGTTCCCTGACTTCTCCGTCTAAATCGAGTAACGTTTCAATTGAGACGACAGGATTATCTTTTAGGATACGAGTATCTCCTTTCCGATGCACTATTCCGTCTTTACTGCATCTCTCGCTCCCTCACATTGACGAATTAACACAGTAATTGCATCGCTATGAAATACTATGGGTTCTATGACTTCTCCTTCTAAATCGAGTAACGTTTATTACGGAAACGACAGGATTATCTTTTGGGATACTAGTACATCCTTTCCGCTGCACTATTCCTTCTTTACTGCATCCCTCGCTCCCTCACACTGACGAATTAACACAGAAATTGTGTCGGAATGAAATACTATGGGTTCAATGACTTCCCTTTCTAAGTCGAGTATCGTTTCTATGGAACCGACAGGAATTTCTTTTGGGATACGAGTGTCTCCTTTCGGATCCACTATTCCTTCTATACCGCATCCCTCGCTCCCTCACATTGACGAATTAACACGAAATTGCGTGGCAATGAAATACTATGGATTCTATGACTCCTCCTTCAAAATCGAGTAACGTGTCTATGGAAACGATAGTAATTTCCTTTGGGATACGAGTATCTCATTTCCGATGCATAATTCCCTCTTTGCTGTATCCCTCGCTCCCTCTCGTCGACGAATTAACGCGGAAATTGCGTCGCTATGAATTACTATGGGTTCAATGGCTTCTCCTTCCAAATCGTGTAACGTTTCCAGGGCAACGACAAGATTTTCTTTTGGGGTACGAGTATCTCCTTTCCGATGCACTATTCCTTCTTTACTTCATCCCTCGCTCCCTCACATTGACGAATTAACACAGAATTTCGTCGCCTTGAAATACTATGTGTTCTATGACTTATTGTTCTAAATCGAATGACGTTTCTGTGGAAACGACAGGATATTCTTTTGGGATACGACTATCTCCTTTCCGATGCCCTTTTCCTTCTTTACTGCATCCATCGCTCCCTCACATTAACGAATTAACACAGAAATTGTGTCGCTATGAAATACTATGGGTTCTATGACTTCTCCTTCTAAATCGACTTATGTTTCTATGGAAACGGTAGGTTTTTCTTTTGGGATACCAGTATCTCCTTTCTGATGCCCTATTCCTCTTCTACTGCATCCCTTGATCCCTCACATTGACGAATTAGCACTGAAATTGCGTCGCTATGAAATACTATGGGTTCTTTGACTTCTCCTTCCAAATCGAGTAACGTTACAACGCAAACGACAGGATTTTCATTTCATATACGAGTATCTTCTTTCCGATGTACTATTCCTTCTTTACTGCTTCCCTCGCTCGATCACATTGACGAATTAACACAGAATTTGCGTCGCTATGGAATACTATGGCTTCTATGACATCTCCTTCTAAATCGAGTAACGTTTCTATGGAAACGCCAGGATTTTCTTTTGGGATAGGTCTATCTCCTTTGTGACGCACTATTCATTCTGTACGGCATCCCTCGCCCCCTCACATTGACGAATTCACACAGATAATGCGTCGCTTTCAAATTCAATGCGTTCTATGACTCCCCCTTCTAACTCGAGTAACGTTTCTATTGAAACGACAGGAATTTCTTTTGTGATACGAGTATCTCCTTTCCGCTGCACTATTCCGTCTTTACTGCATCCCTGGGTCCCTCACATTGACGAATTATCACAGTAATTGCATCACTATGGAATACTATGTGTTCAACGACTTCTCCTTCTAAATCGAGTAACGTTTCTACGGAAACGACAGGATTTTCTTTTGGGATACGAGTATCTCCTTTCCGCTGCACTATTCATTCATTACTGCATCCCTCTCCCCTTGTATTGACGAATTAAGACAGAAATTGCGTGGCTATTAAATACTATGGGTTCTATTACTTCTCCTTCTAAATCGAGTAACGTTTCTATGGAAACGACAGGATTTTCTTTGGGATAGGTTTATCTCCTTTCCGATCCACTATTCCCGCTTTACTGCATCCCTCGCTCCTTCACAGTGACGAATTAACGCAGAAATTGCGTCGCTATGAAATACTATGGGTTCTATGACTTCTCCTTCTAAATCGAGCAATGTTTCTATTGAAACGGCAGGATTTTTTTTTGGGATACGAGTATCATCTTTACAATGCACTATTCCTTCTTTACGGCATCCCTCGCTCCCTCACATTGAAGAATTAACACAGAAGTTGCGTGGCTATGGGATACTATGGGATCTATGGCTTCCCCTCCTAAATCGAGTAATGTTTCTATTGAAACGGCAGGATTTTTTTTTGGGATACGAGTATCATCTTTACAATGCACTATTCCTTCTGTACTGCATCCCTCGCTCCCTCACATTGAAGAATTAAAACGGATATTGCGTGCCTTTGATATACAATGCGTTGTATTACTCCCCCTTCAAAATCGAATAACGTTTCTATTGAAACGACAGGATTTTCTTTTGGGATACGACTATCTCCTTTCCGATGCACTAATCCTTCTGTACTGCATCCCTCGGTTCCTCACATTGGCGAATTAACACAGAAATTGCGTCGCTATGAAATACTATGTGTTCCCTGACTTCTCCGTCTAAATCGAGTAACGTTTCAATTGAGACGACAGGATTATCTTTTAGGATACGAGTATCTCCTTTCCGATGCACTATTCCGTCTTTACTGCATCTCTCGCTCCCTCACATTGACGAATTAACACAGTAATTGCATCGCTATGAAATACTATGGGTTCTATGACTCCTCCTTCTAAATCGAGTAACGTTTATTACGGAAACGACAGGATTATCTTTTGGGACACTAGTACCTCCATTCCGCTGCACTATTCCTTCTTTACTGCATCCCTCGCTCCCTCACACTGACGAATTAACACAGAAATTGTGTCGGAATGAAATACTATGGGTTCAATGACTTCCCTTTCTAAGTCGAGTATCGTTTCTATGGAACCGACAGGAGTTTCTTTTGGGATACGAGTATCTCCTTTCGGATCAACTATTCCTTCTATACCGCATCCCTCGCTCCCTCACATTGACGAATTAACACGAAATTGCGTGGCAATGAAATACTATGGATTCTATGACTCCTCCTTCAAAATCGAGTAACGTGTCTATGGAAACGAGAGGATTTTCTTCTGGTATACGAGTATCTCCTTTCCGATGCACTATTCCTTCTTTACTGCATCCCTCTATCCCTCACATCGACGAATTAACTCAGATATTGCGTCGCTATGAAATGCTATATGTTCTATGACTTCTCCTTCTAAGACGAGTAACGTTTCTATGGAAACGATAGTAATTTCCTTTGGGATACGAGTATCTCATTTCCGATGCACTATTCCCTCTTTACTGCATCCCTCGCTACCTCTCGTCGACGAATTAACGCGGAAATTGCGTCGCTATGAATTACTATGGGTTCAATGGCTTCTCCTTCTAAATCGTGTAACGTTTTACATGGCAACGACAGGATTTTCTTTTGGGGTACGAGTATCTCCTTTCCGATGCACTATTCCTTCTTTACTTCATCCCTCGCTCCCTCACATTGACGAATTAACTCAGAATTTCGTCGCCATGAAATACTATGTGTTCTATGACTTATTCTTCTAAATCGAATGACGTTTCTGTGGAAACGACAGGATATTCTTTTGGGATACGACGATCTCCTTTCCGATGTCCTATTCCTTCTTTACTGCATCCATCGCTACCTCACATTAACGAATTAACACAGAAATTGTGTCGCTATGAAATACTATGGGTTCTATGACTTCTCCTTCTAAATCGACTTATGTTTCTATGGAAACGGCAGGTTTTTCTTTTGGGATACGAGTATCTCCATTCTGATGCACAATTCCTCCTCTACTGCATCCCTTGATCCCTCACATTGACGAATTAGCACTGAAATTGCGTCGCTATGAAATTCTATGGGTTCTATGACTTCTCCTTCCAAATCGAGTAACGTTACAACGCAAACGACAGGGTTTTCATTTCTTATACGACTATCTTCTTTCCGATGTACTATTCCTTCTTTACTGCTTCCCTCGCTCGATCACATTGACGAATTAACCCAGAAATTGCGTCGCTATGGAATACTATGGCTTCTATGACTTCTCCTTCTAAATCGAGTAACGTTTCTATGGAAACGACAGGATTTGCTTTTGGGATACGAGTATGTCCTTTCCGACGCACTATTCCTTCATTACTGCGTCTCTTGCTCCCTCACATTGACGAATTAACACAGAAATTGCGTCGCTATGAAATACTATGGATTCTATGACCGTTCCTTCTAAATCGAGTAACGTTTCTATGGAAACGACAGGATTTTCTTTTGGGATAGGTCTATCTCCTTTCCGATGCACTATTCCTTCTGTACTGCATCCTTCGCTTCCTCATATTGACGAATTCACACAGATATTGCGTCGCTTTCAAATTCAATGCGTTCTATGACTCCCCCTTCTAAATCGAGTAACGTTTCTAAAGAAACGGCAGGATTTTCTTTTGGGTTACGAGTATCACTTTTCCGCTGCACTATTCCCTCTTGACTGCATCCCTCGGTCCCTCACATTGAAGAATTAACACAGATATTGCGTGGCTTTGAAATACAATGCGATCTATTACTCCCCCATCAAAATCGAATAACGTTTCCATTGAAACGACAGAATTTTCCTTTGGGATACGACTATATCCTTTCCGATGCACTATTCCTACTTTACTGCATCCCTCGCTCCCTCACATTGACGAATTAACACAGAAATTGCGTGGCTATGCAATACTATGGGTTCTATGACTTCTCTTTCTAAATCGAGTAACGTTTCTATGGAAACGACAGGATTTTCTTTCGGGATGCGACTATATCCTTTCCGATGCACTATTGCCTCTGTACTGCATCCCTCGCTCCCTCACATTGGCGAATTAACAATGAAATTGCGTCGCTATGAAATACTATGGGTTATACGACTTCTCCTTCTAAATCGAGTAACGTTTCTATGGAAACGACAGGATTTTCTTTTGGGATACGAGTATCTTCTTTCCGATGCGCTATTCCGTCTTTACTGCATCCCTCGCTCCCTTACATTGACGAAATAACACACAAATTGCGTCGCTATGAAATACTATGGTTTCCATGACTTATCCTTCTAAATCGAGTAACGTATCTATGGAAACGACAGTATTTTATTTTGGGATACGAGTATCTCCTTTCCGATGCACTATTAGTTCTTTACTGCATCCCTCGCTCCCTCAAATTGACGAATAAGAGCAGAAATTGCGTTGTTGTGAGATAATTTGGGTTCTATGACTTCTCCTTTCAAATCGAGTAACTTTTCTATGGACACGACAGTATTTTCTTTTGGGATACGAGTATCTCCTTTCCGATGCACTATTCCGACTTTACTACATCCCTCGCTCCCTCACATTGAAGAATAAGCACAGAAATAGCGTGGCTGTGAAATACTATGGGTTATATTACTTCTCCTATCAAATCGAGTAACGTTTCTATGGGAACGAGCGGATTTCCTTTTGGGATACGAGTATCTGCTTTCCGATGCACTATTCCTTCTTTACTGCATCCCTCGCTCCCTCACTTTCACGAATTAACACAGAAATTGCGTGGCCATCAGATACTATGGGTTCTATGACTTCTCCTTCCAAAACCGAGTAACGTTTCTATTGAAACGACAGAATTTTCTTTTGGGATAGGAGTCTCTCCTTTCAGATGCACTATTCCGTCTTTACTGCATCCCTCGCTCCCTCACATTGAAGAATAAGCACAGAAATTGCGTCGCTGTGAAATACAATGGGTTCTATTACTTCACCTATCAAATCGAGTAACTTTTGTATGGAAAAGACAGGATTTTCTTTTGGGATACGAGTATCTCCTTTCCCCTGCACTATTAGTTCATTACTGCATCCCTCGCTCCCTCACATTGACGAATAAACACAGAAATTGCGTCGCTATGAAATAGTATGGGTTCTATAACTTCTCCTTCTAAATCGAGTAACGTTTCTATGGAAACGACAGCATTTTCTTTTGGGATACGAATATCTCATTTCCCATGCACGATTCCTTCTTTACTGCATCTCTCGCTCCCACACATTCTCGAATTAACGCAGAAATTACGTCGCTATGAAATACTATGGGTTCTATGACTTCTCCTTCTAAATCGAGTAACGTTTCTAAGGAAACAACGGGATTTAGTTTTTGGGATACGTCTATCTCCTTTCCGATGCACTATTCCTTCTGTACTGCATCCCTCGCTCCCTCACATTGGCGAATTAACAATGAAATTGCGTCGCTATGAAATACTATGGGTTATATGACTTCGCCTTCTAAATCGTGTAACGTTTCTATGGAAACGACAGGATTTTCTTTTGGGATACGAGTATCTCCTTTCCGATGCACTATTCCCTCTTTACTGCATCTCTCGCTCAATCACATTGACGAATTAACACAGAACATGCGTCGCTATGAAATACTATGGGTTCCACGACTTTTTTTTCCAAATCGAGTAACGTTTCTATGGAAACAACAGAAGTTTCTTTTATGATACGAGTATCTCCTTTCCGATGCACTATTAGTTCTTTAGTGCATCCCTCGCTCCCTCACATCGACGAATAAGCACAGATATTGCGTCGCTATGAAATACTATAGGTTCTATAACGTCTCCTTCTAAATCGCGTAACGATTCTATGGAAACGACAGGATTTAGTTTTGGAAAAGAGTATCTTCTTCCCAATGCACTATTCCGTCTTTACTGCATCCCTCGCTCCCTCACATTGACGAAATAACACACAAATTGCGTCGCTATGAAATACTATGGGTTCCATGACTTCTCCTTCTAAACCGAGTAACGTTTCTATTGAAACGACAGAATTTTCTTTTGGGATACGTGTATCTCCTTTCCCCTGCACTATTAGTTCGTTACTGCATCCCTCGCTCCCTCACATTGTCTAATAAACACAGAAATTGCGTCGCTATGAAATAGTATGGGTTCTATAACTTCTCCTTCTAAATCGAGTAACGTTCCTATGGAAACGACAGCATTTTCTTTTGGGATACGAATGTCTCATTTCCGATGCACGATTCCTTCTTAACTGCATCTCTCGCTCCCTCACATTCACGAATTAACGCTGAAATTGCGTCTCTAAGAAATACTATGGGTTCTATGGCTTCTCCTCCTAAATCGAGTAACGTTTCTATTGAAACTACAGGATTTTGTTTTGGGATACGATTATCTCCTTTCCGATGCACTATTCCGTCTTTACTGCATCCCTGGCTCCCTCACATTGACGAATTGTCACAGAAATTGCATCGCTATGGAATACTATGTGTTCAACGACTTCTCCTTCTAAATCGAGTAACGTTTCAATGGAAACGACAAGATTTTCTTTTGGGATACGAGTATCTCCTTTCCGCTGCACTATTCATTCTTTACTGCATCCCTCGCCCCTTGTATTGACGAATTAAGACAGAAATTGGGTGGCTATTAAATACTATAGGTTCTATTACTTCTCCTTCTAAATCGAGTAACGTTTCTATGGAAACGACAGGATTTTCTTTTGGGATAGGTTTATCTCCTTTCCGATCCACTATCCCCGCTTTACTGCATCCCTCGCTCCTTCACATTGACGAATTAACACAGAAATTGCGTCGGTATGAAATACTATGGGTTCTATGACTTCTCCTTCTAAATCGAGTAACGTTTCTATGGAAACGACAGGATTTGCTTTTGGGATACGACTATCTCCTTTCCGATGCACTATTCCTTCTGTACTGCATCCCTCCTCCCTCACATTGGCGAATTAACACAGAAGTTGCGTGACTATGAGATACTATGGGATCTATGGCTTAGCCCTCCTAAATCGAGTAATGTTTCCATTGAAACGGCAGGATTTTTTTTTTTTTGGATACGAGTATCATCTTTACAATGCACTGTTCCTTCTGTACTGCATCCCACGCTCCCTCACACAGAAGAATTAAAACAGACATTGCGTGCCTTTGATATACAATGCGTTGTATTACTCCCGCTTCAAAATCGAATAACGTTTCTATTGAAACGACAGGATTTTCTTTTGGGATACGACTATCTCCTTTCTGATGCACTATTGCTTCTTTACTGCATCCCTCGCTCCATCACATTGACGAAATAACACAGAAATTGCGTCGCTTTGAAATACTTTGGCTCCATGACTTCTCCTACTAAATCGAGTAACGTTTCTATGGAAACGAGAGGATTTTCCTTTGGTATACGAGTATCTCCATTCCAATGCACCATTCCTTCTCTACTGCATCCCTCGCTCCCTGACATTGACCAATTAACACAGAAATTGCGTCGCTATGAAATACTATGTGCTCTATAACTTCTCCTTCTAAATCAAGTAACGTTTCTATGGAAACGACAGGATTTTCTTTTGGGATACGAGTATCTCCTTTCCGCAGCACTATTCATTCTTTACTGCATCCCTCGCCCCTTGTATTGACGAATTAAGACAGAAATTGGGTGGCTATTAAATACTATAGGTTCTATTACTTCTCCTTCTAAATCGAGTAACGTTTCTATGGAAACGACAGGATTTTCTTTTGGGATAGGTTTATCTCCTTTCCGATCCACTATCCCCGCTTTACTGCATCCGTCGCTCCTTCACATTGACGAATTAACACAGAAATTGCGTCGGTATGAAATACTATGGGTTCTATGACTTCTCCTTCTAAATCGAGTAACGTTTCTATGGAAACGACAGGATTTGCTTTTGGGATACGACTATCTCCTTTCCGATGCACTATTCCTTCTGTACTGCATCCCTCCTCCCTCACATTGGCGAATTAACACAGAAGTTGCGTGGCTATGAGATACTATGGGATCTATGGCTTAGCCCTCCTAAATCGAGTAATGTTTCCATTGAAACGGCAGGATTTTTTTTTTTGGATACGAGTATCATCTTTACAATGCACTGTTCCTTCTGTACTGCATCCCACGCTCCCTCACACTGAAGAATTAAAACAGACATTGCGTGCCTTTGATATACAATGCGTTGTATTACTCCCGCTTCAAAATCGAATAACGTTTCTATTGAAACGACAAGATTTTCTTTTGGGATACGACTATCTCCTTTCCGATGCACTAATCCTTCTGTACTGCATCCCTCGCTTCCTCACATTGGCGAATTAACACAGAAACTGCGTCGCTATGAAATACTATGTGTTCCATGACTTCTCCGTCTAAATCGAGTAACGTTTCAATTGAGACGACAGGATTATCTTTTAGGATACGAGTATCTCCTTTCCGATGCACTATTCCGTCTTTACTGCATCTCTCGCTCCCTCACATTGACGAATTAACACAGTAATTGCGTCTCTATGAAATACTATGGGTTCTATGACTTCTCCTTCTAAATCGAGTAACGTTTCTACGGAAACGACAGGATTTTCTTTTGGGATACTAGTACCTCCTTTCCGCTGCACTATTCCTTCTTTACTGCATCCCTCGCTCCCTGACTTTGACGAATTAAGACAGAAATTGCGTGGCCATTAAATACTATGGGTTCAATGACATCTCCTTCTAATTCGAGTAACGTTTCTATGGAAACTACAGGATTTTCTTCTGGTATACGAGTATCCCCTTCCCGATGCACTTTTCCTTCTTTACTGCTTCCCTGGCTCCCTCACATGGACGAATTAACACAGTAATAGTGACGCTATCGAATACTATGTGTTCTATAACTTCTCCTCCTAAATCGAGTAACGTTTCTATTGAAACGACAGGATTTTCTTTTGGGATACGAGTATCTCCTTTCCGATGCACTATTCCTTCTTTACTGCATCCCTCGCTCCCTCACATTGACGAATCACCACAGAAATTTCGTGGCTATGGAATACTATGTGTTCTATGACTTCTACTTCTAAATCGAGTAACGTTTCCATTGAAGCGACAGGATTTTCTTTTGGGATACGAGTATCTCCTTTCCGATGCTCTAATCCTTCTTTACTGCATCCCTCGTTCCCTCACATTGACGAATTATCACAGAAATTGCGTCGCTATGAACTACTATGAGTTCTATGACTTCTCCTTGTAAATCGAGTATCGTTTCTATGGAAACGACAGGAATTTCTTCTGGTATACGAGTATCTAATTGCCGATGCACTATTCCTTCTTTACTGCATTCCTCGCTCCCTCACATTGACGAATTAACACGGAAATTGCGTCGCTATGAAATACCATGGGTTCTATGACTTCTCCTTTCTAAATCGACTTATGTTTCTATGGAAACGGCAGGTTTTTCTTTTTGGATACCAGTATCTCCTTTCTGATGCCCTATTCCTCCTCTACTGCATCCCTTGATCCCTCACATTGACGAATTTGCACTGAAATTGCGTCGCTATGAAATACTATGGGTTCTATGACTTCTCCTTCCAAATCGAGTAACGTTACAACGCAAACGACAGGATTTTCATTTCTTTTAAGAGTATCTTCTTTCCGATGTACTATTCCTTCTTTACTGCTTCCCTCGCTCGATCACATTGACGAATTAACACAGAAATTGCGTCGCTATGGAATACTATGGCTTCTATGACTTCTCCTTCTAAATCGAGTAACGTTTCTATGGAAACGACAGGATTTGCTTTTGGGATACGAGTATGTCCTTTCCGATGCACTATTCCTTCATTACTGCATCTCTTGCTCCCTCACATTGACGAATTAACACAGAAATTGCGTCGCTATGAAATACTATGGATTCTATGACCGTTCCTTCTAAATCGAGTAACGTTTCTATGGAAACGACAGGATTTTCTTTTGGGATAGGTCTATCTCCTTTCCGATGCACTATTCATTCTGTACTGCATCCTTCGCTTCCACACATTGAGGAATTCACACAGATATTGCGTCGCTTTCAAATTCAATGCGTTCTATGACTCCCCCTTCTAAATCGAGTAACGTTTCTAATGAAACGACAGGAATTTCTTTTGGGTTACGAGTATCTCTTTTCCGCTGCACTATTCCCTCTTTACTGCATCCCTCGCTCCCTCACACTGACGAATTATCACAGAAATTGTGTCGGAATGAAATACTATGGGTTCAATGACTTCCCTTTCTAAGTCGAGTATCGTTTCTATGGAACCGACAGGAATTTCTTTTGGGATACGAGTATCTCCTTTCGGATCCACTATTCCTTCTATACCGCATCCCTCGCTCCCTCACATTGACGAATTAACACGAAATTGCGTGGCAATGAAATACTATGGATTCTATGACTCATCCTTCAAAATCGAGTAACGTGTCTATGGAAACGACAGGATTTTCTTCTGGTATACGAGTATCTCCTCTCCGATGCACTATTCCTTCTTTACTGCATCCCTCGATCCCTCACATTGACGAATTAACTCAGATATTGCGTCGCTATGAAATGCTATGGGTTCTATGACTTCTCCTTATAAGACGAGTAACGTTTCTATGGAAACGATAGTAATTTCCTTTGGGATACGAGTATCTCATTTCCGATGCACTATTCCCTCTTTACTGCATCCCTCGCTCACTCTCGTCGACGAATTAACGCGGAAATTGCGTCGCTGTGAATTACTATGGGTTCAATGGCTTCTCCTTCTAAATCGTGTAACGTTTCCATGGCAACGACAGGATTTTCTTTTGGGGTACGAGTATCTCCTTTCCGATGCACTATTCCTTCTTTACTTCATCCCTCGCTCCCTCACATTGACGAATTAACCCAGAATTTCGTCGCCTTGAAATACTATGTGTTCTATGACTTATTCTTTTAAATCGAATGACGTTTCTGTGGAAACGACAGGATATTCTTTTGGGATACGACTATCTCCTTTCCGATGCCCTTTTCCTTCTTTACTGCATCCATCGCTCCCTCACATTAACGAATTAACACAGAAATTGTGTCGCTATGAAATACTATGGGTTCTATGACTTCTCCTTCTAAATCGACTTATGTTTCTATGGAAACGGCAGGTTTTTCTTTTTGGATACCAGTATCTCCTTTCTGATGCCCTATTCCTCCTCTACTGCATCCCTTGATCCCTCACATTGACGAATTTGCACTGAAATTGCGTCGCTATGAAATACTATGGGTTCTATGACTTCTCCTTCCAAATCGAGTAACGTTACAACGCAAACGACAGGATTTTCATTTCATATACGAGTATCTTCTTTCCGATGTACTATTCCTTCTTTACTGCTTCCCTCGCTCGATCACATTGACGAATTAACACAGAAATTGCGTCGCTATGGAATACTATGGCTTCTATGACATCTCCTTCTAAATCGAGTAACGTTTCTATGGAAACGCCAGGAATTTCTTTTGGGATAGGTCTATCTCCTTTGTGACGCACTATTCATTCTGTACGGCATCCCTCGCTCCCTCACAATGACGAATTCACACAGATAATGCGTCGCTTTCAAATTCAATGCGTTCTATGACTCCCCCTTCTAACTCGAGTAACGTTTCTATTGAAACGACAGGAATTTCTTTTGTGATACGAGTATCTCCTTTCCGCTGCACTATTCCTTCTTTACTGCATCCTTCGCTCCCTCACATTGACGAATTTACACAGAACTTGCGTGGCTATGAATTACTATGGGTTCTATGACTTCTCTTTCTAAATCGAGTATAGTTTCTATCGAAACGACAGGAATTTCTTTTGGGTTACGAGTATCTCCTTTCCGATCCACTTTTCCCTCTTTACTGAATTCCTCGCTCCTTCACATTGACGAATTAACGCAGAAATTGCGTCGCTATGAAATAGTATGGGTTCTATAACTTCTCCTTCTAAATCGAGTAACGTTTCTATGGAAACGACAGCATTTTCTTTTGTTATACGAATATCTCATTTCCGATGCACGATTCCTTCTTTACTGCATCTCTCGCTCCCTCACATTCACGAATTAACGCAGAAATTGCGTCGTTAAAAAGTACTATGGGTTCTATGGCTTCTCCTCCTAAATCGAGTAACGTTTCTATTGAAACAACAGGATTTTGTTTTGGGATACGATTATCTCCTTTCCGATGCACTATTCCGTCTTTACTGCCTCCCTGGCTCCCTCACATTGACGAATTATCACAGAAATTGCATCGCTATGGAATACTATGTGTTCAACGACTTCTCCTTCTAAATCGAGTAACGTTTCTATGGAAACGACAGGATTTTCTTTTGGGATACGAGTATCTCCTTTCCGCTGCACTATTCTTTCTTTACTGCATCCCTCGCCCCTTGTATTGACGAATTAAGACAGAAATTGCGTGGCTATTAAATACTATGGGTTCTATTACTTCTCCTTCTAAATCGAGTAACGTTTCTATGGAAACGACAGGATTTTCTTTTGGGATAGGTTTATCTCCTTTCCGATCCACTATTCCCGCTTTACTGCATCCCTCGCTCCTTCACATTGACGAATTAACGCAGAAATTGCGTCGCTATGAAATACTATGGGTTCTATGACTTCTCCTTCTAAATCGAGTAACGTTTCTATGGAAACGACAGGATTTGTTTTTGGGATACGACTATCTCGTTTCCGATGCACTATTCCTTCTGTACTGCATCCCTCCTCCCTCACATTGGCGAATTAACACAGAAGTTGCGTGGCTATGGGATACTATGGGATCTATGGCTTCCCCTCCTAAATCGAGTAATGTTTCTATTGAAACGGCAGGATTTTTTTTTTGGGATCCGAGTATCATCTTTACAATGCACTATTCCTTCTGTACTGCATCCCTCGCTCCCTCACATTGAAGAATTAAAACAGATATTGCGTGCCTTTGATATACAATGCGTTGTATTACTCCCGCTTCAAAATCGAATAACGTTTCTATTGAAACGACAGGATTTTCTTTTGGGATACGACTATCTCCTTTCCGATGCACTAATCCTTCTGTACTGCATCCCTCGCTTCCTCACATTGGCGAATTAACACAGAAATTGCGTCGCTATGAAATACTATATTTTCCATGACTTCTCCGTCTAAATCGAGTAACGTTTCAATTGAGACGACAGGATTAACTTTTAGGATACGAGTATCTCCATTCCAATGCACTATTCCGTCTTTACTGCATCTCTCGCTCCCTAACATTGACGAATTAACACAGTAAGTGCATCGCTATGAAATACTATGGGTTCTATGACTTCTCCTTCTAAATCGAGTAACGTTTCTACGGAAACGACAGGATTATCTTTTGGGATACTAGTACCTCCTTTCCGCTGCACTATTCCTTCTTTACTGCATCCCTCGCTCCCTGACTTTGACGAATTAAGACAGAAATTGCGTGGCTATTAAATACTATGGGTTCTATGACATCTCCTTCTAATTCGAGTCACGTTTCTATTGAAACTACAGGATTTTCTTCTGGTATACGAGTATCCCTTTCCCGATGCACTTTTCCTTCTTTACTGCTTCACTGGCTCCCTCACATTGACGAATTAACACAGTAATAGCGACGCTATCGAATACTATGTGTTCTATGACTTCTCCTCCTAAATCGAGTAACGTTTCTATTGAAACGACAGGATTTTGTTTTGGGATGCAAGTATCTCCTTTCCGATGCACTATTCCTTCTTTACTGCATCCCTCGCTCCCTCACATTGACGAATTACCACAGAAATTTCGTGGCTATGGAATACTATGTGTTCTATGACTTCAACTTCTAAATCGAGTAACGTTTCCATTGAAGCGACAGGATTTTCTTTTGGGATACGAGTATCTCCTTTCCGATGCTCTATTCCTTCTTTACTGCATCCCTCGTTCCCTCACATTGACGAATTATCACAGAAATTGCGTCGCTATGAACTACTATGTGTTCTATGACTTCTCCTTGTAAATCGAGTATCGTTTCTATGGAAACGACAGGAATTTCTTCTGGTATACGAGTATCTAATTTCCGATGCACTATTCCTACTTTACTGCATTCCTCGCTCCCTCACATTGACGAATTAACACGGAAATTGCGTCGCTATGAAATACTATGGATTCTATGACTTCACCTTCTAATCGAGTATCGTTTCTATGGAACCGACAGGAATTTCTTTTGGGATACGAGTATCTCCTTTCGGATGCACTATTCCTTCTATACCGCATCCCTCGCTCCCTCACATTGACGAATTAACACGAAATTGCGTGGCAATGAAATACTATGGATTCTATGACTCCTCCTTCAAAATCGAGTAACGTGTCTATGGAAACGACAGGATTTTCTTCTGGTATACGAGTATCTCCTTTCCGATGCACTATTCCTTCTTTACTGCATCCCTCGATCCCTCACATTGACGAATTAAGTCAGATATTGCGTCGCTATGAAATGCTATGGGTTCTATAACTTCTCCTTCTAAGACGAGTAACGTTTCTATGGAAACGATAGTAATTTCCTTTGGGATACGAGTATCTCATTTCCGATGCACTATTCCCTCTTTACTGCATCCCTCGCTCCCTCTCGTCGACGAATTAACGCGGAAATTGCGTCGCTATGAATTACTATGGGTTCAATGGCTTCTCCTTCTAAATCGTGTAACGTTTCCATGGCAATGACAGGATTTTCTTTTGGGGTACGAGTATCTCCCTTCCGATGCACTATTCCTTCTTTACTTCATCCCTCGCTCCCTCACATTGACGAATTAACACAGAATTTCGTCGCCTTGAAATACTATGTGTTCTATGACTTATTGTTCTAAATCGAATGACGTTTCTGTGGAAACGACAGGATATTCTTTTGGGATACGACTATCTCCTTTCCGATGCCCTTTTCCTTCTTTACTGCATCCATCGCTCCCTCACATTAACGAATTAACACAGAAATTGTGTCGCTATGAAATACTATGTGTTCTATGACTTCTCCTTCTAAATCGACTTATGTTTCTATGGAAACGGCAGGTTTTTCTTTTGGGATACCAGTATCTCCTTTCTGATGCCCTATTCCTTCTCTACTGCATCCCTTGATCCCTCACATTGACGAATTAGCACTGAAATTGCGTCGCTATGAAATACTATGGGTTCTTTGACTTCTCCTTCCAAATCGAGTAACGTTACAACGCAAACGACAGGATTTTCATTTCATATACGAGTATCTTCTTTCCGATGTACTATTCCTTCTTTACTGCTTCCCTCGCTCGATCACATTGACGAAATTAACACAGAAATTGCGTCGCTATGGAATACTATGGCTTCTATGACATCTCCTTCTAAATCGAGTAACGTTTCTATGGAAATGCCAGGATTTTCTTTTGGGATAGGTCTATCTCCTTTGTGACGCACTATTCATTCTGTACGGCATCCCTCGCTCCCTCACATTGACGAATTCACACAGTTAATGCGTTGCTTTCAAATTCAATGCGTTCTATGACTCCCCCTTCTAACTCGAGTAACGTTTCTATTGAGACGACAGGAATTTCTTTTGTGATACGAGTATCTCCTTTCCGCTGCACTATTCCGTCTTTACTGCATCCCTGGCTCCCTCACATTGACGAATTATCACAGAAATTGCATCGCTATGGAATACTATGTGTTCAACGACTTCTCCTTCTAAATCGAGTAATGTTTCTATTGAAACGGCAGGATTTTTTTTTGGGATACGAGTATCATCTTTACAATGCACTATTCCTTCTTTACTGCATCCCTCGCTCCCTCACATTGAAGAATTAACACAGAAGTTGCGTGGCTATGGGATACTATGGGATCTATGGCTTCCCCTCCTAAATCGAGTAATGTTTCTATTGAAACGGCAGGATTTTTTTTTGGGATACGAGTATCATCTTTACAATGCACTATTCCTTCTGTACTGCATCCCTCGCTCCCTCACATTGAAGAATTAAATCGGATATTGCGTGCCTTTGATATACAATGCGTTGTATTACTCCCCCTTCAAAATCGAATAACGTTTCTATTGAAACGACAGGATTTTCTTTTGGGATACGACTATCTCCTTTCCGATGCACTAATCCTTCTGTACTGCATCCCTCGGTTCCTCACATTGGCGAATTAACACAGAAATTGCGTCGCTATGAAATACTAAGAGTTCCCTGACTTCTCCGTCTAAATCGAGTAACGTTTCAATTGAGACGACAGGATTATCTTTTAGGATACGAGTATCTCCTTTCCGATGCACTATTCCGTCTTTACTGCATCTCTCGCTCCCTCACATTGACGAATTAACACAGTAATTGCATCGCTATGAAATACTATGGGTTCTATGACTTCTCCTTCTAAATCGAGTAACGTTTATTACGGAAACGACAGGATTATCTTTTGGGACACTAGTACCTCCTTTCCGCTGCACTATTCCTTCTTTACTGCATCCCTCGCTCCCTCACACTGACGAATTAACACAGAAATTGTGTCGGAATGAAATACTATGGGTTCAATGACTTCCCTTTCTAAGTCGAGTATCGTTTCTATGGAACCGACAGGAATTTCTTTTGGGATACGAGTATCTCCTTTCGGATCCACTATTCCTTCTATACCGCATCCCTCGCTCCCTCACATTGACGAATTAACACGAAATTGCGTGGCAATGAAATACTATGGATTCTATGACTCCTCCTTCAAAATCGAGTAACGTGTCTATGGAAACGAGAGGATTTTCTTCTGGTATACGAGTATCTACTTTCCGATGCACTATTCCTTCTTTACTGCATCCCTCGATCCCTCACATCGACGAATTAACTCAGATATTGCGTCGCTATGAAATGCTATGGATTCTATGACTTCTCCTTCTAAGACGAGTAACGTTTCTATGGAAACGATATTAATTCCTTTGGGATACGAGTATCTCATTTCCGATGCACTATTCCCTCTTTACTGCATCCCTCGCTACCTCTCGTCGACGAATTAACGCGGAAATTGCGTCGCTATGAATTACTATGGGTTCAATGGCTTCTCCTTCTAAATCGTGTATCGTTTCCATGGCAACGACAGGATTTTCTTTTGGGGTACGAGTATCTCCTTTCCGATGCACTATTCCTCCTTTACTGCATCCCTCGCTCCCTCACATTGACGAATTAACACAGAATTTCGTCGCCATGGAATACTATGTGTTCTATGACTTATTCTTCTAAATCGAATGACGTTTCTGTGGAAACGACAGGATATTCTTTTGGGATACGACGATCTCCTTTCCGATGTCCTATTCCTTCTTTACTGCATCCATCGCTACCTCACATTAACGAATTAACACAGAAATTGTGTCGCTATGAAATACTATGGGTTCTATGACTTCTCCTTCTAAATCGACTTATGTTTCTATGGAAACGGCAGGTTTTTCTTTTGGGATACGAGTATCTCCATTCTGATGCACAATTCCTCCTCTACTGCATCCCTTGATCCCTCACATTGACGAATTAGCACTGAAATTGCGTCGCTATGAAATACTATGTGTTCTATGACTTCTCCTTGTAAATCGAATATCGTTTCTATGGAAACGACAGGAATTTCTTCTGGTATACGAGTATCTAATTTCCGATGCACTATTCATTCTTTACTGCATCCCTCGTCCCTTGTATTGACGAATTAAGACAGAAATTGTGTGGCTATTAAATACTATGGGTTTAATTACTTCTCCTTCTAAATCGAGTAACGTTTCTATGGAAACGACAGGATTTCTTTTGGGATAGGTTTATCTCCTTTCCGATACACTATTCCCGCTTTACTGCATCCCTCGCTCCTTCACAGTGACGAATTAACGCAGAAATTGCGTCGCTATGAAATACTATGGGTTCTATGACTTCTCCTTCTAAATCGAGTAATGTTTCTATTGAAACGGCAGGATTTTTTTTTGGGATACGAGTATCATCTTTACAATGCACTATTCCTTCTTTACTGCATCCCTCGCTCCCTCACATTGAAGAATTAACACAGAAGTTGCGTGGCTATGGGATACTATGGGATCTATGGCTTCCCCTCCTAAATCGAGTAATGTTTCTATTGAAACGGCAGGATTTTTTTTTGGGATACGAGTATCATCTTTACAATGCACTATTCCTTCGGTACTGCATCCCTCGCTCCCTCACATTGAAGAATTAAATCGGATATTGCGTGCCTTTGATATACAATGCGTTGCATTACTCCCCCTTCAAAATCGAATAACGTTTCTATTGAAACGACAGGATTTTCTTTTGGGATACGACTATCTCCTTTCCGATGCACTAATCCTTCTGTACTGCATCCCTCGGTTCCTCACATTGGCGAATTAACACAGAAATTGCGTCGCTATGAAATACTAAGAGTTCCCTGACTTCTCCGTCTAAATCGAGTAACGTTTCAATTGAGACGACAGGATTATCTTTTAGGATACGAGTATCTCCTTTCCGATGCACTATTCCGTCTTTACTGCATCTCTCGCTCCCTCACATTGACGAATTAACACAGTAATTGCATCGCTATGAAATACTATGGGTTCTATGACTTCTCCTTCTAAATCGAGTAACGTTTATTACGGAAACGACAGGATTATCTTTTGGGACACTAGTACCTCCTTTCCGCTGCACTATTCCTTCTTTACTGCATCCCTCGCTCCCTCACACTGACGAATTAACACAGAAATTGTGTCGGAATGAAATACTATGGGTTCAATGACTTCCCTTTCTAAGTCGAGTATCGTTTCAATGGAACCGACAGGAATTTCTTTTGGGATACGAGTATCTCCTTTCGGATCCACTATTCCTTCTATACCGCATCCCTCGCTCCCTCGCATTGACGAATTAACACGAAATTGCGTGGCAATGAAATACTATGGATTCTATGACTCCTCCTTCAAAATCGAGTAACGTGTCTATGGAAACGAGAGGATTTTCTTCTGGTATACGAGTATCTCCTTTCCGATGCACTATTCCTTCTTTACTGCATCCCTCGATCCCTCACATCGACGAATTAACTCAGATATTGCGTCGCTATGAAATGCTATGGATTCTATGACTTCTCCTTCTAAGACGAGTAACGTTTCTATGGAAACGATAGTAATTTCCTTTGGGATACGAGTATCTCATTTCCGATGCACTATTCCCTCTTTACTGCATCCCTCGCTACCTCTCGTCGACGAATTAACGCGGAAATTGCGTCGCTATGAATTACTATGGGTTCAATGGCTTCTCCTTCTAAATCGTGTAACGTTTCCATGGCAACGACAGGATTTTCTTTTGGGGTACGAGTATCTCCTTTCCGATGCACTATTCCTCCTTTACTGCATCCCTCGCTCCCTCACATTGACGAATTAACACAGAATTTCGTCGCCATGGAATACTATGTGTTCTATGACTTATTCTTCTAAATCGAATGACGTTTCTGTGGAAACGACAGGATATTCTTTTGGGATACGACGATCTCCTTTCCGATGTCCTATTCCTTCTTTACTGCATCCATCGCTGCCTCACATTAACGAATTAACACAGAAATTGTGTCGCTATGAAATACTATGGGTTCTATGACTTCTCCTTCTAAATCGACTTATGTTTCTATGGAAACGGCAGGTTGTTCTTTTGGGATACGAGTATCTCCATTCTGATGCACAATTCCTCCTCTACTGCATCCCTTGATCCCTCACATTGACGAATTAACACAGAAATTGCGTCGCTATGAAATACTATGGATTCTATGACCGTGCCTTCTAAATCGAGTAACGTTTCAATGGAAACGACAGGATTTTTTTTTTGGGATAGGTCTATCTCCTTTCCGATGCACTATTCCTTCTGTACTGCATCCTTCGCTTCCTCATATTGACGAATTCACACAGATATTGCGTCGCTTTCAAATTCAATGCGTTCTATGACTCCCCCTTCTAAATCGAGTAACGTTTCTAAAGAAACGGCAGGATTTTCTTTTGGGTTACGAGTATCACTTTTCCGCTGCACTATTCCCTCTTGACTGCATCCCTCGGTCCCTCACATTGAAGAATTAACACAGATATTGCGTGGCTTTGAAATACAATGCGATCTATTACTCCCCCATCAAAATCGAATAACGTTTCCATTGAAACGACAGAATTTTCCTTTGGGATACGACTATATCCTTTCCGATGCACTATTCCTTCTTTACTGCATCCCTCGCTCCCTCACATTGACGAATTAACACAGAAATTGCGTGGCTATGCAATACTATGGGTTCTATGACTTCTCTTTCTAAATCGAGTAACGTTTCTATGGAAACGACAGGATTTTCTTTTGGGATGCGACTATATCCTTTCCGATGCACTATTCCCTCTGTACTGCATCCCTCGCTCCCTCACATTGGCGAATTAACAATGAAATTGCGTCGCTATGAAATACTATGGGTTATACGACTTCTCCTTCTAAATCGAGTAACGTTTCTATGGAAACGACAGGATTTTCTTTTGGGATACGAGTATCTTCTTTCCGATGCGCTATTCCGTCTTTACTGCATCCCTCGCTCCCTTACATTGACGAAATAACACACAAATTGCGTCGCTATGAAATACTATGGGTTCCATGACTTATCCTTCTAAATCGAGTAACGTATCTATTGAAACGACAGTATTTTATTTTGGGATACGAGTATCTCCTTTCCGATGCACTATTAGTTCTTTACTGCATCCCTCGCTCCCTCAAATTGACGAATAAGAGCAGAAATTGCGTTGTTGTGAGATAATTTGGGTTCTATGACTTCTCCTTTCAAATCGAGTAACTTTTCTATGGACACGACAGTATTTTCTTTTGGGATACGAGTATCTCCTTTCCGATGCACTATTCCGACTTTACTGCATCCCTCGCTCCCTCACATTGAAGAATAAGCACAGAAATAGCGTGGCTGTGAAATACTATGGGTTATATTACTTCTCCTATCAAATCGAGTAACGTTTCTATGGGAACGAGCGGATTTCCTTTTGGGATACAAGTATCTCCTTTCCGATGCACTATTCCTTCTTTACTGCATCCCTCGCTCCCTCACTTTCACGAATTAACACAGAAATTGCGTGGCCATCAGATACTATGGGTTCTATGACTTCTCCTTCCAAAACCGAGTAACGTTTCTATTGAAACGACAGAATTTTCTTTTGGGATGGGAGTCTCACCTTTCAGATGCACTATTCCGTCTTTACTGCATCTCTCGCTCCCTCACATTGAAGAATAAGCACAGAAATTGCGTCGCTGTGAAATACAATGGGTTCTATTACTTCACCTATCAAATCGAGTAACTTTTCTATGGAAAAGACAGGATTTTCTTTTGGGATACGAGTATCTCCTTTCCGATGCACTATTCCATCTTTACTGCATCCCTCGCTCCCTCACATTCACGAATTAACACAGAAATTGCGTGGCTATCAAATACTATGGGTTCTATGACTCCTCCTTCTAAACCGAGTAACGTTTCTAGTGAAACGACAGAATTTTCTTTTGGGATACGAGTATCTCCTTTCCCCTGCACTATTAGTTCATTACTGCATCCCTCGCTCCCTCACATTGACGAATAAACACAGAAATTGCGTCGGTATGAAATAGTATGGGTTCTATAACTTCTCCTTCTAAATCGAGTAACGTTTCTATGGAAACGACAGCATTTTCTTTTGGGATACGAATATCTCATTTCCTATGCACGATTCCTTCTTTACTGCATCTCTCGCTCCCACACATTCTCGAATTAACGCAGAAATTGCGTCGCTATGAAATACTATGGGTTCTAAGACTTCTCCTTCTAAATCGAGTAACGTTTCTAAGGAAACAAAGGGATTTCGTTTTTGGGATACGTCTATCTCCTTTCCGATGCACTATTCCTTCTGTACTGCATCCCTCGCTCCCTCACATTGGCGAATTAACAATGAAATTGCGTCGCTATGAAATACTATGGGTTATATGACTTCTCCTTCTAAATCGTGTAACGTGTCTATGGAAACGACAGGATTTTCTTTTGGGATACGAGTATCTCCTTTCCGATGCACTATTCCCTCTTTACTGCATCTCTCGCTCAATCACATTGACGAATTAACACAGAACATGCGTCGCTATGAAATACTATGGGTTCCATGACTTCTTTTTCCAAATCGAGTAACGTTTCTATGGAAACAACAGAATTTTCTTTTATGATACGAGTATCTCCTTTCCGATGCACTATTAGTTCTTTAGTGCATCCCTCACTCCCTCACATCGACGAATAAGCACAGAAATTGCGTCGCTATGAAATACTATAGGTTCTATAACGTCTCCTTCTAAATCGCGTAACGTTTCTATGGAAACGACAGGATTTAGTTTTGGAATACGAGTATCTTCTTCCCAATGCACTATTCCGTCTTTACTGCATCCCTCGCTCCCTCACATTGACGAAATAACACACAAATTGCGTCGCTATGAAATACTATGGGTTCCATGACTTCTCCTTCTAAACCGAGTAACGTTTCTATTGAAACGACAGAATTTTCTTTTGGGATACGTGTATCTCCTTTCCCCTGCACTATTAGTTCATTACTGCATCCCTCGCTCCCTCACATTGTCTAATAAACACAGAAATTGCGTCGCTATGAAATAGTATGGGTTCTATAACTTCTCCTTCTAAATCGAGTAACGTTCCTATGGAAACGACAGCATTTTCTTTTGGGATACGAATATCTCATTTCCGATGCACGATTCCTTCTTAACTGCATCTCTCGCTCCCTCACATTCACGAATTAACGCTGAAATTGCGTCTCTAAGAAATACTATGGGTTCTATGGCTTCTCCTCCTAAATCGAGTAACGTTTCTATTGAAACAACAGGAATTTGTTTTGGGATACGATTATCTCCTTTCCGATGCACTATTCCGTCTTTACTGCATCCCTGGCTCCCTCACATTGACGAATTATCACAGAAATTGCATCGCTATGGAATTCTATGTGTTCAACGACTTCTCCTTCTAAATCGAGTAACGTTTCAATGGAAACGACAAGATTTTCTTTTGGGATACGAGTATCTCCTTTCTGATGCACCATTCCTTCTCTACTGCATCCCTCGCTCCCTGACATTGACCAATTAACACAGAAATTGCGTCGCTATGAAATACTATGTGCTCTATAACTTCTCCTTCTAAATCAAGTAACGTTTCTATGGAAACGACAGGATTTTCTTTTGGGATACGAGTATCTCCTTTCCGCTGCACTATTCATTCTTTACTGCATCCCTCGCCCCTTGTATTGACGAATTAAGACAGAAATTGGGTGGCTATTAAATACTATAGGTTCTATTACTTCTCCTTCTAAATCGAGTAACGTTTCTATGGAAACGACAGGATTTTCTTTTGGGATAGGTTTATCTCCTTTCCGATCCACTATTCCCGCTTTACTGCATCCCTCGCTCCTTCACATTGACGAATTAACACAGAAATTGCGTCGGTATGAAATTCTATGGGTTCTATGACTTCTCCTTCTAAATCGAGTAACGTTTCTATGGAAACGACAGGATTTGCTTTTGGGATACGACTATCTCTTTTCCGATGCACAATTCCTTCTGTACTGCATCCCTCCTCCCTCACATTGGCGAATTAACACAGAAGTTGCGTGGCTATGAGATACTATGGGATCTATGGCTTAGCCCTCCTAAATCGAGTAATGTTTCCATTGAAACGGCAGGATTTTTTTTTTGGATACGAGTATCATCTTTACAATGCACTGTTCCTTCTGTACTGCATCCCTCGCTCCCTCACACTGAAGAATTAAATAGATATTGCGTGCCTTTGATATACAATGCGTTGTATTACTCCCGTTTCAAAATCGAATAACGTTTCTATTGGAACGACAGGATTTTCTTTTGGGATACGACTATCTCCTTTCCGATGCACTAATCCTTCTGTACTGCATCCCTCGCTTCCTCACATTGGCGAATTAACACAAAAATTGCGTCGCTATGAAATACTATGTGTTCCATGACTTCTCCGTCTAAATCGAGCAACGTTTCAATTGAGACGACAGGATTATCTTTTAGGATACGAGTATCTCCTTTCCGATGCACTATTCCGTCTTTACTGCATCTCTCGCTCCCTCACATTGACGAATTAACACAGTAATTGCGTCGCTATGAAATACTATGGGTTCTATGACTTCTCCTTCTTAATCGAGTAACGTTTCTACGGAAACGACAGGATTTTCTTTTGGGATACTAGTACCTCCTTTCCGCTACACTATTCCTTCTTTTCTGCATCCCTCAGTCCCTGACTTTGACGAATTAAGACAGAAATTGCGTGGCCATTAAATACTATGGGTTCAATGACATCTCCATCTAATTCGAGTAACGTTTCTATGGAAACTACAGGATTTTCTTCTGGTATACGAGTATCCCCTTCCCGATGAACTTTTCCTTCTTTACTGCTTCCCTGGCTCCCTCACATGGACGAATTAACACAGTAATAGTGACGCTATCGAATACTATGTGTTCTATGACTTCTCCTCCTAAATCGAGTAACGTTTCTATTGAAACGACAGGATTTTCTTTTGGGATACGAGTATCTCCTTTCCGATGCACTATTCCTTCTTTACTGCATCCCTCGCTCCCTCACATTGACGAATTACCACAGAAATTTCGTGGCTATGGAATTCTATGTGTTCTATGACTTCTACTTCTAAATCGAGTAACGTTTCCATTGAAGCGACAGGATTTTCTTTTGGGATACGAGTATCTCCTTTCCGATGCTCTATTCCTTCATTACTGCATCCCTCGGTCCCTCACATTGACGAATTATCACAGAAATTGCGTCGCTATGAACTACTATCTGTTCTATGACTTCTCCTTGTAAATCGAGTATCGTTTCTATGGAAACGACAGGAATTTCTTCTGGTATACGAGTATCTAATTGCCGATGCACTATTCCTTCTTTACTGCATTCCTCGCTCCCTCACATTGACGAATTAACACAGAAATTGCGTCGCTATGAAATACCATGGATTCTATGACCGTTCCTTATAAATCGAGTAACGTTTCTAATGAAACGACAGGATTTTCTTTTGGGTTACGAGTATCTCTTTTCCGCTGCACTATTCCCTCTTTACTGCATCCCTCGCTCCCTCACACTGACGAATTAACACGAAATTGCGTGGCAATGAAATACTATGGATTCTATGACTCCTCCTCCAAAATCGAGTAACGTGTCTATGGAAACGAGAGGATTTTCTTCTGGTATACGAGTATCTCCTTTCCGATGCACTATTCCTTCTTTACTGCAACCCTCGATCCCTCACTTTGACGAATTAACGCAGATATTGCGTCGCTATGAAATGCTATGGGTTCTATGACTTCTCCTTCTAAGACGAGTAACGTTTCTATGGAAACGATAATAATTTTCTTTGGGATACGAGTATCTCATTTCCGATGCACTATTCCCTCTTTACTGCATCCCTCGCTACCTCTCGTCGACGAATTAACGCGGAAATTGCGTCGCTATGAATTACTATGGGTTCAATGGCTTCTCCTTCTAAATCGTGTAACATTTCCATGGCAACGACAGGATTTTCTTTTGGGGTACGAGTATCTCCTTTCCGATGCACTATTCCTTCTTTACTTCATCCATCGCTTCCTCACATTGACGAATTAACACAGAATTTCGTCGCCATGAAATACTATGTGTTCTATGACTTATTCTTCTAAATCGAATGACGTTTCTGTGGAATCGACAGGATATTCTTTTGGGATACGACTATCTCCTTTCCGATGCCCTATTCCTTCTTTACTGCATCCATCGCTCCCTCACATTAACGAATTAACACAGAAATTGTGTCGCTATGAAATACTATGGGTTCTATGACTTCTCCGTCTAAATCGACTTATGTTTCTATGGAAACGGCAAGTTTTTCTTTTGGGATACGAGTATATCCTTTCTGATGCACTATTCCTCCTCTACTGCATCCCTTGATCCCTCACATTGACGAATTAGCACTGAAATTGCGTCGCTATGAAATACTATGGGTTCTATGACTTCTCCTTCCAAATCGAGTAACGTTACAACGCAAACGACAGGATTTTCATTTCTTTTAAGAGTATCTTCTTTCCGATGTACTATTCCTTCTTTACTGCTTCCCTCGCTCGATCACATTGACGAATTAACACAGAAATTGCGTCGCTATGGAATACTATGGCTTCTATGACTTCTCCTTCTAAATCGAGTAACGTTTCTATGGAAACGACAGGATTTGCTTTTGGGATACGAGTATGTCCTTTCCGATGCACTATTCCTTCATTACTGCATCTCTTGCTCCCTCACATTGACGAATTAACACAGAAATTCCGTCGCTATGAAATACTATGGATTCTATGACCGTTCCTTCTAAATCGAGTAACGTTTCTATGGAAACGACAGGATTTTCTTTTGGGATAGGTCTATCTCCTTTCCGATGCACTATTCATTCTGTACTGCATCCTTCGCATCCACACATTGACGAATTCACACAGATATTGCGTCGCTTTCAAATTCAATGCGTTCTATGACTCCCCCTTCTAAATCGAGTAACGTTTCTAATGAAACGACAGGAATTTCTTTTGGGTTACGAGTATCTCTTTTCCGCTGCACTATTCCCTCTTTACTGCATCCCTCGCTCCCTCACACTGACGAATTATCACAGAAATTGTGTCGGAATGAAATACTATGGGTTCAATGACTTCCCTTTCTAAGTCGAGTATCGTTTCTATGGAACCGACAGGAATTTCTTTTGGGATACGAGTATCTCCTTTCGGATCCACTATTCCTTCTATACCGCATCCCTCGCTCCCTCACATTGACGAATTAACACGAAATTGCGTGGCAATGAAATACTATGGATTCTATGACTCCTCCTTCAAAATCGAGTAACGTGTCTATGGAAACGACAGGATTTTCTTCTGGTATACGAGTATCTCCTTTCCGATGCACTATTCCTTCTTTACTGCATCCCTCGATCCCTCACATTGACGAATTAACTCAGATATTGCGTCGCTATGAAATGCTATGGGTTCTATGACTTCTCCCTATAAGACGAGTAACGTTTCTATGGAAAAGATAGTAATTTCCTTTGGGATACGAGTATCTCATTTCCGATGCACTATTCCCTCTTTACTGCATCCCTCGCTCCCTCTCGTCGACGAATTAACGCGGAAATTGCGTCGCTATGAATTACTATGGGTTCAATGGCTTCTCCTTCTAAATCGTGTAACGTTTCCATGGCAACGACAGGATTTTCTTTTGGGGTACGAGTATCTCCTTTCCGATGCACTTTTCCTTCTTTACTTCATCCCTCGCTCCCTCACATTGACGAATTAACCCAGAATTTCGTCGCCTTGAAATACTATGTGTTCTATGACTTATTCTTTTAAATCGAATGACGTTTCTGTGGAAACGACAGGATATTCTTTTGGGATACGACTATCTCCTTTCCGATGCCCTTTTCCTTCTTTACTGCATCCATCGCTCCCTCACATTAACGAATTAACACAGAAATTGTGTCGCTATGAAATACTATGGGTTCTATGACTTCTCCTTCTAAATCGACTTATGTTTCTATGGAAACGGCAGGTTTTTCTTTTTGGATACCAGTATCTCCTTTCTGATGCCCTATTCCTCCTCTACTGCATCCCTTGATCCCTCACATTGACGAATTAGCACTGAAATTGCGTCGCTATGAAATACTATGGGTTCTATGACTTCTCCTTCCAAATCGAGTAACGTTACAACGCAAACGACAGGATTTTCATTTCATATACGAGTATCTTCTTTCCGATGTACTATTCCTTCTTTACTGCTTCCCTCGCTCGATCACATTGACGAATTAACACAGAAATTGCGTCGCTATGGAATACTATGGCTTCTATGACATCTCCTTCTAAATCGAGTAACGTTTTTATGGAAACGCCAGGAATTTCTTTTGGGATAGGTCTATCTCCTTTGTGACGCACTATTCATTCTGTACGGCATCCCTCGCTCCCTCACATTGACGAATTCACACAGATAATGCGTCGCTTTCAAATTCAATGCGTTCTATGACTCCCCCTTCTAACTCGAGTAACGTTTCTATTGACACGACAGGAATTTCTTTTGTGATACGAGTATCTCCTTTCCGCTGCACTATTCCTTCTTTACTGCATCCTTCGCTCCCTCACATTGACGAATTTACACAGAACTTGCGTGGCTATGAATTACTATGGGTTCTATGTCTTCTCTTTCTAAATCGAGTATAGTTTCTATCGAAACGACAGGAATTTCTTTTGGGTTACGAGTATCTCCTTTCAGATCCACTTTTCCCTCTTTACTGCATCCCTCGCTCCTTCACATTGACGAATTAACGCAGAAATTGCGTCGCTATGAAATAGTATGGGTTCTATAACTTCCCCTTCTAAATCGAGTAACGTTTCTATGGAAACGACAGCATTTTCTTTTGTTATACGAATATCTCATTTCCGAAGCACGATTCCTTCTTTACTGCATCTCTCGCTCCCTCACATTCACGAATTAACGCAGAAATTGCGTCGTTAAAAAATACTATGGGTTCTATGGCTTCTCCTCCTAAATCGAGTAACGTTTCTATTGAAACAACAGGATTTTGTTTTGGGATACGATTATCTCCTTTCCGATGCACTATTCCGTCTTTACTGCATCCCTGGCTCCCTCACATTGACGAATTATCACAGAAATTGCATCGCTATGGAATACTATGTGTTCAACGACTTCTCCTTCTAAATCGAGTAACGTTTCTATGGAAACGACAGGATTTTCTTTTGGGATACGAGTATCTCCTTTCCGCTGCACTATTCATTCTTTACTGCATCCCTCGCCCCTTGTATTGACGAATTAAGACAGAAATTGCGTGGCTATTAAATACTATGGGTTCTATTACTTCTCCTTCTAAATCGAGTAACGTTTCTATGGAAACGACAGGATTTTCTTTTGGGATAGGTTTATCTCCTTTCCGATCCACTATTCCCGCTTTACTGCATCCCTCGCTCCTTCACATTGACGAATTAACGCAGAAATTGCGTCGCTATGAAATACTATGGGTTCTATGACTTCTCCTTCTAAATCGAGTAACGTTTCTATGGAAACGACAGGATTTGCTTTTGGGATACGACTATCTCCTTTCCGATGCACTATTCCTTCTGTACTGCATCCCTCCTCCCTCACATTGGCGAATTAACACAGAAGTTGCGTGGCTATGGGATACTATGGGATCTATGGCTTCCCCTCCTAAATCGAGTAATGTTTCTATTGAAACGGCAGGATTTTTTTTTTGGGATCCGAGTATCATCTTTACAATGCACTATTCCTTCTGTACTGCATCCCTCGCTCCCTCACATTGAAGAATTAAAACACATATTGCGTGCCTTTGATATACAATGCGTTGTATTACTCCCCCTTCAAAATCGAATAACGTTTCTTTTGAAACGACAGGTTTTTCTTTTGGGATACGACTATCTCCTTTCCGATGCACTAATCCTTCTGTACTGCATCCCTCGCTTCCTCACACTGGCGAATTAACACAGAAATTGCGTCGCTATGAAATACTATATTTTCCATGACTTCTCCGTCTAAATCGAGTAACGTTTCAATTGAGACGACAGGATTATCTTTTAGGATACGAGTATCTCCATTCCAATGCACTATTCCGTCTTTACTGCATCTCTCGCTCCCTAACATTGACGAATTAACACAGTAAGTGCATCGCTATGAAATACTATGGGTTCTATGACTTCTCCTTCTAAATCGAGTAACGTTTCTACGGAAACGACAGGATTATCTTTTGGGATACTAGTACCTCCTTTCCGCTGCACTATTCCTTCTTTACTGCATCCCTCGCTCCCTGACTTTGACGAATTAAGACAGAAATTACGTGGCTATTAAATACTATGGGTTCTATGACATCTCCTTCTAATTCGAGTCACGTTTCTATGGAAACTACAGGATTTTCTTCTGGTATACGAGTATCCCTTTCCCGATGCACTTTTCCTTCTTTACTGCTTCACTGGCTCCCTCACATTGACGAATTAACACAGTAATAGCGACGCTATCGAATACTATGTGTTCTATGACTTCTCCTCCTAAATCGAGTAACGTTTCTATTGAAACGACAGGATTTTGTTTTGGGATACGAGTATCTCCTTTCCGATGCACTATTCCTTCTTTACTGCATCCCTCGCTCCCTCACATTGACGAATTACCACAGAAATTTCGTGGCTATGGAATGCTATGTGTTCTATGACTTCTACTCCTAAATCGAGTAACGTTTCCATTGAAGCGACAGGATTTTCTTTTGGGATACGAGTATCTCCTTTCCGATGCTCTATTCCTTCTTTACTGCATCCCTCGTTCCCTCACATTGACGAATTATCACAGAAATTGCGTCGCTATGAACTACTATGTGTTCTATGACTTCTCCTTGTAAATCGAATATCGTTTCTATGGAAACGACAGGAATTTCTTCTGGTATACGAGTATCTAATTTCCGATGCACTATTCCTACTTTACTGCATTCCTCGCTCCCTCACATTGACGAATTATAACGGAAATTGCGTCGCTATGAAATACTATGGATTCTATGACTTCACCTTCTAAATCGAGTAACGTTTCTATGGAAACGACAGGATTTGCTTTTGGGATACGAGTATGTCCTTTCCGACGCACTATTCCTTCATTACTGCGTCTCTTGCTCCCTCACATTGACGAATTAACACAGAAATTGCGTCGCTATGAAATACTATGGATTCTATGACCGTTCCTTCTAAATCGAGTAACGTTTCTATGGAAACGACAGGATTTTCTTTTGGGATAGGTCTATCTCCTTTCCGATGCACTATTCCTTCTGCACTGCATCCTTCGCTTCCTCACATTGACGAATTCACACAGATATTGCGTCGCTTTCAAATTCAATGCGTTCTATGACTCCCCCTTCTAAATCGAGTAACGTTTCTAAAGAAACGGCAGGATTTTCTTTTGGGTTACGAGTATCTCTTTTCCGCTGCACTATTCCCTCTTTACTGCATCCCTCGCTCCCTCACACTGACGAATTAACACAGAAATTGTGTCGGACTGAAATACTATGGGTTCAATGACTTCCCTTTCTAAGTCGAGTATCGTTTCTATGGAACCGACAGGAATTTCTTTTGGGATACGAGTATCTCCTTTCGGATCCACTATTCCTTCTATACCGCATCCCTCGCTCCCTCACATTGACGAATTAACACGAAATTGCGTGGCAATGAAATACTAAAGATTCTATGACTCCTCCTTCAAAATCGAGTAACGTGTCTATGGAAACGACAGGATTTTCTTCTGGTATACGAGTATCTCCTTTCCGATGCACTATTCCATCTTTACTGCATCCTTCGATCCCTCACATTGACGAATTAACTCAGATATTGCGTCGCTATGAAATGCTATGGGTTCTATGACTTCTCCTTCTAAGACGAGTAACGTTTCTATGGAAACGATAGTAATTTCCTTTGGGATACGAGTATCTCATTTCCGATGCACTATTCCCTCTTTACTGCATCCCTCGCTCCCTCTCGTCGACGAATTAACGCGGAAATTGCGTCGCTATGAATTACTATGGGTGCAATGGCTTCTCCTTCTAAATCGTGTAACGTTTCCATGGCAATGACAGGATTTTCTTTTGGGGTACGAGTATCTCCCTTCCGATGCACTATTACTTCTTTACTTCATCCCTCGCTCCCTCACATTGACGATTTAACACAGAATTTCGTCACCATGAAATACTATGTGTTCTTTGACTTATTCTTCTAAATCGAATGACGTTTCTGTGGAAACGACAGGATATTCTTCTAGGATAAGACTATCTCCTTTCCGATGCCCTATTCCATCTTTACTGCATCCATCGCTCCCTCACATTAACGAATTAACAAAGAAATTTTGTCGCTATGAAATACTATGGGTTCTATGACTTCTCCTTCTAAATCGACTTACGTTTCTATGGAAACGGCAGGTTTTTCTTTTGGGATACGAGTATCTCCTTTCTGATGCACTATTCCTCCTCTACTGCATCCCTTGATCCCTCACATTGACGAATTAGCACTGAAATTGCGTCGCTATGAAATACTATGGGTTCTATGACTTCTCCTTCCAAATCGAGTAACGTTACAACGTAAACGACAGGATTTTCATTTCTTATACGAGTATCTTCTTTCCGATGTACTATTCCTTCTTTACTGTTTCCCTCGCTCGATCACATTGACGAATTAACACAGAAATTGCGTCGCTATGGAATACTATGGCTTCTATGACTTCTCCTTCTAAATCGAGTAACGTTTCTATGGAAACGACAGGATTTTCTTTTGGGATAGGTCTATCTCCTTTGTGACGCACTATTCATTCTGTACGGCATCCCTCGCTCCCTCACATTGACGAATTCACACAGATAATGCGTCGCTTTCAATTTCAATGCGTTCTATGACTCCCCCTTCTAACTCGAGTAACGTTTCTATTGAAACGACAGGAATTTCTTTTGTGATACGAGTATCTCCTTTCCGCTGCACTATTCCGTCTTTACTGCATCCCTGGCTCCCTCACATTGACGAATTATCACAGAAATTGCATCGCTATGGAATACTATGTGTTCAACGACTTCTCCTTCTAAATCGAGTAACGTTTCTATGGAAACGACAGGATTTTCTTTTGGGATACGAGTATCTCCTTTCCGCTGCACTATTCATTCTTTACTGCATCCCTCGCCCCTTGTATTGACGAATTAAGACAGAAATTGCGTGGCTATTAAATACTATGGGTTCTATTACTTCTCCTTCTAAATCGAGTAACGTTTCTATGGAAACGACAGGATTTTCTTTTGGGATAGGTTTATCTCCTTTCCGATCCACTATTCCCGCTTTACTGCATCCCTCGCTCCTTCACATTGACGAATTAACGCAGAAATTGCGTCGCTATGAAATACTATGGGTTCTATGACTTCTCCTTCTAAATCGAGTAACGTTTCTATGGAAACGACAGGATTTGCTTTTGGGATACGACTATCTCCTTTCCGATGCACTATTCCTTCTGTACTGCATCCCTCCTCCCTCACATTGGCGAATTAACACAGAAGTTGCGTGGCTATGGGATACTATGGGATCTATGGCTTCCCCTCCTAAATCGAGTAATGTTTCTATTGAAACGGCAGGATTTTTTTTTTGGGATCCGAGTATCATCTTTACAATGCACTATTCCTTCTGTACTGCATCCCTCGCTCCCTCACATTGAAGAATTAAAACACATATTGCGTGCCTTTGATATACAATGCGTTGTATTACTCCCCCTTCAAAATCGAATAACGTTTCTTTTGAAACGACAGGTTTTTCTTTTGGGATACGACTATCTCCTTTCCGATGCACTAATCCTTCTGTACTGCATCCCTCGCTTCCTCACACTGGCGAATTAACACAGAAATTGCGTCGCTATGAAATACTATATTTTCCATGACTTCTCCGTCTAAATCGAGTAACGTTTCAATTGAGACGACAGGATTATCTTTTAGGATACGAGTATCTCCATTCCAATGCACTATTCCGTCTTTACTGCATCTCTCGCTCCCTAACATTGACGAATTAACACAGTAAGTGCATCGCTATGAAATACTATGGGTTCTATGACTTCTCCTTCTAAATCGAGTAACGTTTCTACGGAAACGATAGGATTATCTTTTGGGATACTAGTACCTCCTTTCCGCTGCACTATTCCTTCTTTACTGCATCCCTCGCTCCCTGACTTTGACGAATTAAGACAGAAATTACGTGGCTATTAAATACTATGGGTTCTATGACATCTCCTTCTAATTCGAGTCACGTTTCTATGGAAACTACAGGATTTTCTTCTGGTATACGAGTATCCCTTTCCCGATGCACTTTTCCTTCTTTACTGCTTCACTGGCTCCCTCACATTGACGAATTAACACAGTAATAGCGACGCTATCGAATACTATGTGTTCTATGACTTCTCCTCCTAAATCGAGTAACGTTTCTATTGAAACGACAGGATTTTGTTTTGGGATACGAGTATCTCCTTTCCGATGCACTATTCCTTCTTTACTGCATCCCTCGCTCCCTCACATTGACGAATTACCACAGAAATTTCGTGGCTATGGAATGCTATGTGTTCTATGACTTCTACTCCTAAATCGAGTAACGTTTCCATTGAAGCGACAGGATTTTCTTTTGGGATACGAGTATCTCCTTTCCGATGCTCTATTCCTTCTTTACTGCATCCCTCGTTCCCTCACATTGACGAATTATCACAGAAATTGCGTCGCTATGAACTACTATGTGTTCTATGACTTCTCCTTGTAAATCGAATATCGTTTCTATGGAAACGACAGGAATTTCTTCTGGTATACGAGTATCTAATTTCCGATGCACTATTCCTACTTTACTGCATTCCTCGCTCCCTCACATTGACGAATTATAACGGAAATTGCGTCGCTATGAAATACTATGGATTCTATGACTTCACCTTCTAAATCGAGTAACGTTTCTATGGAAACGACAGGATTTGCTTTTGGGATACGAGTATGTCCTTTCCGACGCACTATTCCTTCATTACTGCGTCTCTTGCTCCCTCACATTGACGAATTAACACAGAAATTGCGTCGCTATGAAATACTATGGATTCTATGACCGTTCCTTCTAAATCGAGTAACGTTTCTATGGAAACGACAGGATTTTCTTTTGGGATAGGTCTATCTCCTTTCCGATGCACTATTCCTTCTGCACTGCATCCTTCGCTTCCTCACATTGACGAATTCACACAGATATTGCGTCGCTTTCAAATTCAATGCGTTCTATGACTCCCCCTTCTAAATCGAGTAACGTTTCTAAAGAAACGGCAGGATTTTCTTTTGGGTTACGAGTATCTCTTTTCCGCTGCACTATTCCCTCTTTATTGCATCCCTCGCTCCCTCACACTGACGAATTAACACAGAAATTGTGTCGGACTGAAATACTATGGGTTCAATGACTTCCCTTTCTAAGTCGAGTATCGTTTCTATGGAACCGACAGGAATTTCTTTTGGGATACGAGTATCTCCTTTCGGATCCACTATTCCTTCTATACCGCATCCCTCGCTCCCTCACATTGACGAATTAACACGAAATTGCGTGGCAATGAAATACTAAAGATTCTATGACTCCTCCTTCAAAATCGAGTAACGTGTCTATGGAAACGACAGGATTTTCTTCTGGTATACGAGTATCTCCTTTCCGATGCACTATTCCATCTTTACTGCATCCTTCGATCCCTCACATTGACGAATTAACTCAGATATTGCGTCGCTATGAAATGCTATGGGTTCTATGACTTCTCCTTCTAAGACGAGTAACGTTTCTATGGAAACGATAGTAATTTCCTTTGGGATACGAGTATCTCATTTCCGATGCACTATTCCCTCTTTACTGCATCCCTCGCTCCCTCTCGTCGACGAATTAACGCGGAAATTGCGTCGCTATGAATTACTATGGGTGCAATGGCTTCTCCTTCTAAATCGTGTAACGTTTCCATGGCAATGACAGGATTTTCTTTTGGGGTACGAGTATCTCCCTTCCGATGCACTATTACTTCTTTACTTCATCCCTCGCTCCCTCACATTGACGATTTAACACAGAATTTCGTCACCATGAAATACTATGTGTTCTTTGACTTATTCTTCTAAATCGAATGACGTTTCTGTGGAAACGACAGGATATTCTTCTAGGATAAGACTATCTCCTTTCCGATGCCCTATTCCATCTTTACTGCATCCATCGCTCCCTCACATTAACGAATTAACAAAGAAATTTTGTCGCTATGAAATACTATGGGTTCTATGACTTCTCCTTCTAAATCGACTTACGTTTCTATGGAAACGGCAGGTTTTTCTTTTGGGATACGAGTATCTCCTTTCTGATGCACTATTCCTCCTCTACTGCATCCCTTGATCCCTCACATTGACGAATTAGCACTGAAATTGCGTCGCTATGAAATACTATGGGTTCTATGACTTCTCCTTCCAAATCGAGTAACGTTACAACGTAAACGACAGGATTTTCATTTCTTATACGAGTATCTTCTTTCCGATGTACTATTCCTTCTTTACTGTTTCCCTCGCTCGATCACATTGACGAATTAACACAGAAATTGCGTCGCTATGGAATACTATGGCTTCTATGACTTCTCCTTCTAAATCGAGTAACGTTTCTATGGAAACGACAGGATTTTCTTTTGGGATAGGTCTATCTCCTTTGTGACGCACTATTCATTCTGTACGGCATCCCTCGCTCCCTCACATTGACGAATTCACACAGATAATGCGTCGCTTTCAATTTCAATGCGTTCTATGACTCCCCCTTCTAACTCGAGTAACGTTTCTATTGAAACGACAGGAATTTCTTTTGTGATACGAGTATCTCCTTTCCGCTGCACTATTCCTTCTTTACTGCATCCCTCGCTCCCTCACATTGACGAATTTACACAGAACTTGCGTGGCTATGAATTACTATGGGTTCTATGACTTCTTTTTCTAAATCGAGTATAGTTTCTATCGAAACGACAGGAATTTCTTTTGGAATACGAGTATCTCATTTCCGATCCACTTTTCCCTCTTTACTGCATCCCTCGCTCCTTCACATTGACGAATTAACGCAGAAATTGCGTCGCTATGAAATACTATGTGTTCTGTGACTTCTCCTTCTAAATCGAGTAACGTTTCTATTAAAACGAAAGGATTTTGTTTTGGGATACGAGTATCTGCTTTCCGATGCACTATTCCTTCTATACCGCGTCCCTCGCTCCCTCACATTGACGAATTAACACGAAATGGCGTGGCAATGAAATCCTATGGATTCCATGACCCCCCTTCAAATTCGCGAAACGTTTCTATAGAGACGACAGGATTTTCTTTTGGGATACGAGCATCTCCTTTCCAATGCACTATTACTTCTTTACTGTGTCCCTCGGTCCCTCACATTGATGAATTAACACACAGAAATTACGTCGCAATGAAATAATGTTGGTTCTATGACATCTCCTTCTAAATCGAGTATAGTTTCTATCGAAACGACAGGAATTTCTTTTGGAATACGAGTATCTACTATCCGATCAACATTTCCCTCTTTACTGCATCCCTCGCTCCTTCACATTGACGAATTAACGCAGAAATTGCGTCGCTATGAAATACTATGTGTTCTGTGACTTCTCCTTCTAAATCGAGTAACGTATCTATTAAAACGAAAGGATTTTGTTTTGGGATACGAGTATCTGCTTTCCGATACACTATTCCTTCTATACCGCGTCCCTCGCTCCCTCACATTGACGAATTAACACGAAATTGCGTGGCAATGAAATACTATGGATTCCATGACTCCCCCTTCAAATTCGCGTAACGTTTCTATAGAGACGACAGGATTTGCTTTTGGGATACGAGTATGTCCTTTCCGATGCACTATTCCTTCATTACTGCGTCTCTTGCTCCCTCACATTGACGAATTATCACAGAAATTGCGTCGCTATTAAATACTATGGATTCTATGACCGTTCCTTCTAAATCGAGTAACGTTTCTATGGAAACGACAGGATTTTCTTTTGGGATAGGTCTATCTCCTTTCCGATGCACTATTCCTTCTGTACTGCATCCTTCGCTTCCTCACATTGACGAATTCACACAGATATTGCGTCGCTTTCAAATTCAATGCGTTCTATGACTCCCCCTTCTAAATCGAGTAACGTTTCTAAAGAAACGGCAGGATTTTCTTTTGGGTTACGAGTATCTCTTTTCCGCTGCACTATTCCCTCTTTACTGCAACCCCCGCTCCCTCACACTGACGAATGAACACAGAAATTGTGTCGGACTGAAATACTATGGGTTCAATGACTTCCCTTTCTAAGTCGAGTATCGTTTCTATGGAACCGACAGGAATTTCTTTTGGGATACGAGTATCTCCTTTCGGATCCACTATTCCTTCGATACCGCATCCCTCGCTCCCTCACATTGACGAATTAACACGAAATTGCGTGGCAATGAAATACTATGAATTCCATGACTCCCCCTTCAAATTCGCGTAACGTTTCTATAGAGACGACAGGATTTTCTTTTGGGATACGAGCATCTCCTTTCCAATGCACTATTACTTCTTTACTGTGTCCCTCGGTCCCTCACATTGATGAATTAACACACAGAAATTACGTCGCAATGAAATACTGTTGGTTCTATGACATCTCCTTCTAAATCGAGTAACGTTTCTATGGAAACGACTGGAATTTCTTTTGGGATACGAGTATCTCCTTTCCGATGCACTATTCCCTCTTTACTGCATCCCTCGGTCAATCACATTGACGAAGTACCGCGGAAATTGGGTCGCTAAGATATACTATGGGTTCTATGACTTCTCTCTCTAAATCAAGTAACGTTTCTATCGAAGCAACAGGATTTTCTTTTGGTATACGTGTATGTCCTTTCCGATGCACTATTCCTTCTTTACTGCGTCTCTAGCTCACTCACATTGACGAATTAACACAGATATTGTGACGCTATGAAATACTATGGGTTCCATGACTTCTCCTTCTAAATCGACTAATGTTTCTATGGAAACGACAGGATTTTCTTTTATGATGCGAGTATCTCCTTTCCGATGCACTATTAGATCTTTACTGCATCCCCCGCTCCCTCACATTGACGAATAAGCACAGAAATTGCGTCGCTATGAAATACTATGGGTTCCATGACTTCCCCTTCTAAATCGAGTAACGTTTCTATGGAAACGACTGGTTTTCGTTTTGGGATACGACTATCTCCTTTCCGATGCACTATTCCTTCTTTACTTCATCCCTCGCTTAATCACATTGACGAATTAACACAGAAATTGCGTCGCTATGAATTATTATGGGTTCTGTGACTTCTCCCTCTAAATCGAGTAACGTTTCCATGGAAACGAAAGGATTTTCTTTTGGGATACGAGTACCTCCTTTCCGATGCACTATTCCTTCTTTAGTGCATCCCGCGCTCCAACACATTGACGAATTAACACAGAAATTGCGTCGCTATGAAATACTATGCGTTCTATGACTTCTCCTTCTAAATCGAGTAACGTTTCTATGGAAACGACAGAAATTTCTTTTGGGATACGAGTAACTCCTTTCCAATGCACCATTCCTTCTTTACTGCATCCCTCGCTACCTCACATTGACGAATTAACACCGAAATTGCGTATTTATGAAATACTGTGGGTTCTATGACTTCTCCTTCTAAATCGAATAACGTTTCTATGGAGACGACAGGATTTTCTTTTAGGATACGACTGTCTTCTTTCCGATGCACTATTCCTTCTGTATTGCATCCTTGGATCACTCAGATTGGCGAATTAACATTGAAATTGCGTTGCTATGAAATACTATGTGTTCTATGACCTCTTCTAAATCTAGTAACGTTTCTATTGAAACGACAGGAATTTCTTTTGAGTTACGAGTATCTCCTTTCCGATGCACTATTCGGCCTTTACGGTATCTCTCGCTGCCTCACATTGACGAATTAACACAATAATTGTGTTGCTATGAAAAACTATGGGCTCTATGATTTCTCCTTCTACATCAAGTAACGTTTCTATGGAAACGACAGGATTTTCTAATGGGATACGAGTATCTCCTTTCCGCTGCACTATTCCTTCTTTACTGCATCCCTCGCCACCTGCATTGACGAATTAAGACAGAAATTGCATGGCTTTTAAATACTATGGGTTCTATTACTTCTCCTTCTAAATCGAGTAACGTTTCTATGGAAGCGACAGGATTTTCTTTTGGGATCCGAGTATCTCCATTCCGATGCACTATTCCTTCTTCACTGCATCCCTCGCTCCCTCACATTGACGAATTATCACAGAAGATGCGTCGCTATGAAATACTATGGCTTCTATGACTTCTCCTTCTAAATCGAGTAACGTTTCTATGGAAACGACAGGATTTTCTTTTGGGATAGGTCTATCTACGTTGTGATGCACTATTCATTCTGTACGGCATCCCTCGCTCCCTCACATTGACGAATTCACACAGATATTGCGTCGCTTTCAAACTCAATGCGTTCTATGACTCCCCCTTCTAACTCGAGTAACGTTTCTATTAAAACGAAAGGATTTTGTTTTGGGATACGAGAATCTACTTTCCGATGCACTATTCCTTCTATACCGCGTCCCTCGCTCCCTCACATTGACGAATTAACACGAAATTGCGTGGCAATGAAATACTATGGATTCCATGACTCCCCCTTCAAATTCGCGTAATGTTTCTATAGAAACGACAGGATTTTCTTTTGGGATACGAGCATCTCCTTTCCAATGCACTATTACTTCTTTACTGCATCCCTCTGTCCCCCACATTGATGAATTAAGACACAGAAATTACGTCGCAATGAAATACTGTTGGTTCTATGACATCTCCTTCTAAACCGAGTAACGTTTCTATGGAAACGACTGGAATTTCTTTTGGGATACGAGTATCTCCTTTCCGATGCACTATTCCCTCGTTACGGCATCCCTCGGTAAATCACATTGACGAAGTACCGCGGAAATTGGGTCGCTAAGATATACTATGGGTTCTATGACTTCTCTCTCTAAATCGAGAACCCTTTCTATCGAAGCGACAGGATTTTCTTTTGGGATACGTGTATGTCCTTTCCGATGCACTATTCCTTCTTTACTGCGTCTCTTGCTCACTCACATTGACGAATTAACACAGAAATTGTGTCGCTATGAAATACTATGGGTTCTATGACTTCTCCTTCTAAATCGACTAACGTTTCTATTGAAATGACAGGATTTTCTTTTGGGATATGAGTATCTCCTTTCCGATGCACTATTCCTTCTTTACTGCAACCCCTGCTCCCTCACATTAACGAATTAACACAGATATTGTGTCGCTATGAAATACTATGGGTTCCATGACATCTCCTTCTAAATCGACTAATGTTTCTATGGAAACGACAGGATTTTCTTTTATGATGCGAGTATCTCCTTTCCGATGCACTATTAGATCTTTACTGCATCCCCCGCTCCCTCACATTGACGAATAAGCACAGAAATTGCGTCGCTGTGAAATACTATGGGTTCTACGACTTCTCCTTCTAAATCGAGTAACGTTTCTATGGAAACGACAGGATTTTCTTTTAGGATACGACTGTCTTCTTTCCGATGCACTATTCCTTCTGTACTGCATCCCTCGCTACCTCACATTGACGAATTAACACCGAAATTGCGTATTTATGAAATACTGTGGGTTCTATGACTTCTCCTTCTTAATCGAGTAACGTTTCTATGGAAACGACAGGATTTTCTTCTGGTATACGAGTATCTCCTTTCCGAAGCACTATTCCTTCTTTACTGCATCCCTCGCTCCCTCACATTAACGAATTAACACAGATATTGTGTCGCTATGAAATACTGTGGGTTCCATGACTTCTCCTTCTAAATCGACTAATGTTTCTATGGAAACGACAGGATTTTCTTTTATGATGCGTGTATCTCCTTTCCGATGCACTATTAGATCTTTACTGCATCCCCCGCTCCCTCACATTGACGAATAAGCACAGAAATTGCGTCGCTGTGAAATACTATGGGTTCTACGACTTCTCCTTCTAAATCGAGTAACGTTTCTATGGAAACGACAGGATTTTCTTTTAGGATACGACTGTCTTCTTTCCGATGCACTATTCCTTCTGTACTGGATCCCTCGCTACCTCACATTGACGAATTAACACCGAAATTGCGTATTTATGAAATACTATGGGATCTACGACTTCTCCTTCAAAATCGAGTAACGTTTCTATGGAAACGACAGGATTTTCTTTTGTGATACGAGTATGTCCTTTCAGATGCACTATTCCTTCTTTACTGCGTCTCTCGTTCCCTCACATTGACGAATTAACACAGATATTGCGACGAATTGAAATACAATGCGTTCTAGGACATCCCTTCTAAGTCGAGTAACGACTCTCAGGAAACGACGGGATTTTCTTTTGGGATACGACTATCTCTTTTCCGATGCACTATTCCTTCTGTATTGCATCCCTCGATTCCTCAGATTGGCGAATTAACATTGAAATTGCGTCGCTATGATATATTATGTGTTCTATGACCTCTTCTAAACCGAGTAACATTTCTATTGAAACGACAGGATTTTCTTTTGGGGTACGAGTATCTCCTTTCCGATGCACTATTCCGCCTTTACGGTATCTCTCGCTGCCTCACATTGACGAATTAACACAATAATTGTGTTGCTTTGAAAAACTATGGGCTCTATGACTTCTCCTTCTAAATCGAGTAACATTTCTATTGAAACGACAGGATTTTCTTTTGGGGTACGAGTATCTCCTTTCCGATGCACTATTCCGCCTTTACGGTATCTCTCGCTGCCTCACATTGACGAATAAGCACAGAAATTGCGTCGCTATGAAATACTATAGGTTCTATAACTTCTCCTTCTAAATCGAGTAACGTTTCTATTGAAACAACAGGATTTTATTTTGGGATACGTGTATGTCCTTTCCGATGCACTATTCCTTCTTTACTGCGTCTCTCGTTCCCTCACATTGACGAATTAACACAGAAATTGCGTCGCTATGAAATACTGTGGATTCTAAGACCTCTCCTTCTAAATCGAGTAACGTTTCTATGGAAACGACAGGAATTTCTTTAGGGATACGAGTATCTCCTTTCCGATGCACTATTCCCTCTTTACTGCATCCCTCGGTCTATCACATTGACGAAGTAACGCGGAAATTGGTACGCTATGATATACTATGGGTTCTATGACTTCTCCGTCTAAATCGAGTAACGTTTCTATGGATACGACAGGATTTTCTTTTGGGATACGAGTACCTCCTTTCCGCTGCACTATTCCTTCTTTACTGCATCCCCTCGCTCCCTGACTTTGATCAATTAAGACAGAAATTGCGTGGCTATTAAATACTATGGGTTCTATGACATCTCCTTCTAATTCGAGTAACGTTTCTATGGAAACTACAGGATTTTCTTTTGGGATACGAGTACCTCCTTTCCGCTGCACTACTCCTTGTTTACTGCATCCCTCGCACCCTGACTTTGACGAATTAAGACAGAAATTGCGTGACTCTTAAATACTATGGGGTCTATGACATCTCCCTCTAATTCGAGTAACGCTTCTATGGAAACTACAGGATTTTCTTCTGGTATACGAGTATTTCCATCCCGAAGCACTTTTCCTTCTTTACAGCTTCCCTGGTTCCCTCACATTGACGAATTATCACAGTAATAGCGACGCTATCGAATACTAAGTGTTCTATGGCTTCTCCTCCTAAATCGAGTAACGTTTCAATTGACACGACAGGATTTTCTTTTGGGATACGAGTATCTCCTTTCCGATGCACTATTCCTTCTTTACTGCATCGTTCGCTCCCTCACATTGACGAATTATCACAGTAATAGCGACGCTATCGAATACTAAGTGTTCTATGGCTTCTCCTCCTAAATCGAGTAACGTTTCAATAGACACGACAGGATTTTCTTTTGGGATACGAGTATCTCCTTTCCGATGCACTATTCCTTCTTTACTGCATCGTTTGCTCCCTCACATTGACGAATTAACACGGAAATTGCGTGGCTATGGAATACTATGTGTTCTATGACTTCTCCTTCTAAATCGAGTAACGTTTCTATGGAAACGACAGGATTTTTCTCTGGTATACGAGTATCTCTTTTCCGATGCACTATTGCTTCTTTATTGCATCCCTCGCTCCCTCACATTAACGAATTAACACAGAAATTGCGTCGCTATGAAATACTATGGGTTCTACGACTTCTCCTTCTAAATCGAGTAACGTTTCCATGGAAACGACAGGATGTTTTTTTAGGATACGACTGTCTTCTTTCCGATGCACTATTCCTTCTGTACTGCATCCCTCGCTCCCTCACTTTGGCGAATTAAGACTGTAATTACGTGGCTATGAAATACTATAAGATCTATGACTTCTCCCTCTATATCGAGTAATTTTTCGAATGAAACGACAGGATTTTCTTTTGGGCTACGTGTATTTCCTTTCCGATGCACTATTCCTTCTGTGCTGCATCCCACGCTCCCTCACATTGACGAATTAACACAGATATTGCGACGCTTTGAAATACAATGCGTTCTAGGACATCCCTTCTAAGTCGAGTAACGTTTCTATTGAAACGACAGGATTCTCTTTTGGGATACGAGTATCTCCTTTCCGATGCACTATTCCTTTTTTACTGCATCCCTCGCACCCTCACATTTACGAATTAGCACAGAAATTGCGTCGCAATGAAATGCTATGGGTTCTATGACTTCTCCTTCTAAATCGAGTAACGTTTCTATGGAAACGACAGGATTTTCTTTTGGGATACGGGTATCTCCGTTCCGATGCACTATTCCTTCTTTACTGCGTCCCTGGCTCCCGCACATTGACGAATTAACACAGAAATTGCGTGGCTATGAAATACTATGGGTTCTATGACTTCTCCTTCTAAATCGAGTAACGTTTCTATGGAAACAACAGGATTTTCTTTTGGGATACGGGTATCTCCTTTCGGATGCACTATTCCTTCTTTACTGCATCCCTCGCTCCCTCACATTGACGAATTAACACAGAAATTGTGTCGCTATGAAATACTATGGGTTCTATGACTTCTCCTTCTATATCGAGTAACGTTTCTATGGAAACAACAGGATTTTCTTTTGGGATACGAGTATCTCCTTTCCGATGCACTATTCCTTCTTTACTGCGTCCCTGGCTCCCTCACTTTGACGAATTAACACAGAAATTACGTTGCTATGAAATTCTATGGGTTCTATGACTTCTCCATCTACATCAAGTAACGTTTCTATGGAAACGACAGGATTTTCTTTTGGGATACGGGTATCTCCTTTCCGATGCACTATACCTTCTTTATTGCGTCCCTCGCACCCTCACATTGTCGAATTAACACTGAAATTGCGTCGCTATGAAATACTATGGGTTCTATGACTTCTCCTTCTATATCGAGTAACGTTTCTATGGAAACGACACGATTTTCTTTTGGGATACTAGTATCTGATTTCCGATGGACTATTCCTTCTTTACTGCGTCCCTGGCTCCCTCACATTGACGAATTAACACAGAAATGGCGTCGCTATGAAATACTATGTGTTCTATGTCTTCTCCATCTAAATCGAGAAACGTTTCTATGGAAACGACAGGATTTTCTTTTGGGATACGAGTATCTCCTTTCCGATGCACTATTCCTGTTTCACTGCATCCCTCGCTCCCACAATTTGACAAATTAACACAGAAATTGCGTCGCTATGAAATACTATTGGTTCTATGACATCTCCTTCTAAATCGAGTAACGTTTCTATGGAGAGGCAGGTTTTTTTTTGGGATACGACGATCTCCTTTCCGATGCACTATTCCTTCTTTACTGCATCACTCGCTCCCTCACATTGATGAATTAACACAGAAATTGCGTTGCTATGAAATACTGTAAGTCCCATGACTTCTCCTGCTAAATCGACTAACGTTTCTATGGAAACGACAGGATTTACTTATGGTATAGGAGTATCTCCTTTCCGATGCACTATTCCTTCTGTACTGCATCCCTCGCTCCCTCACATTGATGAATTAACACAGAAATTGCGTCGCTATGATACTATGGGTTCTATGACTTCTCCTTATAAATCGAATAACGTTTCTATGCAAACGACCAGATTTTCTATTGAGATACCAGTAACATCTTTCCGATGCACTATTCCATCATTACTGCATCCCTCGCTCCCTCGCATTGACGAATTAACACAGAAATTGCGTCGCTATGAAATACTATGGTTTCTATGACTTCTCCTTCTAAAACGAGTAACGTTTCAATGGAAACGCCGGTATTTTCTTTTGCGATACGAGTGTCTCCATTCCGATGCTCTATTCCCTCTTAACTGCATCCCTAGCTCCCTCACATTGACAAATTAACACAGAAATTGCGTCACTCTGAAATACTTTTGGTTCCATGAAATCTCCATCTAAATCGAGTAACGTATCAAAGGAAACGACAGGATTTTCTTATGTGTTACGAGTATCTCCTTTCCGATGCACTATTCCTTCTTTACTGCATCCCTCGCTCCCTCACATTGTCGAATTAACTCAGAAATTGCGTCGTTATGAAATACTATGGGTTCTATGATTTCTCCTTCAAAATCGAGTTACGTTTCTATGGAAACGACAGGATTTTCTTTTGGGATACGAGTTTCTCCGTTCCGATGCACTATTCCTCCACTACTGCATTCCTCGATCCCTCACATTGAGGAATTAACACTGAAATTGCGTCGCTATGAAATACTATGTGTTCTATTACTTCTCCTTCTAAATCCAGTAACGTTTCTATTGAAACGACAGGATTTTCTTTTGGGGCACGAGTATCTCCTTTCCGATGCATTATTCCTTCTTTACTCCATCTCTCGATACCTCACATTGACGAATTAACAATGAAAATGCGTCTCTATGAAATACTATGGGTTCTATGACATCTCCTTCTAAATCGAGTAACGTTTCTATGGAAACGACAGGATTTTCTTATGGGTTACGAGTATCTCCTTTCCGGTGCACTATTCCTTCTTTACTGCATCCCTCGCTCCCTCACATTGTCGAATTAACTCAAAAATTGCGTCGTTATGAAATACTATGGGTTCTATGATTTCTCCTTCAAAATCGTGTTACGTTTCTATGGAAACGACAGGATTTTCTTTTGGGATACGAGTTTGTCCTTTCCGATGCACTATCCACCACTACTGCATCCCTCGATCCCTCACATTGACGAATTAACACTGAAATTGCGTCGCTATGAAATACTATGTGTTCTATGACTTCTCCTTCTAAATCGAGTGACGTTTCTATGCAAACGACAGGATTTTCTTTTGGGATACGAGTATCTCCTTTCCGATGCACTATTCCTACTTTACTGCATCCCTCGTTCCCTCACATTGACGAATAAGCACAGAAATTGCGTCGCTTTGAAATACAATGCGTTCTACGACTCCCCCTTCAAAATCGAGTAACGTTTCTATTGAAACGACAGGATTTTTTTTTTTTGGGATACGAGCATCTCCTTTCCAATGCGCTATTCCTTCTTTACTGCATCCCTCGGTCATTCACATTGATGAATTAACACACAGAAATTGCGTCGCTATGAAATACTATGGTTTCTATTACATCTCCTTCTAAATCGAGTAACGTTTCTATGGAAACGACAGATTTTCGTTTTGGGATACGACTATCTCCATTCCGATGCACTATTCCCTCTTTTCTTCATCCCACGCTCCCTCACATTGACGAATTAACACAGAAATTGTGTCGCTATTAAATACTATGGGTTCTATGACTTCTCCTTCTAAATGGAGTAACGTTTCTATGGAAACGACAGGATTTTCTTTTGGGATACGACTGCCTTATTTCCGATGCACTATTCCTTAAGTACTGCATCCCTCGCTCCCTCTCATTGACGAATTAACTCAGATATTGAGTCGCATTGTATTACAGTGCGTTCTATGGCTCCCCCTTCTAAATCGAGTAACGTTTCTATTGAATCGACTGGATATTCCTTTGGGATACGGGTATCTCCTTTCAGATGCAATATTCCTTCTTTACCGCATTCCTCGCTCCCTCGCATTGACGAATTAACACAGAAATTGCGTCGCTATGAAATACTATGGTTTCTATGACTTCTCCTTCTAAAACGAGTAACGTTTCAATGGAAACGCCGGTATTTTCTTTTGCGATACGAGTGTCTCCATTCCGATGCTCTATTCCCTCTTAACTGCATCCCTAGCTCCCTCACATTGACAAATTAACACAGAAATTGCGTCACTCTGAAATACTTTTGGTTCCATGAAATCTCCATCTAAATCGAGTAACGTATCAAAGGAAACGACAGGATTTTCTTATGTGTTACGAGTATCTCCTTTCCGATGCACTATTCCTTCTTTACTGCATCCCTCGCTCCCTCACATTGTCGAATTAACTCAGAAATTGCGTCGTTATGAAATACTATGGGTTCTATGATTTCTCCTTCAAAATCGAGTTACATTTCTATGGAAACGACAGGATTTTCTTTTGGGATACGAGTTTCTCCGTTCCGATGCACTATTCCTCCACTACTGCATTCCTCGATCCCTCACATTGAGGAATTAACACTGAAATTGCGTCGCTATGAAATACTATGTGTTCTATTACTTCTCCTTCTAAATCGAGTAACGTTTCTATTGAAACGACAGGATTTTCTTTTGGGGCACGAGTATCTCCTTTCCGATGCATTATTCCTTCTTTACTACATCTCTCGATACCTCACATTGACGAATTAACAATGAAAATGCGTCTCTATGAAATACTATGGGTTCTATGACATCTCCTTCTAAATCGAGTAACGTTTCTATGGAAACGACAGGATTTTCTTATGGGTTACGAGTATCTCCTTTCCGGTGCACTATTTCTTCTTTACTGCATCCCTCGCTCCCTCACATTGTCGAATTAACTCAAAAATTGCGTCGTTATGAAATACTATGGGTTCTATGATTTCTCCTTCAAAATCGAGTTACGTTTCTATGGAAACGACAGGATTTTCTTTTGGGATACGAGTTTGTCCTTTCCGATGCACTATCCTCCACTACTGCATCCCTCGATCCCTCACATTGACGAATTAACACTGAAATTGCGTCGCTATGAAATACTATGTGTTCTATGACTTCTCCTTCTAAATCGAGTGACGTTTCTATGCAAACGACAGGATTTTCTTTTGGGATACGAGTATCTCCTTTCCGATGCACTATTCCTACTTTACTGCATCCCTCGTTCCCTCACATTGACGAATAAGCACAGAAATTGCGTCGCTTTGAAATACAATGCGTTCTACGACTCCCCCTTCAAAATCGAGTAACGTTTCTATTGAAACGACAGGATTTTTTTTTTTTTGGGATACGAGCATCTCCTTTCCAATGCGCTATTCCTTCTTTACTGCATCCCTCGGTCCTTCACATTGATGAATTAACACACAGAAATTGCGTCGCTATGAAATACTATGGTTTCTATTACATCTCCTTCTAAATCGAGTAACGTTTCTATGGAAACGACAGGATTTTCTTTTGGGATACGACTATCTCCTTTCCGTTGCACTATTCCGTCTTTACTGCATCACTCGCTCCCTCACATTGATGAATTAACACAGAAATTGCGTCGCTATGAAATACTGTGTGTCCCATGACTTCTCCTTCTAAATCGACTAACGTTTCTATGGAAACGACAGGATTTACTTATGGTATAGGAGTACCTCCTTTCCGATGCATTATTCCTTCTGTACTGCATCCCTCGCTCACTCACATTGATGAATTAACACAGATATTGCGTCGCTATGATACTATGGGTCCTATGACTTCTCCTTCTAAATCGAGTAACGTTTATATGCAAACGACCAGATTTTCTATTGAGATACCAGTAACATCTTTCCGATGCACTATTCCATCATTACTGCATCCCTCGCTCCCTCACATTGACGAATTAACACAGAAATTGCGTCGCTATGAAATACTATGGTTTCTATGAATTCTCCTTCTAAAACGTGTAACGTTTCAATGGAAACGTCGGTATTTTCTTTTGCGATACGAGTGTCTCCATTCCGATGCTCTATTCCCTCTTAACTGCATCCCTAGCTCCCTCACATTGACAAATTAACACAGAAATTGCGTCACTCTGAAATACCATTGGTTCCATGAAATCTCATTCTAAATCGAGTAACGTTTCTATGGAAACAACAGGATTTTCTTTTGGGATACGAGTATCTCCTTTCCGATGCAATATTCCTTAATTACTGCATCCCTCGCTCCCTCAGTTTGACGAATTCACACAGAAATTGCGTCGCTATGAAATACTATGCGTTCTATGACATCTCCTTCTAAATCGAATAACGTTTCTGTGGAAACGACAGTATTTCTTTTGGGATACGAGTATCTCCTTTCCGATGCAATATTCCTCTTTTACTGCATCTCTGGCTCCCTCACATTCACGAATTAATACATAAATTGCGACTCCATGGAATTCTATGTGTTCTATGACTACTCCTTCTAAATCGAGTAACGTATCAAAGGAAACGACAGGATTTTCTTATGGGTTACGAGTATCTCCTTTCCGATGCACTATTCCTTCTTTACTGCATCCCTCGCTCCCTCACAATGTCGAATTAACTCAGAAATTGCGTCGTTATGAAATACTTTGGGTTCTATGATTTCTCCTTCAAAATCGAGATACGTTTCTATGGAAACGACAGGATTTTCTTTTGGGATACGAGTTTCTCCTTTCCGATGCACTATACCTCCACTACTGCATTCCTCGATCCCTCACATTGACGAATTAACACTGAAATTGCGTCACTTTGAATTACTATGTGTTCTATTACTTCTCCTTCTAAATCGAGTAACGTTTCTATTGAAACGACAGGATTTTCTTTTGGGGCACGAGTATCTCCTTTCCGATGCTTTATTCCTTCTTTACAACGTCTCTCGCTCCCTCACATTGACGAATTAACACAGAAATTGCGTCGCTATGAAATACTATGTGTTCTATGACTTCTCCTTCTAAATCGAGTGACGTTTCTATGCAAACGACAGGATTTTCTTTTGGGATACGAGTATCTCCTTTCCGATGCACTATTCCTACTTTACTGCATCCCTCGTTCCCTCACATTGACGAATATGCACAGAAATTGCGTCGTTATGAAGTCCTAAGTGTTCTGTGACTTCTCCTTCTAAATCGAGTAACGTTTCTATGGAAAAGACAGCATTTTCTTTTGGGATACGACTATCTCCTTTCCGATGCACTATTCCTTCTGTACTGCATCCCTCGCTCCTTCACATCGGCGAATTATCACAGAAATTGCGTGGCTATGAAATACTGTGGGCTCTATGGGTTCTCCTGCTAAATCGAGTAATGTTTCTATTGAAACGACAGGATTTTCTTTTTGGATACGAGTATCATCTTTCCGATGCACTATTCCTTTTGTACTGCATCCCTCGCTCCCTCACATTGACGAATTAACACAGATATTGCGTCGCTTTGAAATACAATTCGTTCTACGACTCCCCCTTCAAAATCGAGTAACGTTTCTATTGAAACGACAGGATTTTTTTTTTTTTTTGCGATACGAGCATCTCCTTTCCAATGCACTATTCCTTCTTTACTGCATCCCTCGGTCCCTCACATTGATGAATTAACACACAGAAATTGCGTCGCTATGAAATTCTATGGGTTCTATGACTTCTCCTTCTAAATTGAGTAACGTTTCTATGGAAACGACAAGATTTTCTTTTAGGATACGACTGTCGTCTTTCCGATGCACTATTCCCTCTGTACTGCAACCATCGCTGCCACACTTTGGCGAATTATCATTGAAATTGTGTGGCTATGAAATGCTATATGATCTATGACTTCTCCTTCTATATCGAGTAATTTATCGAATGAAACGACAGGAATTTCTTTTGGGATACGTGTATTTCCTTTCCGATGCACTATTCCTTCTCTACTGCATCCCTCGCTCCCTCACATTGACGAATTAACACAGAAACTCCGCTTCTATGAAATTCTATGGGTTCTATGACTCCCCCTTCTAAATCGTGTAACGTTTCTATTGAAACGACAGTATTTTCTTTTGGGATGCGAGTATCTCCGTTCCGATGCACTATTCCTTCTTTACTGCATCCCTCGCTCCCTCACATTGACGAATTAACACAGTAATTGCGTCGCTATGAAATGCTATTGGTTCTATGACTTCTTCTTCTAAATCGAGTAACATTTCTATGGAAACGACAGGATTTTCTTTTGGGATACGACTATCTCCTTTCCGATGCACTATTCTTTCTGTACTCCATCCCTCGCTCCTTCACATCGGCGAATTAACACAGAAATTGCGTGGCTATGAAATACTGTGGGCTCTATGGGTTCTCCTGCTAAATCGAGTAATGTTTCTATTGAAACGACAGTATTTTCTTTAGGGATGCGAGTATCTCCGTTCCGATGCCCTATTCCTTCTTTACTGCATCCCTCGCTCCCTCGCATCGTCGATTTAACACAGAAATTGCGACGCTATAAAATATTATGGGTTTCACGACCTCTCCTTCTAAATTGAGTAAAATTTCTATGAAAACGTAAGGATTTTCTTTTATTTTACGAGTATCATCTTTCCGATGCACTATTCCCTCTTAACTGCATCCCTCGCTCCCTCACATTGACAAATTAACACAGAAATTGCGTCGCTCTGAAATACCATTGGTTCTATGAGATCTCCTTCTAAATCAAGTAACGTTTCTATGGAAACAACAGGAATTTCTTTTGAGATACGAGTATCTCCTTTCCCATGCAATATTCCCTCTTAACTGCATCCCTCGCTCCCTCACATTGACAAATTAACACAGAAATTGCGTCGCTCTGAAATACCATTGGTTCTATGAGATCTCTTTCTAAATCGAGTAACGTTTCTTCGGAAACAACAGGAATTTCTTTTGAGATACGAGTATCTCCTTTCCCATGCAATATTCCTTCTTTACTGCACCCCTCGCTCCCTCAGATTGACGAATTAAAACAGAAATTGCGTCGCTATGAAATACTATGGGTTCTGTGACTTCTCCTTCTAAATCGAGAAACGTCTCTATGGAAACGACAGGTTTTTCTTTCGGGATACGAGTATTTCCTTTCCGATGCACTATTCCAACTTTATTGCATCCCTGGCTCCCTCACATTGACGAATTAACACAGATATTGCGACGCTATGGAATAATATGTGTTCAATGACTTCCCCTTCTAAATCGAGTAACGTTTCTATGGAAACGACAGGATTTTCGTTTGGGATACGAGTATCTCCTTTCCGATGCACTATTTCTTCCTTACTGCATCCCTCGCTCCCTCACATTGACGAATTTTCACAGATATTGCGTCAGTATGAAATACTATGTGTTCTATAACTTCTCTTTCTAAATCGAGTAACGTTTCTATGGAAACGGCTGGATTTTCTTATGGGATACGAGTTCCTCCTTTCCGATGCACTATTCCTTCTTTACTGCATCACTCGCTCCCTCACATTGACGAATTAACACAGAAATAACGACGCTAAGGATTACTATGTGCGCTATGACTTCTCCTTCTAAATCGAGCAACGTTTCTATGGAAAGGACAGGATTTCCTTTTGGGATCGGAGTATGTCCATTCCGATGCACTATTCCTTCTTTATTGCCTCCCTCGCACCATCACATTGACGAATTAACACAGAGATTGCGTCGCTATGAAATACAATGGGTTCTATAAATTCTCTTTCTAAATCGAGTAACGTTTCTATTGAAACGACAGGACTTTCTTTTGGGATACGAGTATCTCCTTTCCGATGCACTATTCCCTCTTACTGCATCTCTCGCTCCCTCCCATTGACGAATTAACACAGATATTGCGTCGCTATGAAATACTAATGGTTCCATGACTTCTCCTTCGAAATCGAGTAACGTTTTTATGGAAACGACAGGTTTTTCTTTTATGATACGAGTACCTCCTTTCCGATGCACTATTAGTTCTTGACTGCATCCCTCGTTCCCTCACATTGAGGAATAAGAAGAGAAATTGCGTCGCCATGTAATACTACGGGTTCTATAACTTCTCCTTCTAAATCGAGTAACGTTTCTATGGAAACGACAGGATTTCGTTTCGGGATTGAACTATCTCCTTTCCGATGCACTATTCCTTCTTTACTGCATCACTCGCTCCCTCACATTGATGAATTAACACAGAAATTGCGTTGCTATGAAATACTGTAAGTCCCATGACTTCTCCTGCTAAATCGACTAACGTTTCTATGGAAACGACAGGATTTACTTATGGTATAGGAGTATCTCCTTTCCGATGCACTATTCCTTCTGTACTGCATCCCTCGCTCCCTCACATTGATGAATTAACACAGAAATTGCGTCGCTATGATACTATGGGTTCTATGACTTCTCCTTATAAATCGAATAACGTTTCTATGCAAACGACCAGATTTTCTATTGAGATACCAGTAACATCTTTCCGATGCACTATTCCATCATTACTGCATCCCTCGCTCCCTCGCATTGACGAATTAACACAGAAATTGCGTCGCTATGAAATACTATGGTTTCTATGACTTCTCCTTCTAAAACGAGTAACGTTTCAATGGAAACGCCGGTATTTTCTTTTGCGATACGAGTGTCTCCATTCCGATGCTCTATTCCCTCTTAACTGCATCCCTAGCTCCCTCACATTGACAAATTAACACAGAAATTGCGTCACTCTGAAATACTTTTGGTTCCATGAAATCTCCATCTAAATCGAGTAACGTATCAAAGGAAACGACAGGATTTTCTTATGTGTTACGAGTATCTCCTTTCCGATGCACTATTCCTTCTTTACTGCATCCCTCGCTCCCTCACATTGTCGAATTAACTCAGAAATTGCGTCGTTATGAAATACTATGGGTTCTATGATTTCTCCTTCAAAATCGAGTTACGTTTCTATGGAAACGACAGGATTTTCTTTTGGGATACGAGTTTCTCCGTTCCGATGCACTATTCCTCCACTACTGCATTCCTCGATCCCTCACATTGAGGAATTAACACTGAAATTGCGTCGCTATGAAATACTATGTGTTCTATTACTTCTCCTTCTAAATCCAGTAACGTTTCTATTGAAACGACAGGATTTTCTTTTGGGGCACGAGTATCTCCTTTCCGATGCATTATTCCTTCTTTACTCCATCTCTCGATACCTCACATTGACGAATTAACAATGAAAATGCGTCTCTATGAAATACTATGGGTTCTATGACATCTCCTTCTAAATCGAGTAACGTTTCTATGGAAACGACAGGATTTTCTTATGGGTTACGAGTATCTCCTTTCCGGTGCACTATTCCTTCTTTACTGCATCCCTCGCTCCCTCACATTGTCGAATTAACTCAAAAATTGTGTCGTTATGAAATACTATGGGTTCTATGATTTCTCCTTCAAAATCGTGTTACGTTTCTATGGAAACGACAGGATTTTCTTTTGGGATACGAGTTTGTCCTTTCCGATGCACTATCCACCACTACTGCATCCCTCGATCCCTCACATTGACGAATTAACACTGAAATTGCGTCGCTATGAAATACTATGTGTTCTATGACTTCTCCTTCTAAATCGAGTGACGTTTCTATGCAAACGACAGGATTTTCTTTTGGGATACGAGTATCTCCTTTCCGATGCACTATTCCTACTTTACTGCATCCCTCGTTCCCTCACATTGACGAATAAGCACAGAAATTGCGTCGCTTTGAAATACAATGCGTTCTACGACTCCCCCTTCAAAATCGAGTAACGTTTCTATTGAAACGACAGGATTTTTTTTTTTTGGGATACGAGCATCTCCTTTCCAATGCGCTATTCCTTCTTTACTGCATCCCTCGGTCATTCACATTGATGAATTAACACACAGAAATTGCGTCGCTATGAAATACTATGGTTTCTATTACATCTCCTTCTAAATCGAGTAACGTTTCTATGGAAACGACGGATTTTCTTTTGGGATACGACTGCCTTATTTCCGATGCACTATTCCTTAAGTACTGCATCCCTCGCTCCCTCTCATTGACGAATTAACTCAGATATTGAGTCGCATTGTATTACAGTGCGTTCTATGGCTCCCCCTTCTAAATCGAGTAACGTTTCTATTGAATCGACTGGATATTCCTTTGGGATACGGGTATCTCCTTTCAGATGCACTACTCCTTCTTTACCGCATTCCTCGCTCCCTCGCATTGACGAATTAACACAGAAATTGCGTCGCTATGAAATACTATGGTTTCTATGACTTCTCCTTCTAAAACGAGTAACGTTTCAATGGAAACGCCGGTATTTTCTTTTGCGATACGAGTGTCTCCATTCCGATGCTCTATTCCCTCTTAACTGCATCCCTAGCTCCCTCACATTGACAAATTAACACAGAAATTGCGTCACTCTGAAATACTTTTGGTTCCATGAAATCTCCATCTAAATCGAGTAACGTATCAAAGGAAACGACAGGATTTTCTTATGTGTTACGAGTATCTCCTTTCCGATGCACTATTCCTTCTTTACTGCATCCCTCGCTCCCTCACATTGTCGAATTAACTCAGAAATTGCGTCGTTATGAAATACTATGGGTTCTATGATTTCTCCTTCAAAATCGAGTTACATTTCTATGGAAACGACAGGATTTTCTTTTGGGATACGAGTTTCTCCGTTCCGATGCACTATTCCTCCACTACTGCATTCCTCGATCCCTCACATTGAGGAATTAACACTGAAATTGCGTCGCTATGAAATACTATGTGTTCTATTACTTCTCCTTCTAAATCGAGTAACGTTTCTATTGAAACGACAGGATTTTCTTTTGGGGCACGAGTATCTCCTTTCCGATGCATTATTCCTTCTTTACTACATCTCTCGATACCTCACATTGACGAATTAACAATGAAAATGCGTCTCTATGAAATACTATGGGTTCTATGACATCTCCTTCTAAATCGAGTAACGTTTCTATGGAAACGACAGGATTTTCTTATGGGTTACGAGTATCTCCTTTCCGGTGCACTATTTCTTCTTTACTGCATCCCTCGCTCCCTCACATTGTCGAATTAACTCAAAAATTGCGTCGTTATGAAATACTATGGGTTCTATGATTTCTCCTTCAAAATCGAGTTACGTTTCTATGGAAACGACAGGATTTTCTTTTGGGATACGAGTTTGTCCTTTCCGATGCACTATCCTCCACTACTGCATCCCTCGATCCCTCACATTGACGAATTAACACTGAAATTGCGTCGCTATGAAATACTATGTGTTCTATGACTTCTCCTTCTAAATCGAGTGACGTTTCTATGCAAACGACAGGATTTTCTTTTGGGATACGAGTATCTCCTTTCCGATGCACTATTCCTACTTTACTGCATCCCTCGTTCCCTCACATTGACGAATAAGCACAGAAATTGCGTCGCTTTGAAATACAATGCGTTCTACGACTCCCCCTTCAAAATCGAGTAACGTTTCTATTGAAACGACAGGATTTTTTTTTTTTGGGATACGAGCATCTCCTTTCCAATGCGCTATTCCTTCTTTACTGCATCCCTCGGTCCTTCACATTGATGAATTAACACACAGAAATTGCGTCGCTATGAAATACTATGGTTTCTATTACATCTCCTTCTAAATCGAGTAACGTTTCTATGGAAACGACAGGATTTTCTTTTGGGATACGACTATCTCCTTTCCGTTGCACTATTCCGTCTTTACTGCATCACTCGCTCCCTCACATTGATGAATTAACACAGAAATTGCGTCGCTATGAAATACTGTGTGTCCCATGACTTCTCCTTCTAAATCGACTAACGTTTCTATGGAAACGACAGGATTTACTTATGGTATAGGAGTACCTCCTTTCCGATGCATTATTCCTTCTGTACTGCATCCCTCGCTCACTCACATTGATGAATTAACACAGATATTGCGTCGCTATGATACTATGGGTCCTATGACTTCTCCTTCTAAATCGAGTAACGTTTATATGCAAACGACCAGATTTTCTATTGAGATACCAGTAACATCTTTCCGATGCACTATTCCATCATTACTGCATCCCTCGCTCCCTCACATTGACGAATTAACACAGAAATTGCGTCGCTATGAAATACTATGGTTTCTATGAATTCTCCTTCTAAAACGTGTAACGTTTCAATGGAAACGTCGGTATTTTCTTTTGCGATACGAGTGTCTCCATTCCGATTCTCTATTCCCTCTTAACTGCATCCCTAGCTCCCTCACATTGACAAATTAACACAGAAATTGCGTCACTCTGAAATACCATTGGTTCCATGAAATCTCATTCTAAATCGAGTAACGTTTCTATGGAAACAACAGGATTTTCTTTTGGGATACGAGTATCTCCTTTCCGATGCAATATTCCTTAATTACTGCATCCCTCGCTCCCTCAGTTTGACGAATTCACACAGAAATTGCGTCGCTATGAAATACTATGCGTTCTATGACATCTCCTTCTAAATCGAATAACGTTTCTGTGGAAACGACAGTATTTCTTTTGGGATACGAGTATCTCCTTTCCGATGCAATATTCCTCTTTTACTGCATCTCTGGCTCCCTCACATTCACGAATTAATACATAAATTGCGACTCCATGGAATTCTATGTGTTCTATGACTACTCCTTCTAAATCGAGTAACGTATCAAAGGAAACGACAGGATTTTCTTATGGGTTACGAGTATCTCCTTTCCGATGCACTATTCCTTCTTTACTGCATCCCTCGCTCCCTCACAATGTCGAATTAACTCAGAAATTGCGTCGTTATGAAATACTTTGGGTTCTATGATTTCTCCTTCAAAATCGAGATACGTTTCTATGGAAACGACAGGATTTTCTTTTGGGATACGAGTTTCTCCTTTCCGATGCACTATACCTCCACTACTGCATTCCTCGATCCCTCACATTGACGAATTAACACTGAAATTGCGTCACTTTGAATTACTATGTGTTCTATTACTTCTCCTTCTAAATCGAGTAACGTTTCTATTGAAACGACAGGATTTTCTTTTGGGGCACGAGTATCTCCTTTCCGATGCTTTATTCCTTCTTTACAACGTCTCTCGCTCCCTCACATTGACGAATTAACACAGAAATTGCGTCGCTATGAAATACTATGTGTTCTATGACTTCTCCTTCTAAATCGAGTAACGTTTCTATGCAAACGACAGGATTTTCTTTTGGGATACGAGTATCTCCTTTCCGATGCACTATTCCTACTTTACTGCATCCCTCGTTCCCTCACATTGACGAATATGCACAGAAATTGCGTCGTTATGAAGTCCTAAGTGTTCTGTGACTTCTCCTTCTAAATCGAGTAACGTTTCTATGGAAAAGACAGCATTTTCTTTTGGGATACGACTATCTCCTTTCCGATGCACTATTCCTTCTGTACTGCATCCCTCGCTCCTTCACATCGGCGAATTATCACAGAAATTGCGTGGCTATGAAATACTGTGGGCTCTATGGGTTCTCCTGCTAAATCGAGTAATGTTTCTATTGAAACGACAGGATTTTCTTTTTGGATACGAGTATCATCTTTCCGATGCACTATTCCTTTTGTACTGCATCCCTCGCTCCCTCACATTGACGAATTAACACAGATATTGCGTCGCTTTGAAATACAATTCGTTCTACGACTCCCCCTTCAAAATCGAGTAACGTTTCTATTGAAACGACAGGATTTTTTTTTTTTTTTGGGATACGAGCATCTCCTTTCCAATGCACTATTCCTTCTTTACTGCATCCCTCGGTCCCTCACATTGATGAATTAACACACAGAAATTGCGTCGCTATGAAATTCTATGGGTTCTATGACTTCTCCTTCTAAATTGAGTAACGTTTCTATGGAAACGACAAGATTTTCTTTTAGGATACGACTGTCGTCTTTCCGATGCACTATTCCCTCTGTACTGCAACCATCGCTGCCACACTTTGGCGAATTATCATTGAAATTGTGTGGCTATGAAATGCTATATGATCTATGACTTCTCCTTCTATATCGAGTAATTTATCGAATGAAACGACAGGAATTTCTTTTGGGATACGTGTATTTCCTTTCCGATGCACTATTCCTTCTCTACTGCATCCCTCGCTCCCTCACATTGACGAATTAACACAGAAACTCCGCTTCTATGAAATTCTATGGGTTCTATGACTCCCCCTTCTAAATCGTGTAACGTTTCTATTGAAACGACAGTATTTTCTTTTGGGATGCGAGTATCTCCGTTCCGATGCACTATTCCTTCTTTACTGCATCCCTCGCTCCCTCACATTGACGAATTAACACAGTAATTGCGTCGCTATGAAATGCTATTGGTTCTATGACTTCTTCTTCTAAATCGAGTAACATTTCTATGGAAACGACAGGATTTTCTTTTGGGATACGACTATCTCCTTTCCGATGCACTATTCTTTCTGTACTCCATCCCTCGCTCCTTCACATCGGCGAATTAACACAGAAATTGCGTGGCTATGAAATACTGTGGGCTCTATGGGTTCTCCTGCTAAATCGAGTAATGTTTCTATTGAAACGACAGTATTTTCTTTAGGGATGCGAGTATCTCCGTTCCGATGCCCTATTCCTTCTTTACTGCATCCCTCGCTCCCTCGCATCGTCGATTTAACACAGAAATTGCGACGCTATAAAATATTATGGGTTTCACGACCTCTCCTTCTAAATTGAGTAAAATTTCTATGAAAACGTAAGGATTTTCTTTTATTTTACGAGTATCATCTTTCCGATGCACTATTCCCTCTTAACTGCATCCCTCGCTCCCTCACATTGACAAATTAACACAGAAATTGCGTCGCTCTGAAATACCATTGGTTCTATGAGATCTCCTTCTAAATCAAGTAACGTTTCTATGGAAACAACAGGAATTTCTTTTGAGATACGAGTATCTCCTTTCCCATGCAATATTCCCTCTTAACTGCATCCCTCGCTCCCTCACATTGACAAATTAACACAGAAATTGCGTCGCTCTGAAATACCATTGGTTCTATGAGATCTCTTTCTAAATCGAGTAACGTTTCTTCGGAAACAACAGGAATTTCTTTTGAGATACGAGTATCTCCTTTCCCATGCAATATTCCTTCTTTACTGCACCCCTCGCTCCCTCAGATTGACGAATTAAAACAGAAATTGCGTCGCTATGAAATACTATGGGTTCTGTGACTTCTCCTTCTAAATCGAGAAACGTCTCTATGGAAACGACAGGTTTTTCTTTCGGGATACGAGTATTTCCTTTCCGATGCACTATTCCAACTTTATTGCATCCCTGGCTCCCTCACATTGACGAATTAACACAGATATTGCGACGCTATGGAATAATATGTGTTCAATGACTTCCCCTTCTAAATCGAGTAACGTTTCTATGGAAACGACAGGATTTTCGTTTGGGATACGAGTATCTCCTTTCCGATGCACTATTTCTTCCTTACTGCATCCCTCGCTCCCTCACATTGACGAATTTTCACAGATATTGCGTCAGTATGAAATACTATGTGTTCTATAACTTCTCTTTCTAAATCGAGTAACGTTTCTATGGAAACGGCTGGATTTTCTTATGGGATACGAGTTCCTCCTTTCCGATGCACTATTCCTTCTTTACTGCATCACTCGCTCCCTCACATTGACGAATTAACACAGAAATAACGACGCTAAGGATTACTATGTGCGCTATGACTTCTCCTTCTAAATCGAGCAACGTTTCTATGGAAAGGACAGGATTTCCTTTTGGGATCGGAGTATGTCCATTCCGATGCACTATTCCTTCTTTATTGCCTCCCTCGCACCATCACATTGACGAATTAACACAGAGATTGCGTCGCTATGAAATACAATGGGTTCTATAAATTCTCTTTCTAAATCGAGTAACGTTTCTATTGAAACGACAGGACTTTCTTTTGGGATACGAGTATCTCCTTTCCGATGCACTATTCCCTCTTACTGCATCTCTCGCTCCCTCCCATTGACGAATTAACACAGATATTGCGTCGCTATGAAATACTAATGGTTCCATGACTTCTCCTTCGAAATCGAGTAACGTTTTTATGGAAACGACAGGTTTTTCTTTTATGATACGAGTACCTCCTTTCCGATGCACTATTAGTTCTTGACTGCATCCCTCGTTCCCTCACATTGAGGAATAAGAAGAGAAATTGCGTCGCCATGTAATACTACGGGTTCTATAACTTCTCCTTCTAAATCGAGTAACGTTTCTATGGAAACGACAGGATTTCGTTTCGGGATTGAACTATCTCCTTTCCGATGCACTATTCCTTCTTTACTTCATCCCTCGCTCCCTCACATTGACGAATTAACACAGAAATTGCGTCTCTAGGAATTACTATGGGTTCTATGACATCTCCTTCTAAATCGAGTAACTTTTCCATGGAGACGACTGGATTTTCTTTTGGGATTCGAGTATCTCCTTTCCGATGCATTATTCCTTCTTTACTGCAACCCTCGCTCTCTCTCATTGACGAATTAACACAGAAATTGCGTCGCTATAAAATACTATGGGTTCTATGACTTCTCTTCTAAATCGAGAAACGTTTCTATGGGAACGACAGGATTTTCTTTTGGTATACTGGTATACGAGTATCTCCTTTCCGATGCACTATTCCTTCTATCCTGCATCCCTCGCTCCCTCACAATGTCGAATTAACACAGACATTGCGTCGCTATGAAATACTATGTGTTCTATGACTTCTCCTTCTATATCGAGTAACGTTCCTATGGAAACGACAGGATTTTCTTTTGGGATACGTTTATCTACTTTCCGATGCACTAGTCCTTCTTTACTGCATCCCTGGCTCCCTCACATTCACGAATTAACACAGAAATTGCGACTCTATGGAATACTATGTGTTCTATGATTTCCCCTTCTTAATCGAGTAACGTTTCTAAGGAAACGGCAGGATTTTCTTTTGGGATACGAGTATCTCCTTTCCGAAGCACTATTCCCTCTTTACTGCCTCTGTCGCTCCTGCGTATTGACGAATTAACATAGAAATTGCGTTGCTCTGAAATACTATGTGTACCAGGACTTCTCCTTCTAAATCGAGTAACGTTTCTATGGAAAGGACAGGATTTTCTTTTATGATACGAACACCTACTCTCCGATGCAATATTAGTTCCTTATTGCATCCCTCGCTCCCTCACATTGAGGAATAAGCAGAGAAATTGAGTCGCCATGAAATACTACTATGTTCTATAACTTCTCCCTCTACATCGAGTAACGTATCCATGGAAACGACTGGATTTTCTTTTGGGATACGAGTATCTCTTTTCCGATGAACTATTCCTTCTTTACCGCATCTCTGGCTCCCTCACATTCACGAATTAACACAGAAATTGCGACTCTATGGAGTACTATGTGTTCTATGGCTTCTCCTTCTAAATCGAGTAACGTTTCTATGGAAACGACAGGATTTTCTTGTGGGATACGAGTATCTCCTTTCCGATGCACTAATCCTTCTTTACTGCATTCCTCGCTAATTCACATTGACGAATAAACACAGAAATGGCGTCGCTATGAAATACTATGAGTTCCATGACTTCTCCTTCTACATCGAGTAACGTTTATACGGAAACGAAAGGATTTTCTTTTGGTATACGAGTATCTCGATTCCGATGCACTATTCCTTCTTTACTGCATCCCTGGCTCCCACACATTGACGAATTATCACAGAAATTGCGTCGCTACGAAATACTATGCGTTCCATGACTTCTCCTTCTAAATCGAGTGACGTTTCTATGGAAACGTTATGATTTTCTTTCGCGATACGAGGATCTCCATTCCGATGCACTATTCCCTCTTAACTGTATCCCTTGCTCCCTCACATTGACTAATTAACACAGAAATTGCGTCAGTATGAAATACTATGGGTTCTATAACTTCTCCTTTTAAAACGAGTTACGTTTCTATGGAAACGACAGGACTTTCTTTTGGGATACGTCTAACTCCTATCCTATGCACTAGTCCTTCTTTACTGCATCCCTGGCTCCCTCACATTCACGAATTGACACAGTAATTGCGACTCCATGGAATACTATGTGTTCTATGAATTCTCCTTCTAAATCGAGTAACGTTTCTAAGGAAACGACAGGATTTTCTCATGGGATACGAGTATCTCCTTTCCGATGCACTATTCCTTCTTTACTGCATCCCTCGCTCCCTCACATTGTTGAATTAACATAGAATTTGCGTCGCTATGAAATACTATGGGTTCTATGATTTCTCCTTAAAAATCGAGTTACGTTTCTATGGGAACGACAGAATTTTCTTTTGGGATACGTCTATCTCCTTTCCTATGCACTAGTCCTTCTTTACTGCATCCCTGGCTCCCTCACATTCACGAATTAACACAGTAATTGCGACTCCATGGAATACTATGTGTTCTATGACTTCACCTTCTTAATCGAGTAACGTTTCTAAGGAAACGACCGGAGTTTCTCATGGGATACGAGTATCTCCTTTCCGATGCACTATTCCTACTTTACTGATTGCCTCGTTCCCTGACATTGACGAATAAGCACAGAAAATGCGTCGCTATGAAATCCTATGGGTTCTATGACTTCTCCTTCTAAATCGAGTAACGTTTTTATGGAGACGACAGGATTTTCTTTTGGGATACGACTATCTCCTTTCCGATGCACTATTCCTTCATTTCTCCATCCCTGGCCCCATCACATTGACGAATTAACACAGAAAGTGCGACGCTATGGAATACTATGTGCTCTATGACTTCTCCTTCTAAATCGAATATCGATTCTATGGAAAGGACAGGATTTTCTTATGGGATCTGTGTATCTCCCCTCCGATGCACTATTCCTTCTTTTTTGCATCCCTCGCACCCTCACATTGACGAATTAACACAAAAATTGCGTCACTGTGAAATACTATGGGTTCTAAGACTTCTCCTTCTAAATCGTGTAACCTCTCTATGGAAACGACAGGATTTTCTTTTGGTATACTGGTATACAAGTATCTCCTTTCCGATGCACTATTCCATCTATCCTGCATCCCTCGCTCCCTCAAATTGACGAATTAACACATAAATAGCGTCGCTATCAAATACTATGGGTTCTGTGACTTCTTCTTCTAAATCGAGTAACGTTCCTAAGGAAACGACAGGATTTTCTTTTGGGATACGTCTATCTCCTTTCCGATGCACCAGTCCTTCTTTACTGCATCCCTGGCTCCCTCACAATCACGAATAAAACAGAAATTGCGACTCCATGGAATAGTATGTGTTCTATGACTTCTCCTTCTAAATCGAGTAACGTTTCTAAGGAAGCGACAGGATTATCTTTTGCGATGCGTATATCTCCTTTCCGATGCACTATTCCTTCTTTACTGCATCCCTCGCTCCCTCACATTGACGAATTAACACAGAAATTGCGTCAGTATGAAATACTATCGGTTCTATGACTTCCCCTTTTAAAACGAGTTACGTTTCTTCGGAAACCACAGGATTTTCTTTTGGGATACGTCTATCTCCTTTCCTATGCACTAGTCCTTCTTTACTGCATCCATGTTCAATTAACATAGAATATGCGTCGCTATGAAATACTATGGGTTCTATGATTTCTCCTTAAAAATCGAGTTACGTTTCTATAGAAACGACAGAATGTTCTTTTGGGACACGAGTATCTCCTTTCCGATGCACTATTCCTCCTCTACTGCATCCCTCGATCCCTCACATTGACGAATTATCACTGAAATTGCGTCGCTATGAAATACTATGTGTTCTATAACTCCTCCTTCTAAATCGAGTAACGTTTCTAGTGAAACGACAGGTTATTCTTTTGGGATACGAGTATCTCCTTTCCCATGCACTATACCTTCTTTACTGCATCCCTCGCTCCCTCACATTGACGAATTAACAATGAAATTGCGTCTCTATGAAATACTGTGGGTTCTATGACTTCTCCTTCTAATTCGAGTAACGTTTCTATGGAAACGACAGGATTTTCTTTTGGTATACGAGTATCTCCTTGCCGATGCACTATTCCTTCATTACTGCATCCCTCGCTCCATCACATTGACGAATTAACACAGAAAATGCGTCGATATGAAATACCATGGGTTATATGACGTCTCCTCCTAAATAGAGTTACGTTTCTGTGGATACGACAGGATTATCTTTTGCGATGCGTATATCTCCTTTCCGATGCACTATTCCTTCTGTACTGCATCCCTGGCTACCTCACATTCACGAATTAACACAGAAACTGCGACTCCATGGAATACTATGTGTTCTATGACTTCTCTTTTTAAATCGAGTTACGTTTCTATGGAAACGAGAGGATTTTCTTTTGGGATACGTCTATCTCCGATCCGATGCACTATTCCTTCTATATTGCATCCCTCGCACTCTCACATTGACGAATTAACCCAGAGATTGCGTCGAAATGAAATACTATGGGTTCCATAACTTCTCTTTCTAAATCGAGTTACGTTTCTATTGAAACGACAGGATTTTCTTATGGGATACGAGTATTTCCTTTCCGATGCACTATTTCTTCTTTACTGCATCCCTCGCTCCCTCATATTGACTAATTAACACAGAAATTGCGTCGCTATGATATACTATGGGTTCTACGACTTCTCCTGCTAAATCGAGTAACGTTTCAATGGAAACGACAGGATTTTCTTTTGGGATACGAGTATCTCTTATCCGATGCACTATTCCCTCTTTACTGCATCTCTCGCTCCCGCTTATTATAGAATTAACAAAGAAATTGCGTCGCTCTGAAATACTATGTGCTCCATGACTTCTCCTTCTAAATCGAGTAACGTTTCTATGGAAACGACAGCATTTTCTTTTATGATACGAGTACCTCCTTTCCGATGCAATATTAGGTCTTTACTGCATCCCTCGCTCCCTCACATTGACGAATAAGCAGAGAAATTGCGTCGCCATGAAATACTACTATGTTCTATAACTTCTCCTTCTAAATCGAGTAACGTTTCCATGGATACGACTGGATTTTCTTTTGGGATACGAGTATCTCCTTTCCGATGCACTATTCCTTCTTTACTGCATTCCTCGCTACCTCACATTGACGAATAGACACAGAAATGGCGTCGCTATGAAATACTATGGGTTCCATGACTTCTCCTTTTACATCGAGTAACGTTTCTATGGAAACGAAAGGATTTTTTTTGGTATACGAGAATCTTCTTTCCGATGCACTAATTCTTCTTTACTGCATCCCTCGCTCCCTCACATTGACGAATTAACACAGAGATTGCGTCGCTATGAAATACAATGGGTTCTATAACTTCTCTTTCTAAATCGAGTAACGTTTCTATTGAAACGACAGCACTTTCTTTTGGGATACGAGTATCTCCATTCCGATGCACTATTGCCTCTTTACTGCATCTCTCGCTCCATCACATTGACGAATTAACACAGAAATTGCGTCGCTATGAAATACTATGGGTTCCATGACTTCTCCTTCTAAATCGAGTAACGTTTCTATGGATACTACAGGATTTTCTTTTATGATACGAGTACCTCCTTTCCGATGCACTATTAGTTCTTGACGGCATCCCTCGTTCCCTCACATTGACGAATAAGAAGAGAAATTGCGTCGCCATGTAATACTACGGGTTCTATAACTTCTCCTTCTAAATCGAGTAACGTTTCTATGGAAACGACCGGATTTCGTTTCGGGATTGAACTATCTCCTTTCCGATGCACTATTCCTTCTTTACTTCATCCCTCGCTCCCTCACATTGATGAATTAACACAGAAATTGCGTCTCTAGGAATTACTATGGGTTCTATGACATCTCCTTCTAAATCGAGTAACTTTTCCATGGAGACGACTGGATTTTCTTTTGGGATACGAGTATCTCCTTTCCGATGCATTATTCCTTCTTTACTGCAACCCTCGCTCTCTCTCATTGACGAATTAACACAGAAATTGCGTCGCTATGAAATACTATGGGTTCTATGACTTCTCCTTCTAAATCGAGAAACGTTTCTATGGAAACGACAGGATTTTCTTTTGGTATACTGGTATACGAGTATCTCCTTTCCGATGCACTATTCCTTCTATCCTGCATCCCTCGCTTCCTCACATTGTCGAATTAACACAGACATTGCGTCGCTATGAAATACTATGTGTTCTATGACTTCTCCTTCTATATCGAGTAACGTTCCTATGGAAACGAAAGGATTTTCTTTGGGATACGTTAATCTACTTTCCGATGCACTAGTCCTTCTTTACTGCATCCCTGGCTGCCTCTCATTCACGAATTAACACAGAAATTGCGACTCCATGGAATACTATGTGTTCTATGACTTCTCCTTCTTAATCGAGTAACGTTTCTAAGGAAACGGCAGGAATTTCTTTTGGGATACGAGTATCTCCTTTCCGAGCACTATTCCCTCTTTACTGCCTCTGTCGATCCTGCGTATTGTTGAATTAACATAGAAAATGCGTTGCTCTGAAATACTATGTGTTCCATGACTTCTCCTTCTAAATCGAGTAACGTTTCTATGGAAAGGACAGGATTTTCTTTTATGATACGAACACCTCCTCTCCGATGCAATATTAATTCCTTACTGCATCCCTCGCTCCCTCACATTGAGGAATAAGCAGAGAAATTGAGTCGCCATGAAATACTACTATGTTCTATAACTTCTCCCTCTACATCGAGTAACATTTCCATGGAAACGACTGGATTTTCTTTTGGGATACGAGTATCTCCTTTCCGATGCATTATTCCTTCTTTACTGCATTCCTCGCTACCTCACATTGACGAATAAACACAGAAATGGCGTCGTTATGAAATACTATGGGTTCCATGAAATCTCCTTCTACATCGAGTAACGTTTCTATGGAAACGAAAGGATTTTTTTTTGGTATACGAGTATCTTCTTTCCGATGCACTATTCCTTCTTTACTGCATCCCTCGCTCCCTCACATTGACGAATTAACACAGAAATTGCGTCGCTATGAAATACTATGGGTTCCATGACTTCTCCTTCTAAATCGATTAACGTGTCTATGGAAACGACAGGCATGTCTTTTGGGATACGAGTATCTCTTTTCCGATGAACTATTCCTTCTTTACCGCATCTCTGGCTCCCTCACATTGACGAATTAACACAGAAATTGCGACTCTATGGAGTACTATGTGTTCTATGACTTCTCCTTCTAAATCGAGTAACGTTTCTATGGAAACGACAGGATTTTCTTGTGGGATACGAGTATCTCCTTTCCGATGCACTAATCCTTCTTTACTACATTCCTCGCTACCTCACATTGACGAATAAACACAGAAATGGCGTCGCTATGAAATACTATGGGTTCCATGACTTCTCCTTCTACATCGAGTAACGTTTATACGGAAACGAAAGGATTTTCTTTTGGTATAAGAGTATCTCGTTTCCGATGCACTATTCCTTCTTTACTGCATCCCTCGCTCGCACACGTTGACGAATTATCACAGAAATTGCGTCGCTACGAAATAATATGGGTTCCATGACTTCTCCTTCTAAATCGAGTAACGTTTCTATGGAAACGTTATGATTTTCTTTCGCGATACGAGTATCTCCATTCCGATGCACTATTCCCTCTTAACTGTATCCCTTGCTCCCTCACATTGACTAATTAACACAGAAATTGCGTCAGTATGAAATACTATGGGTTCTATAACTTCTCCTTTTAAAACGAGTTACGTTTCTATGGAAACGACAGGACTTTCTTTTGGGATACGTCTAACTCCTATCCTATGCACTAGTCCTTCTTTACTGCATCCCTGGCTCCCTCACATTCACGAATTAACACAGTAATTGCGACTCCATGGAATACTATGTGTTCTATGAATTCTCCTTCTAAATCGAGTAACGTTTCTAAGGAAACGACAGGATTTCTCATGGGATACGAGTATCTCCTTTCCGATGCACTATTCCTTCTTTACTGCATCCCTCGCTCCCTCACATTGTTGAATTAACATAGAATTTGCGTCGCTTCGAAATACTATGGGTTCTATGATTTCTCCTTAAAAATCGAGTTACGTTTCTATGGAAACGACAGAATTTTCTTTTGGGATACGTCTATCTCCTTTCCTATGCACTAGTCCTTCTTTACTGCATCCCTGGCTCCCTCACATTCACGAATTAACACAGTAATTGCGACTCCATGGAATACTATGTGTTCTATGACTTCTCCTTCTTAATCGAGTAACGTTTCTAAGGAAACGACAGGATTTTCTCATGGGATACGAGTACCTCCTTTTTGATGCACTATTCCTACTTTACTGATTGCCTCGTTCCCTAACACTGACGAATAAGCACAGAATATGCGTCGCTATGAAATCCTATGGGTTCTATGACTTCTCCTTCTAAATCGAGTAACGTTTTTATGGAGACGACAGGATTTTCTTTTGGGATACGACTATCTCCTTTCCAATGCACTATTCCTTCCTTTCACCATCCCTGGCCCCATCACATTGACGAATTAACACAGAAATTGTGACGCTATGGAATACTATGTGCACTATGACTTCTCCTTCTAAATCGAATATCGATTCTATGGAAAGGACAGGAATTTCTTATGGGATCCGAGTATCTCCTTTCCGATGCACTATTCCTTCTTTTTAGCATCCCTCGCACCCTCACATTGACGAATTAACACAGAGATTGCGTCGCTATGAAATACTTGGGTTCTATAACTTCTCTTTCTAAATCGAGTAACGTGTCTATTGAAACGACTGGATTTTCATTTGGGACACGAGTATCTCCTTTCCGATGCACTACTCCCTCTTTACTCCATCCCTAGCTCCATCAGATTGACGAATAAGCACAGACATTGCGTCGCTATGAAATACTATGGGTTCCATGACTTCTGATTCTAAATCGAGTAACGTTTCTATGGAAACGACAGGATTTTCTTTTATGATACGAGTACCTCCTTTCCGATGCACTATTAGTTCTTTACTGCATCCCTCGCTCCCTCACATTGACGAATAAGCAGAGACATTGCGTCGCCATGTAATACTATGGGTTCTATGATTTCTCCCTCTAAATCGAGTAACATTTCTATGGTAACGACAGGATGTTCATTAGGGATACGAGTATCTCCTTTCCGATGCACTATTCCTTCTTTACTGCATTCCTCGCTACCTCACTTTGACGAATTAACACAGAAATTGCGTCACTATGAAAGACTATGGGTTCTAAGACTTCTCCTTCTAAATCGAGTAACGTCTCTATGGAAACGACAGAATTTTCTTTTGGTATACTGGTATACAAGTATCTCCTTTCCGATGCACTATTCCATCTATCCTGCATCCCTCGCTCCCTCACATTGACGAATTAACACATAAATTGCGTCGCTATGATATACTATGTGTTCTATGACTTCTTCTTCTCAATCGAGTAACGTTCCTATGGAAACTACAGGATTTTCTTTTGGGATACGTCTATCTCCTTTCCGATGCACCAGTCCTTCTTTACTGCATCCCTGGCTCCCTCATATTCACGAATAAAACAGAGATTGCGACTCCATGGAATAGTATGTGTTCTATGACATCTCCTTCTAAATCGAGTAACGTTTCTAAGGAAGCGACAGGATTTTCTTATGGGGTACGAGTATCTCCTTTCCGATGCACTATTCCTTCTTTACTGCATCCCTCGCTCCCTCACAATGTCGAATTAACACAGAAATTGTGTCGCTATGAAATACTATGGGTTCTATGGTTTCTCCTTAAAAATCGAGTTATGTTTCTATGGAAACGATAGGATTTTCGTTTGGGATACGAGTATCTCCTTGCCGATGCACTATTCCTTCATTACTGCATCCCTCGCTCCATCACATTGACGAATTAACACAGAAAATGCGTCGATATGAAATACCATGGGGTATATGACGTCTCCTCCTAAATAGAGTTACGTTTCTGTGTATACGACAGGATTTTCTTTTGGGATACGTCTATCTCCTTTCCTATGCACTAGTCCTTCTTTACTGCATCCATCGCTCCCTCACATTGTTGAATTAACATAGAATATGCGTCGCTATGAAATACTATGGGTTCTATGATTTCTCCTTAAAAATCGAGTTACGTTTCTATAGAAACGACAGAATTTTCTTTTGGGATACGAGTATCTCCTTTCCGATGCACTATTCCTCCTCTACTGCATCCCTCGATCCCTCACATTGACGAATTATCACTGAAATTGCGTCGCTATGAAATACTGTGGGTTCTATGACTTCTCCTTCTAATTCGAGTAGCGTTTCTATGGAAACGACAGGATTTTCTTTTGGGATACGACTATCTCCTTTCCGATGCACTATTCCTTCCTGACTCCAACCATGGCTCCATCACATTGATGAATTAACACAGAAATTGCGACGCTATGGAATGCTATGTGCTCTATGACTTCCCCTTCTAAATCGATATAGATTCTATGGAAAGGACAGGATTTTCTTATCGGATCAGAGTATCTCCTTTCCGATGCACTATGCCTTCTTTACTGCATTCCTCGCTCCCTCATATTGACGAATTAACACAGAAATTGCGTCGCTATGAAATACTGTTGGTTCTATGACTTCTCCTTCTAAATCGAGTTACGTTTCTATGGAAACGAGAGGATTTTCTTTTGGGATACGTCTATCTCCAATCCGATGCACTATTCCTTCTTTATTGCATCCCTCGCACTCTCACATTGACGAATTATCCCAGAGATTGCGTCGAAATGAAATACTATGGGTTCCATAACTTCTATTTCTAAATCGAGTAACGTTTCAATGGAAACGACAGGATTTTCTTTTGGGGTACGAGTATCTCCTTTCCGATGCATTATTCCCTCTTTACTGCATCTCTCGTTCCCGCACATTATAGAATTAACAAAGAAATTGCGTCGCTCTGAAATACTATGTGTTCCATGACTTCTCCTTCTAAATCGAGTAACGTTTCTATGGAAACGACAGGATTTTCTTTTATGATACGAGTACCTCCTTTCCGATGCACTATTAGTTCTTTACTGCATCCCCTGCTCCCTCACATTGACGAATAGGCAGAGAAATTGCGTGGCCCAGTAATACTATGGGTTCTATGATTTCTCCCTTTAAATCGAGTAACGTTTCTATGGAAACAACAGAATTTTCTTTTGGTATACTGGTATACAAGTATCTCCTTTCCGATGCACTATCCCTTCAATCCTGCATCCCCCGCTCCCTCACATTGACGAATTAACACATAAATTGCGTCGCTATGAAATTCTATGTGTTCTATGACTGCTTCTTCTAAATCGACTAACGCTCCTATGGAAACGACAGGATTTTCTTTTGGGATACGTCTATCTCCTTTCCGATGCACCAGTCCTTCTTTACTGCATCCCTGGTTCCCTCACATTCACGAATTAACACAGAAATTGCAACTCCATGGAATACTATGTGTTCTATGACTTCACCTTCTAAATCGAGTAACGTTTCTAAGGAAGCGACACGATTTTCTTATGGGATACGAGTATCTCCTTTCCGATGCACTATTCCTTCTTTACTGCATCCCTCTCTCTCTCACAATGTCGATTTAACACAGAAATTGTGTCGCTATGAAATTCTATGGGTTCCATGATTTCTCCTTCAAAATCGAGTTACGTTTCTATAGAAACGACAGAATTTTCTTTTGGGATACGAGTATATCCTTTCCGATGCACTAGTCCTCCTTTACTGCATCCCTCGATCCATCACATTGACGAATTAACAATGAAATAGCTTCTTTATGAAATACTATGGGTTCTATGACTTCTCCTTCTAAATCGAATTACGTTTCAATGGAAACGACAGGATTTTACTTTGAGATACGAGTAAGTCCTTACCGATGCACTATGCCTACTTTACTGATTGCCTCGTTCCCTAACATTGACGAATAAGCACAGAAAATGCGTCGCTATGGAATCCTATGTGTTCTATGACTTCTCCTTCTAAATAGAGTAACGTTTCTATGGAAACGACAGGATTTTCTTTTGGGATACGACTATCTCCTTTCCGATGCACTATTCCTTCCTTACTCCATCCCTGGCTCCATCACTTTGACGAATTAACACAGAAATTGCGACGCTATGGAATACTACGTGCTCTATGACTTCTCCTTCTAAATCGAATATCGATTCTATGGAAAGGACAGGATTCTCTTATTGGATCCGAGTATCTCCTTTCCGATGCACTAATCCTTCTTTATTGCATTTCTCGCACCCTCACATTGACGAATTAACACAGAGATTGCGTCGCTATGAAATACTATGGGTTCTATAACTTCTCTTTCTAAATCGAGTTACGTTTCTATTGAAACGACAGGATTTTCTTTTGGGATACGATTATCTCCTTTCCGATGCACTATTCCCTCTTTACTGCATCTCTCGCTCCCTCACATTGACGAATAAGCAGAGAAATTGCGTCGCCATGTAATACTATGGGTTCTATAAGTTCTCCTTCTAAATCAAGTAACGTTTCTATGGAAACGACAGCATTTCGTTTCGGGATACAACTATCTCCTTTCCGGTGCACTATTCCTTCTTTACTTCACCCCTCGCTCCCTCACATTGACGAATTAACACAGAAATTGCGACTCCATGGAACACTATGTGTTCTATGACTTGTCCTATATCGAGAAACTTTTCTATGGAAACGACAGGTTTTTCTTTCGGGATACGAGTGTCACCTTTCCGATGCACTATTCCTTCTTTACTGCATCCCTGGCTCCCTCACATTGACGAATTGACACAGATATTGTGACGCTATTGTATAATATGTGTTCTATGACTTCTCCTTCTAAATCGAGGAACGTTTCTATGGAAACGACAGGATTTTCGTTTGAGATACGAGTATCTCCTTTCCGATGCACTATTCCTTCTATCCTGCATCCCTCGCTCCCTCACATTGACGAATTGACACAGAAATTGTGTCGCTATGAAATACTATGTGTTCTGTGACTTCTCCTTCTAAATCGAGTAACGTTTCTATGGAAACGAAAGGATTTTCTTTTGGTATACGAGTATCTCCTTTCCCATGCACTATTCCTTCTTTACTGCATCCCTCGCTTCTTCACATTGAGTAATTAACACAGAAATTGCGTCGCAATGAAATACTATGGGTCCATGACTTCTCCTTCTAAATCGAGTAACGTTTCTATGGAAACGTCAGGATATTCTTTTGCGATACAAGTATCTCCATTACGATGCACAATTTCCTCTTAACTGTATCCGTTGCTCCCTCACATTGACAAATTAACTCAGAAATTGCGTCGCTCAGAAATACCATTGGTTCTATGACATCTCCTTCTAGATCGAGTAACGTTTCAATGGAAACAAACGGATTTTATTTTGGGATACGAGTATCTCCACTCCGCTGCACTATTCCTTCTTTACTGCATCCCTGGCTCTCTCACATTGTCGAATTAACACAGATATTGTGACGCTATGGTATAATATGTGTTCTATGACTTCTCCCTCTAAATCGAGTAACGTTTCTATGGAAACGACAGAATTTTCGTTTAGGATACGAGTATCTCCTTTCCGATGCACTATTCCTTGTATCCTGCATCCCTCGCTCCCTCACATTCACGAATTAACACAGTAATAGCGACTCCATGGAATACTATGTGCTCTATGACTTCTCCTTCTAAATCGAGTATCGTTTCTAAGGAAACGACAGGATTTTCTCATGGGATACGAGTATCTCCTTTCCGATGCACTATACCTTCTTTACTGCATCCCTCGATCCCACACATTGACGAATTAACAATGACATTGCGTCTCTATAAAATACTATGGGTTCTATGACTTCTCCTTCTAAATCGAGTAACGTTGCTATGGAAACGAAAGGATTTTCTTATGGGATACGACTATCTCCTTTCCGATGCACTATTCCTACTTTACTGATTGCCTCGTTCCCTAACATTGACGAATAAGCACAGAAAATGCGTCGCTATGATATCCTATGGGTTCTATGACTTCTCCTTCTAAATCGAGTAACTTTTCTATGGAAACGACAGGATTTTCTTTTGGGATACGACTATCTCCTTTCCGATGCACGATTCCTTCCTGACTCCATCCCTGGCTCCATCACATTGACGATTTAACACAGAAATTGCGACGCTATGGAATACTATGTGCTCTATGCCTTCTCATTCTAAATCGAATATCGTTTCTATGGAAAGGACAGGATTTTCTTATCGGATCCGAGTATCTCCTTTCCGATGCACCATTCCTTCTTTTTTGCATCCCTCGCACCCTCACAGTGACGATTAAACACAGACATTGCGTCGCTATGAAATACTATTGGTTCCATGACTTCTACTTCAAAATCGAGTAACGTTTCTATGGAAACGACAGGATTTTCTTTTATGATACGAGTACCTCCTTTCCGATGCAGTATTAGTTCTTTACTGCATCACCCGCTCCCTCACATTGACGAATAGACAGAGAAATTGCGTGGCCATGTAATACTATGGGTTCTATGATAATTCCCACTAAATCGAGTAACGTTTCTATGGTAACGACAGGATTTTCTTTTGGGATACGAGAATCTCCTTTCCGATGCACTATTCCTTCTTTACTGCATCCCTCGCTACATCACAAAGTCGAATTAACACAGAATTTGTGTCGCTATGAAATCCTATGGGTTCAATGATTTCTCCTTAAAAATCGAATTACGTTTCTATGGAAACGACGGAGTTATCTTTTGGGATACGAGTATCTCCTTTCCGATGCACTATTCCTCTTCTACTGCATCCCTCGATCCCTCTCATTGACGAATTAACAATTAAATTGCTTCTTTATGAAATACTATGGGTACTATGACTTCTCCTTCTAAATGGAATTACGTTTCAATGGAAACGACAGGATTTTACTTTGAGATGCAAGTAACTCCTTACCGATGCACTATTCCTACATTACTGATTGCCTCGTTCCCTAACGTTGACGAATGAGCAAAGAAAATGCGTCGCTATGGAATCCTATGTGTTCTATGACTTCTTCTTCTAAATCGAGTAACGTTTCTATGGAAACGACAGGATTCTCTCATGGGATACGAGTACCTCCTTTCCGATGCACCATTCCTTCTTTATTGCATTTCTCGCACCCTCACATTGACGAATTAACACAGAGATTGCGTTGCTATGAAATACTATGGGTTCTATAACTTCTCTTTCTAAATCGAGTAACGTTTCTATTGAAACGACAGGATTTTCTTTTGGGATACGATTATTTCCTTTCCGATGCACTATTCCCTCTTTACTGCATCTCTGGCTCCCTCACATTGGCGAATAAGCAGAGAAATTGCGTCGCCATGTAATACTATGGGTTCTATAACTTCTCCTTCTAAATCAAGTAACGTTTCTATGGAAACGACAGGATTTCGTTTCGGGATACAACTATCTCATTTCCGATGCACTATTCCTTCTTTACTTCACCCCTCGCTCCCTCACATTGACGAATTAACACAGAAATTGCGACTCCATGGAATACTATGTGTTCTATGACTTCTCCTTCTATATCGAGAAACTTGTCTATGGAAACGACAGGTTTTTCTTTCGGGATACGAGTGTCACCTTTCCGATGCACTATTCCTTCTATCCTGCATCCCTCGCTCCCTCACATTGTCGAATTGACACAGAAATTGTGTCGCTATGAAATACTATGTGTTGTGTGACTTCTCCTTCTAAATCGAGTAACGTTTCTATGGAAACGACAGGATTTTCGTTTGGGATACGAGTATCTCCTTTCCGATGCACTATGCCTTCTATGCTGCATCCCACGCTCCCTCACATTGACGAATTAACACAGAAATTGCGTCAGTATGAAATACTATGTGTTCTACGACTTCTCTTTTTAAAACGAGTTACGTTTCTATGGAAACGACAGGATTTTACTTTGAGATACGAGTATCTCATTGCCGATGCACTATTCCTACTTTACTGATTGCCTCGTGCTCTAACGTTGACGAATAAGCACAGAAAATGTGTCGCTATGAAATCCTATGGGTTCTATGACTTCTCCATCTAAATCGAGTAACGTTTCTATGGAAACGACAGGATTTCCTTTTGGAATACGACTATCTCCCTTCCGATGCACTATTCCCTCCTTATTGGATCCCTCGCTCTCTCACATTTACGTATTAACACAGAAATTGCGTCGCTATGGAATACTATGGTTTCTATGGCTTCTCCATCTAAATCGGGTAACGTTCCTATGGAGACGAAAGGATTTTCCTTTGGGATACGAGTACCTCCTTTCCGATGCAGTATTCCTTCTTTAGATCATCCCTCGCTCCCTCACATTGACGAATAAGCTCATAAATTGCGTCGCTATGATATACTATAAGTTCTATGACATCTCCTTCTAAATCGAGTAACGTTTCTATGGAAACGACAGGATTTTCTTTTGGGATCCGTGTATCTCCTTTCCGGTGCAGTATTGGTTCTTTACTGCATCCCTCGCTCGATCACAATGACGAATACGCACAGAAATTGCGCCGCTATCAAATACTATTGGGTCTGTGACTTCTCCATCTAAATCAAGTAGCGTTTCTATCGAAGAAAAAGGATTTTCTTTTGGGATACGAGTATCCCCTTTCTGATGCACTATTGCTTCTTTACTGCATTCCTCGCTCCCTCACATTGAGGAATTAAGACAGAGTTTGCGCGGCTATGAAATAATATGGGTTCTATTACTTCTCCTTCTAAATCGAGTAACGTTTCTATGGAAACGACAGGATTTTCTTTTGGGATACGAGTATCTCCTTTCCGATGCACTATCCCTTCTTTACTGCATCCTTCGCTCCGTCACATTGACGAATTAACACAGAAATTGTCGCTATGAAATACTATGGGTTCTATGACTTCCCCTTCTAAATCGAGTAACGTTTCTATTGAAACTACATGATTTTCTTTTGGGATACGAGTATCTCCTTTCCGATGCACTGTTCCTTCTTTACTGCATCCCTCGCTCCCTCACATTGACGAATTAACACAGAGATTGGGTAGCTATGAAATACTATGGGGTCTATGACTTCTCCTTCTAATCGAGTAACGTTTCTATGGAAACGACAGGATTTTCTTTTGGTATACGAGTATTTCCTTTCCGATGCACTATTCCTTCTTTACTGCATCCCTCGTTCCCTCACATTGACGAATAAGCACAGAAATTGCGTCGCTATAAAATACTATGGGTTCTATGACTTTTCACTCTAAATCGAGTAACGTCTCTATGGTAACGACAAGATTTTCTTTTCGGATACGAGTATCACCTTTCACATGCACTATTACTTGTGTATTGCATCCGTCGCTCCCTCACATTGACGAATTAACACAGATATTGTGTCGCTATGAAATACTATGTGTTCTTTGGCTTCTCCTTCTAAATCGGGTAACGTTTCTACTGAAACTACAGGATTTTCATTTGGGATACGAGTATCTCCTTTCCGATGCACTATTCCCTCTTTACGGCATTCCTCGCTCCCTCACATTGACGATTTAACTCAGAATTTGCCTCGCTATGAAATACAATGTGTTCTATGACAACTCCTTCTACATCGAGTAACGTTCCTATGGAAACGACAGGATTTTCTATTGGGATACGACTATCTCCTTTCCGATGCACTATTCCTTCTGTACTGATTCCCATACTCCCTCACATTGGCGAATTAACACAGAAATTGCGTCGCTATGAAATACCATGGGTTCTATGACTTCTAGTTCTAATCCGAGTAACGTTTCTATGGAAACGACAGGATTTTCATTTGGGATACAACTATCTCCTTTCCGGTGCAGTATTGGTTCTTTACTGCATCCCTCGCTCGATCACAATGACGAATACGCACAGAAATTGCGTCGCTATCAAATACTATTGGTTCTATGACTACTCCTTCTAAATCAAGTAGCGTTTCTATTGAAGCAAAAGGATTTTCTTTTGGGATACGAGCATCCCCTTTTCGATGCACTATTGATTCTTTACTGCATCCCTCGCTCCCTCACATTGACGAATTAACAATTAAATTGCGTCTCTATGAAATACTATGGATTCTATGACTTCTCCTTCTAAATCGAGTAACGTTTCTACGGAAAGGACAGGATTTTCTTTGCGGATCCGAGTATCGCCTTTCCGATGCACTATTCCCTCTTTATTGCGTCCCTCGCACCCTCACATTGACGAATTAACACAGAGGTTGCGTCGCTATGAAATACTATGGGTTCTATAACTTCTATTCCTAAATCGAGTAACGTTTCTATTGAAACGACAGGATTTTCTTTTGGGATACGAGTATCTTCTTTCCGATGCCTTATTCCTTCTCTACTGCATCTCTCGCTCCCTCACATTGACGAATTAACGCAGAAATTGCGTCGCTATGAATTACTATGGGTTTTCTGACTCCTCCTACTAAATCGAGTAACGTTTCCATGGAGACGACTGGATTTTCTTTGGAAATACGAGTTTCTCCTTTCCGATGCACTATTCCTTCTTTACTGCATCTCTCGCTCCCTCACATTGACGAATTAACACAGAAATTGCGTCTCAATGAAATACTATGGGTTCTATGACTTCTCCTTCTAAATCGAGTAACGTTTCTATGGAAAGGACAGGATTTTCTTTCCGGATCCGAGTATCTCCTTTCCGATGCACTATTCCTTCTTTATTGCATCCCTCGTACCCTCACATTGACGAATTAACACAGAGATTGCGTCGCTATGAATTACTATAGGTTCTATGATATCTTCTTGAAAATCGAGTTACGTTTCTATGGAAACGACCGAATTTTCTTTTGGGATACGAGTATCTCCTTTCCGATGCACTATTCCCCCTCTACTGCATCCCTCGATCTCTCACATTGACGAATTAACAATGAAATTGCGTCTCTATGAAATACTATGTGTTCTATGACTTCACCTTCTAAATCGAGTTACGTTTCTATGGAAACGACAGGATTTTACTTTGAGATACGAGTATCTCATTGCCGATGCACTATTCCTACTTTACTGATTGCCTCGTGCTCTAACGTTGACGAATAAGCACAGAAAATGTGTCGCAATGAAATCCTATGGGTTCTATGACTTCTCCATCTAAATCGAGTAACGTTTCTATGGAAACGACAGGATTTCCTTTTGGAATACGACTATCTCCCTTCCGATGCACTATTCCCTCCTTATTGGATCCCTCGCTCTCTCACATTTACGTATTGACACAGAAATTGCGTCGCTATGAAATACTATGGGTTCTATGACTTCCCCTTCTAAATCGAGTAACGTTTCTATTGAAACTACATGATTTTCTTTTGGGATACGAGTATCTCCTTTCCGATGCACTGTTCCTTCTTTACTGCATCCCTCGCTCCCTCACATTGACGAATTAACACAGAGATTGGGTAGCTATGAAATACTATGGGTTCTATGACTTCTCCTTCTAATCGAGTAACGTTTCTATGGAAACGACAGGATTTTCGTTTGGTATACGAGTATTTCCTTTCCGATGCACTATTCCTTCTTTACTGCATCCCTCGTTCCCTCACATTGACGAATAAGCACAGAAATTGCGTCGCTATAAAATACTATGGGTTCTATCACTTTTCACTCTAAATCGAGTAATGTCTCTATGGTAACGACAAGATTTTCTTTTCGGATACGAGTATCTCCTTTCACATGCACCATTACTTGTGTATTGCATCCGTCGCTCCCTCACATTGACGAATTAACACAGATATTGTGTCGCTATGAAATACTATGTGCTCTTTGGCTTCTCCTTCTAAATCGGGTAACGTTTCTACTGAAACTACAGGATTTTCATTTGGGATACGAGTATCTCCTTTCCGATGCACTATTCCCTCTTTACGGCATTCCTCGCTCCCTCACATTGACGATTTAACTCAGAATTTGCCTCGCTATGAAATACAATGGGTTCTATGACAACTCCTTCTAAATCGAGTAACGTTCCTATGGAAACGACAGGATTTTCATTTGGGATACAACTATCTCCTTTCCGGTGCAGTATTGGTTCTTTACTGCATCCCTCGCTCGATCACAATGACGAATACGCACAGAAATTGCGTCGCTATCAAATACTATTGGTTCTATGACTTCTCCTTCTAAATCAAGTAGCGTTTCTATTGAAGCAAAAGGATTTTCTTTTGGGATACGAGCATCCCCTTTTCGATGCACTATTGCTTCTTTACTGCATTCCTCGCTCCCTCACATTGACGAATTAAGACAGAAATTGCGCGGCTATGAAATAATATGGGTTCTAGTACTTCTCCTTCTAAATCGAGTAATGTTTCTATGGAAACGACAGGATTTTCTTTTCGGATACGAGTGTCTCCTTTCCGATGCACTATTCCTTCTTTACTGCATCCCTCGTTCCTTCAAATTGACGAATTAACACAGAAATTGTCGCTATGAAATACTATGGGTTTTATGAATTCCCCTTCTAAATCGAGTAACGTTTCTATTGAAACTACATGATTTTCTTTTGGGATACGAGTATCTCCTTTCCGATGCACTATTCCTTTTTTACTGCATTCCTCGCTCCCTCACATTGACGAATTCAGACAGAAATTGCGTGGCTATGAAATACTGTGGGTTCTTTGACTTCTCCTTCTATATCGAGTAACATTTCTATGGAAACGACAGGATTTTCTTTTGGTATACGAGTATGTTCTTTTCGATGCACTATTCCTTCTTTACTGCTTCCCTCGCTCCCTCACATTGACGAATTAACACAGAAATGGCGTCGCTATGAAATAGTATGTGTTCTATGTCTTCTCCCTTTAAATCGAGTAACGTTTCTATGGATACGTCAGGAATTTCTTTAGGGATACGAGTACCTCTTTCCGATGCACTATTCCTTCCTTACTGCATCCCACGCTACCTCACATGGACGAATTAACACAGAAATTGCGTCGCTATGAAATACTATTTGTTCTATGACATCTCCTTCAAAATCGACTAACGTTTCTATGGAAACGACATGATTTTATTTTGGGATACGAGTATCTCCTTTCCGATGCACTGTCCCTTCCTTACAGCATCCGTCGCTCCGTCACATTGACGAATGAACACAGAAATTGCCGCTATGAAATACTATGGGTTCTATGACTTCCCCTTCTTAACCGAGTAACGTTTCTAAGGAAACGACAGGATTTTCTCATGGGATACGAGTATCTCCTTTCCGATGCACTATTCCTTCTTTCCGGCATCCCTCGCTCCCTCACATTGACGATTTAACTCAGAATTTGCGTCGCTATGAAATACTATGGGTTCTATGACATCTCCTTATAAAACGAGTAACGTTTCTATGGAAACGACAGGTTTTTCTATTGGGATACGACTATCTCCTTTCCGATGCATTATTCCTTCTGTACTGATTCCCATACTCCCTCACATTGGCGAATTAACACAGAAATTGCGTCGCTATGAAATACCATGGGTTCTATGACTTCTCCTTCTAAACCGAGTAACGTTTCTATGGAAACGACAGTATTTTCATTTGGGATACGACTATCTCCTTTCCGGTGCAGTATTGGTTCTTTACTGCATCCCTCGCTCGATCACAATGACGAATACGCACAGAAATTGCGCCGCTATCAAATACTATTGGTTCTATGACTTCTCCATCTAAATCAAGTAGCGTTTCTATCGAAGCAAAAGGATTTTCTTTTGGGATACGAGTATCCCCTTTCTGATGCACTATTGCTTCTTTACTGCATTCCTCGCTCCCTCACATTGCGGAATTAAGACAGAAGTTGCGCGGCTATAAAATAATATGGGTTCTATTACCTCTCCTTCTAAATCGAGTAACGTTTCTATGGAAACGACAGGATTTTCTTTTGGGATACGAGTATCTCCTTGCCGATACACTATTCCTTCTTTACTGCATCCCTCGCTCCCTCACATTGACGAATTAACACTGATATTGCGTCGCTATGAAATTCAATGTGTTCTATAACTTCTCCTTCTAAATCGAGTAACGTTTCTATTGAAACGACAGGTTTTTCTTTTGGGATACGAGTATCTCCTTTCCGGTGCATTAATTCTTCTTTACTGCATCCCTCGCTCCCTCACATTGACGAATTAATAATTAAATTGCGTCTCTATGAAATGCTATGGATTCTATGACTTCTCCTTCTAAATCGAGTAACGTTTCTACGGAAAGGACAGGATTTTCTTTCCGGATCCGAGTATCTCCTTTCCGATGCACCATTCCTTCTTTACTGCATCCCTCGTACCCTCACATTGACGAATTAACACAGAGATTGCGTCGCTATGAATTACTATGGGTTCTATGATTTCTTCTTGAAAATCGAGTTACGTTTCTATGGAAACGACAGAATTTTCTTTTGGCATACGAGTATCTCCTTTCCGATGCACTATTCCTCCTCTACTGCATCCCTCGATCTCTCACATTGACGAATTAACAATGAAATTGCGTCTCTATGAAATACTATGTGTTCTATGACTTCTCCTTCTAAATCGAGTAACGTTTCAATGGAAACGACAGGATTTCCTTTTGGAATACGACTATCTCCCTTCCGATGCACTATTCCCTCCTTACTGGATCCCTCGCTCTCTCACATTTACTTATTAACACAGAAATTGCGTCGCTATGGAATACTATGGTTTCTATGGCTTCTCCATCTAAATCGGGTAACGTTCCTATGGAGACGAAAGGATTTTTATTAGGGATACGAGTATCTCTTTCCGATGCAGTATTCCTTCTTTAGATCATCCCTCGCTCCCTCACATTGACGAATAAGCTCATAAATTGCGTCGCTATGATATACTATAAGTTCTATGTCTCCACCTTCTACATCGAGTTACGTTTCTATGGAAACGACTGGATTTTCTTTTGGTATACGAGTATCTTCTTTCCGATGCATTATTCCTTCTGTACTGATTCCCATACTCCCTCACATTGGCGAATTAACACAGAAATTGCGTCGCTATGAAATACCATGGGTTCTATGACTACTCCTTCTCAACCGAGTAACGTTTCTATGGAAACGACAGTATTTTCATTTGGGATACGACTATCTCCTTTCTGATGCACTATTGCTTCTTTACTGCATTCCTCGCTCCCTCACATTGCGGAATTAAGACAGAAGTTGCGCGGCTGTGAAGTAATATGGGTTCTATTACTTCTCCTTCTAAATTGAGTAACGTTTCTATGGAAACGACAGGATTTTCTTTTGGGATACGAGTATCTCCTTTCCGATGCACTATCATATCTTTACTGCAACCCTCGCTCCCTCACATTGACGAATTAACACAGAGATTGTCGCTATGAAATACTATGGGTTCTATGACTTCTCCTTCTAATCGAGTAACGTTTCTATGGAAACGACAGGAATTTCTTTTGGTATACGAGTATTTCCTTTCCGATGCACTATTCCTTCTTTACTGCATCCCTCGTTCCCTCAAATTGACGAATAAGCACAGAAATTGCGTCGCTATAAAATACTATAAGTTCAATGACTTTTCACTCTAAATCGAGTAACGTCTCTATGGTAACGAGAAGATTTTCTTTTCGGATACGAGTATCTCCTTTCACATGCACTATTACTTGTGTATTGCATCCGTCGCTCCCTCACATTGACGAATTAACACAGATATTGTGTCGCTATGAAATACTATGTGTTCTTTGGCTTCTCCTTCTAAATGGGGTAACGTTTCTACTGAAACTACAGGATTTTCATTTGGGATACGAGTATCTCATTTCCGATGCACTATTCCCTCTTTACGGCATTCCTCGCTCCCTCACATTGACGAATTCAGACAGAAATTGCGTGCCTATGAAATACTATGGGTTCTATGACTTCTCCTTCTATATCGAGTAACATTTCTATGGAAACGACAGGATTTTCTTTTGGTATACGAGAATGTTCCTTTCGATGCACTATTCCTTCTTTACTGCATCCCTCGTTCCCTCAAATTGACGAATTAACACAGAAATTGTCGCTATGAAATACTATGGGTTTTATGAATTCCCCTTCTAAATCGAGTAACGTTTCTATTGAAACTACATGATTTTCTTTTGGGATACGAGTATCTCCTTTCCGATGCACTATTCCTTTTTTACTGAATTCCTCGCTCCCTCACATTGACGAATTCAGACAGAAATTGCGTGGCTATGAAATACTATGGGTTCTATGACTTCTCCTTCTATATCGAGTAACATTTCTATGGAAACGACAGGATTTTCTTTTGGTATACGAGTATGTTCTTTTCGATGCACTATTCCTTCTTTACTGCTTCCCTCGCTCCCTCACATTGACGAATTAACACAGAAATGGCGTTGCTATGAAATAGTATGTGTTCTATGTCTTCTCCCTTTAAATCGAGTAACGTTTCTATGGATACGTCAGGAATTTCTTTAGGGATACGAGTACCTCTTTCCGATGCACTATTCCTTCTTTACTGCATCCCACGCTACCTCACATGGACGAATTAACACAGAAATTGCGTCGCTATGAAATACTATTTGTTCTATGACATCTCCTTCAAAATCGACTAACGTTTCTATGGAAACGACAGGATTTTATTTTGGGATACGAGGATCTCCTTTCCGATGCACTGTCCCTTCCTTACAGCATCCGTCGCTCCGTCACATTGACGAATTAACACAGAAATTGTCGCTATGAAATACTATGGGTTCTATGACTTCCCCTTCTAAATCGAGTAACGTTTCTATTGAAACTCCATGATTTTCTTTTGGGATACCAGTATCGCCTTTCCGTTGCACTGTTCCTTCTGTACTGCATCCCTCGCTCCCTCACATTAACGAATAAGCTCATAAATTGCGTCGCTATGATATACTATAAGTTCTATGACTCCACCTTCTGCATCGAGTTACGGTGCTATGGAAACGAATGGATTTTCTTTTGGGATACGAATATCTCCTTTCCGATGCACTATTCCTTCTTTACGTCATCCCTCACTCCCTCACATTGACAATGTAACTCAGAATTTGCGTCGCTATGAAATACTATGGGTTCTATTACATCTCCTTCTAAATCGAGTAACGTTTCTATGGAAGCGACACGATTTTCTATTGGGATACGACTATCTCCTTTCCGATGCACTATTCCTTCTGTACTGTTTCCCATACTCCCTCACATTGGCGAATTAACACAGAAATTTCATCGCTATGAAATACCATGGGTTCTATGACTTCTCCTTCTAAACTGAGTAACGTTTCTATGGAAACGACAGGATTTTCATTTGGGATACGACTATCTCCTTTCCGATGCAGTATTGGTTCTTTACTGCATCTCTCGCTCCCTCACATTGACGAATTAAGACAGAAATTGCGTGGCTATGAAATAATATCGGTTCTATTACTTCTCCTTCTAAATCGAGTAATGTTTCAATGGAAACGACAGGATTTTCTATTCGGATACGAGTATCTCCTTTCCGATGCACTATTCCTTCTTTACTGCATCCCTCGCTCCCTCACATTGAGGAATGAACACAGAAATTGTCGCTATGAAATACTATGGGTTTTATGAACTCCCCTTCTAAATCGAGTAACGTTTCTATTGAAACTACATGATTTTCTTTTGGGATACGAGAATCTCCTATCCGATGCACTATTTCTTCTTTGCTGCATTCCTCGCTCCCTCACATTGACGAATTAAGACAGAAATTGCGTGGCTATGAAATAATATCGGTTCTATTACTTCTCCTTCTAAATCGAGTAATGTTTCAATGGAAACGACAGGATTTTCTATTCGGATACGAGTATCTCCTTTCCGATGCACTATTCCTTCTTTACTGCTTCCCTCGCTCCCGCACATTGACGAATTAACACAGAAATTGCGTCGCTATGAAATAGTATGTGTTCTATGTCTTCTCCCTTTAAATCGAGTAACGTTTCTACGGATACGTCAGGAATTTCTTTAGGGATACGAGTATCTCTTTCCGATGCACTATTCCTTCTTTACTGCATGCCACGCTACCTCACATGGACGAATTAACACAGAAATTGCGTCGCTATGAAATACTATTTGTTCTATGACATCTCCTTCAAAATCTACTAACGTTTCAATGGAAACGACAGGATTTTCTTTTGGGATACGAGTATCTCCTTTCCGATGCACTATCCCTTCTTTACTGCATCCCTCGCTCCGACACATTGACGAATTAACACAGAAATTGTCGCTATGAAATATTATGGGTTCTATGACTTCCCCTTCTAAATCGAGTAACGTTTCTATTGAAACTACATGAATTTCTTTTGGGATACGAGTATGTCCTTTCGCGATGCACTGTTCCTTCTTTACTGCATCCCCCGCTCCCTCACATTGACGAATTAAAACAGATATTGGGTAGCTATGAAATACTATGGGCTCTATGAGTTCTCCTTCTAAATCGAGTAACGTTTCTATTGAAAACACAGGATATTCTTTTGGGGTACGAGTACTTCCATTCCGATGCACTATTCCTTCTTTACTGCTTCCTTCGCTCCCTCACATTGATGAAGTAACACAGATACTGCGTAGCCTTGAAATACTATGCGCTCTATGACTTCTCCATCTAAATCGAGTAACGTTTCTACGGAAACGACAGGATTTCCTTTTGGGATACGACTATCTCGCTTCCGATGCACTATTCCTTCTTTACGGCATCCCTCGCTCCCTCACATTGACGATTTAACTCAGAATTTGCGTCGCTATGAAATACTATGGGTTCTATGACATCTCCTTCTAAATCGAGTAACGTTTCTATGGAAACGACAGGATTTTCTATTATGATACGACTATCTCCTTTCCGATGCACTATTCCTTCTGTTCTGATACCCCATACCCCCTCACATTGGCGAATTAACACAGAAATTGCGTCGCTATGAAATACCATGGGTACTATGACTTCTCCTTCTAAACCGAGTAACGTTTCTATGGAAACGACAGGATTTTCATTTGGGATACGACTATCTCCTTTCCGATGCAGTATTGGTTCTTTACTGCATCCCTCGCTCGATCACAATGACGAATACGCACAGAAATTGCGTCGCTATCATATACTATTGGTTCTATGAATTCTCCTTCTAAATCAAGTAGCGTTTCTATCGAAGCAAAAGGATTTTCTTTTGGGATACGAGTATCCCCTTTCTGATGCACTATTGTTTCTTTACTGCATTCCTCGCTCCCTCACATTGACGAATTAAGACAGAAATTGCGTGGCTATGAAATAATATGGGTTCAATTACTTCTCCTTCTAAATCGAGTAACGTTTCTATGGAAACGACTGGATTTTCTTTTCGGATACGAGTATCTCCTTTCCGATGCACTAATCCTTCGTTACTGCATCCCTCGCTCCCTTACATTGACGAATTAACACAGATATTGTCGCTATGAAATACTATGGGTTTTATGAATTCCCCTTCTAAATCGAGTAACGTTTCTATTGAAACTACATGATTTTCTTTTGGGATACGAGTATCTCCTTTCCGATGCACTATTCCTTCTTTACTGCATTCCTCGCCCCCTCATATTGACGAATTCAGACAGAAATTGCGTGGCTATGAAATACTATGGGTTCTATTACTTCTCCTTCTAAATCGAGTAACGTTTCTATGGAATCGACAGGATTTTCTTTTGGTATATGAGTACGTCTTTTCCGATGCACTATTCATTCTTTACTGTTTCCCTCGCTCCCGCACATTGACGAATTAACACAGAAATTTCGTCGCTATGAAATACTACCGGTTCTATGACTTCTCCTTCTAAATCCAGGAACGTTTCTATTGAAACGACAGGATTTTCTTTTGGGGTACGAGTACTTCCTTTCCGATGCGCCATTCCTTCTTTGCTGCATTCCTCGCTCCCTCTCATTGACGAATTAAGACAGAAACTGCGTGGCTTTGAAATACCATGGGTACTATGACTTCTCCTTCTATATCGAGTTACATTTCTATGGAAACGACAGGATTTTCTTTTGGTATACGAGTATGTCCTTTTCGATGCACTATTCCTTCTTTACTGCTTCCCTCGCTCCCTCACATTGACTTATAACCACAGAAATTGCGTCGCTATGATATACAATGGGTTCTATGACTTCTCCTTCTAAATCGAGTAACATTACTATGGAAACGACAGGATTTTCTTTTGGTATACGAGTATGCCCTTTTCGATGCACTAATCCTTCTTTGCTGCTTCCCTCGCTCCCGCACATTGACGAATAAACACAGGAATTGCGTCGCTATGAAATACTATAGGTTCTATTACTCCTCCTTCAAAATCGAGTAACGTTTCTATGGAAACGAAAGGATTTTCTTTTGGGATACGAGCATCTCTTTTCCGATGCTCTATTCCTTCTTTACTGCATCCCTCGCTCCCTCACAATGACGAATAGGCACAGAAATTGCGTCGCTATGAAATACTATGGGTTGCATGACTTCTCCTTCTAAATCGAGCAACGTTTCTATTGTAACGACAAGATTTTCTTTAGGGATACGAGTATCTCCTTTCCGATGCACTATTGGTTCTTTACTGCATCCCTCGCTCTCTCACATTGACGAACAACCACAGAAATTGCGTCGCTATGATATACTATGGGTTCTATGACTTCTCCTTCTAAATCGAGTAACGTTTCTATGGAAACGACAGGATTTTACTTTGGGATACGATTATCTCCTTTCCGATGCACTATTGGTTCTTTACTGCATCCCTCTCTCCCTCACATTGACGAATAAGCACAGAAATTGCGTCGTTATCAAATACTGTAGGTTCTAAGACTTCTCCTTCTAAATCAAGTATCGTTCCTATGGAGACTTTAGGATTTTCTTTTGGGATACGAATGACTTCTTTCGATGCACTATTCCTTCTTTACTGCGTTCCTCGCTCCCTCACATTGACAAATTAAGACAGAAATTGCATAGCTATGAAATACTAAGGGTTCTATTACTTCTCCTTCTAAATCGAGTAACATTTCTATGGAAACGAAAGGCTTTTCCTTTGGTATACGAGTATGTCCTTTTCGATGCACTATTCCTTCTTTACTGCTTCCCTCGCTCCCTCACATTGACGAATTAACACAGAAATTGCGTCGCTATGAAATACTACGGGTTCTATGACCTCTTCTTCTAAATCTAGTAATGTTTCTATGGGAACGAACGGATTTGCTTTTGGGACACGAGTTTCTCCTTTCCGATGCGCTATTCCTTGTTTACTGCATCCCTCGCTCCCTCACATTGACGAATTAACAATGATATATCGTCGCTATGAAATACTATGGGTTCTATGACTTCTACCTCTAATCGAGTAACATTTCTATGGAAACGACAGGATTTTCTTTTGGAATACATATCCTTTCCGATGCACTCTTCCTTCTTTACTGCAGGCCTCGATCCCTCACATTGGCGAAAAAGCACAGATATTGCGTCGCTATGAAATGCTATGTGTTCTATGACTTCTCCTTCTAATTCGAGTATCGTTTCTATGGAAACTACTGGATTTTCTATTGGGATACGACTATCTCCGTTCCGATGCACTATTCCTACTTTACTGCATTCCTCGCTCCCTCATATTGACGAATTAAGACAGAAATTGCGTGGCTATGAAGTACTATGGGTTCTATGACTTCTTCTTCTAATTCGAGTAACGTTTCCATGGAGACGACAGGACTTTCATTTGGTATACGACTATGTCCTTTCCGATGCACTATTCCATCTTTATTGCTTCCCTCGCTCCCTAATATTGACGAATTAGCACAGAAATTGCGTCGCTATGAAATACTATGTGTTCTATGACTTCTCCTTCTATATCGAGTAACGTTTCTATGGAAACGACAGGATTTTCTTTTGGGATACAAGTTTCCACTTTCCCAAGCGCTATTCCTCCTTTACTGCATCTATCGCTCCCTCACATTGACGAATTAACAATGATATTGCGTCGCCATGAAATACTATGGATTCTATGACTTCTCCTTCTAAATCGAGTAACGTTTCTATTGAAACGACAGGATTTTCTTTTGGAATACGAGTATCTGTTTTCCGATGCACTATTCCGTCTTTACTTCATCCCTCGCTCCCTCACATTGACGAATTAACACAGAGATTGGGTCGCTATGAAATACTATGGGTTCTATGTCTCCTCCTTCTAATTCGAGTTACGTTTTATGGAATCGACTGGATTTTCTTTTACGATACGAGTATCTCCTTTCCGATGCACTATTCCTTCTTTACTGCATCCGTTGTTCCCTCACATTGGCGAATTAACACAGAAATTGCGTCGCTATGAAATACCATGGGATCTATGACTTCGCCTTCTAAACCGAGTAACGTTACTATGGAAACGACAGGATTTTCATTTGGGATACGACTGTCTCCTTTCTGATGCACTATTCCTTCTTTACTGCATCCCTCGCAACCCCACATGGACGAATTAACACTAAAATTGCGTCGCTATGAAATACTATTTGCTCTATGACATCTCCTTCAAATTCGAGTAACGTTTCTATGGAAACGACAGGAAGTACTTTTCTGGATAAGAGTATCTCCTTTCCGATGCACTATTCCTGCTTTACTGAATTCCTCGCTCCCTCACATCGACGAATTAAGACAAAAATTGCGTGGCTATGAAATACTATGGGTTTCATTAATTCTCCTTCTAAATCGAGTAACGTTTCTATGGAAACGACAGGATTTTCCTTTGGTATACGATTATGTCCTTTCCGATGCACTATTCCCTCTTTACTGCTTCCCTCGCACCCTCACATTGACGAAATAACACAGAGATTGGGTCGCTATGAAATACTATGGGTTCTATGACTCCTCCTTCTAAATCGAGTAACGTTTCTATTGAAACGACAGGATTTTCTTTTAGGGTACGAGTACATACTTTCCGATGCACTATTCCGTATTTAATGCATTCCTTGCTCCCTCACATTGACGAATTAAGACAAAAATTGCGTGGCTATGAAATACTATGGGTTCTATGACTTCTCCTTCTAAATCGAGTAACATTTCTACGGAAACGACAGGATTTTCTTTTGGTAGACGAGTATGTCCTTTTCGATGCACTATTCCTTCTTTATTGCTTCCATCGCTCCCTCACATTGACAAATTAACATAGAAATTGCGTCGCTATGAAATACTATGGGTTCAATGACTTCTCCTTCTAAATCGAGTAACGTTTCTATGGAAACGACAGGATTTTACTTTGGGATACGAGTAAGTCCTTTTCGATGCACTATTCCTCCTTTACTGCTTCCCTCGCTCCCTCACGTTGACGAATTAACACAGATATTGTCGCTATGAAATACTATGGGTTTTATGAATTCCCCTGCTAAATCGAGTAACGTTTCTATTGAATTTTTCTATTTTCTTTTGGGATACGAGTATCTCCTTTCCGATGCACTATTCCTTCTTTACTGCATTCCTCGCTCCCTCACATTGACGAATTCAGACAGAAATTGCGTGGCTATGAAATACTATGGGTTCTATTACTTCTCCTTCTAAATCGAGTAACGTTTCTATGGAATCGACAGGATTTTCTTTTGGTATATGAGTACGTCTTTTCCGATGCACTATTCATTCTTTACTGTTTCCCTCGCTCCCGCACATTGACGAATTAACACAGAAATTTCGTCGCTATTGAATACTACCGGTTCTATGACTTCTCCTTCTAAATCCAGGAACGTTTCTATTGAAACGACAGGATTTTCTTTTGGGGTACGAGTACTTCATTTCCGATGCGCCATTCCTTCTTTGCTGCATTCCTCGCTCCCTCTCATTGACGAATTAAGACAGAAACTGCGTGGCTTTGAAATACCATGGGTTCTATGACTTCTCCTTCTATATCGAGTAACATTTCTATGGAAACGACAGGATTTTCTTTTGGTATACGAGTATGTCCTTTTCGATGCACTATTCCTTCTTTACTGCTTCCCTCGCTCCCTCACATTGACTTATAACCACAGAAATTGCGTCGCTATGATATACAATGGGTTCTATGACTTCTCCTTCTAAATCGAGTAACATTACTATGGAAACGACAGGATTTTCTTTTGGTATACGAGTATGCCCTTTTCGATGCACTAATCCTTCTTTGCTGCTTCCCTCGCTCCCGCACATTGACGAATAAACACAGGAATTGCGTCGCTATGAAATACTATGGGTTCTATTACTCCTCCTTCTAAATCGAGTAACGTTTCTATGGAAACGAAAGGATTTTCTTTTGGGATACGAGCATCTCTTTTCCGATGCTCTATTCCTTCTTTACTGCATCCCTCGCTCCCTCACAATGACGAATAGGCACAGAAATTGCGTCGCTATGAAATACTATGGGTTCCATGACTTCACCTTCTAAATCGAGTAACGTTTCTATTGTAACGACAAGATTTTCTTTAGGGATACGAGTATCTCCTTTCCGATGCACTATTGGTTCTTTACTGCATCCCTCGCTCTCTCACATTGACGAACAACCACAGAAATTGCGTCGCTATGATATACTATGGGTTCTATGACTTCTCCTACTAAATCGAGTAACGTTTCTATGGAAACGACAGGATTTTACTTTGGGATACGATTATCTCCTTTCCGATGCACTATTGGTTCTTTACTGCATCCCTCTCTCCCTCACATTGACGAATAAGCACAGAAATTGCGTCGCTATCAAATACTGTAGGTTCTAAGACTTCTCCTTCTAAATGAAGTATCGTTTCTATGGAGACTTTAGGATTTTCTTTTGGGATACGAATAACTTCTTTCGATGCACTATTCCTTCTTTACTGCGTTCCTCGCTCCCTCACATTGACAAATTAAGACAGAAATTGCATAGCTATGAAATACTAAGGGTTCTATTACTTCTCCTTCTAAATCGAGTAACATTTCTATGGAAACGAAAGGCTTTTCCTTTGGTATACGAGTATGTCCTTTTCGATGCACTATTCCTTCTTTACTGCTTCCCTCGCTCCCTCACATTGACGAATTAACACAGAAATTGCGTCGCTATGAAATACTACGGGTTCTATGACCTCTTCTTCTAAATCTAGTAATGTTTCTATGGGAACGAACGGATTTGCTTTTGGGACACGAGTTTCTCCTTTCCGATGCGCTATTCCTTGTTTACTGCATCCCTCGCTCCCTCACATTGACGAATTAACAATGATATATCGTCGCTATGAAATACTATGGGTTCTATGACTTCTACCTCTAATCGAGTAACATTTCTATGGAAACGACAGGATTTTCTTTTGGAATACATATCCTTTCCGATGCACTCTTCCTTCTTTACTGCAGGCCTCGATCCCTCACATTGGCGAAAAAGCACAGATATTGCGTCGCTATGAAATGCTATGTGTTCTATGACTTCTCCTTCTAATTCGAGTATCGTTTCTATGGAAACTACTGGATTTTCTATTGGGATACGACTATCTCCGTTCCGATGCACTATTCCTACTTTACTGCATTCCTCGCTCCCTCATATTGACGAATTAAGACAGAAATTGCGTGGCTATGAAGTACTATGGGTTCTATGACTTCTTCTTCAAATTCGAGTAACGTTTCCATGGAGACGACAGGACTTTCATTTGGTATACGACTATGTCCTTTCCGATGAACTATTCCATCTTTATTGCTTCCCTCGCTCCCTAATATTGACGAATTAGCACAGAAATTGCGTCGCTATGAAATACTATGGGTTCTATGACTTCTCCTTCTATATCGAGTAACGTTTCTATGGAAACGACAGGATTTTCTTTTGGGATACAAGTTTCCACTTTCCCAAGCGCTATTCCTCCTTTACTGCATCTATCGCTCCCTCACATTGACGAATTAACAATGATATTGCGTCGCTATGAAATACTATGGATTCTATGACTTCTCCTTCTAAATCGAGTAACGTTTCTATTGAAACGACAGGATTTTCTTTTGGAATACGAGTATCTGTTTTCCGATGCACTATTCCGTCTTTACTTCATCCCTCGCTCCCTCACATTGACGAATTAACACAGAGATTGGGTCGCTATGAAATACTATGGGTTCTATGTCTCCTCCTTCTAATTCGAGTTACGTTTTATGGAATCGACTGGATTTTCTTTTACGATACGAGTATCTCCTTTCCGATGCACTATTCCTTCTTTACTGCATCCGTTGTTCCCTCACATTGGCGAATTAACACAGAAATTGCGTCGCTATGAAATACCATGGGATCTATGACTTCGCCTTCTAAACCGAGTAACGTTACTATGGAAACGACAGGATTTTCATTTGGGATACGACTGTCTCCTTTCCGATGCACTATTCCTTCTTTACTGCATCCCTCGCAACCCCACATGGACGAATTAACACTAAAATTGCGTCGCTATGAAATACTATTTGCTCTATGACATCTCCTTCAAATTCGAGTAACGTTTCTATGGAAACGACAGGAAGTACTTTTCTGGATAAGAGTATCTCCTTTCCGATGCACTATTCCTGCTTTACTGAATTCCTCGCTCCCTCACATCGACGAATTAAGACAAAAATTGCGTGGCTATGAAATACTATGGGTTTCATTAATTCTACTTCTAAATCGAGTAACGTTTCTATGGAAACGACAGGATTTTCCTTTGGTATACGATTATGTCCTTTCCGATGCACTATTCCCTCTTTACTGCTTCCCTCGCACCCTCACATTGACGAAATAACACAAATGTTAGGTCGCTATGAAATTCTATGGGTTCTATGACTTCTCCTTCTAAATCGAGTAACGTTTCTATGGAAACGACAGGATTTTTTTTGGGATACGAGTTTCTCCTTTCCGATGCGTTATTCCTTCTTTACTGCATCCCTTGTTCCCACACATTGAAGAATTAACAATGATATATCGTCGCTATGAAATACTATGGGTTCTATGACTTCTCCTTCTAATCGAGTAACGTTTCTGTGGAAGCCACAGGATTTTAATTTGGGATACGAGTATCTCCTTTTCGATGCACTGTTCCTTCTTCACTGCATCCCTCGCTCCCTCACATTGACGAATTAACACAGAGATTGGGTCGCTATGAAATACTATGGGTTCTATGACTCCTCCTTCTAAATCGAGTAACGTTTCTATTGAAACGACAGGATTTTCTTTTAGGGTACGAGTACATACTTTCCGATGCACTATTCCGTCTTTACTGCATTCCTTGCTCCCTCACATTGACGAATTAAGACAAAAATTGCATGGCTATGAAATACTATGGGTTCTATGACTTCTCCTTCTAAATCGAGTAACATTTCTACGGAAACGACAGGATTTTCTTTTGGTAGACGAGTATGTCCTTTTCGATGCACTATTCCTTCTTTATTGCTTCCATCGCTCCCTCACATTGACAAATTAACATAGAAATTGCGTCGCTATGAAATACTATGGGTTCAATGACTTCTCCTTCTAAATCGAGTAACGTTTCTATGGAAACGACAGGATTTTACTTTGGGATACGAGTAAGTCCTTTTCGATGCACTATTCCTCCTTTACTGCTTCCCTCGCTCCCTCACATTGACGAATTAACACAGAAATTGCGTTGCTATGAAATACTACCGGTTCTATGAATTCTCCTTCTAAATCTAGTAATATTTCTAACGAAACGAACGGATTTTATTTTGGGATACGAGTTTCTCCTTTCCGATGCGCTATTCCTTGTTTTTGCATCCCTCGCTCCCTTACATTGACGAATTAACAATGATATAGCGTCGCTATGAAATACTATAGGTTCTATGACTTCTCCTTCTAATCGAGAAACGTTTCTATGGAAACTACACGATTTTCATTTAAGATACGAGTATCTCCTTTCCAATGAAATATTCCTTCTTCACTGCATCCCTCGTTCCCTCACATTGACGAATAAGCACAGAAATTGCGTCGCTATGAAATACTATGTGATCTTTGACTTCTCCTTCTAAATCGAGTAACGTTTCTATGGAATCGACTGGATTTTCTTTAGGGATAGGAGGATCTCCTTTCCAATGCACTATTGGTTCTTTACTGCATTCCTCGCTCCCTCACATAGACGAATAGCCACAGAAATTGCGTCGCTATGATATACTATGGGTTCTATGACTTCTCCTTCTAAATCGAGTAACGTTTCTATGGATACGACAGAATTTTCTTTTCGGTTACGAGTATCTCCTTTCCGATGCACTATTCCCTCTTTACTTCATCCCTCGCTCCCTCACAATGACGTATTAACACAGAAATTGCGTGGCTATGAGATACAATGGGTTCTATGGCTTCTCCTTGTATATCGAGTAACGTTTCTATGGAAACGAGAGGATTTTCTTTTGGATACGAGTATCTCCTTTCCGTTGCACTATTCCTTCTTTACTGCTTCCCTCGCTCCCTCACATTGTCGAATTAACACAGAAATGGTGTCGCTATGAAATACTATGTGTTCTATGTCTTCTCCTTCCAAATCGAGTAACGTTTCTATTGAAACGTCAGGATTTTCTTTTGGGATACGAGTACCAGCTTTGCGATGCACTATTCCTTCTTTACTGCATTCCTCGCTCCCTCACATTGACGAATTAAAACAGAAATTGCGTGGCTATGAAATACTATGGGTTATATGACTTCTCCTTCTAATCGAGTAACGATTCTATGGAAATGACAGGATTTTCTTTTGGGATACGAGTATCACCTTTCCGATGCACTATTCCTTCTTTACTGCATCTCTCGCTCCCGCACATTGACGAATAACCACAGAGATTGCGTCGCTGTGATATACAATGGGTTCTATGACTTCTCCTTCTAAATCGAGTAACGTTTCCATTGAAACGACAGGATTTTCTTTTGGTATACGAGTATGTCCTTTGCGATGCACTATTTCCTCTTTACTGCTTCTCTCGCTCCATCACAATGACGAATTAACACAGAAACGGCGTCGCTAGGAAATACTATGGGTTAAATGACTTCTCCTTCTAAATCGAGTAACGTTTCTATGGAAACGAGAGGATTTTATTTTGGGATACGGGTATCTCCTTTCCGATGCACTATTCCTTCTTTACTGCATCCCTCGCTCCCTCACATTGACAAATTAACACAGAAATTGCGTCGCTATGAAAAACTATTGGTCCTATGACATCTCCTTCTAAATCGAGTAACGTTTCTATGAAAACGACAGGATTTCCTTTTGGGATACGAGTATCTCCTTTCCGATGCACTATTCCCTCTTTACTGCATCCCTCGCTCCCACAGATTGACGTATTAACACAGAAATTGCGTCGCTATGAATTACTATGGGTTCAATGGCATCTCCTTGTAAATCGAGTAACGTTTCTAGGGAAACGAGAGGATTTTCTTTCGGATACGAGCATCTCCCTTCCGTTGCACTATTCCTTCTTTACTGCATCCCTCGCTCAATCACATTGACGAATTAACACAGAGATTGTGACGCTATGAAATGCAATGTGTTCTATGACTTCTCCTTCTAAATCGAGTAACGTTTCTATTGAAATGACAGGATTTTCTTTTATGATAAGAGTATCTCCTTTCCGATGCACTATTCCTTCTTTACTGCATTCCTCGCTCCCTCAAATTGACGAATTACGACTGAAATTTCGTGGCTATGAAATACTATGGGATCTATGACTTCTCCTTCTAATCGAGTAACGTTTCTATTGAAACGACAGGATTTTCTTTTGGTATACGAGTATGTCCTTTGCGATGCACTATTCCTTCTTTACTGCTTCTCTCGCTCCATCACAATGAATAATTAACACAGAAACGGCGTCGCTATGAAATACTATGGGTTCTATGACTACTCCTTCAAAATCGAGTAACGTTTCTATGGAAACGAGAGGATTTTCTTTTGGGATACGAGTATCTCCTTTCCGATGCACTATTCCTTCTTTACTGCATTCCTCGCTCCGTCATATTTGCGAATTAACACAGAAATTGCGTGGCTATGAAGTACTACGGGTTCTATGACTTCCCCTTCTAATTCGAGTAACGTTTCTATGGAAACGACCGGATTTTCTTTTGGTATACGAGTATGTCCTTTCCGATGCACTATTCCTTCTTTACTGCATTCCTCGCTCCGTCATATTTGCGAATTAACACAGAAATTGCGTGGCTATGAATTACTACGGGTTCTATGACTTCCCCTTCTAATTCGAGTAACGTTTCTATGGAAACGTCTGGATTTTCGTTTGGGATACGAGTATCTCCTTTCCGATGCACTATTCCTTCTTTACTGCATCCCTCGCTCAATCACATTGACGAATTAACACAGAGATTGTGTCGCTATGAAATACTATGGGTTCTATGACTTCGCCTTCTAAATCTAGTAACGTTTCTATGGAAACGAACCGATTTTCTTTTGGGATACGAGTTTCTCCTTTCCGATGCACTATTACTTATTTACTGCATCCCTCACTCCCTAACATTGACGAATAATCAAAGAGATTGTGTCGCTATGAAGTACTATGGCTTCTATGCCTTCTCCTTCTGAATCTATTTACGTTTCTATGGAAACGACAGGATTTTCTTTGGGAAACGAGTATCTTCTCTCCGATGCACTATTCCTTCTTTACTGCATCCCTCGCTCCCTCACATTGACAAATTAACACAGAAATTGCGTCGCTATGAAATACTATTGGTTCTATGACTTCTCCTTCTAAATCGAGTAACGATTCTTTGGAAGCGACAGGCTTTTCTTTTGGGATACGAGAATCTCCATTCCGATGCACTATTCCTCCTTTCCTGCGTCCCTCGCTCCCTCACATTGATGAATTAACACAGATATGCGTCGCCATGAAATACTACGGGTTCTATGGCTTTTCCTTATAAATCGAGTAACGCTTCTACGCAAACGACAAGATTTTCCTTTGCGATACGAGTATCTCCTTTCTGATGCTCTAATCCCTCTTCACAGCATCCCTCGCTCCCTCCCATTGACGAATAAACACAGTAATTGTGTCGCTATGAAATACTATGGGTTCCATGACTTCTCCTTCTAAATCGAGTAACGTTTTTATGGAAACGACAGGATTTTCATTTGGGATACGAGTATCTCCTTTCCGATGCACTATTCCTTCTTTACTGTATCCGTCGCTCCCTCACATTAACGAATTAACAATGATATTGCGTCGCTATGAATTACCATGGATTCTATGACTTCTCCTTCTAATCGAGTAACGTTTTAATCTAAACGACAGGATTTACTCTTGGGAAGCGAGTATCTCCTTTCCGATGCACTATTCCTTCTACACTGCATCCCCCGTTCCCTCACATTGACGAATTACGACAGAAATTGCGTGGCTATGAAATTCTATGGGTTCTATGACTTCTCCTTCTAATCGAGTAACGTTTCTATGGAAACGACAGGATTTACTTTTGGGATACGAGTATCTCCTTTCCGATGCACTACTCCTTCTTTACTGCATCCCCTGTTCCCTCACATTGACAAATAAGCACAGAAATTGCGTGGCTATGAAATACTATGGGTTCTATGACTTTTCCTTCAAAATCGAGTAACGTTTCTATGGATGCGACAGGATTTTCTTTTGGGATACGACTATCTCCATTCCGATGCACTAATCCTTCTTTACTGCACTCCTCGCTCCCTCATATTGACGAATTAACACAGACATTGCGTGGCTATGAAATACAATGTTTTCTATGACTTTTCCTTCTAAGTCGTGTAACGTTTCTATGATAACGGCAGATTTTCTTTTGGTATACCAGTATCTCCTTTGCGATGCATTATTCCTTCTTTACAGCATCCCTCGCTCCCTTACATTGACGAATAAGCACAGAGATTCCGTCTCTATGAAATACTACGTGTTCTATGACTTCTCCTTCTAAATCTAGTTACGTTTCTATGGAAACGACAGGATTTCCCTTTGGAATACGAGTATCTCCTTTCCGATGCACTATTCCTTCTTTACTGCAATTCTCGCTCCCTCACATTGACGAATTAACACAGAAATGGCGTTGCTATGAAGTACTAAGGGTCCTATGACTTCTCCTTCTAATTTGAGTACGTTTCTTTTGAAACGACAGGATTATCATTTGGGATACGAGTATCTCCTTTCCGATGCACTATTCCTTCTTTACTGCATGCCTCGCTCCCTCACATTGACGAAATAACACAGAAATTGCGTCGCTATGAAATACTATGGGTTATTCGAATTCTCCTTGTAAATCGAGTAACGTTTCTATGGAAACAACAGTATTTTCTTTTGGGATACGAGTATATCCTTTCCGACTAACTATTCCTTCTTTACTGCATCCGTCGCTCAGTCACATTGACGTAATAACACAGATATTGCGTCGCTATGATATCCTATGGGTTCTATGACTGCTCCTTCTAAATCGAGTATCGTTTCTATGGAAACGACAGGATGTTCTTTTGGGATGAGAGTTTCTCCTTTCCGATGCGCTATTACTTATTTACTGTACCCCTCACTCCCTCACATTGACGAATAATCAAAGAGTTTGTGTCGCTATGAAGTACTATGGCTTCTATGCCTTCTCCTTCTGAATCTATTTACGTTTCTATGGAAACGACAGGATTTTCTTTGGGAAACGAGTATCTTCTCTCCGATGCACTATTCCTTCTTTACTGCATTCCTCGCTCCCTCACATTGATAAATTAACACAGAAATTGCGTCGCTATGAAATACTATTGGTTCTATGACTTCTCCTTCTAAATCGAGTAACGATTCTTTGGAAGCGACAGGCTTTTCTTTTGCGATACGTGTATCTCCATTCCGATGCACTATTCCTCCTTTACTGCATCCCTCGCTCCCTCACATTGATGAATTAGCACAGATATTGCGTCGCCATGAAATACTACGGGTTCTATGGCTTTTCCTTATTAATCGAGTAACGCTTCTACGCAAACGACAGGATTTTCCTTTGCGATACGAGTATCTCCTTTCCGATGCACTAATCCCTCTTCACAGCATCCCGCGCTCCCTCCCATTGACGAATTAACACAGTAAGTGTGTCGCTATGAAATACTATGGGTTCCATGACTTCTCCTTCCAAATCGAGTAACGGTTTTATGGAAACGACAGTATTTTCATTTGGGATACGAGTATCTCCTTTCCGATGCACTATTCCTTCTTTACTCCATCCGTCGCTCCCTCACATTAACAAATTAACAAAGATATTGCGTCGCTATGAAATACTATGGGTTCTATGACTTCTCCTTCTAATCGAGTAACGATTTAATGGAAACGACAGGATTTTCTCTTGGGAAGCGAGTATCTCCTTTCCGATGCACTATTCCTTCTACACTGCATCCCCCGTTCCCTCACATTGACGAATTACGACAGGAATTGCGTGGATATGAAATTCTATGGGTTCTATGACTTCTCCTTCTAATCGAGTGACGTTTCTATGGAAACGACAGTATTTACTTTTGGGATACGAGTATCTCCTTTCTGTTGCACTATTCCTTCTTTACTGGATCCCTCGCTCCCTCACATTGACGAATAACCACAGAGATTGCGTCGGTATGATATACAATGGGATCTATGACTTCTCCTCCTAAATCGAGTAACGTTTCTATGGAAACGACAAGATTTTCATTTGGGTTACGACTAACTCCATTCCGATGCTCTATTGGTTCTTTACTGCATCCCTCTCTCCCTCACATTGATGAATAAGCACAGAATTGCGTCGCTATCAAATCCTTTAGGTGCTACGACTTCTCCTTCTAAATCAAGTAACGTTTCTATGGCAACGGTAGGATTTTGTTTTGGGATACGAGTGTCACCTTTCCGATGCACTATTACTTCTTTACTGCATTCCTCGCTCCGTCATATTTGCGAATTAACACAGAAATTGCGTGGCTATGAAGTACTAAGGGTTCTATGACCTCCCCTTCTAATTCGAGTAACGTTTCTATGGAAACGACCGGATTTTCTTTTGGTATACGAGTATGTCCTTTCCGATGCACTATTCCGGCTTTACTGCTTCTCTCGCTCCATCACAATGACGAATTAACACAGAAATGGCGTCGCTATGAAATGCAATGGGTTCTATGACTTCTCCTTCTAAATCGAGTAACCTTTCTATGGAAACGAGAGGATTTTCTTTTGGGATACGAGTATCTTCTTTCCGATGCACAGTTCCTTCTTTACTGCATCCCTCGTTCCCTCACATTGCTAAATTAACACAGAAATTGTGTCGCTATGAAAAACTATTGGTTCAATGACATCTCCTTCTAAATCGAGTAACGTTTCTACGAAAACGACAGGATTTTCTTTTGGGATACGAATATCTCCTTTCCGATGCACTATTCTCTCTTTACTGCATCCCCCGCTCCCTCACATTGACGTATTAACACAGAAATTGCGTCGCTATGAAATACTATGGGTTCTATGACTTCTCCTTCTATATCGAGTAACTTTTCTATGGAAACGAGAGGATTCTCTTTTGGGATACGAGTATCTTCTTCCGATGCACTATTCCATCTTTACTGCATCCCTCGCTCAATCACATTGACGAATTAACACAGAGATTGTGTCGCTATGAAATACTATGGGATTTAAGACTTCTCCTTCTAAATCGAGTAACGTTTCTATGGATACGACAGGATTTTCTTTTGGGATGCGGCTGTCTCCTTTCCGATGCACTATTCCTCCTTTACTGCATTCCTCGCTCCCTCATATTGATGAATTAACTCAGAAATTGCGTGGCTATGAAGTACTATGGGATCTATGGCTTCTCCTTCAAATTCGAGCAACGTTTCTGTGGAAACGACATTATTTTCTTTGGGTATACGAGTATATCCTTTCCGATGCACTATTCCATCTTTACTGCTTCCCTCGCTCCCTAATATTGACGAATTAACACGGAAATAGCATCGCTATGAAATACTATGGGTTCTATTACTTCTCCTTCTATATCGAGTAACGTTTCTATGGAAACGACAGGATTTTCTTTTGGGATACAAGTATCCCCTTTCCGATGCGCTATTCCTCCTTTTCTGCATCCGTCGCACCCTCACATTGACGAATTAACAATGATATTGCGTCGCTATGAAATACTATGGATTCTATGACTTCTCCTTCTAATCGAGTAACGTTTCAATGGAAACGACAGGATTTTCTTTTGGGATACGAGTATCTCCTTTCCGATGCACTACTCCTTCTTTACTGCATCCCTCGTTCCCTCTCATTGACGAAGAAGCACAGAAATTGCGTGGCTATGAAATACTATGGGTTCTATGACTTCTCCTTCTAAATCGAGTAACGTTTCTAAGGAAACGACAGGATCTTCTTTTGGGATACGTGTATCTCTTTTCCGATGCACTATTTCTTCCTTACTGCATCCCTCGGTCCCTCACATTGACGAATTAACACAGAAATGGCGTCGCTATGAAATTCTATGTGTTCTATGTCTTCTCGTTTTTAATCGAGTAACGTTTCTATGGAAACGTCTCGATTTTCGTTTGGGATACGAGTATCTCCTTTCCGATGCACTATTCCTTCTTTACTGCATCCCTCGCTCAATCACATTGACGAGTTAACACAGAGATTGCGTCGCTATGAATTACTATGGGTTCTATGACTTCTTCTTGAAAATCGAGTTACGTTTCTATGGAAACGACAGAATTTTCTTTTGGGATACGAGTATCTCCTTTCCGATGCAGTATTCCTTCTTTAGATCATCCCTCGCTCCCTCACATTGACGAATAAGCTCATAAATTGCGTCGCTATGATATACTATAAGTTCTATTACATCTCCTTCTAAATCGAGTTACGTTTCTATGGAAACGACAGGTTTTTCTATTGGGATACGACTATCTCCTCTCCGATGCACTATTCCTTCTGTACTGATTCCCATACTCCCTCACATTGGCGAATTAACACAGAAATTGCGTCGCTATGAAATACCATGGGTTCTATGACTTCTCCTTCTAAACCGAGTAACGTTTCTATGGAAACGACAGTATTTTCATTTGGGATACGACTATCTCCTTTCCGGTGCAGTATTGGTTCTTTACTGCATCCCTCGCTCGATCACAATGACGAATACGCACAGAAATTGCGCCGCTATCAAATACTATTGGTTCTATGACTGCTCCATCTAAATGAAGTAGCGTTTCTATCGAAGCAAAAGGATTTTCTTTTGGGATATGAGTATCCCCTTTCTGATGCACTATTGCTTCTTTACTGCATTCCTCACTCCCTCACATTGAGGAATTAAGACAGAAGTTGCGCGGCTATGAAATAATATGGGTTCTATTACTTCTCCTTCTAAATCGAGTAACGTTTCTATGGAAACGACAGGATTTTCTTTTGGGATACGAGTATCTCCTTTCCGATGCACTGTTCCTTCTTTACTGCATCCCTCGCTCCCTCACATTGACGAATTAACACAGAGATTGGGTAGCTATGAAATACTATGGGTTCTATGACTTCCCCTTCTAATCGGGTAACGTTTCTATGGAAACGACAGAATTTTCTTTTGGTATACGAGTATTTCCTTTCCGATGCACTATTCCTTCTTTACTGCATCCCTCGTTCCCTCACATTGACGAATAAGCACAGAAATTGCGTCGCTATAAAATACTATGGGTTCTATGACTTTTCACTCTAAATCGAGTAACGTCTCTATGGTAACGACAAGATTTTCTTTTCGGATACGAGTATCTCCTTTCACATGCACTATTATTTGAGTATTGCATCCGTCGCTCCCTCACATTGACGAATTAACACATATATTGTGTCGCTATGAAATACTATGTGTTCTTTGGCTTCTCCTTCTAAATCGGGTAACGTTTCTACTGAAACTACAGGATTTTCATTTGAGATACGAGTATCTCCTTTCCGATGCACTATTCCCTCTTTACGGCATTCCTCGCTCCCTCACATTGACGATTTAACTCAGAATTTGCCTCGCTATGAAATACTATGGGTTCTATGACAACTCCTTCTAAATCGAGTAACGTTCCTATGGAAACGACAGGATTTTCTATTGGGATAGGACTATCTCCTTTCCGATGCACTATTCCTTCTGTACTGAATCCCATACTCCCTCACATTGGCGAATTAACACAGAAATTGCGTCGCTATGAAATATCATGGGTTCTATGACTTCTCCTTCTAATCCGAGTAACGTTTCTATGGAAACGACAGGATTTTCATTTGGGATACAACTATCTCCTTTCCGGTGCAGTATTGGTTCTTTACTGCATCCCTCGCTCGATCACAATGACGAATAAGCACAGAAATTGCGTCGCTATCAAATACTATTGGTTCTATGACTTCTCCTTCTAAATCAAGTAGCGTTTCTATTGAAGCAAAAGTATTTTCTTTTGGGATACGAGTATCCCCTTTTCGATGCACTATTGCTTCTTTACTGCATTCCTCGCTCCCTCACATTGACGAATTAAGACATAAATTGCGCGGCTATGAAATAATATGGGTTCTAGTACTTCTCCTTCTAAATCGAGTAATGTTTCTATGGAAACGACAGGATTTTCTTTTCGGATACGAGTATCTCCTTTCCGATGCACTATTCCCTCTTTACTGCATTCCTCGTTCCTTCAAATTGACGAATTAACATAGAAATTGTCGCTATGAAATACTATGGGTTTTATGAATTCCCCTTCTAAATCGAGTAACGTTTCTATTGAAACTACATGATTTTCTTTTGGGATACGAGTATCTCCTTTCTGATACACTATTCCTTTTTACTGCATTCCTCGCTCCCTCACATTGACGAATTCAGACAGAAATTGCGTAGCTATGAAATACTATGGGTTCTTTGACTTCTCCTTCTATATCGAGTAACATTTCTATGGAAACGACAGGATTTTCTTTTGGTATACGAGTACCTCTTTCCGATGCACTATTCCTTCCTTACTGCATCCCACGCTACCTCACATGGACGAATTAACACAGAAATTGCGTCGCTATGAAATACTATTTGTTCTATGACATCTCCTTCAAAATCGACTAACGTTTCTATGGAAACCACAGGATTTTATTTTGGGATACGAGTATCTCCTTTCCGATGCACTGTCCCTTCCTTACAGTATCCGTCGCTCCGTCACATTGACGAATTAACACAGAAATTGCCGCTATGAAATACTATGGGTTCTATGACTTCCCCTGCTAAATCGAGTAACGTTTCTATTGAAACTACATGATTTTCTTTTGGGATACCAGTATCTCCTTTCCGTTGCACTGTTCCTTCTTTACTGCATCCTCGCTCCCTCACATTGACGAATTAACACAGAGATTGGGTAGCTATGATATACTATGGGTTCTATGACTTCTCCTTCTTAACCGAGTAACGTTTCTAAGGAAACGACAGGATTTTCTCATGGGATACGGGTATCTCCTTTCCGATGCACTATTCCTTCGTTACTGCATCCCTCGCTCCCTCACATTGACGAATTAACAATGAAATTTCGACTCTATTAAATACTATATGTTCTATGACTTCTCCTTCTAAATCGAGTACCGTTTCAATGGAAACGACAGGATTTTACTTTGAGATACGAGTATCTCCTTGCCGATACACAATTCCTCCTTTACTGCATCCCTCGCTCCCTCACATTGACGAATTAACACTGATATTGCGTCGCTATGAAATTCAATGTGTTCTATAACTTCTCCTTCTAAATCGAGTAACGTTTCTATTGAAACGACAGGTTTTTCTTTTGGGATACGAGTATCTCCTTTCCGGTGCATTAATTCTTCTTTACTGCATCCCTCCCTCCCTCACATTGACGAATTAACAATTAAATTGCGTCTCTATGAAATGCTATGGATTCTATCACTTCTCCTTCTAAATCGAGTAACGTTTCTACGGAAAGGACAGGATTTTCTTTTCGGATCCGAGTATCTCCTTTCCGATGCACTATTCCTTCTTTATTGCATCCCTCGTACCCTCACATTGACGAATTAACACAGAGATTGCGTCGCTATGAATTACTAAGGGTTCTATGATTTCTTCTTGAAAATCGAGTTACGTTTCTATGGAAACGACAGAATTTTCTTTTGGGATACGAGTATCTCCTTTCCGATGCACTATTCCTCCTCTACTGCATCCCTCGATCTCTCACATTGACGAATTAACAATGAAATTGCGTCTCTATGAAATACTATGTGTTCTATGACTTCTCCTTCTAAATCGAGTTACGTTTCTATGGAAACGACAGGATTTTACTTTGAGATACGAGTATCTCCTTGCCGATGCACTATTCCTACTTTACTGATTGCCTCGTGCTCTAACATTGACGAATAAGCACAGAAAATGTGTCGCTATGAAATCCTATGGTTTCTATGACTTCTCCATCTAAATTGAGTAACGTTTCAATGGAAACGACAGGATTTCCTTTTGGAATACGACTATCTCCCTTCCGATGCACTATTCCCTCCTTACTGGATCCCTCGCTCTCTCACATTTACGTATTAACACAGAAATTGCGTCGCTATGGAATACTATGGTTTCTATGGCTTCTCCATCTAAATCGGGTAACGTTCCTATGCAGACGAAAGGATTTTCCTTTGGGATAGGAGTATCTCTTTCCGATGCAGTATTCCTTCTTTAGATCATCCCTCGCTCCCTCACATTGACGAATAAGCTCATAAATTGCGTCGCTATGATATACTATAAGTTCTATGTCTCCACCTTCTACATCGAGTTACGTTTCTATGGAAACGACTGGATTTTCTTTTGGTATACGAGTATCTCCGTTCCGATGCACTATTCCTTCTTTCCGGCATCCCTCGCTCCCTCACATTAACGATGTAACTCAGAATTTGCGTCGCTATGAAATACTATGGGTTCTATGACATCTCCTTCTAAAACGAGAACGTTTCTATGGAAACGACAGGTTTTTCTATTGGGATACGACTATCTCCTTTAAGATGCATTATTCCTCCTGTACTGATTCCCATACTCCCTCACATTGGCGAATTAACACAGAAATTGCGTCGCTATGAAATACCATGGGTTCTATGACTTCTCCCTCTAAACCGAGTAACGTTTCTATGGAAACGACAGTATTTTCATTTGGGATACGACTATCTCCTTTCCGGTGCAGTATTGGTTCTTTACTGCATCGCTCGCTCGATCACAATGACGAATACGCACAGAAATTGCGCCGCTATCAAATACTATTGGTTCTATGACTTCTCCATCTAAATCAAGTAGCGTTTCTATTGAAGCAAAAGGATTTTCTTTTGGGATACGAGTATCTCCTTTCTGATGCACTATTGCTTCTTTACTGCATTCCTCGCTCCCTCACATTGCGGAATTAAGTCAGAAGTTGCGCGGCTATGAAATAATATGGGTTCTATTACTTCTCCCTCTAAATCGAGTAACGTTTCCATGGAAACGACAGGATTTTCTTTTCGGATACGAGTATCTCCTTTCCGATGCACTATCCCTTCTTTACTGCATCCCTCGCTCCGTCACACTGACGAATTAACACAGAAATTGTCGCTATGAAATACTATGGGTTCTATGACTTCCCCTTCTAAATCGAGTAACGTTTCTATTGAAACTACATGATTTTCTTTTGGGATACGAGTATCTCCTTTCCGATGCACTGTTCCTTCTTTACTGCAACCCTCGCTCCCTCACATTGACGAATTAACACAGAGATTGGGTAGCTATGAAATACTATGGGTTCTATGACTTCTCCTTCTAATCGAGTAACGTTTCTATGGAAACGACAGGATTTTCTTTTGGTATACGAGTATTTCCTTTCCGATGCACTATTCCTTCTTTACTGCATCCCTCGTTCCCTCACATTGACGAATAAGCACAGAAATTGCGTCGCTATAATATACTATGGGTTCTATGACTTTTCACTCTAAATCGAGTAACGTCTCTATGGTAACGAGAAGATTTTCTTTTCGGATACGAGTATCTCCTTTCACATGCACTATTACTTGTGTATTGCATCCGTCGCTCCCTCACATTGACGAATTAACACAGAGATTGTGTCGCTATGAAATACTATGGGATTTAAGACTTCTCCTTCTAAATCGAGTAACGTTTCTATGGATACGACAGGATTTTCTTTTGGGATGCGGCTGTCTCCTTTCCGATGCACTATTCCTCCTTTACTGCATTCCTCGCTCCCTCATATTGATGAATTAACTCAGAAATTGCGTGGCTATGAAGTACTATGGGATCTATGGCTTCTCCTTCAAATTCGAGCAACGTTTCTGTGGAAACGACATTATTTTCTTTGGGTATACGAGTATATCCTTTCCGATGCACTATTCCATCTTTACTGCTTCCCTCGCTCCCTAATATTGACGAATTAACACGGAAATAGCATCGCTATGAAATACTATGGGTTCTATTACTTCTCCTTCTATATCGAGTAACGTTTCTATGGAAACGACAGGATTTTCTTTTGGGATACAAGTATCCCCTTTCCGATGCGCTATTCCTCCTTTTCTGCATCCGTCGCACCCTCACATTGACGAATTAACAATGATATTGCGTCGCTATGAAATACTATGGATTCTATGACTTCTCCTTCTAATCGAGTAACGTTTCAATGGAAACGACAGGATTTTCTTTTGGGATACGAGTATCTCCTTTCCGATGCACTACTCCTTCTTTACTGCATCCCTCGTTCCCTCTCATTGACGAAGAAGCACAGAAATTGCGTGGCTATGAAATACTATGGGTTCTATGACTTCTCCTTCTAAATCGAGTAACGTTTCTAAGGAAACGACAGGATCTTCTTTTGGGATACGTGTATCTCTTTTCCGATGCACTATTTCTTCCTTACTGCATCCCTCGGTCCCTCACATTGACGAATTAACACAGAAATGGCGTCGCTATGAAATTCTATGTGTTCTATGTCTTCTCGTTTTTAATCGAGTAACGTTTCTATGGAAACGTCTCGATTTTCGTTTGGGATACGAGTATCTCCTTTCCGATGCACTATTCCTTCTTTACTGCATCCCTCGCTCAATCACATTGACGAGTTAACACAGAGATTGCGTCGCTATGAATTACTATGGGTTCTATGACTTCTTCTTGAAAATCGAGTTACGTTTCTATGGAAACGACAGAATTTTCTTTTGGGATACGAGTATCTCCTTTCCGATGCAGTATTCCTTCTTTAGATCATCCCTCGCTCCCTCACATTGACGAATAAGCTCATAAATTGCGTCGCTATGATATACTATAAGTTCTATTACATCTCCTTCTAAATCGAGTTACGTTTCTATGGAAACGACAGGTTTTTCTATTGGGATACGACTATCTCCTCTCCGATGCACTATTCCTTCTGTACTGATTCCCATACTCCCTCACATTGGCGAATTAACACAGAAATTGCGTCGCTATGAAATACCATGGGTTCTATGACTTCTCCTTCTAAACCGAGTAACGTTTCTATGGAAACGACAGTATTTTCATTTGGGATACGACTATCTCCTTTCCGGTGCAGTATTGGTTCTTTACTGCATCCCTCGCTCGATCACAATGACGAATACGCACAGAAATTGCGCCGCTATCAAATACTATTGGTTCTATGACTGCTCCATCTAAATGAAGTAGCGTTTCTATCGAAGCAAAAGGATTTTCTTTTGGGATATGAGTATCCCCTTTCTGATGCACTATTGCTTCTTTACTGCATTCCTCACTCCCTCACATTGAGGAATTAAGACAGAAGTTGCGCGGCTATGAAATAATATGGGTTCTATTACTTCTCCTTCTAAATCGAGTAACGTTTCTATGGAAACGACAGGATTTTCTTTTGGGATACGAGTATCTCCTTTCCGATGCACTGTTCCTTCTTTACTGCATCCCTCGCTCCCTCACATTGACGAATTAACACAGAGATTGGGTAGCTATGAAATACTATGGGTTCTATGACTTCCCCTTCTAATCGGGTAACGTTTCTATGGAAACGACAGAATTTTCTTTTGGTATACGAGTATTTCCTTTCCGATGCACTATTCCTTCTTTACTGCATCCCTCGTTCCCTCACATTGACGAATAAGCACAGAAATTGCGTCGCTATAAAATACTATGGGTTCTATGACTTTTCACTCTAAATCGAGTAACGTCTCTATGGTAACGACAAGATTTTCTTTTCGGATACGAGTATCTCCTTTCACATGCACTATTATTTGAGTATTGCATCCGTCGCTCCCTCACATTGACGAATTAACACATATATTGTGTCGCTATGAAATACTATGTGTTCTTTGGCTTCTCCTTCTAAATCGGGTAACGTTTCTACTGAAACTACAGGATTTTCATTTGAGATACGAGTATCTCCTTTCCGATGCACTATTCCCTCTTTACGGCATTCCTCGCTCCCTCACATTGACGATTTAACTCAGAATTTGCCTCGCTATGAAATACTATGGGTTCTATGACAACTCCTTCTAAATCGAGTAACGTTTCTAAGGAAACGACAGGATCTTCTTTTGGGATACGTGTATCTCTTTTCCGATGCACTATTTCTTCCTTACTGCATCCCTCGGTCCCTCACATTGACGAATTAACACAGAAATGGCGTCGCTATGAAATTCTATGTGTTCTATGTCTTCTCGTTTTTAATCGAGTAACGTTTCTATGGAAACGTCTCGATTTTCGTTTGGGATACGAGTATCTCCTTTCCGATGCACTATTCCTTCTTTACTGCATCCCTCGCTCAATCACATTGACGAGTTAACACAGAGATTGCGTCGCTATGAATTACTATGGGTTCTATGACTTCTTCTTGAAAATCGAGTTACGTTTCTATGGAAACGACAGAATTTTCTTTTGGGATACGAGTATCTCCTTTCCGATGCAGTATTCCTTCTTTAGATCATCCCTCGCTCCCTCACATTGACGAATAAGCTCATAAATTGCGTCGCTATGATATACTATAAGTTCTATTACATCTCCTTCTAAATCGAGTTACGTTTCTATGGAAACGACAGGTTTTTCTATTGGGATACGACTATCTCCTCTCCGATGCACTATTCCTTCTGTACTGATTCCCATACTCCCTCACATTGGCGAATTAACACAGAAATTGCGTCGCTATGAAATACCATGGGTTCTATGACTTCTCCTTCTAAACCGAGTAACGTTTCTATGGAAACGACAGGATTTTCTCATGGGATACGGGTATCTCCTTTCCGATGCACTATTCCTTCGTTACTGCATCCCTCGCTCCCTCACATTGACGAATTAACAATGAAATTTCGACTCTATTAAATACTATATGTTCTATGACTTCTCCTTCTAAATCGAGTACCGTTTCAATGGAAACGACAGGATTTTACTTTGAGATACGAGTATCTCCTTGCCGATACACAATTCCTCCTTTACTGCATCCCTCGCTCCCTCACATTGACGAATTAACACTGATATTGCGTCGCTATGAAATTCAATGTGTTCTATAACTTCTCCTTCTAAATCGAGTAACGTTTCTATTGAAACGACAGGTTTTTCTTTTGGGATACGAGTATCTCCTTTCCGGTGCATTAATTCTTCTTTACTGCATCCCTCCCTCCCTCACATTGACGAATTAACAATTAAATTGCGTCTCTATGAAATGCTATGGATTCTATCACTTCTCCTTCTAAATCGAGTAACGTTTCTACGGAAAGGACAGGATTTTCTTTTCGGATCCGAGTATCTCCTTTCCGATGCACTATTCCTTCTTTATTGCATCCCTCGTACCCTCACATTGACGAATTAACACAGAGATTGCGTCGCTATGAATTACTAAGGGTTCTATGATTTCTTCTTGAAAATCGAGTTACGTTTCTATGGAAACGACAGAATTTTCTTTTGGGATACGAGTATCTCCTTTCCGATGCACTATTCCTCCTCTACTGCATCCCTCGATCTCTCACATTGACGAATTAACAATGAAATTGCGTCTCTATGAAATACTATGTGTTCTATGACTTCTCCTTCTAAATCGAGTTACGTTTCTATGGAAACGACAGGATTTTACTTTGAGATACGAGTATCTCCTTGCCGATGCACTATTCCTACTTTACTGATTGCCTCGTGCTCTAACATTGACGAATAAGCACAGAAAATGTGTCGCTATGAAATCCTATGGTTTCTATGACTTCTCCATCTAAATTGAGTAACGTTTCAATGGAAACGACAGGATTTCCTTTTGGAATACGACTATCTCCCTTCCGATGCACTATTCCCTCCTTACTGGATCCCTCGCTCTCTCACATTTACGTATTAACACAGAAATTGCGTCGCTATGGAATACTATGGTTTCTATGGCTTCTCCATCTAAATCGGGTAACGTTCCTATGCAGACGAAAGGATTTTCCTTTGGGATAGGAGTATCTCTTTCCGATGCAGTATTCCTTCTTTAGATCATCCCTCGCTCCCTCACATTGACGAATAAGCTCATAAATTGCGTCGCTATGATATACTATAAGTTCTATGTCTCCACCTTCTACATCGAGTTACGTTTCTATGGAAACGACTGGATTTTCTTTTGGTATACGAGTATCTCCGTTCCGATGCACTATTCCTTCTTTCCGGCATCCCTCGCTCCCTCACATTAACGATGTAACTCAGAATTTGCGTCGCTATGAAATACTATGGGTTCTATGACATCTCCTTCTAAAACGAGAACGTTTCTATGGAAACGACAGGTTTTTCTATTGGGATACGACTATCTCCTTTAAGATGCATTATTCCTCCTGTACTGATTCCCATACTCCCTCACATTGGCGAATTAACACAGAAATTGCGTCGCTATGAAATACCATGGGTTCTATGACTTCTCCCTCTAAACCGAGTAACGTTTCTATGGAAACGACAGTATTTTCATTTGGGATACGACTATCTCCTTTCCGGTGCAGTATTGGTTCTTTACTGCATCGCTCGCTCGATCACAATGACGAATACGCACAGAAATTGCGCCGCTATCAAATACTATTGGTTCTATGACTTCTCCATCTAAATCAAGTAGCGTTTCTATTGAAGCAAAAGGATTTTCTTTTGGGATACGAGTATCTCCTTTCTGATGCACTATTGCTTCTTTACTGCATTCCTCGCTCCCTCACATTGCGGAATTAAGTCAGAAGTTGCGCGGCTATGAAATAATATGGGTTCTATTACTTCTCCCTCTAAATCGAGTAACGTTTCCATGGAAACGACAGGATTTTCTTTTCGGATACGAGTATCTCCTTTCCGATGCACTATCCCTTCTTTACTGCATCCCTCGCTCCGTCACACTGACGAATTAACACAGAAATTGTCGCTATGAAATACTATGGGTTCTATGACTTCCCCTTCTAAATCGAGTAACGTTTCTATTGAAACTACATGATTTTCTTTTGGGATACGAGTATCTCCTTTCCGATGCACTGTTCCTTCTTTACTGCAACCCTCGCTCCCTCACATTGACGAATTAACACAGAGATTGGGTAGCTATGAAATACTATGGGTTCTATGACTTCTCCTTCTAATCGAGTAACGTTTCTATGGAAACGACAGGATTTTCTTTTGGTATACGAGTATTTCCTTTCCGATGCACTATTCCTTCTTTACTGCATCCCTCGTTCCCTCACATTGACGAATAAGCACAGAAATTGCGTCGCTATAATATACTATGGGTTCTATGACTTTTCACTCTAAATCGAGTAACGTCTCTATGGTAACGAGAAGATTTTCTTTTCGGATACGAGTATCTCCTTTCACATGCACTATTACTTGTGTATTGCATCCGTCGCTCCCTCACATTGACGAATTAACACAGATATTGTGTCGCTATGAAATACTATGTGATCCTTGGCTTCTCCTTCTAAATCGGGTAACGTTTCTACTGAAACTACAGGATTTTCATTTGGGATACGAGTATCTCCTTTCCGATGCACTATTCCCTCTTTACGGCATTCCTCGCTCCCTCACATTGACGAATTCAGACAGAAATTGCGTGGCTATGAAATACTATGGGTTCTATGACTTCTCCTTCTATATCGAGTAACATTTCTATGGAAACGACAGGATTTTCTTTTGGTATACGAGTATGTTCTTTTCGATGCACTATTCCTTCTTTACTGCATCCCTCGTTCCCTCAAATTGACGAATTAACACAGAAACTGTCGCTATGAAATACTATGGGTTTTATGAATTCCCCTTCTAAATCGAGTAACGTTTCTATTGAAACTACATGATTTTCTTTTGGGATACGAGTATCTCCTTTCCGATGCACTATTCCTTTTTTACTGCATTCCTCGCTCCCTCACGTTGACGAATTCAGACAGAAATTGCGTGGCTATGAAATACTATGGGTTCTATGACTTCTCCTTCTATATCGAGTAACATTTCTATGGAAACGACAGGATTTTCTTTTGGTATACGAGTATGTTCTTTTCGATGCACTATTCCTTCTTTACTGCTTCCCTCGCTCCCTCACATTGACGAATTAACACAGAAATGGCGTCGCTATGAAATAGTATGTGTTCTATGTCTTCTCCCTTTAAATCGAGTAACGTTTCTATGGATACGTCAGGAATTTCTTTAGGGATACGAGTACCTCTTTCCGATGCACTATTCCTTCTTTACTGCATCCCACGCTACCTCACATGGACGAATTAACACAGAAATTGCGTCGCTATGAAATACTATTTGTTCTATGACATCTCCTTCAAAATCGACTAACCTTTCTATGGAAACGACAGGATTTTATTTTGGGATACGAGTATCTCCTTTCCGATGCACTGTCCCTTCCTTACAGCATCCGTCGCTCCGTCACATTGACGAATTAACACAGATATTGTCGCTATGAAATACTATGGGTTCTATGACTTCCCCTTCTAAATCGAGTAACGTTTCTATTGAAACTACATGATTTTCTTTTGGGATACCAGTATCTCCTTTCCGTTGCACTGTTCCTTCTTTACTGCATCCCTCGCTCCCTCACATTGACGAATAAGCTCATAAATTGCGTCGCTATGATATACTATAAGTTCTATGACTCCACCTTCTGCATCGAGTTACGGTGCTATGGAAACGATTGGATTTTCTTTTGGGATACGACTATCTTCTTTCCGATGCAGTATTGGTTCCTTACTGCATCCCTCGCTCCCTCACATTGACGAATTAAGACAGAAATTGCGTGGCTATGAAATAATATGGGTTCTATTACTTCTCCTTCTAAATCGAGTAATGTTTCAATGGAAACGACAGGATTTTCTATTCGGGTACGAGTATCTCCTTTCCGATGCACTATTCCTTCTTTACTACATCCCTCGCTCCCTCACATTGAGGAATTAACACAGAAATTGTCGCTATGAAATACTATGGGTTTTATGAACTCCCCTTCTAAATCGAGTAACGTTTCTATTGAAACTACATGATTTTCTTTTGGGATACGATAATCTCCTTTCCGATGCACTATTTCTTCTTTGCTGCATTCCTCGCTCCCTCACATTGACGAATTCAGACAGAAATTGCGTGGCTATGAAATAATATGGTTTCTATTACTTCTCCTTCTAAATCGAGTAATGTTTCTATGGAAACGACAGGATTTTCTATTCGGATACGAGTATCTCCTTTCCAATGCACTATTCCTTCTTTACTGCATCCCTCGCTCCCTCACATTGAGGAATTAACACAGAAATTGTCGCTATGAAATACTATGGGTTTTATGAATTCCCCTTCTAAAACGAGTTACGTTTCTATTGAAACTACATGATTTTCTTTTGGTATACGAGTATGTCCTTTCCGATGCACTATTCCTTCTTTACTGCTTCCCTCGCTCCCTCACATTGACGAATTAACACAGAAATTGCGTCGCTATGAAATAGTATGTGTTCTATGTCTTCTCCCTTTAAATCGAGTAACGTTTCTATGGATACGTCAGGAATTTCTTTAGGGATACGAGTACCTCTTTCCGATGCACTATTCCTTCTTTACTGCATCCCACGCTACCTCACATGGACGAATTAACACAGAAATTGCGTCGCTATGAAATACTATTTGTTCTATGACATCTCCTTCAAAATCTACTAACGTTTCAATGGAAACGACAGGATTTCCTTTTGGGATACGAGTATCTCCTTTAAGATGCACTATCCCTTCTTTACTGCATCCCTCGCTCCGACACATTGACGAATTAACACAGAAATTGTCGCTATGAAATATTATGGGTTCTATGACTTCCCCTTCTAAATCGAGTAACGTTTCTATTGAAACTACATGATTTTCTTTTGGGATACGAGTATGTCCTTTCGCGATGCACTGTTCCTTCTTTACTGCATCCCTCGCTCCCTCACATTGACGAATTAAAACAGAGATTGGGTAGCTATGAAATACTATGGGCTCTATGAGTTCTCCTTCTAAATCGAGTAACGTTTGTATTGAAAACACAGGATATTCTTTTGGGGTGCGAGTACTTCCATTCCGATGCACTATTCCTTCTTTACTGCATTCCTCGCTCCCTTACATTGACGAATTAAGACAGAAATTGCGTGGCTATGAAATACTATGGGCTCTATGAGTTCTCCTTCTAAAACGAGTAACTTTTCTATTGAAAACACAGGATATTCTTTTGGGGTACGAGTACTTCCATTCCGATGCACTATTCCTTCTTTACTGCTTCCTTCGCTCCCTCACATTGATGAATTAACACAGATACTGCGTAGCCTTGAAATACTATGCGCTCTATGACTTCTCCATCTAAATCGAGTAACGTTTCTATGGAAACGACAGGATTTCCTTTTGGGATACGACTATCTCTCTTCCGATGCACTATTCCTTCTTTACGGCATCCCTCGCTCCCTCACATTGACGATTTAACTCAGAATTTGCGTCGCTATGAAATACTATGGGTTCTATGACATCTCCTTCTAAATCGAGTAACGTTTCTATGGAAACGACAGCATTTTCTATTATGATACGACTATCTCCTCTCCGATGCACTATTCCTTCTGTTCTGATTCCCATACCCCCTCACATTGACGAATTAACACAGAAATTGCGTCGCTATGAAATACCATGGGTTCTATGACTTCTCCTTCTAAACCGAGTAACGTTTCTATGGAAACGACAGGATTTTCATTTGGGATACGACTATCTCCTTTCCGATTCAGTATTGGTTCTTTACTGCATCCCTCGCTCGATCACAATGACGAATACGCACAGAAATTGCGTCGCTATCATATACTATTGGTTCTATGAATTCTCCTTCTAAATCAAGTAGCGTTTCTATCGAAGCAAAAGGATTTTCTTTTGGGATACGAGTATCCCCTTTCTGATGCACTATTGTTTCTTTACTGCATTCCTCGCTCCCTCACATTGACGAATTAAGACAGAAATTGCGTGGCTATGAAATAATATGGGTTCAATTACTTCTCCTTCTAAATCGAGTAACGTTTCTATGGAAACGACAGGATTTTCTTTTCGGATACGAGTATCTCCTTTCCGATGCACTATTCCTTCGTTACTGTATCCCTCGCTCCCTTACATTGACGAATTAACACAGATATTGTCGCTATGAAATACTATGGGTTTTATGAATCCCCCTTCTAAATCGAGTAACGTTTCTATTGAAACTACATGATTTTCTTTTGGGATACGAGTATCTCCTTTCCGATGCACTATTCCTTCTTTACTGCATTCCTCGCTCCCTCACATTGACGAATTCAGACAGAAATTGCGTGGCTATGAAATACTATGGGTTCTATTACTTCTCCTTCTAAATCGAGTAACGTTTCTATGGAATCGACAGGATTTTCCTTTGGTATATGAGTACGTCTTTTCCGATGCACTATTCATTCTTTACTGTTTCCCTCGCTCCCGCACATTGACGAATTAACACAGAAATTTCGTCGCTATGAAATACTACCGGTTCTATGACTTCTCCTTCTAAATCGAGGAACGTTTCTATTGAAACGACAGGATTTTCTTTTGGGGTACGAGTACTTCCTTTCCGATGCGCTATTCCTTCTTTACTGCATTCCTCGCTCCCTCTCATTGACGAATTAAGACAGAAACTGCGTGGCTATGAAATACTATGGGTTCTATGACTTCTCCTTCTATAACGAGTAACATTTCTATGGAAACGACAGGATTTTCTTTTGGTATATGAGTATGTCCTTTTCGATGCACTATTCCTTCTTTACTGCTTCCCTCGCTCCCTCACATTGACTTATAACCACAGAAATTGCGTCGCTATGATATACAATGGGTTCTATGACTTCTCCTTCTAAATCGAGTAACATTACTATGGAAACGACAGGATTTTCTTTTGGTATACGAGTATGCCCTTTTCGATGCACTAATCCTTTGCTGCTTCCCTCGCTCCCGCACATTGACGAATAAACATAGGAATTGTGTCGCTATGAAATACTATGGGTTCTATTACTTCTCCTTCTAAATCGAGTAACGTTTCTATGCAAACGAAAGGATTTTCTTTTGGGATACGAGCATCTCTTTTCCGATGCTCTATTCCTTCTTTACTGCATCCCTCGCTCCCTCACAATGACGAATAGGCACAGAAATTGCGTCGCTATGAAATACTATGGGTTCCATGGCTTCTCCTTCTAAATCGAGTAACGTTTCTATTGTAACGACAAGATTTTCTCCAGGGATACGAGGATCCCCTTTCCGATGCACTATTGGTTCTTTACTGCATCCCTCGCTCTCTCACATTGACGAACAACCACAGAAATTGCGTCGCTATGATATACTATGGGTTCTATGACTTCTCCTTCTAAATCGAGTAACGTTTCTATGAAAACGACAGGATTTTACTTTGGGATACGATTATCTCCTTTCCGATGCACTATTGGTTCTTTACTGCATCCCTCTCTCCCTCACATTGACGAATAAGCACAGAAATTGCGTCGGTATCAAATACTGTAGGTTCTACGACTTCTCCTTCTAAATCAAGTATCGTTTCTATGGAGACTTTAGGATTTTCTTTTGGGATACGAATAACTTCTTTCGATGCACTATTCCTTCTTTACTGCGTTCCTCGCTCCCTCACATTGACAAATTAAGACAGAAATTGCATAGCTATGACATACTATGGGTTCTATTACTTCTCCTTCTAAATCTAGTAATGTTTCTATGGGAACGACCGGATTTGCTTTTGGGATACGAGTTTCTCCTTTCCGATGCGCTATTCCTTGTTTACTGCATCCCTCGCTCCCTCACATTGACGAATTAACAATGATATATCGTCGCTATGAAATACTATGGGTTCTATGACTTCTACCTCTAATCGAGTAACATTTCAATGGAAACGACAGGATTTTCTTTTGGAATACATATCCTTTCCGATGCACTATTCCTTCTTTACTGCAAGCCTCGATCCCTCACATTGGCGAAAAAGCACAGATATTGCGTCGCTATGAAATGCTATGTGTTCTATGACTTTTCCTTCTAATTCGAGTATCGTTTCTATGGAAACTACAGGATTTTCTATCGGGATACGACTATCTCCGTTCCGATGCACTATTCCTACTTTACTGCATTCCTCGCTCCCTCATATTGACGAATTAAGACAGATGTTGCGTGGCTATGAAGTACTATGGGTTCTATGACTTCTTCTTCTAATTCGAGTATCGTTTCCATGGAGACGACCGGATTTTCATTTGGTATACGACTATGTCCTTTCCGATGCACTATTCCATCTTTATTGCTTCCCTCGCTCCCTAATATTGACGAATTAGCACAGAAATTGCGTCGCTATGAAATACCATGGGTTCTATGACTTCTTATTCTATATCGAGTAACGTTTCTATGGAAACGACAGGATTTTCTTTTGGGATACAAGTTTCCCCTTTCCCATGCGCTATTCCTCCTTTACTGCATCTATCGCTCCCACACATTGACGAATTAACAATGATATTGCGTCGCTATGAAATACTATGGATTCTATGACTTCTCCTTCTAAATCGAGTAACGTTTCTATTGAAACGACAGGATTTTCATTTGGAATACGAGTATCTGTTTTCCGATGCACTATTCCGTCTTTACTTCATCCCTCGCTCCCTCACATTGACGAATTAACACAGAGATTGGGTCGCTATGAAATACTATGGGTTCTATGTCTCCTCCTTCTAATTCGAGTTACGTTTTATGGAATCGACTGGATTTTCTTTTACGATACGAGTATCTCCTTTCCGATGCACTATTCCTTCTTTACTGCATCCCTTGTTCCCTCACATTGGCGAAATTTTCATTTGGGATACGACTGTCTCCTTTCCGATGCACTATTCCTTATTTACTGCATCCCTCGCGACCCCTAATGGACGAATTAACACAGAAATTGCGTCGCTATGAAATACTATTTGCTCTATGACATCTCCTTCAAATTCGATTAACGTTTCTATGGAAGCGACAGGATTTGCATTTCTGGATACGAGTATCTCCTTTCCGATGCACTATTCCTGCTTTACTGCATTCCTCGCTCCCTCACATCGACGAATTAAGACAAAAATTGCGTGGCTATGAAATACTATGGGTTTCATTAATTCTCCTTCTAAATCGAGTAACGTTTCTATGGAAACGACAGGATTTTCCTTTGGTATACGATTATGTCCTTTCCGATGCACTATTCCCTCTTTACTGCTTCCCTCGCACCCTCACATTGACGAAATAACACAAATGTTAGGTCGCTATGAAATTCTATGGGTTCTATGACTTCTCCTTCTAAATCGAGTAACGTTTCTATGGAAACGACAGGATTTTTTTTGGGATACAGTTTTCTCCTTTCCGATGCGCTATTCCTTCTTTACTGCATCCCTTGTTCCCACACATTGAAGAATTAACAATGATATATCGTCGCTATAAAATACTATGGGTTCTATGACTTCTCCTTCTAATCGAGTAACGTTTCTGTGGAAGCGATAGGATTTTAATTTGGGATACGAGTATCTCCTTTTCGATGCACTGTTCCTTCTTTACTGCATCCCTCGCTCCCTCACATTGACGTATTAACACAGAGATTGGGTCGCTATGAAATACTATGTGTTCTATGACTCCTCCTTCTAAATCGAGTAACGTTTCTATTGAAGCGACAGGATTTTCTTTTAGGGTACGAGTACATACTTTCCGATGCACTATTCCGTCTTTACTGCATTCCTCGCTCCCTCACATTGACGAATTAAGACAAAAATTGCGTGGCTATGAAATACTATGGGTTCTATGACTTCTCCTTCTAAATCGAGTAACATTTCTACGGAAACGACAGGATTTTCTTTTGGTAGACGAGTATGTCCTTTTCGATGCACTATTCCTTCTTTATTGCTTCCATCGCTCCCTCACATTGACAAATTAACATAGAAATTGCGTCGCTATGAAATACTTCGGGTTCTATGACTTCTCCTTCTAAATCGAGTAACGTTTCTATGGAAACGACAGGATTTTACTTTGGGATACGAGTAAGTCCTTTTCGATGCACTATTCCTCCTTTACTGCTTCCCTCGCTCCCTCACATTGACGAATTAACACAGAAATTGCGTTGCTATGAAATACTACCGGTTCTATGAATTCTCCTTCTAAATCTAGTAATATTTCTAACGAAACGAACGGATTTTATTTTGGTATACGAGTTTCTCCTTTCCGATGCGCTATTCCTTGTTTTTGCATCCCTCGCTCCCTTACATTGACGAATTAACAATGATATAGCGTCGCTATGAAATACTATAGGTTCTATGACTTCTGCTTGTAATCGAGAAACGATTCTATGGAAACTACACGATTTTCATTTAAGATACGAGTATCTCCTTTGCAATGAAATATTCCCTCTTCACTGCATCCCTCGTTCCCTCACATTGACGAATAAGCACAGAAATTGCGTCGCTATGAAATACTATGTGATCTTTGACTTCTCCTTCTAAATCGAGTAACGTCTCTATGGAATCGACTGGATTTTCTTTAGGAATAGGAGGATCTCCTTTCCAATGCAGTATTGGTTCTTTACTGCATTCCTCGCTCCCTCACATAGACGAATAGCCACAGAAATTGCGTCGCTATGATGTACTATGGGTTCTATGACTTCTCCTTCTAAATCGAGTAACGTTTCTATGGATACGACAGAATTTTCTTTTCGGTTACGAGTATCTCCTTTCCGATGCACTATTCCCTCTTTACTTCATCCCTCGCTCCCTCACAATGACGTATTAACACAGAAATTGCGTGGCTATGAGATACAATGGGTTCTATGGCTTCTCCTTGTATATCGAGTAACGTTTCTATGGAAACGAGAGGATTTTCTTTTGGATACGAGTATCTCCTTTCCGTTGCACTATTCCTTCTTTACTGCTTCCCTCGCTCCCTCACATTGTCGAATTAACACAGAAATGGCGTCGCTATGAAATACTATGTGTTCTATGTCTTCTCCTTCCAAATCGAGTAACGTTTCTATTGAAACGTCAGGGTTTTCTTTTGGGATACGAGTACCAGCTTTGCGATGCACTATTCCTTCTTTACTGCATTCCTCGCTCCCTCACATTGACGAATTAAGACAGAAATTGCGTGGCTATGAAATACTATGGGTTATATGACTTCTCCTTCTAATCGAGTAACGATTCTATGGAAATGACAGGATTTTCTTTTGGGATACGAGTATCACCTTTCCGATGCACTATTCCTTCTTTACTGCATCTCTCGCTCCCGCACATTGACGAATAACCACAGAGATTGCGTCGCTGTGATATACAATGGGTTCTATGACTTCTCCTTCTAAATCGAGTGACGTTTCCATTGAAACGACAAGATTTTCTTTTGGTATACGAGTATGTCCTTTGCGATGCACTATTTCCTCTTTACTGCTTCTCTCGCTCCATCACAATGACGAATTAACACAGAAACGGCGTCGCTAGGAAATACTATGGGTTAAATGATTTCTCCTTCTAAATCGAGTAACGTTTCTATGGAAACGAGAGGATTTTGTTTTGGGATACGGGTATCTCCTTTCCGATGCACTATTCCTTCTTTACTGCATCCCTAGCTCCCTCACATTGACAAATTAACACAGAAATTGCGTCGCTATGAATTACTATGGGTTCAATGGCATCTCCTTGTAAATCGAGTAACGTTTCTAGGGAAACGAGAGGATTTTCTTTTGGATACGAGTATCTCCCTTCCGTTGCACTATTCCTTCTTTACTGCATTCCTCGCTCCCTCAAATTGACGAATTACGACTGAAATTTCGTGGCTATGAAATACTATGGGTTCTATGACTTCTCCTTCTAATCGAGTAACGTTTCTATTGAAACGACAGGATTTTCTTTTGGTATGCGAGTATGTCCTTTGCGATGCACTATTCTTCTTTACTGCTTCTCTCGCTCCATCACAATGAATAATTAACACAGAAACGGCGTCGCTATGAAATACTATGGGTTCTATGACTACTCCTTCTAAATCGAGTAACGTTTCTATGGAAACGAGAGGATTTTCTTTTGGGATACGAGTATCTCCTTTCCGATGCACTATTCCTTCTTTACTGCATTCCTCGCTCCGTCATATTTGCGAATTAACACAGAAATTGCGTGGCTATGAAGTACTACGGGTTCTATGACTTCCCCTTCTAATTCGAGTAACGTTTCTATGGAAACGATCGGATTTTCTTTTGGTATACGAGTATGTCCTTTCCGATGCACTATTCCGTCTTTACTGCTACTCTCGCTCCATCACAATGACGAATTAACACAGAAATGGCGTCGCTATGAAATTCTATGTGTTCTATGTCTTCTCGTTTTTAATCGTGTAACGTTTCTATGGAAACGTCTGGATTTTCGTTTGGGATACGAGTATCTCCTTTCCGATGCACAATTCCTTCTTTACTGCATCCCTCGCTCAATCACATTGACGAATTAACACAGAGATTGTGTCGCTATGAAATACTATGGGTTCTATGACTTCGCCTTCTAAATCTAGTAACGTTTCTATGGAAACGACCCGATTTTCTTTTGGGATACGAGTTTCTCCTTTCCGATGCGCTATTACTTATTTACTGCATCCCTCACTCCCTCACATTGACGAATAATCAAAGGGATTGTGTCGCTATGAAGTACTATGGCTTCTATGCCTTCTCCTTCTGAATCTATTTACGTTTCTATGGAAACGACAGGATTTTCTTTGGGAAACGAGTATCTTCTCTCCGATGCACTTTTCCTTCTTTACTGCATCCCTCGCTCCCTCACATTGACAAATTAACACAGAAATTGCGTCGCTATGAAATACTATTGGTTCTATGACTTCTCCTTCTAAATCGAGTAATGATTCTTTGCAAGCGACAGGCTTTTCTTTTGGGATACGAGTATCTCCATTCCGATGCACTATTCCTCTTTTCCTGCGTCCCTCGCTCCCTCACATTGATGAATTAACACAGATATGCGTCGCCATTAAATACTACGGGTTCTATGGCTTTTCCTTATAAATCGAGTAACGCTTCCACGCAAACGACAGGATTTTCCTTTGCGATACGAGTATCTCCTTTCCGATGCACTCCTCCCTCTTCACAGCATCCCTCGCTCCCTCCCATTGACGAATTAACACAGTAATTGTGTCGCTATGAAATACTATGGGTTCCATGACTTCTCCTTCTAAATCGAGTAACGTTTTTATGGAAACGACAGGATTTTCATTTGGGATACGAGTATCTCCTTTCGGATGCACTATTCCTTCTTTACTCTATCCTTCGCTCCCTCACATTAACGAATTAACAATGATATTTCGTCGCTATGAAATACTATGGATTCTATGACTTCTCCTTCTAATCGAGTAACGTTTTAATGGAAACGACAGGATTTTCTCTTGGGAAGCGAGTATCTCCTTTCCGATGCACTATTCCTTCTACACTGCATCCCCCGTTCCCTCACATTGACGAATTACGACAGAAATTGCGTGGCTATGAAATTCTATGGGTTCTATGACTTCTCCTTCTAATCGAGTAACGTTTCTATGGAAACGACAGGATTTACTTTTGGGATACGAGTATCTCCTTTCCGATGCACTACTCCTTCTTTACTGCATCCCCTGTTCCCTCACATTGACAAATAAGCACAGAAATTGCGTGGCTATGAAATACTATGGGTTCTATGACTTTTCCTTCTAAGTCGAGTAACGTTTCTATGGATGCGACAGGATTTTCTTTTGGGATACGACTATCTCCATTCCGATGCACTAATCCTTCTTTACTGCACTCCTCCCTCCCTCATAATGACGAATTAAGACAGAAATTGCGTGGCTATGAAGTACTATAGGATCTATGACTTCTCCTTCTAATTCGAATAACGTTTCCTAGGAAACGACAGGATTTTCTTTTGGTATACGAGTATGTCCTTTCCGTTGCACTATTCCTTCTTTACTGCTTCCCTCGCTCCCTCACATTGACGAATTAACACAGAAATGGCGTCGCTATGAAATACTATGTGTTCTATGTCTTCTCCTTCCAAATCGAGTAACGTTTCTATGGAAACGACTGGATTTTCTTGTGGGATACGAGTACCTCCTTTCCGATGCGCTATTCCTCCTTTACTGCATCCGTCGCTCACTCACATTGGCGAATTAACAATGATATTGCGTCGCTATGAAATACTATGGATTCTATGACTTCTCCTTCTAATCGAGTAACGTTTCAATGGAAACGACAGGATTTTCTTTTGGGATACGAGTATCTCCTTTCCGATGCACTACTCCCTCTTTACTGCATCCCTCGTTCCCTCTCATTGACGAATAAGCACAGAAATTGCGTGGCTATGAAATACTATGGGTTCTATGACTTCTCCTTCTAAATCGAGTAACGTTTCTAAGGAAACGACAGGATTTTCTTTTGGGATACGTGTATCTCCTTTCCGATGCACTATTTCTTCCTTACTGCATCCCTCGCTCCCTCACATTGACGAATTAACACAGACATTGCGTGGCTATGAAATACAATGTTTTCTATGACTTCTCCTTCTAAATCGTGTAACGTTTCTATGATAACGGCAGATTTTCTTTTGGTATACCAGTATCTCCTTTGCGATGCATTATTCCTTCTTTACTGCATCCCTCGCTCCCTTACATTGACGAATAAGCACAGAGATTCCGTCTCTATGAAATACTACGTGTTCTATGACTTCTCCTTCTAAATCTAGTTACGTTTCTATGGAAACGACAGGATTTCCCTTTGGAATACGAGTATCTCCTTTCCGATGCACTATTCCTTCTTTACTGCAATTCTCGCTCCCTCACATTGACGAATTAACACAGAAATGGCGTTGCTATGAAGTACTAAGGGTCCTATGACTTCTCCTTCTAAATTGAGTACGTTTCTTTTGAAACGACAGGATTATCATTTGGGATACGAGTATCTCCTTTCCGATGCACTATTCCATCTTTACTGCATGCCTCGCTCCCTCACATTGACGAAATAACACAGAAATTGCGTCGCTATGAAATACTATGGGTTATTCGACTTCTCCTTGTAAATCGAGTAACGTTTCTATGGAAACAACAGTATTTTCTTTTGGGATACGAGTATCTCCTTTCCGACTAACTATTCCTTCTTTACTGCATCCGTCGCTCAGTCACATTGACGTAATAACACAGATATTGCGTCGCTATGATATCCTATGGGTTCTATGACTGCTCCTTCTAAATCGAGTAACGTTTCTATGGAAACGACATGATGTTCTTTTGGGATACGAGTTTCTCCTTTCCGATGCGCTATTACTTACTTACTGTATCCCTCACTCCCTCACATTGACGAATAATCAAAGAGATTGTGTCGCTATGAAGTACTATGGCTTCTATGCCTTCTCCTTCTGAATCTATTTACGTTTCTATGGAAACGACAAGATTTTCTTTGGGAAACGAGTATCTTCTCTCCGATGCACTATTCCTTCTTTACTGCATTCCTCGCTCCCTCACATTGACAAATTAACACAGAAATTGCGTCGCTATGAAATACTATTGGTTCTATGACTTCTCCTTCTAAATCGAGTAACGATTCTTTGGAAGCGACAGGCTTTTCTTTTGGGATACGTGTATCTCCATTCCGATGAACTATTCCTCCTTTACTGCATCCCTCGCTCCCTCACATTGATGAATTAACACAGATATTGCGTCGCCATGAAATACTACGGGTTCTATGGATTTTCCTTATAAATCGAGTAACGCTTCTACGCAAACGACAGGATTTTCCTTTGCGATACGAGTATCTCCTTTCCGATGCACTAATCCCTCTTCACAGCATCCCGCGCTCCCTCCCATTGACGAATTAACACAGTAATTGTGTCGCTATGAAATACTATGGGTTCCATGACTTCTCCTTCTAAATCGAGTAACGTTTTTATGGAAACGACAGGATTTTCATTTGGGATACGAGTATCTCCTTTCCGATGCACTATTCCTTCTTTACTCCATCCGTCGCTCCCTCACATTAACGAATTAACAATGATATTGCGTCGCTATGAAATACTATGGATTCTATGACTTCTCCTTGTAATCGAGTAACGTTTTAATGTAAACGACAGGATTTTCTCTTGGGAAGCGAGTATCTCCTTTCCGATGCACTATTCCTTCTACACTGCATCCCCCGTTCCCTCACATTGACGAATTACGACAGAAATTGCGTGGCTATGAAATTCTATGGGTTCTATGACTTCTCCTTCTAATCGAGTAACGTTTCTATGGAAACGACAGTACTTACTTTTGGGATACGAGTATCTCCTTTCTGTTGCACTATTCCTTCTTTACTGGATCCCTCGCTCCCTCACATTGACGAATAACCACAGAGATTGCGTCGGTATGATATACAATGGGATCTATGACTTCTCCTCCTAAATCGAGTAACGTTTCTATGGAAACGACAAGATTTTCATTTGGGTTACGACTAACTCCATTCCGATGCACTATTGGTTCTTTACTGCATCCCTCTCTCCCTCACATTGATGAATAAGCACAGAATTGCGTCGCTATCAAATCCTATGGGTGCTACGACTTCTCCTTCTAAATCAAGTAACGTTTCTATGGCAACGGTAGGATTTTGTTTTGGGATACGAGTATCACCTTTCCGATGCACTATTACTTCTTTACTGCATTCCTCGCTCCGTCATATTTGCGAATTAACACAGAAATTGCGTGGCTATGAAGTACTACGGGTTCTATGACTTCCCCTTCTAATTCGAGTAACGTTTCTATGGAAACGACCGGATTTTATTTTGGTATACGAGTATGTCCTTTCCGATGCACTATTCCGTCTTTACTGCTTCTCTCACTCCATCACAATGACGAATTAACACAGAAATGGCGTCGCTATGAAATGGAATGGGTTCTATGACTTCTCCTTCTAAATCGAGTAACTTTTCTATGGAAACGAGAGGATTTTCTTTTGGGATACGAGTATCTTCTTTCCGATGCACAATTCCTTCTTTACTGCATCCCTCGTTCCCTCACATTGACAAATTAACACAGAAATTGTGTCGCTATGAAAAACTATTGGTTCAATGACATCTCCTTCTAAATCGAGTAACGTTTCTACGAAAACGACAGGATTTTCTTTTGGGATACGAATATCTCCTTTCCGATGCACTATTCTCTCTTTACTGCATCCCCCGCTCCCTCACATTGACGTATTAACACAGAAATTGCGTCGCTATGAAATACTATGGGTTCTATGACTTCTCCTTCTAAATCGAGTAACTTTTCTATGGAAACGAGAGGATTCTCTTTTGGGAAACGAGTATCTTCTCTCCGATGCACTATTCCTACTTTACTGCATCCCTCGCTCCCTCACATTGACAAATTAACACAGAAATTGCGTCGCTATGAAATACTATTGGTTCTATGACTTCTCCTTATAAATCGAGTAACGCTTCTACGCAAACGACAGGATTTTCCATTGCGATACGAGTATCTCCTTTCCGATGCACTAATCCCTCTTCACAGCATCCCTCGCTCCCTCCCATTGACGAATTAACACAGTAATTGTGTCGCAATGAAATACTATGGGTTCCATGACTTCTCCTTCTAAATCGAGTAACGATTTTATGGAAACGACAGGACTTTCATTTGCGATACGAGTATCTCCTTTCCGATGCACTATTCCTTCTTTACTCTATCCGTCGCTCCCTCACATTAACGAATGAACAATGATAATGCGTCGCTATGAAATACTATGGATTCTATGACTTCTCCTTCTAATCGAGTAACGTTTTAATGGAAACGACAGGATTTTCTCTTGGGAAGCGAGTATCTCCTTTCCGATGCACTATTCCTTCTACACTGCATCCCCCGTTCCCTCACATTGACGAATTACGACAGAAATTGCGTGGCTATGAAATTCTATGGGTTCTATGACTTCTCCTTCTAATCGAGTAACGTTTCTATGGAAACGACAGGATTTACTTTTGGGATACGAGTATCTCCTTTCCGATGCACTACTCCTTCTTTACTGCATCCCCTGTTCCCTCACATTGACAAATAAGCACAAAAATTGCGTGGCTATGAAATACTATGGGTTCTATGACTTTTCCTTCTTAATCGAGTAACGTTTCTATGGATGCGACAAAATTTTCTTTTGGGATACGACTATCTCCATTCCGATGCACTAATCGTTCTTTACTGCACACCTCGCTCCCTCATATTGACGAATTAAGACAGAAATTGCGTGGCTAAGAAGTACTATGGGATCTATGACTTCTCCTTCTAATTCGAATAACGTTTCCTACGAAACGACAGGATTTTCTTTTAGTATACGAGTATGTCCATTCCGTTGCACTATTCCTTCTTTACTGCTTCCCTCGCTCCCTCACATTGACGAATTAACACAGAAATGGCGTCGCTATGAAATACTATGTGTTCTATGTCTTCTCCTTCCAAATCGAGTAACGTTTCTATGGAAACGACAGGATTTTCTTTTGGGATACGAGTACCTCCTTTGCGAGGCACTATTCCTTCTTTACTGCATTCCTCGCTCCCTCACATTGACGAATTACGACAGAAATTGCGTGGCTCTGAAATACTATGTGTTCTATGAGTTCTCCTTCTAATCGAGTAACGTTTCTATGGAAACGACAGGATTCTCTTTTGGGATACGAGTATCTTCTTTCCGATGCACTACTCCTTCTTTACTGCATCCCTCGTTCCCTCTCATTGACGAATAAGCACAGAAATTGCGTGGCTATGAAATACTATGGGATCTATGACTTCTCCTTCTATATCGAGTAACGTTTCTATGGAAACGACAGGATTTTCTTTTGGGATACAAGTATCCCCTTTCCGATGCGCTACTCCTCCTTTACTGCATCCGTCGCTCCCTCACATTGACGAATTAACAATGATATTGCGTCGCTATGAAATACTATGGATTCTATGACTTCTACTTCTAATCGAGTAACGTTTCAATGGAAACGACAGGATTTTCTTTTGGGATACGAGAATCTCCATTCCGATGCACTACTCCTTCTTTACTGCATCCCTCGTTCCCTCTCATTGACGAATAAGCACAGAAATTGCGTGGCTATGAAATACTATGGGTTCTGTGACTTCTCCTTCTAAATCGAGTAACGTTTCTAAGGAAACGACAGGATTTTCTTTTGGGATACGTGTATCTCCTTTCCGATGCACTATTTCTTCCTTACTGCATCCCTCGCTCCCTCACATTGACGAATTAACACAGACATTGCGTGGCTATGAAATACAATGTTTTCTATGACTTCACCTTCTAAATCGTGTAACGTTTCTATGATAACGGCAGATTTTTTTGGTATACCAGTATCTCCTTTGCGATGCATTATTCCTTCTTTACTGCATCCCTCGCTCCCTTACATTGACGAATAAGCACAGAGATTCCGTCTGTAAGAAATACTACGTGTTCTATGACTTCTCCTTCTAAATCTAGTTACGTTTCTATGGGAACGACAGGATTTTCCTTTGGAATATGAGTATCTCCTTTCCGATGCACTATTCCTTCTTTACTGCAATTCTCGCTCCCTCACATTGACGAATTAACACAGAAATGGCGTTGCTATGAAGTACTAAGGGTCCTATGACTTCTCCTTCTAAATTGAGTACGTTTCTATTGAAACGACAGGATTATCATTTGGGATACGAGTATCTACTTTCCGATGCACTATTCCTTCTTTACTGCATGCCTCGCTCCCTCACATTGACGAAATAACACAGAAATTGCGTAGCTATGAAATACTATGGGTTATTCGACTTCTCCTTCTAAATCGAGTAACGTTTCTATGGAAACAACAGTATTTTCTTTTGGGATACGAGTATCTCCTTTCCGACTCACTATTCCTTCTTTACTGCATCCGTCGCTCAGTCACATTGACGTAATAACACAGATATTGCGTCGCTATGATATCCTATGGGTTCTATGACTGCTCCTTCTAAATCGAGTAACGTTTCTATGGAAACGACAGGATGTTCTTTTGGGATACGAGTATCTCCTTTCCGATGCACCATTCCCAATTTACTGCATCCCTCGCTCCCTCACATTGACGAATTAACAATGAAATTGCGTCGTTATGAAATACCATTTGTTCTATGACATCTCCTTCTAAATCGAGTATTTTTTTTATGGAGGCGACAGCATTTTCTTTTGCGATTCGAGTATCTCGTTTTCCGATGCACTATTCCTTCTTTACTGCATCCGTCGCTCCCTCACATTGACAAATTAACAAAGGAATTGCGTCGCTATGAACTACTATGGGTTCAATGACTTCTCCTCTTAAATCGAGTAACGTTGTTATGGAAACGACCGGATTTTCTTTTGGTATACGAATATCTCCTTTCCGATGCACTATTCCTTCTTTATTGCATCCCTCGCTCCCTTACATTGACGAATTAACACAGAAATTGTGTCGCTATGAAATACTATGGGTTCTATGACTCCTCCTTCTAAATCGCATAACGTTTCTATGGAAACGAGAGGATTTTCTCATGGGATACGAGTAACTCCTTTCCGATGCACTATTCCTTCTTTACTGCATCCCTCGCTCCCTCACATTAACGATTTAACACAGAAATGGCGTCGCTATGAAATACTATGTGTTCTATGTCTTCTCCTCCTAAATCGATTACCGTTTCTATGGAAACGTCTGGATTTTCTTTAGGGATTCGAGTATCTGCTTCCGATGCAATATTCCTTCTTTACTGCATCCCTCGCACCCTCATATTTACGAATTAACACTGAAATTGTGTCGCTATGAAATACTATTTGTTCTATTCCATCTCCTTCAAAATCGAGTAACGTTTCTATGGAAGCGACTGGATTTTCTTTTGGCATACAAGTATCTCCTTTCCGATGCACTATTCCTTCTTTACTGCATCCCCCGCTCCATCACATTGACGAATTAACACAGAAATTGTGTCGCTATGAAATACTATGGGTTCTATGACTCCTCCTTCTAAATCGCATAACGTTTCTATGGAAACGAGAGGATTTTCTTACGGGATACGAGTAACTCCTTTCCGATGCACTATTCCTTCTTTACTGCATCCCTCGCTACCTTACATTAACGAATTAACACAGAAATTGCGTAGCTAAGAAATACTTTGGGTTATAAGACTTCTCCTTCTAAATCGAGTAACGTTTCTATAGAAACAACAGGATTTTCTTTTGGGAAACGAGTGTCTCCATTCCGATGCACTATTCCTTCTTTACTGCATCCCTCGCTCCCTCACATTGACGAATTAACACAGAAATTGCGTCGCTATGAAATACAATGTGTTCTATGGCTTCTCCTTCTAAATCAAATAACGTTTCAATGGAAACGACAGGTAATTCTTTTGGGATGCGTGTATCTCCTTTCCGATGCACTATTCCTTCATTACTGCATCCCTCGCACCCACACATTGACGAATTAACACAGATATTGCGTCGCTATCATATTGTATGGGTCCCATGACATCTCCCTCTAAATCGAGTAACGTTTCTATGGGAGCGACAGGATTTTCTATTGGGATATGAGTATCTCCTATCCGATGCACTATTCCTTATTTTCTGCATCAATCGCTCCCTCACATTGACGAATTAACACAGAAATTGCGTCGCTATGATATACTCTTTGTTCTACGCCATCTTCTTCAAAATCGAGTAACGTTTCTATGGAGACGACATGATTTTAATTTGGTATACGAGTATCTCCTTTCCGATGCTCTATTCCTTATTTACTGCATAACTCACTCCCTCACATTGACGAAAAAGAACAGAGATTCCGTCTCTATGATATACTATGGGTTCTATGACTTCTCCTTCTAAAACTAGTTACGTTTCTATGGAAACGACAGGATTTTCTTTTGGTATACGGGTATCTCCTTTCCGATGCACTATTCCTTCTTTACTGCATCCCTCGCTCCCTCACATTGACCAATTAACACAGAAATTGCGTCTCTATGAAATACTACGGGTTCAATGATTTCTCCTTCTAAATCTAGTTACCTTTCTATGGAAACGACAGGATTTTCTTTTGGGATAGGATTATCTCCATTCCGATGCACTATTCCTTCTTTACTGCATCTGTCGCTCCCTCACATTGACGAATTAACACAGAAATGGCGTAGCTATGATGTACTAAGTGTTCTATGACTTCTCCTTCTAAATCGAGTCCGTTTCTATTGAAACGACAGGATTATCATTTGGGATACGAGTATCTTCTTTCCGATGCACTATTCCTTCTTTTCTGCATGCCTCGCTCCCTCACATTGACGAGATAACACAGAAATTGCGTCGCTATGAAATACTATGGGTTCTACGACTTCTCCTTCTAAATCGAGTAACGTTTCTATAGAAACGACAGTATTTTCTTTTGGGATACGAGTATCTCCTTTCCGACTCACTATTCCTTTTTTACTGCATCCGTCGCTCCGTCTCATTGACGTATTAACACAGATATTGCGTCGCTATGATATCCTATGGGTTCTATGACTGCTCCTTCTAAATCGAGTAACGTTTCTATGGAAACGACAGGATTTTCTTTTGGGATACGAGTATCTCCTTTCCGATGCACCATTCCTACTTTACTGCATCCCTCGCTCCCTCACATTGACGAATTAACAATGAAATTGCGTCGTTATGAAATACCATTTGTCCTATGACATCTCCTTCTAAATCGTGTAACTTTTTAATGGAAGCGACAGCATTTTCTTTTGCGATTCGAGTATCTCCTTTCCGATGCACTATTCCTTCTTTACTGCAACCCTCGCTCCCTCACATTAACGAAATAACACAGAAATTGCGTCGCTAAGAATTACTTTGGGTTCTATGACTTCTCCTTCTAAATCGAGTAACGTTTCAATGGAAACGAGAGGATTTTCTTTTGGTATACGAGTATCTCCTTTCCGATGCACTATTCCTTATTTATTGCATCCCTAGTTCCCACACATTGAAGAATAAGTACAGAGATTGCGTCGCTATGAAATACTAAGGGTTCTATGACTCCTCCTTCTAAATCTAGTGACGTTTCTATGGAATCGACAAGATTTTCTTTTGGGAAACGAGTATGTCCTCTCCGATGCACTATTCCTTCATTACTGCATCCCCCGCTCCCTCACATTGACGAATTAACAAAGATATTGCGTCGCTATCAAATTCTATGGGTTCCATGACATCTCCCTCTAAATCGAGTAACGTTTCTATGGAAGCGACAGGATTTTATTCTGGGATATGAGTATCTCCTTTCCGATGCACTATTCCTTATTTTCTGCATCAATGGCTCCCTCACATTGACGAATTAACACAGAAATTGCGTCGGTATGATATACTATCTGTTCTACGCCATCTACTTGAAAATCGAGTAACGTTTCTATGGAGACGACAGGATTTTCATTTGGTATACGAGTATCTCCTTTCCGATGCACTATTCCTTATTTACTGCACAACTCCCCCCTCACATTGACGAATAAGAACAGAGATTCCGTCTCTATGATTTACTATGGGTTCTATGACTTCTCCTTCTAAATCTAGTTACTTTTCTATGGAAACGACAGGATTTTCTTTAGGTATACGGGTATCTCCTTTCCGATGCACTATTCCTTCTTTACTGCATCCCTCGCACCCTCACATTCACCAATGAACACAGAAATTTCGCCTCTATGAAATACTACGGGTTCTATGATTTCTCCAGCTAAATCTAGTTACCTTTCTATGGAAACGACAGGATTTTCTTTTGGGATAGGATTATCTCCTTTCCGATGCACTATTCCTTCTTTACTGCATCCGTCGCTCCCTCACATTGACGAATTAACACAGAAATGGCGTAGTTATGAAGTACTAAGTGTTCTATGACTTCTCCTTCTAAATCGAGTACGTTTCTATTGAAACACCAGGATTATCATTTGGGATACGAGTATCTCCTTTCCGATGCACTATTCCTTCTTTACTGCATGCCTCGCTCCCTCACATTGACGAGATAACACAGAAATTGCGTCGCTATGAAATACTAAGGGTTCTACGACTTCTCCTTCTAAATCGAGTAACGTTTCTATGGAAACGACAGTATTTTCTTTTGGGATACGAGTATCTCCTTTCCGACTCACTATTGCATCTTTACTGCATCTGCCGTTCCGTCTCATTGACGTATTAACACAGATATTGCGTCGCTATGATATCCTATGGGTTCTATGACTGCTCCTTCTAAATCGAGTAACGTTTCTATGGAAACGACAGGATTTTCTTTTGGGATACGAGTATCTCCTTTCCGATGCACCATTCCTACTTTACTGCATCCCTCGCTCCTTCACATTGACGAATTAACAATGAAATTGCGTCGTTATGAAATACCATTTGTTCTATGACATCTCCTTCTAAATCGAGTAACATTTTTATGGAAGCGACAGCATTTTCTTTTGCGATACGAGTATCTCCTTTCCGATGCACTATTCCTTCTTTACTGCATCCCTCGCTATCTCACATTGACAAATTAACAAAGTAATTGCGTCGCTATGAACTACTAAGGGTTCTATGACTTCTCCTCTTAAATCGAGTAACGTTTCTATCGAAACGACAGGATTTTCTTTTGGTATACGGGTATCTCCGTTCCGATGCACTATTCTTTCTTTATTGCATCCCTCGCTCCCTCACATTGACGATTTAATACAGAAATGGCGTCGCTATGAAATACTATGTGTTCTATGTCTTCTCCTACTAAATCGCGTAACGTTTCTATGGAAACGAGAGAATTTTCTTTTGGAATACGAGTAACTCATTTCCGATGCACTATTCCTTCTTTACTGCATCCCTCGCTCCCTCACATTGGCGAATTAACACAGTTATTGCGTCGCTATGAAATACCATGGGTTCCATGATTTCTCCTTATAAATCGAGTAACTTTTCTATGGAAACTACAGGATTTTTATTTGGGATACGAGTATCTCCTTCCCGATGCACTATTCCTTCTTTTCTGCATCCCTCGCTCCCTCACATTGAGGAATTAACACAGACATTGCGTCGCTATGAATTACTAAGGGTTCTATGACTTCTCCTCTTAAATCGAGTAACGATTCTATGGAAACGAGAGGTTTTTCTTTTGGTATACGAGTATCTCCTTTCCGATGCACTATTCCTTATTTTTTTCATCCCTAGTTCCCTCACATTGAAGAATAAGTACAGAGATTGCGTCGCTATGAAATACTAAGGGTTCTATGACTCCTCCTTCTAAATCTAGTAACGTTTCTATGGAATCGACTAGATTTTCTTTTGGGAAACGAGTATGTCCTCTCCGATGCACTATTCCTTCATTACTGCATCCCTCGCTCCCTCACATTGACGAATTAACACAGATATTGCGTCGCTATCAAATTCTATGGGTTCCATGACATCTCCCTCTAAATCGAGTAACGTTTCTATGGAAGCGACTGGATTTTCTTTTGGGATATGAGTACCTCCTTTCCGATGCACTATTCCTTATTTTCTGCATCAATCGCTCCCTCACATTGACGAATTAATACAGAAATTGCGTCGCTATGATATTCTTTTTGTTGTACGCCATCTACTTGAAAATCGAGTAACGTTTCTATGGAGACGACAGGATTTTCATTTGGTATACGAGTATCTCCTTTCCGATGCACTATTCCTTTTCTACTGCATCCCTCGCTCCCTCACATTCACCAATTAACACAGAAATTGCGTCTCTATGAAATACTACGGGTTCTATGATTTCTCCTTCTAAATTTAGTTACCTTTCTATGGAAACGACAGGATTTTCTTTTGGGATAGGATTATCTCCTTTCCGATGCACTATTCCTTCTTTACTGCATCCGTCGCTCCCTCACATTGACGAATTAACACATAATTGGCGTAGTTATGAAGTACTAAGGGTTCTATGACTTCTCCTTCTAAATCGAGTACGTTTCTATTGAAACAACAGGATTATCATTTGGGATACGAGTATCTCCTTTCCGATGCACTATTCCTTCTTTACTGCATGCCTCGCTCCCTCACATTGACGAGATAACACAGAAATTGCGTCGCTATGAAATACTATGGGTTCTACGACTTCTCCTTCTAAATCAAGTAACGTTTCTATGGAAACGACTGTATTTTCTTTTGGGATACGAGTATCTCCTTCCGACTCACTATTCCATCTTTACTGCATCTGCCGCTCCGTCTTATTGACGTATTAACACAGATATTGCGTCGCTATGATATCCTATGGGTTCTATGACTGCTCCTTCTAAATCGAGTAACGTTTCTATGGAAACGACAGGATTTTCTTTTGGGATACGAGTATCTCCTTTTCGATGCACCATTCCTACTTTACTGCATCACTCGCTCCCTCACATTGACGAATTAACAATGAAATAGCGTCGTTATGAAATACCATTTGTTTTATGACATCTCCTTCTAAATCGAGTAACTTTTTTATGGAAGCGACAGCATTTTCTTTTGCGATACGAGTATCTCCTTTCCGATGCACTATTCCTTCTTTACTGCATTCCTCGCTATCTCATATTGACAAATTAACAAAGGAATTGCGTCGCTATGAACTACTATGGGTTCTATGACTTCTCCTCTTACATCGAGTAACGTTTCTATGGAAACGACAGGATTTTCTTTTGGTATACGGGTATCTCCTTTCCGATGCACTATTCCTTCTTTATTGCATCCCTCGCTCCCTCACATTGACGATTTAGCACAGAAATGGCGTCGCTATGAAATACTATGTGTTCTATGTCTTCTCCTCCTAAATCGAGTACCGTTTCTATGGAAACGTCTGGATTTTCTTTAGGGATACGAGTATCTGCTTCCGATGCAATATTCCTTCTTTACTGCATCCCTCGCACCCTCACATTGACGAATTAACACTGAAATTGCGTCGCTATGAAATACTATTTGTTCTATACCATCTCCTTCAAAATCGAGTAACGTTTCTATGGAAGCGACTGGATTTTCTTTTGGGATACGAGTATCTCCTTTCCGATGCACTATTCCTTCTTTACTGCATCCCTCATTCCCTCACATTGGCGAATTAACACAGAAATTGCGTATCTATGAAATACTATGTGTTCTATGAATTCTCCTTCTAAATAGGGTAACGTTTCTATGGTAACGTCAGGATTTTCTTTTGTGTTACGAGTACCCCCTTTCCGATGCGCTATTCCTTTTTTACTGCATCCCTCGCTCTCTCATATTTACAAATCAACACAGAAATTGCGTCGCTATGAAGTACTATGTGTTCTATGACTTCTCCTTCTAAATCGGGTAACGTTTCTAGGGAAACGACAGGATTTTCTCTTGGTATACGAGTATGTCCTCTCCGATGTACTATTCCATTATTACTGCATCCCTCGCTCTCTCACATTGACGAATTAACACAGAAATTGCGTCGTTATGAAAAACTATGTGTTCTATGACTTCTCCTTCTAAATCGAGTAACGTTTCTAGGGAACCGACAGGATTTTCTTTTAATATACGAGTATCTCCTTTCCGATGCACTATTCCTTATTTACTGCATCCCTCGCTCCCTCACATTGACGAATTGTCACAGAAGATGCGTCGCTTTGAAATACTATGTGTTCTATGACTTCTCCTTCTAAGTCGAGTAACGTTTCTATGGAAACATCCGGATTTCCTTTTTCGATACTAGTCTCCTTTCCGATGCACTATTCCTTCTTTACTGCATCCCTCGCACCCTCACATTGATGGGTTAACACAGAAATTGCGTCGCTATCATATACTATTGGTTCTATGACATCTCTTTCTAAATCGAGTAACGTTTCTATGGAAGCGACAGGAGTTTCTTTTGGGACGAGTAACTCCTTTCCGATGCACTATTCCTTCATTACTGCATCCCTCGCTCCCTCACAATGTCGAATTAACACAGAAATTGCGTCGCTATGAATTACTATGTGTTCTATGTCTTCTCCTTCTAAATCGAGTAACGTTTCTATGGAAACGAGAGAATTTTCTTGTGGTATACGAGTATCTTCTTTCCGATGCACTATTCCTTCTTTACTGCATCCCTCGCTCCCACACATTGACGAATTAACACACAAATTGCGTCGCTATAGAAAACTATGTGTTCTATGACTTCTCCTTCGAAACCAAGTAACATTTCTATGGAAAAGACAGGATTTTCTTTTGGGATAAGAGTATCTCCTTTCCGATGCACTATTCCTTCTTTACTGCATCCCTCGCTCCCTCATATTGACAAATTAACATTGAAATTGCATCGCTATGAAATACTATTGGTTCTATGACTTCTCCTTCTAAATCGAGTAACTTTTCCATTGAAACGACAGGATTTTCTATTGGGATACGAGCATCTCCAATCCGATGCACTATTCCTTCTTTACTGCATCCCTTGCACCTTCACATTGACGAATTAACACAGAAATTGCGTGCCTATGAAATACTATGGGTTCTATGACTTCTTCTAAATCGAGTAACGTTTCTATCTAAACGAGAGGATTATCTTTTGGTATACGAGTATCTCCTTTCCAATGCACTATTCCTTCCTTACTGCATTCCTTGCTTCCTCACATAGACGATATAACACAGAAATTGTGTCGCTATGAATTACTACAGGTTCTATGACGTCTACTTCTAAATCGAGTAACGTTTCTATAGAAACGAGAGGATTTTCTTTTAGTATACGAGTATCTCCTTTCCGATGCACTATTCCTTCTTTACTGCATCCCTAGTTCCCTCACATTGAAGAATAAGTACAGAGTTTGCGTCGCTATGAAATACTAAGGGTTCTATGACTTCTCCTTCTACATCTAGCAACGTTTCTATGGAAACGACAAGATTTTCTTTTGGGTAACGGGTAACTTCTTTCCGATGAACTATTACTACTTTACTGCAGCCCTCGCTCCCTCGTATTGACGAATTAACACAGAAATGACGTTGCTGTGAAATACTGTGGGTTCTATGACTTCTCCTTCTAAATCGAGTAATGTTTCTATGGAAACGTCAGGATTTTCTTTAGGGTTACGAGTACTTCCATTCCGATGCACTATTCCTTGTTTACTGCATCTCTCGCTCCCTCACATTGACGAATTAACACAGAAATTGCGTTGCTATGAATTACTATGAGTTCTATGACGTCTCCTTCTAAATCGAGTAACGTTTCTATGGAAGGGACAGGATTTTGTTTTGGGATTCGAGTATCTCCTTTCCTATGCACTGTTCCTTCTTTACTGCATCTCTCGCTCCCTCACATTGACGAATTAACACAGAAATTGCGTCGCTATGAAATACTATGGGTTCTATGACATCTCCTTCTAAATCGAGTAACGTTTCTATGGAAGCGACAGGATTTTGTTTTGGGATTCGAGTATCTCCTTTCCTATGCACTGTTCCTTCTTTACTGCATCACTCGCTTCCTCACATTGACGAATTAACACATTAATTGAGTCGCTATGAAATACTATGTGTTCTATGACTTCTCCTTCTTAATCGAGTAACGTTTCTAGGGAAACGACAGGATTTTCTTTTGGGATTCGAGTATCTCCTTTCCTATGCACTATTGCATCTTTACTGAATCCCACGCTCCCTCACATTGACGAATTAACACAGAAATTGCGTCGCTATAAATTACTATGGGTTCTATGACTTTTCCTACTAAATCGAGTAACGTTTCTATGGAAACGAGAGGATTTTCTTTTGGTATACGAGTATCTCCTTTCCGATCCACTATTGCTTCCTTACTGCATTTCTCGCTTCCTCACATTGACGATTTAACACAGAAATTGTGTCGCTATGAATTACTATGGGTTCTATGACTTCTCCTTCTAAATCGAGTAACGTTTCTATGGAAACGAGAAGATTTTCTTTTGGTATACGAGTATATTCTTTCCGATGCACTATTCCTTCTTTACTGCATCCCTCGCTCCCTCATATTGACAAATTAACATAGGAATTGCGTCGCTATGAAATACTATTCGTTCTATGACATCTCCTTCTTAATCGAGTAACGTTTCTATTAAAACGACAGGATTTTCTTTTGGGATCCGAGTATCTCCTTCCCTATGCCCTATTCCTTCTTTACTGCATCCCTCGCTCCCTCACTGTGACTAATTAACACAGAAATTGCGTCGCTATGAAATACTATGGGTTCTATGACTTCTCCTTATAAATCGAATATCGTTTCTATGGAAGCGACAGGATTCTCTTTTGGGATACGAGTATCTCCTTTCCGATGCACTATTCCTTCTTTACTGCATCCCTCGCTCCCTCACATTGACGAATTAACACAGAAATTGCGTCGCTATGAAATACTATGGGTTTTATGACTTCTCCTTCTAAATCGGGCAACGTTTCTATGGAAACGATAGGATTTTCTTTTGGTATACGAGTATCTCCTTTCCGATGCACTATTCCTTCTTTACTGCATCCCTCGCTCCCTCACTGTGACTAATTAACACAGAAATTGCGTCGCTATGAAATACTATGGGTTCTATGACTTCTCCTTATAAATCGAATATCGTTTCTATGGAAGCGACAGGATTCTCTTTTGGGATACGAGTATCTCCTTTCCGATGCACTATTCCTTCTTTACTGCATCCCTCGCTCCCTCACATTGACGAATTAACACATAAATAGCGTCGCTATGAAAAACTATGTGTTCTATGACTTCTCCTTCTAATTCGAGTAACATTTCTATGGAAACGGCAGGATTTTCTTTTGGGATAAGAGGATCTCCTTTCCGATGCACTATTCCTTCTTTACTGCATCCCTCGCTCCCTCATATTGACAAATTGACATAGGAATTGCGTCGCTATGAAATACTGTTGGTCCTATGACTTCTCCTTCTAAATCGAGTAACGATTCCATTGAACCGACAGGATTTTCTTTTGGGAGACAAGTATCTCCTTTCCGATGCAATATTCGTTCTTTTCTGCATCCCTTGCTCCTTCACATTGACGAATTAACACGGAAATTGCGTCGCTATGATATGCTATGGGTTCTATCGCTTCTCCTTCTAAATCAAGTAACGTTTCTATTGAAACGGCAGGATATTATTTTGGGATACGAGTATCTCCTTTCCGATGCACCATTCCTTCTTTACTGCATCTCTCGTTCCCTGACCTTGACAAATTAACACAGAAATTGCGTCGCTATGAAATACTATGAGTTCTATGACTTCTCCTGCTAAATCGAGTAACATTTCTAGGGAAACGACAGGATTTTCTTTTGGAATACGAGTATGTCCTCTCCGATGCACTATTCCTTCCTTACTGCATTCCTCGTATACTCACATAGACGATTTAACACTGATATTGTGTCGCTATGAATTACTATGGGTTCAATGACGTCTCCTTCTAAATCGAGTAACGTTTCTATGGAAACGACAGGATTTTCTTTTGGTATACGAGTATCTCCTATCCGATGCACTATTCCTTCTTTACTGCATCCCTAGTTCCCTCGCATTGAAGAATATGTAGAGAGATTGCGTCGCTATGAAATACTAAGGGTTCTATGACTTCTCCTTCTAAATCTAGTAACGTTTCTATGGAAACGACAAGATTTTCTTTTGGGAAACGAGTATCTTCTTTCCGATGCACTATTACTTCTTTACTGCATCCCTCGCTCCCTCGTATTGACGAATTAACACAGAAATGGCGTTGCTATGAAATACTGTGGGTTCTATGACTTCTCCTTCTAAATCGAGTAACGTTTCTATGGAAACGTCAGGATTTTGATTTGGGTTACGAGTACTTCCTTTCCGATGCACAATTCCTTCTTTACTACATCACTCGCTACTTCACATTTAAAAATTAACACAGATATTGCGTTGCTATGAAATACTATTGGTTCTATGACATCTCCTTCTAACTCTTGTAACGTTTCTATGGAAGCGACAGGATTTTCTTTTGGGATTCGAGTATCTCCTTTCCTATGCACTATTCCTTCTTTACTGCATCTCTCGCTCCCTCACATTGACGTATTAACACAGAAATTGCGTCGCTATGAAATACTATGGGTTCTATGACTTATCCTTCTAAATCGAGTAACGTTTCTTTGGAAACGACAGGATTTTCTTTTGGTATACGAGTATCTCCTTTCCGATGCACTATTTCTTCTTTACTGCATCTCTCGCTCCCTCACATTGACGGATTAACACAGAAATTGCGTCGTTATGAATTACTATGGGTTCTATGACTTCTCCTTCTAAATCGAGTAACGTTTCTATGGAAACGAGAAGATTTTCTTTTGGTATACGAGTATATTCTTTCCGATGCACTATTCTTTCTTTACTGCATCCCTCGCTCCCTCACCTTGACTAATTAACACAGAAATTGTGTCGCTATGAAATACTATGGGTTCTATGACTTCTCCTTCTAAATCGAGTAACGTTTCTATGGAAGCGACAGGATTTTCTTTTGGGATACGAATATCTCCTTTCCGATGCACTATTCCTTCTTTACTGCATCCCTCGCTCCCTCATATTGAAAAATTAACATAGAAATTGCGTCGCTATGAGTTACTGTTGGTTCTATGACTTCTCCTTCTAAATCGAGTAACGTTTCAATTGAAACGACAGGATTTTCTTTTGGTGTACGAGTATCTCCATTCCGAAGCACTATTATTTCTTTACTGCATTCCTTGCTCCTTCACATTGACTAATTAACACAGAAATTGCATCGCTATGAAATACAATGGGTTCTATGACTTCTCCTTCTAAATCGAATAACGTTTCTATGGAAACGAGAGGTTTTTCTTTTGGGATACGAGTATCTCCGTTCCGATTCACTATTCCTTCTATACTGCAACTTTCGCTCCCTCACACTGACGAATTAACACAGATATTGCTTCGCTATCAAATACTATGGGTTCTATGACATCTCCCTGCAATTCGAGTAACGTTTCTATGGAAGAGACAGGATTTTTATTTGGGATACGACTATCTCCTTTCCGATGCACTATTCCTTCCTTACTGCAACCCTCGCTTCCTCACATTGACGATTTAACACAGATTTTGTGGTTATGAATTACTATGGGTTCTATGACTTCTCCTTCTAAATCGAGTAACGTTTCTATGGAAACGACAGGATTTTCTTTTGGTATACGAGTATCCCCTTTCCGATGCACTATTCCTTCTTTACTGAATCCCTAGTTCCCTCACATTGAAGAATGAGTACAGAGATTGCGTTGCTATGAGATACTAAGGGTTCTATGACTTCTCCTTCTAAATCTAGTAACGTTTCTATGGAAACGACAGGATTTTCTTTTGGGTTACGAGTATCTCCTTTCCGATGCACTATTACTTCTTTACTGTATCCCTCGCTCCCTCCTATTGACGAATTAACACAGAAATGGCGTTGCTATGAAATACTAAGGGTTCTATGGCTTCTCCTTCTAAATCGAGTAACGTTTCTATGGAAATGTAAGGATTTTCTTTTGGATTACGAGTACCTCCTTTCCGATGCACTATTCCTTCTTTACTGCATCCCTCGCTCCCTCACATTTACAAATTAACACAGAAACTGCGTCGCAATGAGATACTATGGGTTCTATGACATCTCCTTCGAAATCGAGTAACGTTTCTATGGAAGCGACAGGATTTTCCTTTGGGATACGAGTATCTCCTTTCCGATGCACTATTCCTTCTTTACTGCATCTCTCGCTCCCTCACATTGACGAATTAACATAGAAATTGCGTCGCTATGAATTACTATGTGTTCTATGACTTCTCCTTCAAAATCGAGTAACGTTTCTAGGGAAACGACAGGATTTTCTTTTGGTATACGAGTATCTCCTTTCCGATGCACTATTCTTTCTTTACTGCATTCCTCGCTCCCTCACATTGACAAATTATCACAGAAGTTGCGTCGCTATCAAATACCATGTGTCCTATGACTTCACCTTCTAAATCGATAAACATTTCTATGGAAACGACAGGATTATCTTTTGGGATAAGAGTATCTCCTTTCCGATGCACTATTCCTTCGTTACTGTATCCCACGCTCCCTCACATTGACGAATTAACACAGAAATTGCGTCGCTTTGAAATACTATGGGTTCTATGACTTATCCTTCTAAATCGAATAACGTTTCTAAGGAAACGACAGGATTTTCTTATGGGATTCGAACATCTCCTTTCCTATGCACAATTCCTTCTTTACTGCATCCCTCGCTCCCTCACATTGACGAATTAACACAGAAATTGCGTCGCTATGAATTACTATGGGTTCTATGACTTTTCCTTCTAAATCGAGAAACGTTTCTATGGAAACGGGAGGATTTTCTTTTGGTATACGAGAATCTCCATTCAGATGCACTACTCCTTCCTTACTGCATTTCTTGCTTCCTCACATTGACGATTTAACACAGAAATTGTGTCGCTATGCATTACTATGGGTTCTATGACGTCTCCTTCTAAATCGAGTAACGTTTTTATGGAAACGAGAGGATTCTCAATTGGTATACGAGTATCTCATTTCCGATGCACTATTCCTTCTTTACTGCATCCCTAGTTCCCTCACATTGAAGAATAAGTACAAAGATTGCGTCGCTATGAAATACTAAGGGTTAATGACTCCTCTTTCTAAATCTAGTAATGTTCCTATGGAAGCGACAGGATTTTCTTTTGGGATTAGAGTATCTCCTTTCCGATGCACAATTCTTTCTTTACTGCATCTCTCGCTCCCTCACATTGATGAATTAACTCAGAAATTGCGTCGCTATGAATTCCTATGGGTTCTATGACTTCTTTTTCTAAATCGAGTAACGTTTCTATGGAAACGAAAGGATTTTCTTTTGGTATACGAGTATCAACTTTCCGATGCACTATTCCTTCATTACTGCAACCCTCGCTCCCTCACTTTGACTAATTAACACAGAAATTGCGTCGCTATGAAATACTATGGGTTCTATGACTTCTCCTTATAAATCGAGTAACGTTTCTATGGAAGCGACAGGATTTTCTTTTGGGATACGAGTATCTCCTTTCCGATGCACTATTACTTCTTTACTGCATCCCTCGCTCCCTCGTATTGACGAATTAACACAGAAATGGCGTTGCTATGAAATACTATGGGTTCTATGGCTTCTCCTTCTAAATCGAGTAACGTTTCAATGGAAACGTAAGGATTTTCTCTTGGGTTACGAGTACGTCCTTTCCGTTGCACTATTCCTTCTTTACTGAATCCCTCGCTCCCTCACATTGACAAATTAACACAGAAATTGCGTCACTATGAAATATTATTGGTTCTATTACATCTCCTTCTAAATCGAGTAACGTTTCTATGGAAGCGACAGGATTTTCTTTTGGGATACGAGTATCTCCTTTCCGATGCACTATTCCTTCCTTACTGCTTCTCTCGCTCCCTCACATCGACAAATTTACACAGAAATTGCGTCGCTATGAATTACTATGTGTTCTATGACTTCTTCTAAATCGATAAACTTTTCTATGGAAACGACAGGATTTTCTTTTGGGATAAGAGTATCTGCTTTCCGATGCACTATTCCTTCTTTACTGCATCTCTCGCTCCCTCACATTTACGAATTAACACAGAAATTGCGTCGCTATGAAATACTATGTGTTCTACGACTTCTCCTTCTAAATCGAGTAACGTATCTAGGGAAACGACAGGATTTTCTTTTGGTATACGAGTATCTGCTTTCCGATGCACTATTCCTACTTTACTGCATCCCTCGCTCCCTCACATTGACGATTTAACACACAAATTGCGTCGCTATGATATACTATGTGTTGTATGTGTTCTCCTTCTAAATGGAGTAACATCTCTAAGGAAACGACAGGATTTTCTTTTGGGATAAGAGTATCTCCTTTCGGATGCACTATTCCTTCCTTACTGCATTTCTTGCTTCCTCACATTGCCGATTTAACATAGAAATTGTGTCGCCATGAATTACTATGGGTTCTATGACGTCTCCTTCTAAATCGAGTAACGTTTCTATGGAAACGAGAGGATTTTCTATTGGTATACGAGTATTTCATTTCCCATGCACTTTTCCTTCTTTACTGCATCCCTAGTTCCCTCACACTGAAGATTAAGTACAGAGATTGCGTCGCCATGAAATACTAAGGGTTCTATGACTTCTCCTTCTAAATCTAGTAATGTTTCTATGGAAGCGACAGGATTTTCTTTTGGGATTCGAGTATCTCCTTTCCTATGCACTATTCTTTCTTTACTGCATCTCTCGCTCCCACACATTGACGAATTAACACAGAAATTCCGTCTCTATGAAGATCTATGGGAACTATGACTTCTCCTTCTAAATCGAGTAACGTTTCTAGGGAAACGACAGGATTTTCTTTTGGTATACGAGCATCTCCTTTCCGAAGCACTATTCCTTCTTTACTGCATCACTCGGTCCCTCACATTGACGAATTAACACACAAATTGCGACGCTATGAATTACTATGGGTTCTATGACTTCTCCTTCTAAATCGACTAACGTTTCTATGGAAACGGGAGGATTTTCCTTTGGTATACGAGAATCTCCTTTCAGATGCACTATTCCTTCCTTACTGCATTTCTTGCTTCCTCACATTGACGATTTAACACAGAAATTGTGTCGCTATGCATTACTATGGGTTCTATGACGTCTCCTTCTAAATCGAGTAACGGTTCTATGGAAACGAGAGGATTTTCTATTGGTATACGAGTATCTCATTTCCGATGCACTATTCCTTCTTTACTGCATCCCTAGTTCCCTCACATTGAAGAATAAGTACAAAGATTGCGTCGCTATGAAATACTAAGGGTTAATGACTCCTCCTAAATCTAGTAAAGTTTCTATGGAAGCGACAGGATTTTCTTTTGGGATTCGAGTATCTCCTTTCCGATGCACTATTCTTTCTTTACTGCATCTCTCGCTCCCTCACATTGACGAACTAACTCAGAAATTGCGTCGCTATGAAATACTATGGGTTCTACGACTTCTCCTTCTAAATCGAGTAACTTCTCTAGGGAAGCGACAGGATTTTCTTTTGGTATACGAGAAACTCCTTTCAGATGCACTATTCCTTCCTTACTGTATTTCTTGCTTCCTCACATTGACGATTTAACACAGAAATTGTGTCGCCATGAATTACTATGGGTTCTATGACGTCTCCTTCTAAATCGAGTAACGTTTCTATGGAAACGAGAGGATTTTCTATTGGTATACGAGTATCTACTTTCCGATGCACTATTCCTTCGTTACTGCACCCCTCGCTCCCTCACTTTGACTAATTAACACAGATATTGCGTCGCTATGAAATACTATGGGTTCTATGACTTCTCCTTATAAATCGAGTAACGTTTCTATGGAAACGGGAGGATTTTCTTTTGGTATACGAGAATCTCCTTTCAGATGCACTATTCCTTCCTTACTGCATTTCTTGCTTCCTCACATTGACGATTTAACACAGAAATTGTGTAGACATGAATTACTATGGGTTCTATGACGTCTCCTTCTAAATCGAGTATCGTTTCTATGGAAACGAGAGGAATATCTATTGGTATACGAGTATTTCATTTCCCATGAACTATTCCTTCTTTACTGCATCCCTAGTTCCCTCACACTGAAGATTAAGTACAGAGATTGCGTCGCTATGATATACTAAGGGTTTTATGACTTCTCCTTCTAAATCTAGTAATGTATCTATGGAAGCGACAGGATTTTCTTTTGGGATTCGAGTATCTCCTTTCCTATGCACTATTCCTTCTTTACTGCATCACTCGGTCCCTCACATTGACGAATTAACTCACAATTTGCGACGCTATGAATTACTGTGGGTTCTATGACTTCTTTTTCTAAATGGAGTAACATTTCTCTGGAAACGACAGGATTTTCTTTTGGGATAAGAGTATCTCCTTTCCGATGCACTATTCCTTCTTTACTGTATCACACGCTCCCTCACATTGACGAATTAACACAGAAATTGAGTCGCTTTGAAATACTATGGGTTCTATGACTTCTCCTTCTAAATCGAGTAACGTTTCTAGGGAAACGACAGGATTTTCTTATGGGATACGAGTATCTCCTTTCCGATGCACTATTCCTTCCTTACTGCATTTCTTGCTTCCTCACATTGACGATTTAACACAGAAATTGCGTCGCTATGAATTACTATGGGTTCTATGACGTCTCCTTCCAAATCGAGTAACGTTTCTAAGGAAACGACAGGATTTTCATTTCGAATACGAGTGTGTCCTCTCCGATGCACTATTCCATCATTACTGCATCCCTCGCTCTCTCACATTGATGAATTAACGCAGATATGGCGTTGCTATGAAATACTGTGGGTCTATGACTTCTCCTTCTAAATCGAGTAACTTTTCAATGGAAACGTCAGGATTTTCTTTTGGGATACGAGTATCTCCTTTCCGATGCACTATTCCTTCTTTTCTGCATTCCTCGGTCAATCACATTGACGAATTAACAGAGAAATTGCGTCGCTATGAATTACTATGGGTTCTATGACTTCTCCTTCTAAATCGAGTAACGTTTCTATGGAAGCGAGAGGATTTTCTTTTGGTATACGAGTATCTCCTTTCCGATGCACAATTCCTTCCTTACTGCATTCCTCGCTTCCACACATAGACGATTTAACACAGCAATAGTGTCGCTATGAATTACTATTGGTTCTATGACGTCTCCTTCTAAATCGAGTAACGTTTCCATGGAAACGAGAGGATTTTCTTTTGGTATACGAGTATCTCCTTTCCGATGCACCATTCCTTCCTTACTGCATTCCTCGCTTCCTCACATAGACGATTTAACACAGAAACTGTGTCGCTATGAATTACTATGGGTTCTATGACGTCTCCTTCTAAATCGAGTAACGTTTCTATGGAAACGAAAAGATTTTCTTATAAGAAACGAGTATCTTCTATCCGATGCACTATTACTTCTTTACTGCATCCCTCGCTCCCTCGTATTGACGAATTAACACAGATATGGCGTTGGTATGAAATTATGTGGGTTCTATGACTTCTCCTTCTAAATCGAGTAACGTTTCTATGGAAACGTCAGGATTTTCTTTTGTGTTACGAGTATCTCCTTTCCGATGCACTATTTCTTCTTTACTGCATCTCTCGCTCCCTCACATTGACGAATTAACACAGAAATTGCGTCGCTATGAATTACTATGGGTTCTATGACTTCTCCTTCTAAATCGAGTAACGTCTCTATGGAAACGAGAGGATTTTCTTTTGGTATACGAGTATCTACTTTCCGATGCACTATTGCTTCTTTACTGCATCCCTCGCTCCCTCACTTTGACTAGTTAACACAGAAATTGCGTCGCTATGAAATACTATGGGTTCTATGACTTCTCCTTCTAAATCGAGTAACGTTTCTATGGAAGCGACAGCATTTTCTTTTGGGATACGAGTATCTTCTTTCCGATGCAGTATTCCTTCTTTACTGCATCCCCCGCTCCCTCACATTGACGAATTAACACCTAAATTTCGTCGCTATGAAAAACTATGTGTTCTATGACTTTTCCTTCTAAATCGAGTAACGTTTCTATGGAAACGAGAGGATTTTCTTTTTGTATACGAATATCTCATTTCCGGAGCACTATTCCTTCCTTAATGCATTCGTTGCTTCCTCACATAGACGATTTAACACAGAAATTGTGTCGCTATGAATTACTATGGGTTCTATGACTCTCCTTCTATATCGAGTAACGTTTCTAGGGAAACGACAGGATTTTCATTTGGTATACGAGTATCTCCTTTCCGATGCACTATTTCTTCTTTACTGCATCTCTCGCTCCCTCACATTGACGAATTAACACAGAAATTGCGTCGCTATGAATTACTATGGGTTCTATGACTTCTCCTTCCAAATCGAGTAACGTTTCTACGGAAACGAGAGGATTTTCTTTTGAAATACGAGTATCTACTTTCCGATGCACTATTCCTTCTTTACTGCATCCCCCGCTTCCTCACTTTGACTAATTAACACAGAAATTGCGTCGCTATGAAATACTATGGGTTCTATGACTTCTCCTTCTAAATCCAGTAACGTTTCCATTGAAACGACAGGATTTTCTTTTGGTATACGAGTATCTCCTTCCGATGCACTATTCCTTCTTTACTGCATCCCTCGCTCCCTCTCATGGACGAATTAACACCTAAATTGCGTCGCTATGAAAAACTATGTGTTCTATGACTTCTCCTTCTAAATCGAGTAACGTTTCTATGGAAACGAGAGGATTTTCTTTTGGTATACGAGTATCTACTTTCCGATGCACTATTCCTTCCTTACTGCATTCCTCGCTTCCTCACATAGACGATTTAACACAGAAATTGTGTCGCTATGAATTACTATGGGTTGTATGACGTCTCCTTCTAAATCGAGTAACGTTTCTATAGAAACGACAAGATTTTCTTTTGGGAAACGAGTATCTTCTTTCCGATGCACTATTACTTCTTTACTGCATCCCTCGCTCCCTCGTATTCACGAATTAACACAGATATGGCGTTGGTATGAAATTATGTGGGTTCTCTGACTTCTCCTTCAAAATCGAGTAACGTTTCTATGGAAACGTCAGGATTTTTTTTGGGTTACGAGTATCTCCTTTCCGATGCACTATTTCTTCTTTACTGCATCTCACGCTCCCTCACATTGACGAATTAACACAGAAATTGCGTCGCTATGAATTACTATGGGTTCTATGACTTCTCCTTCTAAATCGAGTAACGATTCTATGGAAACGAGAGGATTTTCATTTGGTATACGAGTATCTACTTTCCGAAGCACTATTCCTTCTTTACTGCATCCCTCGCTCCCTCACTTTGACAAATTAACACAGAAATTGCGTCGCTATGAAACACTATGGGTTCTATGAATTCTCCTTCTAATTCGAGTAACGTTTCTATGGAAGCGACAGGATTTTCTTTTGGGATACGAGTATCTTCTTTCCGATGCAGTATTCCTTCTTTACTGCATCCCTCGCTCCCTCACATTGACGAATTAACACCTACATTGCGTCGCTATGAAAAACTATGTGTTCTAAGACTTCTCCTTCTAAATTGAGTAACGTTATCTATGGAAACGAGAGGATTTTCTTTTGGTATACGAATATCTCATTTCCGAAGCACTATTCCTTCCTTAATGCATTCCTCGCTTCCTCACATAGTCGATTTAACACAGAAATTGTGTCGCTATGTATTACTATGGGTTCTATGTCGTCTCCTTCTAAATCGAGTAACGTTTCTAGGGAAACGACAGGATTTTATTTTGGTATACGAGTATCTCCTTTCCGATGCACTATTTCTTCTTTACTGCATCTCTCGCTCCCTCACATTGACGAATTAACACAGAAAATGCGTCGCTATGTAATTCTATGGGTTCTATGACTTCTCCTTCCAAATCGAGTAACGTTTCTATGGAAACGAGAGGATTTTCTTTTGGAATACGAGTATCTACTTACCGATGCACTATTCCTTCTTTACTGCATCCCCCGCTCCCTCACTTTGACTAATTAACACAGAAATTGCTTCGCAATGAAATACTATGGGTTCTATGACTTCTCCTTCTAAATCCAGGAACGTTTCCATTGAAACGACAGGATTTTCTTTTGGTATACGAGTATCTCCTTTCCGATGCACTATTCCTTCTTTACTGCATCCCTCGCTCCCTCTCATTGACGAATTAACACCTAAATTTCGTCGCCATGAAAAACTATGTGTTCTATTACTTCTCCTTCTAAATCGAGTAACGTTTCTATGGAAACGAGAGGATTTTCTTTTGGTATACGAGTATCTCCTTTCCGATGCACTATTCCTTCCTTACTGCATTCCTCGCATCCTCACATAGACGATTTAACACAGAAATTGTGTCGCTATGAATTACTATGGGTTCTATGACGTCTCCTTCTAAATCGAGTAACGTTACTATGGAAACGAGAGGATTTTCTTTTGGTATCCGAGTATCTGCTTTCCGATGCACTATTCCTTCTTTACTGCATCCCTAGTTCCCTCACATTGAAGAATAAGTACAGAGATTGCGTCGCTATGAAATACTAAGGGTTCTATGACTTCTCCTTCTAATTCTAGTAACGTTTCTATGGAAACTACAAGATTTTCTTTTGGGAAACGAGTATCTTCTTTCCGATGCACTATTACTTCTTTACTGCATCCCTCGTTCCCTCGTATTGTCGAATTAACACAGATATGGCGTTGCTATGAAATACTGTGGGTTCAATGACTTCTAGTTCTAAATCGAGTAATGTTTGTATGGACACGACAGGATTTTCTTTTGGGTTACGAGTACTTCCTTTCCGATGCACTATTCCTTCTTTACTGCATCACTCGCTGCCTCACATTTACAAATTAACACAGAAATTGCGTCGCTATGAAATACTATTGGTTCTATGACATCTCCTTCTATCGCTTGTAACGTTTCAGTGGAAGCGACAGGATTTTCTTTTGGGATTCGAGTAACTCCTTTCCTATGCACTATTCCTTCTTTACTGCATCTCTCGCTCCTACCGCATCTATCGCTCCCCCACATTGACGAATTAACACAGAAATTGCATCGCTATGAAATACTATGGGTTCTATGACTTCTCCTTCTAAATCGAGTAACGTTTCTAGGGAAACGACAGGATTTTCTTTTGGAATACGAATATCTCCTTTTCGATGCACTATTTCTTCTTTACTGCATCTCTCGCTCCCTCACATTGACGAATTAACACAGAAATTGGGTCGCTATGAATTACTATGGGTTCTATGAATTCTCCTTCTATATGGAGTAACGTTTCTATGGAAACGAGAGGATTTTCTTTTGGTATACGAGTATCTACTTTCCGATGCACTATTCTTTTTACTTCATCCCTCGCTCCCTCATTTTGACAAATTAACATAGAAATTGCGTCGCTATGAAATACTATTTGTTCTATGACTTCTCCTTCTAAATCGAGTATCGTTTCCATTGAAACGACAGGATTTTTTTTTTGGGATACGAGTATCTCCATTCCGATGCACTAATCCTTTACTGCATCCCTTGCTCCTTCACATTGACGAAGTAACACAGAAATTGCGTCGCTATGAAATGCTATGGGTTCTATGGCTTCCCCTTCTAAATCAAATAACGTTTCTATGGAAACGGCAGGTATTTCTTTTGGGATGCGTGTATCTCCTTTCCGATGCACTATTCCTTCTTTACTGCATCCCTCGTTCCCTCACATTGACGAATAAGCAAAGAAATTGCGTAGCTATGGAATACTATGGGTTCTATCTCTTCTCCTTCTAAATCTAGTAACGTTTCTATGGAAACGACAAGATTTTCTTTGGAATACGAGCATCACCTATCCGATGCACTATTACTTCTTTACGGCATCCCTCGCTCCCTCACAATGACAAATTAAAACAGAAAAGGCGTTGCTATGAAATGCTATGGTTTCTATGACTTCTCCTTCTAAATCGAGTAACGTTTCTATTTGAACGTCAGGATTTTATTTTGGGTTACGGGTACCTACTTTCCGATGCACTATTCCTTCTTTACTGCATCCCTCGCTCCCTCACAATTTACAAATTAACACAGAAACAGCGTCGCTATGAAATACTATTGGTTCTATCACATCTCCTTCTAAACCGAGTAACGTTTCTAGGGAAACGACAGGATTCTCTTTTGGGATACGAATATCTCCTTTCCGATGCACTATTCCTTCCTTACTGCATCCCTCGCTTCCTCACATTGACGATTTAACACAGAATTTGTGTCGCTATGACTTACTATGGGTTCTATGACTTCTCCTTCTAAATCGAGTAACGTTTCTATGGAAACGAGAGGATTTTCTTTTGGTATACGAGTATTTCCTTTCCGATGCAGCATTCCTTCTTTACTGCATCCCTAGTTCCCTCACATTGATGAATAAGTACGGAGATTGCGACGCTATGAAATACTAAGGGTTCTATGACTCCTCCTTCTAAATCTAGTAACGTATCTATGGAAACGAAAAGATTTTATTTTGGGATACGAGTATTTTTCTTTTCCGATTCGCTATTATTTCTTTACTGCATCCCTCGCTCCCTCGTATTGACGAATTAACACAGAAGTGGCATTGCTATGAAATACTAGGGATTCTATGACTTCTCCTACTAAATCGAGTAACATTTCTATGGAAACGACATGACTTTCTTTTTGGATAAGAGTATCTCCTTTCCGATTCACTAATCCTTCTTTACTGCATCTCTCGCTCCCTCACATTGACGAATTAACGCAGAAGTTACGTCGCTATGAAACACTATGTGTTCAATGACTTCTCTTTCTAAATCGAGTAACGTTTCTAGGGAAACAACAGGATTTTCTTTTGGCATACGAGTATCTGCTTTCCGATGCACTATTCCATCTTTACTGCATCGCTCGCTCCCTCACTTTGACTAATTAACACAACAATTGCGTCGCTATGAAATACTATGGGTACTATGACTTCTCCTTCTAAATCGAGTAACGTTTCTATGGAAGCTACAGGATTTTCTTTTGGGATACGAGTATCTCCTTTCCGATGCACTATTCCTTCTTTACAGCATCCATCGCTCCCTCACATTGACGAATTAGCACCTAATATGAGGCGCTATAAAAAACTATGTGTCCTATGACTTCTCCTTCTAAATCGAGTAACATTTCTATGGAGACGTATGATTTTCCTTTGGGATATGAGTATCTCCTTTCCGATGCACTATTCCTTCTTTACTGCTTCCCTCGCTCCCTCACATTGACGAATTAACACACAAATTGCGTCGCTATGAAATACTATGTGTTCTATGACTTCTCCTTCTAAATTCAGTAACATTTCTATGGAAACGACAGGATTTTGTTTCGGATAAGAGTATCTCGTTTCCGATGCACTATTCCTTCCTTACTGTATCCCTCGCTCCCTCATATTGACAAATTAACACAGAAATTGCTTCGCTATGAAATACTGTTGGTTCTGTGACTTCTCCTTCAAAATCGAGTAACGTTTCCATTGAAACGACAGGATTTTCGTTTAGGATACGAGTATCTCCATTCCGATGCACTATTCCTTCTTTACTGCATCCCTTGCTCCCTCACATTGACGAACTAACACAGAAATTGCGTCGCTATGAAATGCTATGGGCTCTATGACTTCTCCTTCTAAATTGAGTATCGTTTCTATGGAAACGACAGGATTTTCTTTTGGGATACGAGTATCTCCTTTCCGATGTACTATTCATTCTATACTGCATCCCTCGCTCCCTGACATTGACGTAATTACACTCAAATTGCGTCGCTATGAAATACTATGTGTTCTATGACTTCTCTTTCTAAATGGAGTAACATTTCTATGGAATCGACAGGATTTTCTTTTCGGATAAGAGTATCTCCTTTTCGATGCACTATTCCTTCCTTACAGTATCCCTCGCTCCCTCATATTGACAAATTAACACAGAAATTGCGTCGCTATGAAATACTGTTGGTTCTGTGACTTCTCCTTCAAAATCAAGTAACGTTTCCATTGCAACGACAGGATTTTCGTTTGGGATACGAGTATCTCCATTCCGATGCACTATTCCTTCTTTACTGCATCCCTTGCTCCCTCACATTGACGAACTAACCCAGAAATTGCGTCGCTATGAAATGCTTTGGGCTCTATGACTTCTCCTTCTAAATTGAGTATCGTTTCTATGGAATCGACAGGATTTTCTTTTCGGATAAGAGTACCCCCTTTCCGATGCACTATTCCTTCCTTACTGTATCGCTCGCTCCCTCACATTGGCGAATTAACACAGAAATTGTGTAGCTACGAAATCGCATGAGTTCTATGACTTCTCCACCTAAATCAAGTAACGTTTCTGTGGAAACGACAGGATTTCCTTTTGGGATATGACTATCTCCTTTCCGATGCACCATTCCTTCTTTACTGCATCCCTCGTTCCCTCACATTGACGAATAAGCAAAGAAATTGCGTCGCTATGAAGTAATATGGGTTTTATGACTTCTCCTTCTACATCGAGTACCGTTTCTATGGAACCGACAGGATTTTCTTTTGGGATACGACTATCTCCTTTCCGATGCACTATTCCTTCTTTAATGCATCCCTCGCTCCCTCACATTGACGAATTAACACAGAAATGGCGTCGCTATGAAATACCATGTGTTCTGTGACTTCTAATCCTAAATCGAGTAATGCTTCTATGGAAACGGAAGGATTTTCTTTCGGGATACGGTTATCTTCTTTCCGATGCAATATTCGTTCTTTACTGCATCCCTCGCTCCCTCACATTGGCGAATTAACACTGAAATTGCGTCGCAATGAAATACTATGTGTTCTATGACTTCTCCTTCTAAATCGAGTAACGTTTCTATGGAAACGAGAGGATTTTCTTTTGGTATACGAGTATCTCCTTTCCGATGCACCATTTCATCTGTACTGCATCCCTCGCTCCCTCACATTGACAAATTAACACAGAAATTGCGACGATGTGAAATACTATTGGTTTTATGTCATCTCCATCTAAATCGAGAAACGTTTCTACGGAAACAACAGGATTTTCTTTTGGGATACCAGTATCTCCTTTCCGATGCACTATACCTGCTTTACTGCATCCCTATGTCCCTCACATTGACGAATTAACACAGATATTGCGTCGCTATGAAATACTATGTGATCTATGACTTCTCCTACTAAATCGAAAATCGTTCCTATTTCAACGACAAGATTTTGTTTTGGGATACGACTATCTCCTTTCCGATACACTATTACTTCTATACTGCATCCCTCGTTCCTTCACATTGAAGAATAAGTACAGAGATTGCGTCGCTATGAAATACTAAGGGTTCTATGACTTCTCCATCTAAATCCAGTAACGTTTCTATGGAAACGACAAGATTTTCTTTTGGAATACGAGTATCTTCTTTCCGATGCACTATTCCTTCTTTACTGCATCCCTAGTTCCCTCACATTGAGGAATAAGTACAGAGATTGCGTCGCTATGAAATACTAAGTGTTCTATGACTTCTCCTTCTAAATCAAGTAACATTTCTGTGGAATCGACAAGATTTTCTTTTGGAATCCGAGTATCTCCTTTCCGATGCACTATTCCTTCTTTACTGCAACACTCGCTCCCTCACTTTGACTAATTAACACAGAAATTGCGTCGTTATGAAATACTATGGGTTCTATGACTTCTCCTTCTAAATCGAGTAACGTTTCTATGGAAGCGACAGGATTTTCTTTTCGGATACGAGTATCTCCTGTCCGATGCACTATTCCTTCTTTACAGCATCCATCGCTCCCTCACATTGACGAATTAGCACCTAATATGAGTCGCTATAAAAAACTATGTGTCCTATGACTTCTCCTTCTAAATCGAGTAACATTTCTATGGAGACGTATGATTTTCCTTTGGGATATGAGTATCTCCTTTCCGATGCACTATTCCTTCTTTACAGCATCCCTCGTTCCCTCACATTGAGGAATAAATACAGAGATTGCGTCGCTATGAAATACTAAGTGTTCTATGACGTCTCCTTCTAAATCTAGTAACGTTTCTATGGATACGAGAAGATTTTCTTTTGGAATACGAGTATCTCCTCTCCGATGCACTATTCCTTCTTTACTGCATCCCTAGTTCCCTCACATTGAGGAATAAGTACAGAGATTGCGTCGCTATGAAATACTAAGGGTTCTATGACTTCTCCTTCTAAATGTAGTAACGATTCTATGGAAACGACAAGATTTTCTTTGGAATACAGGTATCTCCTATCCGATGCACTATTACTTCTTTACTGCATCCCTCGCTCCCTCACATTTACAAATTAACACAGAAATTGCGTCGCTATAAAATACTATTGGTTCTATGACATCTCCTTCTAAACCGAGTAACGTTTCTAGGGAAACGACAGGATTTTCTTTTGGGATACGAGTATCTCCTTTCCGATGCACTATTCCTTCTTTACTGCATCTCTCGCTCCCTCACATTGACGAATTAACACAGATATTGCGTCGCTATCAAATACTATGGGTTCTATGACATCTCCTTGTAATTCGAGTAACGTTTCTAGGGAAACGACAGGATTTTCTTTTGGGATACGAGTATCTCCTTTCCGATGCACTATTCCTTCTTCACTGCATCTCTCGCTCCCTCACATTGACGAATTAACACAGATATTGCGTCGCTATCAAATACTATGGGTTCTATGACATCTCCTTGTAATTCGAGTAACGTTTCAATGGAAGAGACAGGATTTACTTTTGGGATACGAGTATCTCCTTTCCGATTCACAATTCCTCCTTAACTGCATCACTCGTTCCCTCACATTGACGAATAAGCACAGAAATTCCGTCACTGTGAAATACCAAGGGTTCTATGACTTCTCCTTCTAAATCGAGTAACGTTACTATGAAAACGATAGGATTTTCTTTTCGGATACGGGTATCACCTTTCCAGTGCACTATTCCTTCTTTACTGCATCCCTTGCTCCTTCACATTGACGAATTAACACAGAAATTGCGTCGCTATGAAATACTATGGGTTCTATGAGTTTTCCTTCAAAATCGAGTAACGTTTCTATGGAAGCGAAAGGATTTTCTTTTGGTATACGAGTATCTCCTTTCCAATGCACTGTTCCTAATTTACTGCATCCCTCCCTCCCTCACATTGACGATTTAACAATGACATTGCGTCGCCATGAAAAACTATAGGTTCTATGACTTTTTCTAAATCGAATAACGTTTCTATGGAAACGACAGCATTTTCTTTTTGGATTGGAGTATCTCCTTTCTGATGCACTATTCCTTCTTTACTGCATCCCTCGTTCCCTCACATTGACGAATAAGCAAAGAAATTGCGTCGCTATGAATTAATATGGGTTCTAAGACTTCTCCTTCTAAATCGGGTAACGTTTCTATGGAAACGGCAGGATTTTCTTTCGGGATACGGTTATGTTCTTTCCGATGCAATATTCGTTTTTTACTGCATTCCTCGCTCCCTCACATTGGCGAATTAACACAGAAATTGCGTCGCTATGAAATACTATGTGTCCTTTGACTTCTCCCCCTAAATCGAGTAACGTTTCTATGGAACCGACAGGATTTTTTTTTTTGGGATACGAGTATCTCCTTTCCAATGCACTATTCCTTATTTACTGCATCCCTCGCTCCCTCACATTGACGAATTAACAATGACATTGCGTCGCTATGAAATACTATAGGTTCTATGACTTTTTCTAAATCGAATAACGTTTCTATGGAAACGACAGTATTTTCTTTTTGGATAGGAGTATCTCCTTTCTGATGCACTATTCCTTCTTTACTGCATCACTCGCTCCCTCACATTGGCGAATTAACACAGAAATTACGTCGCTATGAAATACAATGTGATCTATGACTTCTCCTTAAATTTGAGTAACGTTTCTATGGAAACAACAGGATTATCTTTTGGGACACGAGTATCTCTTTTCCGGTGCACTATTCCTGCTTTACTGCATCCCACTCTGCCTCACATTGACGAATTAACACAGAAGATGCGTCGCTATGAAATACTATGGGTTCTATCACTTCTCCTTCTAAATCGAGTAACGTTTCTGTGGAAACGACAAGATTTTCGTTTGGTATACGAGTATCTCCTTTCCGCTGAACTATTCCTTTTTTACTGCATCACTCGCTCCCTCACATTGACGAATTAAAACTGAAATGGCGTCGCTATGAAATACTATAGGTTCCATGACTTCTCTTTGCAAATCGAGAAACGTTTCCATGGAAACTTCAGGACTTTCTTTCGGTATACGGTTATCTTCTTTCCAATGCAATATTCGTTCTTTACTGCATCCCTCGATGCTCACATTGACAAATTAACACAGAAATTGCGTCGCTATCAAATACTATGGGTTCTATGACAACTCCGTGTAATTCGAGTAACGTTTCTACGGAAGAGACAGGATTTTCTTTTGGGATACGGGTACCTTTTTTCCGATGCACAAGTCCTTCTTTACTGCATCCCTAGCTCAATCACATTGACGAATTAACACAGAAGTTGCGTCGCTATGAATTACTATGGCTTTCAATGACTTCTCCTTCTAAATCGAGTAACGTTTCTATGGAAACGAGAGGATTTTCTTATAGTATACGAGTATCTCCTTTCCGATGCACTATTCCTTCCATACTGCATCCCTCGCTTCCTCACATTGACGATTTAACACAGAATTTGTGTCGCTATGAAATACTAAGGGTTCTATGACTTCTCCTTCTAAATCTAGTATCGTTTCTATGGAAACGACAAGATTTTCTTTTGGGATACGATTATCTCCTTTCCGATGCACTATTACATCTTTACTGCATCCCTCGCTCCCTCGTATTGACGAATTAACACAGAAATGGCGTTGCTATGAAATACTATGGGTTCTATGACTACTCCTTCTAAATCGAGTACCGTTTCTATGGAAACGTCAGGATTTTCTTTTGGGTTACGAGTACCTCCTTTCCGATGCACTATTCCTTCTTTACTGCATCCGTCGCTCCCTCACATTTACAAATTAACACATAAATTGCGTCGCTATGAAATACTATTTGTTCTATGACATTTCCTTCAAAATCGAGTAACGTTTCTATGGAAGCGACAGGATTTTCTTTTGGGATACGAGTATCTCCTTTCCGATGCACTATTCCTTCTTTACTGCATCTCTCGCTCCCTCACATTGACGAATTAACACAGAAATTGCGTCGCTATGAATTACTGTGTGTTCTATGAATACTCCTTCTATATCCAGTAACATTTCTATGGAAGAGACAGGATTTTCTTTTGGGATAAGAGTATCTCCTTTGCGATGCTCTATGCCTTCTTTACGGCATCTCTCGCTCCCTCACATTGAGGAATTAACACAGAAATTGCGTCGCTATGAAATACTTTGTGATCCATGACTTCTCCTTCTAAATCGAGTAACGTTTCTAGGGAAACGACAGGATTTTCATTTGGTGTACGAGTATCTGCTTTCCGATGCACTATTCCTTCGTTACTGCATCCCTCGCTCCCACACTTTGACTAATTAACACAGAAATTGCGTCGCTATGAAATACTATGGATTCTATGACTTCTCCTTCTAAATCGAGAAACGTTTCTATGGAAGCGACATGATTTTCTTTTGGATTACGAGTATCTCCTTTCCGATGCACTATTCCTTCTTTACTGTGTCCCTCGCTCCATCATATTGACAAATTAACACAGAAATTGCGTCGCTATGAAATACTATTGGTTCTATCACGTCTCCTTCTAAATCGAGTAACGTTTCCATTGAAACGACAGGATTTCCTTTTGGGATACGAGTATCTCCTTTCCGATGCCCTATTCCTTATTTACTGCATTCCTCGCTCCCTCACATTGACGAATTAACAATGACATTGCGTCGCTATGAAATACTATGGGTTCTATGACTTTTTCTAAATCAAATGACGTTTCTGTGGAAACGACAGTATTTTCTTTTTGGATACGATTATCTCCTTTCTGATGCACTATTCCTCCTTTTCTGCATCCCTCGTTCCCTCACACTGACGAATAACCATAGAATTTGCGTCGCTATGAAATACTATGGATTCTATGAATTCTACTTCTAAATCGAGTGTCGTTTCTATGGAAGCGACAGGATTTTCTTTTGGGATACGAGTATCTCCTTTCCGATGCACTATTCCTTCTTTACTGCATCCCTCGCTCCCTCACATTGACGAATTAGCACCTAATATGAGTCGCTATAAAAAACTATGTGTCCTATGACTTCTCCTTCTAAATCGAGTAACATTTCTATGGAGACGTATGATTTTCCTTTGGGATATGAGTATCACCTTTCCGATGAACTATTCCTTCTTTACTGCATCACTCGCTCCCTCACATTGACGAATTAACACTGAAATGGCGTCGCTATGAAATACTAGGTGTTCCATGACTTCTCCTTCTAAATCGAGTAACGTGTCTATGGAAGCGACAGGATTTTCTTTCGGGATGCGGTTATCTTCTGTCCGGTGCAATATTCCTCCTTTACTATATCTCCCGCTCCCTCACATTGAATAATTAACACAGAAATTGTGTCGCTATGAAATACTATGGGTTCTATGACTTCTCCATTTAAATCGAGTAACGTTTCTATTGAAACGCTAGGATTTTCTTTTGGGATACGAGTATCTCCTTTCCGATGCACTATTCCTTCTTTAATGCATCCCTGGCTTCCGCACATTGACGAATTAACACAGAAATTGCGAGGCTATGGAATTCTATGGCTTCAATGACCTCTCCTTCTAATCGAGTAACGTTTCTATGGAAACGACAGGATTTTCTTTTGGGATACGATTATCTCCTCTCCGATGCACTATTCCTTCTTTACTGCATCCCTCGTTCCCCCACATTGACGAATTAGCACAGATATTGCGTCGCTATGAAGTACTATGTGTTCTATGAATTCTACTATTAAATCAGTAACGTTTCTATGGAAACGACGGGATTTACTTTTGGGATACGAGTATCTCCTTTCCGATGCACTATTCCTTCTTTACTGCATCCCTCGCTCCCTCACATTGACGATTTAACACAGAAATGGCTTCGCTGTGAAATACTATTCGTTTTATGTCATCTCCATCTAAATCGAGTAACGTTTCCATGAAACAACAGGAATATCCTTTGGGATACGAGTATCTCCTTTAAGATGCACTATTCCTGCTATTCTGTATTCTTCTCTCCCTCACATTGACGAACTAACACAGAAGTAGCGTCGCTATGAATTACTATGGGTTTTATGACGTCTCCTTCTAAATCGAGTAACGTTTCAATGGAAACGACAGGGTTTCCTTTTGGGATAGGAGTATCTCCTTTCCGATGCGCTATTCCTTCTTTACTGCATCCCTCGCTCCCTCACATTGAATAATTAACACAGAAATGGCGTCGCTATGAAATTCTATGGGTTCCATGACATTTCCTTCTAAATCGAGTAACGTTTCTATGGTGACGACAGGATTTTAATTCGGGATACGGTATCCTCTTTCCGCTGCAGTATTCCATCTTTACTGCATCCCTCGCTCCCTCTCATTGACGAATTAACACAAAAATTGCGTCGCTATGAAATGCTATGGGTTCTATGACTTCTCCTTCTAAATCGAGTAACGTTTCTATGGATACGACAGGATTTTCATTTGGTATACGAGTATCTCCTTTCCGATACACTATTCCTGCTTTACTATATCCCTCTCTCCCCGACATTGACGAAATAATACAGAAAATGCGTCGCAATGAAATACTATGGGTTTTATGACTTCTCCTTCTAAATGGAGTAACGTTTCTATGGGAACGACAGGTTTTTCTTTAGGGATTCGAGTATCTCCTTTCCGATGCACTATTCCTTCTGCACTGCAGCCCTCGATCACTCTTATTGAAGAATAAGCACAGAAATTGCGTCGCTATGACATACTATGTGTTCTAAGACTTCTCCTTCTAAATCGAGTAACGTTTCTATGGATACGCCAGTACTTTCTGTCGGTATACGATTATCTCCTTTCCGATGCCCTATTCGTTCTGTACTGCATCCCTCTCTCCCTCACATTGACGAATTAACACAGAAATTGCGTCTCTGTGAAATACCGTGGGTTCTATGACTTCTCCTTTTAAATCGAGTAACGTTACTATGGAAACGACAGAATTTTCTTTTGGAATACGACTCTCTCCTTTCCGATGCACTATTCCTTCTGTACTGCATCCCTCGATCCATCACATTGGCGAATTAATACAGAAATTGCATCCCTATGAAATACTATGGGTTCTATGACTTCTCCCTCTAAATCGAGTACCGTTTCTAATGAAACGACAGGATTTTCTTTTGGGATACCAGTATCTCCTTTCCGATGCAGTTTTCCTTCTTTACTGCATCTCTGGCTCCCTCACAGTGTCGAATTATCACAGAAATTGCGTCGCTATGGAATACTATGGGTTCAATGACTTCTCCTTCTAAATCGAGTAACGTTTCTATGGAAACGACAGGAATTTCTTTCGGGATACGACTGTCTCCTTTCCGATGCACCATTCCTTCTTTACTGCATCCCTCGCTCCCTCAAATTGACGAATTAACACAGAAATTGCGTGGCAATGAAATACTATGTGTTCTATAACTTCTCCTTCTAAATCGAGTAACGTTTCTATGGAAACGACAGGATTTTCTTTTGGGATACGACTATCTCCTTTCCGATTCACTATTCCTTCTTTACTGCATCCCTTGCTCCCTCACATTGACGAATTAACAGAGAAATTGCGCCGCTATGAAATAGTATGGGTTCTATGACTTCCCCTTCTAAATCGAGTAATGTTTCTATGGAAACGACAGGATTTTCTTTTGGTATACGATTATCTCCTTTCCGATGCACTATTCCTTCTTTACTGCATCCCTCGCTCCCTCCCATTGACGAATTAACACAGAAAATGCGTCGCTATGAATTACTATGCGTTCTATGACTTCTCCTTCTAAATCGAGTAACGTATCCATTGAAACGAAAGGATTTTCTTTTGGGATACGAGTATCTCCCTTCCGATGCACTATTCCTTCTGTACTGCATCCCTCTCTCCCTCACATTGACGAATTAAAACAATAATTGCGTCTCTATTAAATACTGTGGGTTCTATGACTTCTCCTTCTAAATCGAGAAACGTTCCTATTGAAACGACAGGACTTTCTTTTGGGATACGAGTATCTCCTTTCCGATGCATTATTCCTTCTCTTCTGCAAAAATGGCTCCCTCACATTGACGAATTAACACAGATATTGCGACGCAATTGGATACTTAGTGTTCTATGACTTCTCGTTCTAAATCAAGTAACGTTTATATGGAAACGACAGGATTTTCTTTGGGATACGAATATCTCCTTTCCGAAGCACTATTCCTTCTTAACAGCATCCCTCGCTCCCTCACATTGACGAATTAACACAGATATTGCGTCGCCATGAAATACTATGGGTTCTATAAGTTCTCCTTCTAAATCGAGGAACGTTTCTATTAAAAGGAAAGAATTTTCTTTTGCGATACGAATTTCTCCTTTCCGATGCACTATTCCATCTTTACTGCACCCTCCGCTCCCTCACATTGACGAACTAACAATGAAATTGCGTCGCTATGAAATACTATGGATTCCATGACTTGTCCTCCTAAAGCGGGTAACGTTTCTATGGAAACGACAGGATTTTCAATTGGGATTCGAGTATCTCCTTTCCCACGCTCTATTCCTTCTTTACTGCATCCCTCGCTCCTTCACATTGACGATTTAACACAGAAATTGGGTCGCTATGGAATACTATATGTTCCATACTTCTTCTTCTGAATTGAGTAACGTTTCTATACGACAGAATTTTCTTTTGGGAAACGAGTATCTCCTTTCCGATGCACTATTCGTTCTGTACTGCATCCCTCGTTCCCTCACTTTGACGAATAAGCACAGAAATTGCGTCGCTATGAACTACTGTGAGTTCTATGACTTGTCCTTCTATAGCGAGAAACCTTTCTATGGAAACGACAGGATTTTCAATTGGGATTCGAGTATCTCCTTTCCCACGCTCTATTCCTCCTTTACTGCATCCCCCGTCCCTCACATTGAACATTTAACACAGTAATTGCGTCGCAATGAAATACTATGTGTTCTATAACTTCTCCTTCTAAATCGAGTAACGTTTGTATGGAAACGACTGGATGTTCTTTACGGATACGACTATCTCCTTTCCGAAGCACTATTCCTTCTTGACTACATCCCTCGCTCCCTCACATTGACGAATTAAAGCAGAAATTGCGTCGCAATGAATAACTATGTGTTCTATGACTTCTCCTTCTAAATCTAGTAACGTTTCTTTGGAAACGACAGGATTTTCTTTTGGGATACGAGAATCTCCATTCCGATGCACTAATCCTTCTTTGCTGCAACCCTCGCCCCCTCACATTAACGAATTAACACAGAAATTGCGTCGCTATGAAATACTATGGTTTTCATGACTTCTCATTCTAAATCGAGTAACGTTTCTATGGAAACGAAAGGATTTTGTTTTGGTATACGAGTATCTCCTGTCCGATGCCCTATTCCTACATTACTGCATCCCTCGCTCCCTCACATTGACGAATTAACACAGAAATTGCGTCGCTATGAAATACTATGGGTTCTATGACTTCTCCTTCTAAATCGAGTAACGTATCTATTGAAACGACAGGACTTTCATTTGAGATACGAGTATCTCCTCTCCGATGCACTATTTCTTCTTTACTGCAAACCTGGCTCCCTCAAATTGACGAATTAACACAGATATTGCGACGCTATTGGATACTTAGTGTTCTATGTCTTCTCCTTCTAATTCGAGTAACGTTTATATGGAAACGACAGGATTTTCTATGGGATACGAATATCTCCTTTCCGATGCCCTATTCCTTCTTTACTGCATCCCTCGTTCCCTCACATTGACGAATAAGCACAGAAATTGCGTCGCTATGAAATACTAAGTGATGTATGGCTTCTCCTTCTAAATCGAGTAACGTTTCTATGGAAATGATAGGATTTTCTTTTGGGATACGTCTATCTCCTTTCCGATGCACTATTCCTTCTTTACTGCATCCCTCGCTCCCTCATATTGACGAATTAACGCAGAAATTGCGTCGCTATGAAATACTATGGGTTCTACGACTTCTCTTGCTAAATCGAGTAACGTTTCTATGGAAACGACAGGATTTCAATTGGGATTCGAGTATCTCCTTTCCCACGCTATATTCCTTCTTTACTGCATCCCTCGATCCTTCACATTAACGATTTAACACAGAAATTGCGTCGCTATGAAATACTATGGGTTCTATGACTTCTCCGACTAAAGCGAGTAACGTTTCTATGGAAACGACAGGATTTTCTTTTGGGATACGAGTATCTCCTTACCCATGCACTATTCCTTCTTTACTGCATCAGTCGCTCCCTCACATTGACGAATTAACACAGAAATTGCGTCGCTATGGAATACTATGTGTTCCATGACTACTCCTTCGAAATCGAGTAACGTTTCTATGGAAACGACAGGAATTTCATTCGGGATACGACTGTCTCCTTTCCGATGCTCTATTCCTCCTTTATTGCATCCCTCGCTCCCTCACATTGACGATTTAACACAGAAATTGCGTCGCAATGAAATACTATGTGTTCTATAACTTCTCCTTCTAAATCGAGTACCGTTTCTATGGAAACGACAGGATTTTCTTTTCGGATACGACTATCTTCTTTCCGAAGCACTATTCCTTCTTGACTACATCCCTCGCTCCCTCACATTGACGAATTAAAGCAGAAATTGCGTCGCTATGAAGAACTATGTGTTCTAAGACTTCTCCTGCTAAATCGAGTAACGTTTCTTTGGAAACGACAGGATTTTCTTTTGGGATACGAGTATCTCCATTCCGATGCACTAATCCTTCTTTACTGCAACCCTCGCCCCCTCACATTGACGAATTAACACAGAAATTGCGTCGCTATGAAATACTATGGTTCCCATGACTTCTAATTCTAAATCGAGTAACGTTTCTATGGAAACGACAGGATTTTCTTTTGGTATACGAGTATCTCCTTTCCGATGCCCTTTTCCTTCTTTACTGCATCCCCCGCTCCCTCACATTGACGAATTAACACAGAAATTGCGTCGCTATGAAATACTATGGGTTCTATGACTTCTCCTTCTAAATCGAGTAACGTATCTATTGAAACGACAGGACTTTCTTTTGGGATACGAGTATCTCCTTTCCGATGCACTATTCCTTCTTTACTGCAAACCTGGCTCCCTCACATTGACGAATTAACACAGATATTGCGTCGCCATGAAATACTATGGGTTCTATAACGTCTCCTTCTAAATCGAGGAACGTTTCTATTGAAAGGAAAGAATTTTCTTTTGCGATACGAATTTCTCCATTCCGATCCACTATTCCTTCTTTACTGCACCCTCCGCTCCCTCACATTGACGAATTAACAATGATTTTGCGTTTCTATGAAATACTATGGGTTCTATGAGATCTCCTTCCAAATCGAGTAACGTTTAGTTGGGAACGACAGGATTTTCCTATGGGATGCAACTATCTCCTTTCCGATGCACTATTCCTTCTTTACTGCATCCCTCGCTCCCTCACATTGACGAATAAGCACAGAAATTGCGTCGCTATGAAATACTATCGGTTCTATGACTTCTCCTTCTAAATCGAGTAACGTTTCTATGGAAACGACAGGATTTTCTTTTGGGATACGAGTAACTCCTTTCCGATCAACCATTCCATCTTTACTGCATCACACGCTCCCTCACATTGACGAATTAACACAGAAATGGTGTCGCTATGAAATACTATACTTCTCCTTCTCAATCGAGTAACTTTACTATGGAAAAGATAGATATTTCTTTTAGGATACGACTCTCTCGTTTCAGATGCACTATTCCTTCTGTACTGCATCACTCGCTCCATCAAATTGGCGAATTAACAGAGAAATTGCAGCCCTATGAAATACTATGTGTTTTATGACTTCTCCTTCTAAATCGAGTACCGTTTCTATTTAAACGACAGGATTTTCTTTTGGGATACGAGTATCTCCATTCCGATGCACTTTTCCTTCTTTACTGCATTCCTCTCTCCCTCACATTGACGAATTAACACAGTAATTGTGTCTCTATGAAATACTGTGGGTTCTATGACATCTCCTTCTAAATCGAGTAACGTTTCTATTAAAACGACAGGATTTTCTTTTGGGATACGACTATCTCTTTACCGATGGGCTATTCCTTCTTTACCACATCCCTCGCTCCTTTACATTGACGAATTAACGCAGAAATTGCGTCGCTATGAAGAATTATGTGTTCTATGACTTCTCCTTCTAAATCGAGTAACGTTTCTATGGAAACGACAGGATTTTCTTTTGGATACGAGTATCTCCTTTCCGATGCACTATTCCTTCATTACTGCATCCCCCGCTCCCTCACATTGACGAATTAACACAGAAATTGCGTCGCTATGAAATTCTATGTGCTAAGACTTCTCCTTCCAAATCGAGTAACGTTTCTATGGATACGACAGGACTTTTTTTTGGTATACGAGTGTCTCCTTTCCGATGCACTATTCCTTCTGTACTGCATCTATCTCTCCCTCACATTGACGAATTAACACAGTAACTGCGTCTCTATGAAATACTGTGTGTTCTATGACTTCTCCTTCTAAATAGAGTAACGTTTCAATTGAAACGACAGGATTTTCTTTTGGGATTCGAGTATCACCTTTCCGATGCACTATTCCTTCTTTACAGCAAACCTGGCTCCCTCACATTAACGAATTAACACAGAAATTGCGACACTATGGGATACTTAGTATTCTATGACTTCTCCTTCTAAATCGAGTAACGTTTCTATGAATCCGACAGGATTTTCTTTGAGATAAGAGTATCTCCTTTCCGAAGCACTATTCCTTCTTTACAGCATCCCTCGCTCCCTCACATTGACGAATTAACACAGAAATTGCGTCGCCATGAAATACTATGGGTTCTATAACTTCTCCTTCTAAATCGAGGAATGTTTCTATTGAAACGAAAGAATTTTTTTTTGCGAGACGAATTTCTCCTTTCCGATGATCTATTCCTCCTTTACTGCACCCTCCGCTCCCTCACATTGACGAATTAACAATGAAATTGCGTCGCTATGAAATACTATGCGTTCTATGACTTCTCCTTCTAAATCGAGTAACGTTTCTAAGGAAATGACAGGATTTTCTTTTGTGATACGAGTATCTCCTTTCCGATGCACTTATCCTTCTTTACTGCATCCCTCGTATAAAATAAATAATATAAATAAATAAATATATATATTTGTATTAGTTATTGATTATTCTATCTGTATCATGGTGATTGTGATTGCAATTGTATTTGCTTCTCTGGAACGTGGACGTTTAATTATTCGATATCAGACGCTTGACAATGGCTTTTTCGTAAAGGCAATGTTACTCGTAGTTGACCGTGAAATAAAACTGAATAATCGGACTTCGTAATTAAATCGTTTCCAAAGACTGATGCGGTAGGTGCGGACTCATAATCTAAATCTCAATATTACAATAATTTGCCAGCCATGCCAATACGTCGTACAGAGGTGATTGTCTACTAAACATAAAAAAGTTACACAGTTAGGTAAATCAGATATATTCAATGAATAAGCCTACAGTTCATAATCCTACTTACTTTTATAAATATAAATTCTTTACAGAATCGAGTGCCTAGTGTGGTTGCAACTCGCAGTATTCTTCTATAACATGAAATATGGCGGTGTGCCAGACAATAAAATAAAATACGTGCTTCTCGCACCACTTCAACCAGAGCTCTCTCTTTCTTAATCAAACATAAGAGTAACGTAATTGTGCTTTTGTTTTATCAGCGACACAGCGCTGCAGTTGAGTGCCATAGGCTTTATTTATTTGTCACTGATTATTTATTTAATTAATATTTCGCGTTTCCGAGGAAACTCACGCTCGGCATGCAAATGTGCCTTTATATTGCCCCCTGAATTGCGAGGCGAAAGGACACACCTGCAGGCGAGCAATTCACCTAAAGGCACAAGAAAATCTAAGTTACCTACAACTATTTACATGACTTACATTACACATTATACACATTATATATAAAATTTGAATGACGCGGGTGCGCCGTAAAAGTTCTTATGTTGGCAGATAGAGTGCGCGCATGCGCAGAAGCGTCTGTGTAACTGTGGCACTGCCGTTATATCGTACAGTTAGATCACGCGGCACAGTATTGCAGTTCATATTGTTCGTGTGCGCGCGTTTTTCAGTCGTTGCACAAAGTAAATATTCAACCAAGATTACATATGAAGACTACATTCTATGACAGGTAACTTAGTTTTAAATTTACAATATTTGTTATAACACAATACAACTAGATTGTTGAATGTTCTTAGTTACATAGTATTGTTTTGAAACACTTCAAAGAAAAATGTCCGTATTTTTCAGGTGCGTTGACCTATACACATCGTGTCGTTATTACAGTTCATATTCATCCGCTGCACAATAATTTTTTTTACAGGTTAGTATCGTCGTGGTAAAGTTTTTTGATCACAGTAACATCGTTGTATAACAACGTGATTAATACATAAGCGTGTCCATTTCTCATTTCCATTATAGTCGTAGTGATGCAGTTCGTTGTGACTAAAAGCATTGCTTATTACAGATCTGACGTGACCCGTCGAGTAATTGTTCCACGTGCAGTTCGTTTTTTACATTCCGTGGAAGCTTGGTTGCAGAACCTCGGACGGCACATAGCTGGCGTCGATCCTTGGACAGTCCAGGTAAGAGTGTCCGTCACCTTTCGAGAACATTTCATTCCCTGAAGTTCCAACCAAAATTCTTCCACCCATCGTGTTGTTTCCTGGACAGGCGCTTTGTGTCCATTTAATCCAGTTAACATCTTGAAGTTGGGTACTGTAGTAATGTCACTAGACGATGCACGAATTATGCACTTCACATTTTCAGTTTTTTGCTGAATATAGCTCATCTAAATGTTCGTAGTTATTAATCAAGGAAATCGTTCATCGCGTTTACATTGATACGCTGCATAATGAATGGCATTAACAGTTTCTTTCACATAGGTTTCCGCGTAGTTGCAGAGTTAGTAATGTTCGTTAATGTCCGTGAACAGTGGTTCACTATGCAATGTCTTTTTGGCACTCGTTTTGTTCAAATTTTTACGTAGTAACAGTTACACTATACATCAGTTAAAAAAATAAGTAATTATACATACACATATCACATATTTTCTTAGCATAAACATAATATAGTTGCACATAAACATGTTTACATCATCATTACATCGCTATAGGTTATTACACTGTGTCACATTTGATTTCATGAATTGTAGATATTTACATCCTCTTTAGCGGTTTTGCTGGGATATTATCGATGTTTTTTTTTTTTGACGTCATCTGAAATTAAGATAGGTTAGACACAACATTCATTACATCAGTAGGCAAGACCAGGCGTTTTCACTACTCAATAAATATTCAAAATAGTAAGAGAGAGAGAATGTTCGATTCCTCGCGTTTTGTGCGTGTGTGTAGAGTGTCTGTGTGGCCTTGACTACTGATAGATGCTTTTCGTGTTGAGAGATGTGCGTCTAATCTATTTCTCAAAGTAAAAGATCGCTTCACAGATGACGTCTGTCAGTTCGTCAGGTGTCACACCAAGTCAGTTGTACCTTCAGTAACAAATGTTCCGTGAAAAATTAATATGTCATCCACTGCTACGTAATCATAAATTTTACTTTAATATTCCGTCTTTCAGGTGGAGACGCGCGCTGAAAGAAGAGTTCTTCTGTCTTCAACTGCGTCACTGGAACCGCTGAAATGAAAATTTCTATATTACTTACTATCTGTGTTGTAACAACAGAGTTTTTCGAGTTGCTTAGCAATATTTTGATGGGTATGACTTTGACATTATTCAGCATGAAATGCTCTAAGATCTCGGTGTGCGTATAGCCCAATAATTTTGTTAGTTCTATGATGTTGTAACAGATAAGCACCAGGATGCGGTATGTTAACAATTATGTAAGGTCCTTCATATAGCAGACGCCACTTAGCGTTGCGTCGTTTGAGTGCTACAGATTTATGATGAGTACGAAGTAGTACAAGCATTCCTACCTCGAATTTTTGTTTTCTTTTTATTATGTTTCTGTGATGTTTGTTTCGTATTTGTGCGTGATGTGTCAATGTAGTCAATACTTCTTTTATTTTCTGTTCAGGTGTGATTTCCTTGTCTGACAACTTAGGTAATGGTTCTATCCACTGATCGTTCTGTTTGCAATTGAACATGATCTCGCTAGGTGTGTAATTCGTATCGTAAATATTTAAGTTATTGTGTACGTCTTCGAAAAGACTTAGGTAGGACACCCAATTAGTATGTTTTGATGAAATATAGGTCCTCATGAATCGATTTAATTCTCGGAAAAGTCTCTCAGTCGCGTTACATTGTGGACTAAACCTCGAAATAAATATACTTTTAATGTTATTGTCCTTCAAGAAATTTCTCCATTTGTACCCAGAGTAGTATGCTGCATTATCTGATAGAATTGCTTTAGGTTTTCCCACGTGCGTCGGGTAATCACTTGAGAATCTTCGTATTATAGCATTTGCAGTGGCGGATTTTAAAGCATAAAGTTTTACATGTTTAGAAAATATATCGTAAAAAGCTAAGATATATTTGACGCCTCCAGAGCTTGCTGGATGCGGTCCACTGATGTCAGTACACAGAATTTCCAGGGGTATACTGGGTAAAATAGAATGTAAATCTGTTTTTGTGGATAAATTCTGAGGTTTTGATTTTTGACATATGACACATGTTTTTAGTTCCCTGTAAATTTTTCTTCTCATATTGCTAAAATAACAGTATGTGCTGAGCTTTGCCAAACACTTTTTCGTCCCATAATGACCCCAAACTAAGTGTGTGTGCCAAATTAGATTACGTTCAGACTCTTTGGGAATGCATACACACCAGTTAGTAGCATTTGGATGTCGGCGGTAAAATAACACATCATTGTGTAACTTGTAATACTTAGTCAAAGGATGATTGTGTTTTTCTACCAGTAATGTTATTATCTTATACCAGTGAGGATCAGATTTTTGTAATTCAGCCATGTTTCTGCACATATCAATATAATATTGGTGATACTGCTTGTCTTGCATTAAGAGAATCCTGTAGTCATTTATATTTTCTAAGTCACTGTTGGTATCATTCATACGTTTTGGAAGTCTAGACAAAGTGTCTGCAATGGTTTTGTCCTTACCTCTTATGTACTTAATTTCAAAAGAGTAGTTCTGAAGTGTAACTGCCCATCGTGATAGTCTAGGATGTACAAGTTTACAAGTTAACAAAAATGTCAGGGCCTGGTGATCGGTGTAAATTACTGTATGTTTTCCAAATAAATAATAATTGAATTTCTTGAATGCCCATACTATGGAAAGTGTTTCTAACTCAGTAGTGGAGTATGTACGCTCACATTCAGTTAGAGTGCGACTCGCAAACCCAATAATTCTTATCTGTTCCTCCTCTTTATTCTTTACAACTTGAAATAAGCAACAGCCCAAGCCAGTACGTGAAGCGTCACAAGTCATACAAAAATCTAAATTGAAATCTGGATGGCTCAATATGTTAGCATTCACTAAAGCATGTTTAATTGTATTAAAGTCATTCTGGCACTGTTCCGACCAGATCCAAACTTGATTCTTTCTGAGTAGATTTAGCAGATGTTTACTGTTCAAAAGTGGTTGTGGCAGAAAACGTCTGAAAAATGAACATAGCCCAAGGAATGATTTTAACTGCTTTTTAGTTCGAGGGCTAGGAAAGTTTCTGATAGCATCTAATTTACTGGGATCCGGACGTATGCCCTGTGAATTAATGATATGTCCTAAATACTTTATCTCACTGCAACCAGATTTTGATTTTCTTAGGTTGGATGTGACTCCAGCTTGTGCAAATTTTTCTAAAATTCTTTGAAGAGTGTCAACGTGTTCATTCCAAGATTGTGTAGCTATCAGTATATCATCTACATAGTGTGTGACTGTCTCAACTAAATCGTCGCCAAGCACGGTATCCAGGGCTGTAATGAATACCCCCGAGCTGACATTCAGTCCGAAGGGTAGAACACAAAACTGATAGGTTCACCCCCCAAACATAAATGCAGTATATTTCCGAGAATCAGGAGTGATACCCACCTGCCAAAACGAATTAGCGACATCTATTGTGGAAAAATATTTTGCATCTACAAATTTCTGTAATTGCTCTTCTAAATTATCAGGTTTTGTGTGAACCGGTAAAATTATTTCATTAATAGCTCGTGCGTCTAACACTAACCTAATGCTTCCATTTGATTTTTTGACAACAAGTAGAGGACTACAATAAGGTGAGGTGGATGGTTCAATGACCTTCCAGTCTAACATTTGTTTTAATTCTTGCCACACAGCAGGTCGTTGAGATAACGGTACGTTATATGTCTTATGGTAGAAGATCTTGTGAGGCTTAACTTCAATCTTGTACACATACGTGTTGATAACACCTAATCGTTTGGTAAAAACTTGTAAATATTTGGATAACACTTCCTGTAGTTTTATACGTTCATGTACACTGAGAGCTGTAGCTTCACTTATCTTATGATCAAGCAATGTTTTCAAGTCCATTATCTCTGTGTCAGATGAGTGTGTTTGCATGTCTTGAATGTCTTTGTCAAGTACTAACTGAACCTTGTACCCTGTACAGTGTTTGTCATGCTTTAGAGTTCTCCTGCCCAAATCAATAATAATTACACTGCCTTTATCATTTAAAATACATTTACCTTTGGAGAAGTCTATAATGCAGTCCTTCTCGCTCATAATATCTATTCCTAATATGCAATTTGTCACAAGGTTTTGTACAACCAGGAATGGCCATTGTACGGTTCCATTACCTATTTTAACGTTTACAAAAACTTGCTTCGTAACCCTACATGACTTATTACCTAGTGCAGTAGTTATTTTACAGTTTTGGGCAGGAAACTCAGGCACAGGTTCCAATTCACACATCTTTTTATAGAAATTAAAGGACAAAACGCTCACAGCTGCACCTGTATCTAGGATAATAGTAGTTGGAATCCCACCTACTACACCAGTAGTAGATGCTAATACAATTTCATTTGTGTTTAAACGACATTGAGTACTGTCTTGTAAAAGTTCATCTGATATATTATTATTGTCGTTGTATCTTATAAATAAAACAGGTAGTTTTTGTTTAGAATTATTCGGCATATCATTATTCTGTTGTTCAAGTGTGGTGTCAAATAACTGATTAACATTGAAGTCGCCCCCCAAGAATTCTTCAGCCACGACCTGGGGCAAAGTAGTGACTGTTTCTAGTTTGTTGGATTATCATTTGTACTAGGTACTGACACAGATTGAGGTTGTGCATCAGGTGTCATTTCTATTATATTCACATTCGGATATTGCCTATTATGATCTCCAAACTTTTGCGGTTGTTGTTGCTGTTGCGCATTATAACTTACCTGTCGGTCGTAAGGTATGCTCCAATTTTGACCTGGTGGCTGCTGTGGTAAAGCAGAGTTTGAATGAAAGTACTGATCGTTACGAGTCCAACCTTGATGCTGTCTTGGATCGTAGTTATTATTATTTCTATTTCTGTTTGTGTTTTTGTTATTACCTTTGTATCCGTTGTTACCGTTGTAGTTATTACCGCGGTGCCTTTTGTATGGATTGCCGCATGAAATGTTATTACTGTTGTAACTATTGTTTGTATTGGAATACGAGTGTTGATTTTGATTTCCGTATTGAGACGGCATGTGAGTTTGCTGTTTTTGCTGTTCCGCGTATCCAACTGTGGGCGCGCCAGAATTGAGTTGGCAAGCCTACATGTTTTGCATACCACTAGTGTAAACATTGTGGCTGCTGTTTTGCCGCGCGAAGCGCTGATCTTCAAGTAACATGTCAACCGAATCTAAGGCTGTTAAAAAATAATCTGAATCGTCATCCGGGATATGTAGGAGTTTTTCTTTAATGTTGAAAGGCAATTTGGCCTTCAACGCACGGAGTATATCACGCGTTGCGACTGGTTCGTCTAAAAAATGTCCCATGTTCAAGTAATTTTCAAAATATCTGCGTAAGTTACCATTTTTACTGTTAAAAGTTTCAGGTTCTAAAATTTGTCTTCTGAGTCGCTCCTTGACGGATTGCGACCAGAATTTGTTCAGAAAAGCACGCTCAAACTCACTGTACGTGGTACATACGTCAGCTTGACTGTATGCCCAGACAGCTGCATCGCCTTGGATGTAACCGACAATATATGAAATCTTTTTCCGGTCACTCCAAGTGCGTGGAAATGCGTTACTAAAAGATTTAAGAAAAATCACCGGATGAATGGTTCTTTTTTCTGGGATAAAAATCTGAAATTGCCTGTGTTTCATTAAGCTTTTTATCTTCCTTCGCATTGTGATATGGATTTATTCCACTGTAATTACTGGTATGTTCAGCTGGCGAGTAATTACGATAATGTTGCTGTGGTTTACCATGATAATAGCTTGTGTTTGTGTTTCCACATCGTGGTATGTGTTGTAGTCGTGGTGTGTTTTGTTCTTGTGTATTTGTCGTGTGCGGAATGTGTGTATCATACTCGAATGTATATTGGTTTCTGAACTGTACATTTTGACTGATATTTTCGTTACATTCAGACTGTAGTTGATCGGTGAATTGTCTCATGGGTGCAGTGACGGATTGTACTGCGTCACTGATCAGCTGTTTGTTATTAGTAATGTATTGCGCTACGGAGTCGTGCACAATTGTTGGTAAATTTTCACGTAAGCATCTATCAAAATGTTTGTCTTTGTTCTCAACCCAATCATGAAATTCTTTATTAATATTTTGAAAATGAGCTGTGGCATCTAATTGTAAGATGTCAGTCAGGTGTTGTTCAACATTGTCAAATTTATTCTGTACGTCAGTAATTCGTTTTTCAAGATTGTCATGTACTGAAGGATATGTTTGAATTTGTTCAGTAAGAACTTCACACGTGACATTAAGGTTTTTTACTTGTGTCTGTAAAAGTGCTACGTCAGTTGTAGTCTTTTCTTGTCTCGTATTAAGCTGGGAAAATTTAGTACTGAGTTCAGTCATCTGTTTGGTCAGTGTGGCGTCTATAAGTTCCACACGTTTACACAAAGTGTCATTACCTATCTTGATTGCTATGAGATCAGATTTGATTTCGTCATTTTGTGTTTTTAACTGTTCATTTTGTGTCTCTAATTGTGCCTTTAAGGTTGCCATGTTTTCTGCGTTCTGTTTCCTTATGGTTGCCATATTTTCTGCGTTTTGTTTCATTATCATTTGTAACATGTCGGCAATGTTTACCGTTTGCAAGGTCTCTGCCCCCGCCGCGTCATTAGACGTGACGTCATGCATTAATATGGGCTCTGATTGAGATTTTGAAATTTTTGTAGTGGACGGCCTATCGTCAAAATTTTCGTCAACACTTGCGTCAATGTTTGATGAATCGTCACTACCGGTTGCTGTCGTAAAGTCATTTTCTAACACTTGTCTCACGTCCGAGTCGGATTGCGTCTGAATAGTACGTCCTTGCTGTTCCATTTTTGCGTATTGTTTTCTAGTTATTACCATGCCACACGTGATATATGTTTCAAGAAAATTTTTGACACTGATTTTAAAATAAAATGTAGTTGAGCATGAATCGCTCGTAGCAACAATGGCTGTCTGTTAATTTAAAAATATAAACTGAATTTGAGATTATTGGTAATGGCTGCTAGCCATGTTACATGATATCGTACAGAAGTCGGCCATATTGTACACTCGTGTGTTGGTATTGTTGCTTACGTTATTGTTTAGGGAAAAGTACTGAGAATGAAATTTATCACTGAAACTGTTATGCAGAAAAGAAACACTACAGAACTTACTGAAAAGCTAATACACTGAATTATACGTCTGGTCAAGCCTACCAATGCAAAGATGCTGCGTCTTACCTTATATTGCTGGAAGTTTCATTGCGTCTTCCCGCAAAATTTCAGAATAGGAAAATATCGTCAGATTTTGTTATCTCTCATACATTGACGTCCAGGTCCAGAAAGTTGATTTTTTACATGAAACAAAGAGAACAATGTAACAAATGACAAAATAACAAGTTCGACACGCAGTCGCCAATATAAAATAAATAAAATGAATAAAAAAAAATATTGTTATTTTAAATATGTTAATTATTCTATCTGTATGATGGTGATTGTGATTGCAATTGTATTTGCTTATCTGGAACGTGGACGTTTAATTATTCGATATCAGACGCTTGACAATGGCTTTTTCGTAAAGGCAATGTTACTCGTAGTTGACCGTGAAATAAAACTGAATAATCGGACTTCGTAATTAAATCGTTTCCAAAGACTGCTGCGGTAGGTGCGGACTCATAATCTAAATATCAATATTACAATAATTTGCCAGCCATGCCAATACGTCGTACAGAGGTGATTGTCTACTAAACATAAAAAAGTTACACAGTTAGTTAAATCAGATATATTCAATGAATAAGCCTACAGTTCATCATCCTACTTACTTTTATAAATATAAATTCTTTACAAAATCGAGTGCCTAGTGTGGTTGCAACTCGCAGTATTCTTCTATAACATGAAATATGGCGGTGTGTCAGACAATAAAATAAAATACGTGCTTCTCGCACCACTTCAACCAGAGCTCTCTCTTTCTTAATCAAACATAAGAGTAACGTAATTGTGCTTTTGTTTTATCAGCGACACAGCGCTGCAGTTGAGTGCCATAGGCTTTATTTATTTGTCACTGATTATTTATTTAATTAATATTTCGCGTTTCCGAGGAAACTCACGCTCGGCATGCAAATGTGCCTTTATACTCGCTCCCTCACATTGACGAATTAACACAGAACTTGCGGCGCTATGAAATAGTATCGGTTCTGCGACCTCTCCTTCTAAATCGAGTAACATATCTATGGAAACGACAGGATTCTCATTCGGGTTACGAGTATCTCCTATCCGATGCACTATTCCTTCATTACTGCATCCCTCGCTCCTTCACATTAACGTATAAACACAGAAATTGCGTCGCTATGAAATACTATGGGTTCTATGACTTCTCCTTCATTTTCGGGTATCGTTTCCGTGGAAACAACAAGATTTTCTTTTGGGATACGAGTATCGCCATTCCGATGCACTATTCCTTCCTTACAGCATCCCTCGCTCCCTCACATTGACCAATTAAAACAGAAATTGCGTCACTATGAAATACTATGAGTTCTATGACTTCTCTCTCTATATCGAGTAACATTTCTATGGAAACGGCAGGATTTTCCTTTGGGATACGACTATCTCCTTTCCGATGCCCTATTCCTTCATTACTGCATCCCTGGTTCCCTCACATTGACGAATTAACACAGAAATTGCGTCGCTATGAGGTACTATGGGTTCTATGACTTCTCCTTCTAAATCGAGTAACGTTTCTATGGAAACGACAGGATTTTCTTTTGGGATACGAGTATCTCCTTTCCGATGCCCTTTTCCTTCTTTACTGCATCCCTCGCTCCCTCACATTGCCGACGTAATATAGAAAATACGACGCTATGATATACTATGGGTTCTATGACCTCTCCTTCTATATCGAGTAACGTTTCTATGGATACGACAGGATTTTTTTTGGTATATGAGTATCTCCTTTCCGATGCACTATTCATTCTTTTCTGCATCCCTCGCTCCCTCACATTGACGAATTAACACAGAAATTGCGTCGCCTTGAAATACAATGCGTTCTATATTATCTCATTCTAAAACGAGTAACGTTTAGTTGGGAACGACAGGATTTTCTTTTGGGATGCAACTATCTCCTTTCCGATGCTCTATTCCTTTTTTACTGAATCCCTCGCTCCCTCACATTGACGAACATGCTCCGAAATTGCATCGCTATGAAAAACTGTGGGTTCTATGACTTCTCCTTCTAAAGCGAGTAACGCTTCTATTGGAACGACAGGATTTTCTTTTCGGATACGAGTATCTCCTTACCGATGCATTATTACTTCTATACTGCATTCCTCGCTCCCTTACATTGACGAATTAACACAGAAATTGAGTCGCTATGGAATACTATGATTTCTATGACTTCTCCTTCTAAATCGAGTAACGTTTCTATGAAAACGGCAGGATTTTCTTTTGGGATACGAGTATCTCCGATACACTATTCTTTCTTTACTGCATCCCTCGCTGCCTCACATTGACGAATTAGCACAGTAGTTGCGTCGCTATGCAATACTATGTGTTCTATGACTTCTCCTTTAAAGTCGAGTAACGATTATATATAAACGACACGATTTTCTTTTGGTATACGAGTTACTCCATTTCGGTGCACTATTCCTTCTGTACTGCATCCCTTGCGCCCTCACATTGAAGAATTAACTCAGAAATTGCGTCGCTATGAAATTCTATGGGTTCTATGACTTCTCCTTCTAAATCGAGTAACGTGTCTGTAGAAACGACAGGATTTTCTTTTGGGATACGAGTATCTCCTTTCCAATGCACTATTCCTTATTTACTGCATCCCTGGCTCCCTCACATAGACGACTTAACACAGAATTTGCGTCGCTATGGAATACTATGTGTTCTATGACTTCTCCTTCTAAATCGAGTAACATTTCCATGGAAACCACATTATTTTCTTCTCGGATACAAGTATCTCCTTTCCGATGCACTTTTCCCTCTTTACTGCATCCCTCGCTCTCACACATTGACGAATTGCACAGACATTGCGTCGCTATGAAATACTATGGGTTCTATAACTTCTCCTTCTAAATCGAGTATCGTTTCTATGGAAACCACAGGCTTTTCTTTTGGGATACGAGTATCTCCTTTCCGGTGCACTATTAGTTGTTTACTGCATCCCTCGCTCCCTCACATTGACGATTTAACACAGAAATGGCGTAGCTATGGTATACTATGATTTCTATGACTTCTCCTTCTATATCGAGTAACGTTTCTACGGAAACGGCAGGAATTTCTTTTGGGAAACGTGTAACTCTTTTCCGATGCCCTTTTCCTTCTTTACTGCATCCCTCGCTTCCGCACATTGACGAATTAACACTGAAATTGCGCCGCTATGAAATACCATGGATTATATGACTTCTCCTTCTAAATCGATTACGTTTCCATGGAAACGACAGGATTTTCTTTTGGGATTCGAGTACCTCCTTTCCGATGCCCTTTTCCTTCTTTACTGCATCCCTCGCTCCCTCACATTGACGAATTAACACAGAAATTGCGTCGCCTTGAAATACTATGCGTTCTACAACTTCTCTTTCTAAATCGAGTAACGTTTACTTGGGAACTACAGGATTTTCTTTTGGGATGCAACTATCTCCTTTCTGATGCACTATTCCTTTTTTACTGCATCCCTCGCTCCATCACATCGACGAATAAGCTCAGTAATTGCGTTGCTATGAAATACTATGGGTTCTATGGCTTCTCCTTCTAAATCGAGTAACGTTTCAATGGAAATGACAGGATTTTCTTTTGGATACGACTATCTCCTTTCCGATGCACTATTCCTTCTTTACTGCATCCCTCGCTCCCCCACATAGACGAATTAATACAGAAATTGCGTTGCTATGAAATACGACGTGTTCTATGACTTTTCCTTCTAAATCGAGTAACGTTTATATGGAGACTACAGGATTTTCTTTTGGGATACGAGTATCTCCTTTCCGATGCACTATTCCTTCTTTACTGCATCCCTGGCTCCCTCACATTGACCAATTAACACAGAAATTACGTCGCTATGAAATACTATGGGTTCTATGACTTCTCCTTCTAAATCGCGTAACGTTTCTATGGAAAGAAGAGGATTTTCTATTTTGATACGAGTATCTCCTTTCCGATTCCCTTTTCCTTCTTTACTGCATCTCTCGCTCCCTCACATTGTCGAATTAACACAAAAATTTCGTCGCTATGAAATACTATGGGTTCTATGACTTCTCCTTCTAAATCGAGTAACGTTTCAATGGATACGACAGGATTTTCTTTTGTGATACGAGTATCTACTTTCCGGTGCACTATTTGCTCCTTACTGCATCCCTGGCTCCCTCACATTGACAACACAGAAATTGCGGCGCTATGAAATACTATGGGTTCTATAACTTCTCCTTCTATATCGAGTAACGTTTCTATGGAAACGACGGGATTTTCTTTTGGAATACGACTATCACCTTTCCGATGCTCTATTCCTTCTTTACTGCATCCCTCGCTCCCTCACAATGACGAATTACCGCAGAAATCTCTTCGCTATGAAATACTATGGGTTCTATGACTTCACCTTATAAATCTAGTAACATTTCTATGGAAACGACAGGATTTTCTTTGGGGATACGAGTATCTCCTTTCCGATGCACTATTCCTTCTTTTCAGCAACCCTCGCTCCCTCACTTTGAAGAATTAACACAGGAATTGCGTCGCCTTGAAATACAATGCGTTCAATAACTTCTCCTTCTAAATCGAGTAACGTTTAGTTGGGAACGACAGGATTTTCTTTTGGGATGCAACTATCTTCTCTCCGATGCACTATTCCATCTTTACTGCACACCTCGCTCCCTCACATTGACGAATAAGCACAGAAATTACGTCGCTATGAAATACTATGAGTTCTATGACTTCTCCTTCTCAATCGAGTAACGTCTCTATGGAAACGACAGGAAACTTCTTTTGGGATACGAGTATCTCTTTTCCGATGCCCTACTCCTTCTTTACTGCATCCCTAACTCCCTCACATTGACGAATTAACACAGAAATTGCGTCACTATGAAATACTGTGGGTTCTATAACATCTCCTTCTACATCGAGTAACGATTCTATGGAAACAACAGGATTTTTTTTTGGTATACGAGTATCTCCTTTCCGATGCACTATTCCTTCTTTACTCCATCCCTGGCTCCCTCACATTAACGAATTAATACAGAAATTACGTCGCAATAAAATACTATGGTTTCTATGACCTCTCCTTCTACATCGAGTAACGTTTCTATGGATACGACAGGATTTTTTTTGGTATACGAGTATCTCCTTTCCGATGCACTATTCCTTCTTTTCAGCAACCCTCTCTCCCTCACTTTGACGAATTAACACAGGAATTGCGTCGCCTTGAAATACAATCCGTTCTATAACTTCTCCTTCTAAATCGAGTAACGTTTAGTTGGGAACGACAGGATTTTCTTTTGGGATGCAACTATCTCCACTCCGATGCACTATTCCTTCTTTACTGCACACCTCGCTCCCTCACATTGACGAATAAGCACAGAAATTGCGTCGCTATGAAATACTATGAGTTCTATAACTTCTCCTTCTAAATCGAGTAACGTTTCTATTGAAACGACAGGATTTTCTTTTGGGATTTTAGTATCTCCTTTCAGATGCACTATTCCTTCTCTACTGCATCAATCGCTCTCTCACATTGACGAATTAACACAGAATTTGAGTCGCTATGAAATACTATGGGTTCTATAACTTCTCCTTCTAAATCGAGTAACGTTTCTATGGAAAGATAAGACTATCTCCTTTCAGATGCACTATTCCTTCTCTACTGCATCAATCGCTCTCTCACATTGACGAATTAACACAGAATTTGCGTCGCTATGAAATACTATGGGCTCTATGACTTCTCCTTCTAAATCGAGTGACGTTTCTATGGAAACGAAAGGATTTTTTTTGGGGATACGAGTATCTCCTTTCTGACGCAGCATTCCGTCTTTACTGCATCCCTCGTTCTCTCACATTGACGAATTAACACAGAAATTGCGTCGCTATGTAATACTATGGGTTCTAAAACTTCTCCTTCTAAATCGAGTAACGTTTCTATGGAAACTACAGGAATTTCTTTTGGGATAAGACTATCTCCTTTCCGACGCACAATTACTTCTTTACTGTTTCCCTAGCTCCCTCACATAGACGAATTAACAATGAATGAGCGTCGCTATGAAATACTATGGGTTCTATGATTTCTACGTCTAAATCGAGTAACGTTTCAATGGAAACGACTGAATTTTCTTTTGGGATACGACTATCTACTTTCCGATGCACTATTCCTTCAGTACCTCATCCCTCGCTCCCACACATTGGCGAATTAACACATAAATTGCGTCGCTATGAAATACTATGGGGTCTATGGTTTCTCCTTCTACATCGAGTAACGCTTCTATTGAAACGACAGGATTTTCTTTTGGTACACGAGTATCTCCTTTCCGATGCACTATTCCCTCCTTACTGCATCCCTAACTGCCTCACATTGACGAATTAACACAGAAATTGCGTCGCTATGTAATACTGTGAGTTCTATAACATCTCCTTCTAGATCGAGTAACGGATCTATGGACACGACAGGATTTTCTTTTGGTAAACGAGTATCTCCTTTCCGATGCACTATTCCTTCTTTACTGCATTCCTCGCTCCGTCACAATGAAGAATTAACACAGAAATTACGTCGCTATGAAATACTATGGGTTCTATAACTACTCCTTCTATATCAAGTAACGTTTCTATGGAAACGACGGGATTTTCTTTTGGGATACGACTATCACCTTTCCGATGCACTATTCCTTCTTTACTGCAATCCTCGCTCCCTCACAATGACGAATAACCGCCGAAATCTCTTCACTGTGAAATACTATGGGTTCTATGACTTCTCTTTCTAAATCTGGTAACGTTTCGATGGGAGCGACCGGTTTTTCTTTTGGGATACGTCTATCTCCTTTCAGATGCACTATTTCTTCTTTCATGCATCCCTCGCTCCCTCACATTGACGATTTAACACAGAAATTGCGTCGCTATGTGATACTATGTGTTTCCTGTGTTCTCCTTATAAATTGAGTAACGTTTCCACGAAACGACAGGATTTCCTTTTTGGATACGAGTATCTCCTTTCCGATACAGTATTCCTTCTTTACTGCATACCTCGCTCCATCACATTGACTACTTAATACAGAAATTGCGTCGCTATGAAATACTATGGGTTCTATGACCTCTCCTTCTAAATCGAGTAACGTTTCTATGGGACCGACAGGATTTTCTTTTGGGATACGAGTATCTCCTTACCGATGCATTAATCCTTCGCTACTGCATCCCTCTCTCCCTTACATTGACGAATTTCCACAGAACTAGCGTCGCTATGAAATACTATGGGTTCTATGACTTCTCTTTCTAAATCTTGTAACGTTTCTATGGGAGTGGCAGGTTATTCTTTTGGGATACGTCTATCTCCTTTCCGATGCACTATTCTTTCTTTCATGCATCCCTCGCTCCCTCACAATGACGATTTAACACCGAAATTGCGTCGCTATGGTATACTATGATTCCTATGACTCCTCCTTCTAAATCGTGTAACGTTTCTATGGAAACGGCCGGATTTTCTTATGGGATACGTGTATCTCCATTCCGATGCCCTTTTCCTTCTTTACTGCATCCCTCGCTCCCTGACACTGACGAATTAACACAGTAATTGCGTCTCTATGAAATACTATGGGTTATATGACTTCTCCTTCTAAATCGAGTAACGTTTCCATGGAAACGACAGGATTTTCTTTTGGGATACGAGTATCTCCTTTCCGATGCGCTATTCCTTCTTTACTGCATCCCTCTCTCCCTCACATTGACGAATTAACACAGAAATTGCGTCGCCTTGAAATACAAAGCGTTCTATATCTTCTCCTTCTAAATCGGGTAACGTTTAGTCGGGAACGACAGGATTTTCTTTTGGGATGCAACTATCTCCTTTCCGATACACTATTCCTTCTTTACTGCACCCCTCGCTCCCTCACATTGACGAATAAGCTCAGTAATTGCGTCGTTATGAAATACTATGGGTTCTATGGCTTCTCCTTCTAAATCGAGTAACGTTTCAATGGAAATGACAGGATTTTCTTTTGGGATACGACTATCTCCTTTCCGATGCACTATTCCTTCTTTACTGCATCCCTCGCTCTCCCACATAGACGAATTAATACAGAAATTGCGTCGCTATGAAATACGATGTGTTCTATGACTTCTCCTTCTAAATCGAGTAACGTTTATATGGAGACTACAGGATTTTCTTTTGGGATACGAGTATCTCCTTTCCGATGCACTACTCCTTCTTTACTGCATCCCTGGCTCCCTCACATTGACCAATTAACACAGAAATTACGTCGCTTTGAAATACTATGGGTTCTATGACTTCTCCTTCTAAATCGCGTAACGTTTCTATGGAAACAAGAGGATTTTCTATGTTGATACGAGTATCTCCTTTCCGATTCCCTTTTCCTTCTTTACTGCATCTCTCGCTCCCTCACATTGTCGAATTAACACAGAAATTTCGTCGCTATGAAATACTATGGGTTCTATGACTTCTCCTTCTAAATCGAGTAACGTTTCTAGGGAAACGACAGGATTTTCTTTTGGTATACGAGTATCTCCTTTCCGATGCACAATTCCTTCTTTACTGCATCCCTCGCTCCCTCACAATGACGAATTACCGCAGAAATCTCGTCGCTATGAAATACTATGGGTTCTATGACTTCACCTTATAAATCTAGTAACATTTCTATGGAAACGACAGGATTTGCTTTGGGGATACGAGTATCTCCTTTCCGATGCACTATTCCTTCTTTTCAGCAACCCTCTCTCCCTCACATTGACGAATTAACACCGGAATTGCGTCGCCTTGAAATACAATCCGTTCTATAACTTCTCCTTCTAAATCGAGTAACGTTTAGTTGGGAACGACAGGATTTTCTTTTGGGATGCAACTATCTCCTCTCCGATGCACTATTCCTTCTTTACTGCACATCTCGCTCCCTCACATTGACGAATAAGCACAGATATTGCGTCGCTATGAAATACTATGAGTTCTATGGCATCTCCTTCTAAATCGAGTAACGTTTCTATCGAAACGACAGGATTTTCTTTTGGTACACGAGTATCTCCTTTCCGATGCACTATTCCCTCCTTACTGCATCCCTAACTGCCTCACATTGACGAATTAACACAGAAATTGCGTCGCTATGTAATACTGTGAGTTCTATAACATCTCCTTCTAGATCGAGTAACGGATCTATGGACACGACAGGATTTTGTTTTCGTATACGAGTATCTCCTTTCCGATGCACTATCCCTTCTTTACTGCATTCCTCGCTCCGTCACAATGAAGAATTAACACAGAAATTACGTCGCTATGAAATACTATGGGTTCTATAACTACTCCTTCTATATCAAGTAACGTTTCTATGGAAACGACGAGATTTTCTTTTGGGATACGACTATCACCTTTCCGATTCACTATTCCTTCTTTACTGCAATCCTCGCTCCCTCACAATGACGAATTACCGCAGAAATCACGTCGCTATGATATACTATGCGTTCTATGACTTCACCTTCTAAATCGAGTAACATTTCTATGGAAACGACAAGATTTTTTTTTGGGATATGAGTATCTCCTTTCCGATGCACTACTCCTTCTTTACTGCATGCCTGGTTCCCTCACATTGACGGATGGAAACAGAAGTTGCGTCGATATGGAATACTGTGTGTCCTATGACTTCTCCTTCTAAATCGAGTAACGTTTATATGGAAACTACAGGATTTTCTTTTGGGATACGAGTATCTCCTTTCCGATGCCCTTTTCCTTCTTTACTGCAACCCTCGCTCCCTCACCTTGACGCATTAACACACAAATTGCGTCGCTATGAATTACTATGGGTTCTATGACCTCTGCTTCTACATCGAGTTACGTTTCTATGGATACGACAGGATTTTTTTTTGGTATACGAGTATCTCCATTCCGATGCACTAGTCCTTCTTTCTGGAACCCTCGCTCCCGCACATTTACGAATTAACACAGGAATTGCGTCGCCTTGAAATACAAAGCGTTCTATATCTTCTCCTTCTAAATCGAGTAACGTTTAGTCGGGAACGACAGGATTTTCTTTTGGGATGCAACTATCTCCTTTCCGATGCACTATTCCTTCTTTACTGCACCCCTCGCTCCCTCACATTGACGAATAAGCTCAGAAATTGCGTCGCTATTAAATACTATGGGTTCTATGACTCCCCTTTCTAAAGCGAGTAACGTTTCTATGGAAACGACAGGATTTTCTTTCGGGATACGTGTATCTCCTTTCCGATGGCCTATTCCTTCTTTACTACCACCTTCGCTCCCTCACATTCACGAATTAACACAGAAATTGCGTCGCTATGAAATACTATGCGTAATATGACTTCTAGTTTTAAATCGAGTAACGTTTCCATGAAAACGAAACGATTTTCTTCTGGTATTGGACTATCTCCTTTCCGATGCACTATTCCTCCTTTACTGCATCCCTCGCTCCCTCACATTGACGATTTTACACAGAAGTTGCGTCGCTATGGATTACTATGGATTCTATTACTCCTCGTTCTCAATCGAGTAACGTTTCTATTGAACTGTCAGGATTTTATTTTGGGATACGAGTAACTCCTCTCCGATGCTCTACTCCTTCTTTACTGCATCCCTCGCTCCCTCACATTGACGAATTAACGCAAAAACTGCGTCGCTATGATATACTATGGGTTGTATGACTTCTCCTGCTCAATCGAGTAACGTATCTATGGAGACGACAGGAATTTCTTTTGGGACACCAAGGTCTTCTTTCCGATGCACTATTCCTTCTTTACTGCATCCCTCGCTCCCTCACATTGACGAATTAACGCAGAAATTGCGTCGCTATGAAATACTATGGGTTCTATAACTCCACCTTCTTAATCGAGTAACGTTTTTATTAAAACGACAGGATTTTATTTTGGGATACGAGTAACTCCTTTCCGATGCACTATTCCTACGTTACTGCATTCCTCGCTCCCTCATATTGACGAATGAACAATGGAATTGCGTCGCAATGAAATACTATGGGTTCTATGACGTCTCCTTCTAAATCGAGTAACTTTTCAATGGAAACGACAGGATTTTTTTGTGGGATACGAGTATCTCCTTTCCGATGCACTATTATTTCTGTACTGCATCCATCGCTTGCTCACATTGGCGAATTAACAGAGAAATTGCGTCGCTATGAAGTACTACGGGTTCTATGACTTCTCCTTCTAAATCGATTGACGTTCCCATTGAAACGACAGGTTTTTCTTTTGGGATACGAGTATCTCCTTTCCGCTGCACTATTCCTTCTTTACTGCATCCCTCGATCCCTCACATTGACGAATTAACACAGAAATTGCGTCGCTATGAAATACTATGGGTTCTATTTCTCCGCCTTCTTAATCGAGTAACGTTTCTATTGAAACGACGGTATTTTATTTTGGTATACGAGTATATCTTTTCCGATGCACTATTCCTTCTTTACTGCATCCCTCGCTCCCTCACATTGACGAATTAACAATGGCATTGCGTCGCTATGAAACACTATGGGCTCTATGACTTCGCCTTCTAAATCGAGTAACGTTTCTATGGAGACGACAGGATTTTTTTTTGGGATACGAGTATCTCCTTTCCGATGCACTATTCCTTCTTTACTGCATCCCTCGTTCCCTCACATTGACGAATAAGCACAGAAATTGCGTCGCTATGATATACTATGGGTTCTATGAATTCTCCTTCTAAATAGAGTAATGTTTCTATGGAAACGTAAGGATATTCATTAGGGATACGACTATCTCCTTTCCGATGCACTATTCCTTCTTTACTGCATCCCTCGCTCCCTCAAATTGACAAATTAACACAAATATCGCGTCGCTATGAAATACTATTTGTTCTATGACATCCTCTTCTAAATTGAGTTACGTTTCTATGGAAACAATAGGATTTTCTTTTGGGATACGAGAATCATCTTTCCGATGCACTATTCCTTCCTTACTGCATCCCTCGCAACCTCACAATGACGAGTTAACACAGAAATTGCGTCGCTGTGATGTACTAGGGGATCCATGACTTCTCCTTCTAAATCGAGGAACATTTCTAAGGAAACGAGAGGATTTTCTTTTGGTATACGAGTATCACCTTTCCGATGCACTATTCCATCTTTACTGCATACCTCGCTCCCTCACATTGACGAATTAACACAGAAATTGCGTCGCTATGAAATACTATTTGTTCTATGACATCCCCTTACTAAACGAGTAACTTTTCTATGGAAACAACAGGACATTCTATAGGGATACGACTGTCTCCATTCCGAATCACTATTCCTTTTTTACTGCATCCCTGGCTCCCTCACATTGACGAATTAACACAGAATTTGGGACGCTATGGTATACAATGTGTTCTAAGACTTTTCCTTCTAAATCGAGTAACGTTTCTACGGAAACGACAGGATTTTCTCTTTGGATACGAGTATCTCCTTTCCGATGCACAATTCCTTCTTTACTGCATACCTCGCTCCCTCACATTGACGACTTAATATAGAAAGTACGACGCTATTATATACTATGGGTTCTATGACCTCTCCTTCTATATCGAGTAACGTTTCTATGGATATGACAGGATTTTTTTTGGTATATGAGTATCTCCTTTCCGATGCACTATTCCTTTTTTACTGAATCCCACGCTCCCTCACATTGACGAACAAGCACAGAAATTGCATCGCTATGAAAAACAGTGGGTTCTATGACTTCTCCTTCTAAAGCGAGTAACGCTTCTATTGGAACGACAGGATTTTCATCTGGGATACGAGTATCTCCTTTCCAATGCACTATTCCTTATTTACTGCATCCCTGGCCCCCTCACATTGACGACTTAACACAGAATTTGCGTCGCTATGGAATACTATGTGTTCTATGACTTCTCCTTCTAAATCGAGTAACGTTTCTATGAAAACGAAAGGATTTTCTTTTGGGATACGAGTATCTCCTTTCCGATGCACTTTTCCCTCTTTACTGCATCCTTCGCTCCCTCACTTTGACGAGTTAACATAGAAATTACGTCACTTTGAAATACTACGGGTTCTATGATTTCTCCTTCTAAATCGAGTAACGTTGCTATGGAAACGACAGGATTTTCTTTGGTATACGAGTATCTCCTTTCCGATGCACTATTCCTTCTTTACTGCATCCCTCTCTCCCTTAAATTGACGAATTTCCACAGAAGTTGCGTCGCTATGAAATACTATGCGTTCTATGACTTCTCCTTCTAAATCGAGTAACATTTCCATGGAAACCACAGGATTTTCTTCTCGGATACGAGTATCTTGTTTCCGATGCACTTTTCCCTCTTTACTGCATCCCTCGCTATCACACATTGACGAATTGACACAGAAATTGTGTCGCTATGAAATACTATGGGTTCTATAACTTCTCCTTCTAAATCGAGTATCGTTTCTATGGAAACCACGGGCTTTTCTTTTGTGATACGAGTATCTCCTTTCCGGTGCACTATTAGTTGTTTACTGCATCCCTCGCTCCCTCACTTAGACGAATTAACAATGGAATAGCGTCGCTATGAAAGACTATGGGTTCTATGACTTCTCCTTCTAAATCGAGTAACGTTTCTACGGAAACGGCGGGAATTTCTTTTGGGAAACGTGTAACTCCTTTCCGATGCCCTTTTCCTTCTTTACTGCATCCCTCGCTTCCTCACATTGACGAATTAACACAGAAATTGCGTCGCTATGAAATACCATGGATTATATGACTTCTCCTTCTAAATCGATTAACGTTTCCATGGAAACGACAAGATTTTCTTTTGGGATTCGAGTACCTCCTTTCCGATGCCCTTTTCCTTCTTTACTGCATCCCTCGCTCCCTCACATTGACGATTTAACACAGAAATTGCGTCGCTATGTAATACTATGGGTTTCCTGTGTTCTCCTTACAAATCGAGTAACGTTTCCACGGAAACAACAGGATTTTCCATTTGGATACGAGTATCTCCTTTCCGATACAGTATTCCTTCTTTACTGCATACCTCGCTCCATCACAATGACGACTTAATAGAGAAATTACGTCGCTATGAAATACTATGGGTTCTATGACCTCTCCTTCTAAATCGAGTAACGTTTCTATGGGACCGACAGGATTTTCTTTTGGGATACGAGTATCTCCTTATTGATGCATTAATCCTTCTCTACTGCACCACTCTCTCCCTTACATTGACGAATTTCCACAGAACTAGCGTCGCTATGAAATACTATGGGTTCTATGACTTCTCTTTCTTAATCTTGTAACGTTTCTATGGGAGCGGCAGGTTTTTCTTTTGGGATACGTCTATCTCCTTTCCGATGCACTATTCCTTCTTTCATGCATCCCTCGCTCCCTCACATTGACGATTTAACACAGAAATTGCGTCGCTATGATATACTATGATTCCAATGATTTCTCCTTCTAAATCGAGTAACGTTTCTATGGAAACGGCAGGATTTTCTTATGGGATACGTGTATCTCCATTCCGATGCCCTTTTCCTTCTTTACTGCATCCCTCGCTCCCTGACATTGACGAATTAACACAGAAATTGCGTCTCTATGAAATACTATGGGTTATATGACTTCTCCTTCTAAATCGAGTAACGTTTCCATGGAAACGACAGGATTTTCTTTTGGGATACGAGTGTCTCCTTTCCGATGCGCTATTCCTTCTTTACTGCATCCCTCTCTCCCTCACATTGACGAATTAATACAGACATTACGTTGCTATGAAGTACTACGGGTTCTTTGACCTCTCCTTCCAAATCGAGTAACGTTTCTATGGATACGACAGGATATTTTTTTTGGTATACAATTATCTCCTTTCCGATGCACTATTCCTTGTTTTCGGCATCCCTCGCTCCCTCACATTGACGAATTAACACAGAAATTGCCTCGCCTTGAAATACTATGCGTTCTACAACTTCTCTTTCTAAATCGAGTAACGTTTACTTGGTAACTACAGGATTTTCTTTTGGGATGCAACTATCTCCTTTCTGATGCACTATTCCTTTTTTACTGCATCCCTCGCTCCATCACATTGACGAATAAGCACAGTAATTGCGTCGCTATGAAATACTATGGGTTCTATGACTTTTCCTTCCAAATCGAGTAACGTTGATATGGAGACTACAGGATTTTCTTTTGGGATACGAGTATCTCCTTTCCGATGCACTGTTCCTTCTTTACTGCATCCCTGGCTCCCTCACATTGACCTATTAACACAGAAATTACGTCGCTATGAAATACTACGGGTTCTATGACTTCTCCTTCTAAATCGCGTAACCTTTCTATGGATACAAGAGGATTTTCTATTTTGATACGAGTATCTACTTTCCGATTCCCTTTTCCTTCTTTACTGCATCTCTGGCTCCCTCACATTGTCGAATTAACACAGAAATTTCGTCGCTATGAAATACTATGGGTTCTATGACTTCTCCTTCTAAATCGAGTAACGTTTCTAGGGAAACGACAGGATTTTCTTTTGGTATACGAGTATCTCCTTTCCGATGCACTATTCCTTTTTTACTGCATCCCTCGCTCCATCACATTGACGAATAAGCACAGTAATTGCGTCGCTATGAAATACTATGGGTTCTATGGCTTCTCCTTCTAAATCGAGTAACGTTTCAATGGAAATGACAGGATTTTCTTTTTGGGATACGACTATCTCCTTTCCGAAGCACAATTCCTTCTTTACTGCATCCCTCGCTCCGTCACATTGACGAATTAAGAATTAACACAGAAATTGCGGCGCTATGAAATACTATGGGTTCTATAACTTCTCCTTCTATATCGAGTAACGTTTCTATGGAAACGACGGGATTTTCTTTTGGGATACGACTATCACCTTTCCGATGCACTATTCCTTCTTTACTGCATCCCTCGCTCCCTCACAATGACGAATTACCGCACAAATCTCGTCGCTATGAAATACTATGGGTTCTATGACTTCACCTTATAAATCGAGTAACATTTCTATGGAAACGACAGGACTTTCATTGGGGATACGAGTATATCCTTTCCGATGCACTATTCCTTCTTTTCAGCAACCTTCGCTCCCTCACATTGAAGAATTACACAGGAATTGCGTCGCCTTGAAATACAATGCGTTCAATAACTTCTCCTTTTAAATCGAGTAACGTTTAGTTGGGAACGACAGGATTTTCCTTTGGGATGCAACTATCTCCTCTCCGAGGCACTATTCCTTCTTTACTGCACACCTCGCTCCCTCACATTGACGAATAAGCACAGAAATTGCGTCGCTATGAAATACTATGGGGTCTATGGTTTCTCCTTCTAAATCGAGTAACGTTTCTATTGAAACGACAGGATTTTCTTTTGGTACACGAGTATCTCCTTTCCGATGCACTATTCCCTCCTTACTGCATCCCTAACTCCCTCACATTGACGAATTAACACAGAAATTGCGTCGCTATGTAATACTGTGAGTTCTATAACTTCTCCTTCTAGATCGAGTAACGTTTCTATGGACACGACAGGATTTTCTTTTGGTATACGAGTATCTCCTTTCCGATGCACTATTCCTTCTTTACTGCATTCCTCGCTCCGTTACAATGAAGAATTAACACAGAAATTACGTCGCTATGAAATACTATGGGTTCTACAACTACTCCTTCTAAATCGAGTAACGTTTCAATGGAAATGACAGGATTTTCTTTTTGGGATACGACTATCTCCTTTCCGAAGCACAATTCCTTCTTTACTGCATCCCTCGCTCCCTCACATTGACGAATTAACACAGAAATTGCGTCGCTATGAAATACTATGGGTTCTATGATTGGTTCAAATGGCTCTGAGCACTATGGGACTCACCTTCTGAGGTCATTAGTCCCCTAGAACTTAGAACTAGTTAAACTTAACTAACCTAAGGACATCACAAACATCCATGCCCGAAGCAGGATTCAAACCTGCGACCGTAGCGGTCTTGCGGTTCCACACTGCAGCGCCTTCAACCGCACGGCCACATCGGCCGGCTTGGGTTCTATGACTTCTCCTTCTAAAACGAGTAACGTTTCTATTTAAACGACAGGATTTTCTTTTGGGATACGAGTATCTCCTTTCCGATGCCCTTTTCCTTCTTTACTGCAACCCTCGCTCCCTCACCTTGACGCATTAACACACAAATTGCGTCGCTTTGAATTACTATGGGTTCTATGACCTCTGCTTCTACATCGAGTAACGTTTCTATGGATACGACAGGATTTTTTTTTGGTATACGAGTATCTCCATTCCGATGCACTAGTCCTTCTTTCTGGAACCCTCGCTCCCTCACATTGACGAATTAACACAGGAATTGCGTCGCCTTGAAATACAAAGCGTTCTATATCTTCTCCTTCTAAATCGAGTAACGTTTAGTCGGGAACGACAGGATTTTCTTTTGGGATGCAACTATCTCCTTTCCGATGCACTATTCCTACTTTACTGCACCCCTCGCTCCCTCACATTGACGAATAAGCACAGATATTGCGTCGCTATGAAATACTATGGGTCCTATGACTCCCCTTTCTAAAGGAAGTAACGTTTCTATGGAAACGAAAGGATTTTCTTTTGGGATACGTGTATCTCCTTTCCGATGCCCTATTCCTTCTTTACTACCACCATCGCTCCCTCACATTCACGAATTAACACAGAAATTGCGTCGCTATGAAATACTATGCGTAATATGACTTCTCCTTTTAAATCGAAAAACGTTTCCATGAAAACGAAATGATTTTCTTCTGGTATTGGAGTATCTCCTTTCCGATGCACTATTCCTTCTTTACTGCATCCCTCGCTCCCTCACATTGACGAATTTACACAGTACTTGCGTCGCTATGGAATACTATGGATTCTATTACTCCTCGTTCTCAATCGAGTAACGATTCTATTGAACTGACAGGATTTTATTTTGGGATACGAGAAACTCCTCTCCTATGCTCTACTCCTTCTTTACTGCATCCCTCGTTCCCTCACATTGACGAATTAACGCAAAAACTGCGTCGCTGTGATATACTATGGGTTGTATGACTTCTCCTGCTCAATCGATTAACGTATCTATGGAGACGACAGGAATTTCTTTTGGGACACCAAGGTCTTCTTTCCGATGCACTATTCCTTCTTTACTGCATCCCTCGCTCCCTCACATTGACGAATTAACGCAGAAATTGCGTCGCTATGAAATACTATGGGTTCTATAACTCCACCTTCTTAATCGAGTAACGTTTCTATTAAAACGACAGGATTTTATTTTGGGATACGAGTAACTCCTTTCCGATGCACTATTCCTACTTTACTGCATCCCTCGCTCCCTCATATTGAGGAATAAACAATGGAATTGCGTCGGTATGAAATACTATGGGTTCTATGACGTCTCCTTCTAAATCGAGTAACATTTCAATGGAGACGACAGGATTTTCTTGTGGGATACGAGTATCTCCTTTCCGCTGCACTATTCCTTCTTTACTGCATCCCTCGATCCCTCACATTGACGAATTAACACAGAAATTGCGTCGCTATGACATCCTATGGGTTCTCTGATTCTCCTTCTAAATCGAGTACGTTTCTATGGAAACGAAAAAATATTCTTTTGGGATACGACTATCGTCCTTTCCGATGCACCATTCCTTCTGTACTGCATCCCTCGCTCCCTCACATTGGCGAATTAACATAGCAATTGCGTCGCTATGAAATACTATGGGTTCTATGACTTCTCCTTCTAAATCGAGTAACGTTTCTATGGAATCGACAGGATTTTCTTTTGGGATACGAGTATCTCCTTTCCGATGCTCTATTCGTTCTTTACTGCATCCCTCGCACCCTCACATTGACGAATTAACACAGCAATTGGGACGCTATGGAATACCATGTGTTCGATGACTTTTCCTTCTAATTCGAGTAACGTTTGTATGGAAACGACAGGATTTTCTTTTATACGAGTATATCCTTTCCGGTGCACTATTCCTTCTTTACTGCATCCATGGCTCCCTCACGTTGACGAATTATCACAGAAATTGGGACGCTATGGGATACGATGTGTTCTAAGACTTTTCCTTCTAAATGGACCAACATTTCTATGGGAACGACAGGATTTTCTTTTGGGATACGAGTATCACCTTTCCGATGCCCTTTTCCTTCTTTACTGCATCCCTCGCTGCCTCACATTGACGAATTAACACAGAAATTGAGTCGCTATGAAATACTATGGGTTCTATTTCTCCGCCTTCTTAATCGAGTAACGTTTCTATTGAAAGGACGGTATTTTATTTTGGTATACGAGTATATCTTTTCCGATGCACTATTCCTTCTTTACTGCATCCCTCGCTCCCTCGCATTGACGAATTTACAATGGCATTGCGTCGCTATGAAATACTATGGGCTCTATGACTTCACCTTCTAAATCGAGTAACGTTTCTATGGAGACGACAGGATTTTTTTTTGGGATACGAGTATCTCCTTTCCGATGCACTATTCCTTCTTTACTGCATCCCTCGTTCCCTCACATTGACGAATAAGCACAGAAATTGCGCCGCTATGAAATACTATGGGTTCTATGAATTCTCCTTCTATATCGAGTAATGTTTCTATGGAAACGTAAGGATATTCTTTAGGGATACGAGTATCACCTTTCCGATGCACTATTCCTTCCTTACTGCATCCCTCGCTCCCTCACAATGACGAGTTAACACAGAAATTGCGTCGCTATGATGTACTAGGGGATCCATGACTTCTCCTACTAAATCGAGGAGCATTTCTAAGGAAAAAAGAGGATTTTCTTTTGGTATACGAGTATCTCCTTTCCGATGCACTATTCCTTCTTTACAGCATACCTCGCTCCCTCACATTGACGAATTAACACAGAAATTGCGTCCCTATGAAATACTATTTGTTCTATGACATCCCCTTATAAAACGAGTAACTTTTCTATGGAAACAACAGGACTTTCTATTGGGATACGACTATCTCCATTACGACTCACTATTCCTTTTTCACTGCATCTCTGGCTCCCTCACATTGACGAATTAACACAGATATTGGGACGCTATGGTATACTATGTGTTCTAAGACTATTCCTTCTAAATCGAGTAACGTTTCAATGGAAACGACAGGATTTCCTTTTGGGATATGAGTATCTCCTTTCCGATGCACTATTCCTTCTTTACTGCATCCCTCGCTCCGTCACATTGACGAATTAACACAGAAATTGCGTCGCTATGAAATACAATGGGTTCTGTAACTTCTCCTTCTATTTCGAGTAACGTTTCTATGGAAACGACGGGATTTTCTTTTGGGATACGACTATCACCTTTCCGATGCACTATTCCTTCTTTACTGCATCCCTCGCTCCCTCACAATGACGAAGTACCGCAGAAATCTCGTCGCTATGAAATACTATGAGTTCTATGACTTCAGCTTCTAAATCAAGTAACATTTCTATGGAAACGACAGGAATTTCTTTTGGGATATGAGTATCTGCTTTCCGATGCACTATTCCTTCTTCACTGCATGTCTGTCTCCCTCACATTGACGAATTAAAACAGAAATTGCGTCGATATGGAATACTGTATGTCCTATGACTTCTCCTTCTAAATCGAGTAACGTTTCTATGGAAACGACAGGATTTTTTTTTTGGTATACGAGTATCTCCTTTCTGATACTATTCCTTCTTTTCTGGAACCCTCGCTCCCTCACATTGACGAATTAACACAGGAATTGCGTCGCCTTGAAATACAATACGTTCTATAACTTCTCTTTCTAAATCGCGTAACGTTTAGTCGGGAGCGACAGGATTTTCTTTTGGGATGCAACTATCTCCTTTCCGATGCACTATTCCCTCTTTACTGCACCCCTCGCTCCCTCACATTGACGAATAAGCACAGAATTTGCGTCGCTATGAAATACTATGGGTTTTATGACTCCCCTTTCTAAAGCGAGTAACGTTTCTATGGAAAAGACATGATTTTCTTTTGGGACACAAGTATCTCCTTTCCGATGCACTATTCCTTCTTTACTGCATCCCTCGCTCCCTCACATTGACTAATTAACACAAATATTGCGTCGCTATGAAATCCTATGGGTTCTGTGATTCTCCTTCTAAATCGAGTACGTTTCTATGGTAACGAAAGAATATTCTTTTGGGGTACGACTATCTCCTTTCCGATGCACTATTCCTTCGGTACTGCATCCCTCTCTACCTCACAATGACGTGTTAACACAGAAATTGCATCGCTATGATGTACTAGGGGATCCATGGCTTGTCCTTCTAAATCGAGGACCGTTTCTAAGGAAACGAGAGGATTTTCTTTTGGTATACGAGTATCTCCTATCCGATGCACTAATCCATCTTCACTGCATACGTCGCTCCCTCTCATTGACGAATTAACACAGAAATTGCGTCGCTATGAACTTCTACTTGTTCTATGACATCCCCTTCTAAAACGAGTAACTTTTCTATGGAAACAACAGGATTTTCTATTGGGATACGACTATCTCCATTCCGATGCACTATTCCTTTTGTACTGCAACCCTGGCTCCCTCACATTGACGAATTAACACAGAAATTGGGACGCTATGGTATACTATGTGTTCTAAGAGTTTTCCTTCTAAATCGAGTAACGTTTCAATGGAAACGACAGGATTTTCTTTTGGGATACGTGTATCTCCTTTCCGATGCACTATTCCTTCTTTACTGCATTCCTCGCTCCCTCACATTGACGAATTAACACAGAAATTGCGTCGCTATGAAACACTATGGGTTCTACAACTCCTCCTTCTTAATCGAGTAACGTTTCTATTAAAACGACAGGATTTTATTTCCCTCACATTGACGAACTAACAATGGAATTGCGTCGCTATGTAATACTATGGGTTCTATGACTTCTCCTTCTAAATCGAGAACGTTTCAATGGAAACGACAGGATTTTCTTTTGGGATACGAGTATGACCTTTCCAAAGCACTATTCCTTCTTTACTGCATCCCTCGTTCCCTCACAATGACGAATTACTGTAGAAATCTCGTCGCTATGAAATACAAAGGGTTCTATGAATTCACCTTCTAAATCGAGTAACATTTCTATGGAAACGACAGGATTTTATTTTGGGATATGAGTATTTCCTTTCCGATGCACTATTCCTTCTTTACTGCATGCCTGGCTCCCTCACACTGACGAATTCACACAGAAATTGCGTCGATATGGAATACTGTGTGTCCTATGACTTCTCCTTCTACATCGAGTAACGTTTATATAGAAACTACAGGATTTTCTTTTGGGATACGTGTATCTCCTTTCCGATTCACAATTCCTTCTTTACTGGACAACTCGCTCCCTCACATTGACGAATTAACACATAATTGCGTCGCTATGAAATACTATGGGTTCTATGACCTCTCCTTCTACATCGAGTAACGTTTCTATGGATACGACAAGATTTTTTTTGGTATACGAGCATCTCCTTCCCGATGCACTATTCCTACTTTTCTGGAACCCCCGCTCCCTCACATTGACAAATTAACACAGGAATTGCGTCGCCTTGAAATACAATGCGTTCTATAACTTCTCCTTCTAATTCGAGTAAAGTTTAGTTGGGAACGACAGGATTTTCTTTTGGGATGCAACTATCTCCTTTCCGATGCCAAATTCCTTCTATACTGCCACCCTCGCTCCCTGACATTCACGAATTAACACATAAATTGCGCCGCTATGCAATACTATGGGTAATATGACTTCTCCTTTTAAATCGTGTAACGTTTCCATGGAAACGACAGAATTTTCTTTTGGGATACGAGTATCTCCTTTCCGATGTCCTTTTCCTTCTTTACTGCAACCCTCGCTTCCTCAACTCGACGCAATAACACACAAATAGCGTCGCTATGAGATACTATGGGTACTATGACCTCTGCTTCTACATCGAGTAACGTTTCTATGGATACAACAGGATTTTATTTTTGGTATACTAGTATCTCCTTTCTGATGCACTATTCCTTCTTTTCTGGAACCCTCGCTCCCTCACATTGACGAATTAACACAGGATTTGCGTCGCCTTGAAATACAATACGTTCTATAACTTCTCTTTCTAAATCGCGTAACGTTTAGTCGGGGGCGACAGGATTTTCTTTTGGGATGCAACTATCTCCTTTCCGATGCACTATTCCCTCTTTACTGCACCCCTCGCTCCCTCACATTGACGAATAAGCACAGAATTTGCGTCGCTATGAAATACAATGGGTTTTATGACTCCCCTTTCTAAAGCGAGTAACGTTTCTATGGAAAAGACACGATTTTCTTTTGGGAAACAAGTATCTCCTTTCCGATGCACTATTCCTTCTTTACTGCATCCCTCACTCCCTCACATTGACTAATTAACGCAAATATTGCGTCGCTATGAAATACTATGGGTTCTATGACTTGTCCATCTAAATCGAGTAACGTTTCTATGGAAACGAGAGGATTTCCTTTTGGGATACGAGTATCTCCTTTCCGATGCCCTATTCCTTCTTTACTACCACCCTCGCTCCCTCACATTCACGAATTAACACAGAACTTGCGTCGCTATGAAATACTATGGGTTCTATGACTTCTCCTTCTAAAGCGAGTAACGTTTCTATGGAAACGACAGGATTTTCTTTTGGGATACGAGTATCTCCTTTCCGATGCACTATTCCTTCTTTAATGCATCCCTCGCTCCATCACATAGACGCATTAACAACGAAATAGCGTCGCTATGAAATATTATGGGTTCTATGACTTCTCCTTCTAAATCGAGTAACGTTTCTATGGAAACGACAGGATTTTCTTTTGGGATACGAGTATCTCCTTTCCGATGCTCCGTTCCCTCTTTACTGCATCCCTCGCACCCTCACATTGACGAATTAACACAGAAGTTGCGTCGCCATGGAATACTATGGGTTCTATGACTTCTCCTTCTAAATCGAGTAACGTTTCTATGGAAACGACAGAATTTTCTTTTGGGATACGACTATCTACTTTTCGATGCACTATTCCTTCTGTACTGCATCCCTCGCTCCCACACATGCGAATTAACACAGAAATTGCGTCGCTATGAAATACTATGGGGTCTATGATTTCTCCGTCTAAATCGAGTAACGTTTCTATTGAAGCGACTGGATTTTCTTTTGGGTTTCGAGTATCTCCATTCCGCTGCACTATTCCCTCTTTACTGCATCCCTAGCTCCCTCACATTGACGAATTAACACAGAAATTGCGTCGCTATGAAATACTATGGGTTCTATAACTTCTCCTTCTAAATCGAGTAACGTTTCTATGGAAACTACAGGATTTTCTTTTGTGATAAGACTATCTCCTTTCCGATGCACTATTCCTTCTTTACTGCAACCCTCGCTCCATCACATTGACGAATTAACAATGAAATTGCGTCGCTATGAAATACTATGGGTTCTATGCCTTCTCCTTCTAAATCAAGTCACGTTTCTATGGAAACGACAGGATTTTCTTTTGGGAAACGAGTATCTCCTTTCCGACGCAACATTCCGTCTTTACTGCATCCCTCGCTCCCTCACATTGACGAATTAACAATGTAATAGCGTCGCTATGAAATGCTATGGGTTCTATAACTCCTCGTTCTTAATCGAGTAACGTTTCTATTAAAACGACAGGAATTTATTTTGGGATACGAGTAACTCCTTTCCGATGCACTATTCCTTCTTTACTGCATCCCTCGCTCCTTCACATTGACGAATTAACAATGTAATTGCATCGCTATGAAATACTATGGGTTCCATGACTTCTCCTTCTAAATCGAGTAACGTTTCAATGAAAACGGCAGGATTTTCTTTTGGGATACGAGTATCACCTTTCCGATGCACTATTCCTTATTTACTGCATCCCTGGCTCCCTCACATTGACGAATTAACACAGAAATTGCGTCGCTATGAAATCCTATGGGTTCTGTGATTCTCCTTCTAAATCGAGTACGTTTCTATGGTAACGAAAGAATATTCTTTTGGGGTACGACTATCTCCTTTCCGATGCACTATTCCTTTGGTACTGCATCCCTCTCTACCTCACAATGACGTGTTAACACAGAAATTGCATCGCTATGATGAACTAGGGGATCCATGACTTGTCCTTCTAAATCGAGGAACGTTTCTAAGGAAACGCGAGGATTTTCTTTTGGTATACGAGTATCTCCTATCCGATGCACTAATCCATCTTCACTGCATACGTCGCTCCCTCTCATTGACGAATTAACATAGAAATTGCGTCGCTATGAACTTCTACTTGTTCTATGACATCCCCTTCTAAAACGAGTAACTTTTCTATGGAAACAACAGGATTTTCTATTGGGATACGACTATCTCCATTCCGATGCACTATTCCTTTTGTACTGCAACCCTGGCTCCCTCACATTGACGAATTAACACAGAAATTGGGACGCTATGGTATACTATGTGTTCTAAGAGTTTTCCTTCTAAATCGAGTAACGTTTCAATGGAAACGACAGGATTTTCTTTTGGGATACGTGTATCTCCTTTCCGATGCACTATTGCTTCTTTACTGCATTCCTCGCTCCCTCACATTGACGAATTAACACAGAAATTGCGTCGCTATGAAATACTATGGGTTCTACAACTCCTCCTTCTTAATCGAGTAACGTTTCTATTAAAACGACAGGATTTTATTTCCCTCACATTGACGAATTAACAATGGAATTGCGTCGCTATGTAATACTATGGGTTCTATGACTTCTCCTTCTAAATCGAGAACGTTTCAATGGAAACGACAGGATTTTCTTTTGGGATACGAATATGACCTTTCCAAAGCACTATTCCTTCTTTACTGCATCCCTCGTTCCCTCACATTGACGAATAAGCATAGAAATTGTTCGCTATGAAATACTATGGGTTCTATGACTTCTCCTTCAAAATCGAGTAACGTATCTATGGAAACGACAGGATTTTCATTTAAGATACGAGTATCTCCTTTCCGAAGCACCATTCCTTCTTTACTGCATCCCTCGCTCCCTCACAATGACGAATTACTGTAGAAATCTCGTCGCTATGAAATACAAAGGGTTCTATGAATTTACCTTCTAAATCGAGTAACATTTCTATGGAAACGACAGGATTTTATTTTGGGATATGAGTATTTCCTTTCCGATGCACTATTCCTTCTTTACTGCATGCCTGGCTCCCTCACACTGACGAATTCACGCAGAAATTGCGTCGATATGGAATACTGTGTGTCCTATGACTTCTCCTTCTAAATCGAGTAACGTTTATATAGAAACTACAGGATTTTCTTTTGGGATACGTGTATCTCCTTTCCGATGCACAATTCCTTCTTTAATGGACAACTCGCTCCCTCACATTGACGAATTAACACATAATTGCGTCGCTATGAAATACTATGGGTTCTATGACCTCTCCTTCTACATCGAGTAACGTTTCTATGGATACGACAAGATTTTTTTTGGTATACGAGCATCTCCTTTCCGATGCACTATTCCTACTTTTCTGGAACCCCCGCTCCCTCACATTGACAAATTAACACAGGAATTGCGTCGCCTTGAAATACAATGCGTTCTATAACTTCTCCTTCTAATTCGAGTAACGTTTAGTTGGGAACGACAGGATTTTCTTTTGGGATGCAACTATCTCCTTTCTGATGCCCAATTCCTTCTTTACTGCCACCCTCGCTCCCTCACATTCACGAATTAACACAGAAATTGCGCCGCTATGAAATACTATGGGTAATATGACTTCTCCTTTTAAATCGTGTAACGTTTCCATGGAAACGAAAGGATTTTCTTCTGGTATACGAGTATCTCCTTTCCGATGCACTATTCCTTCTTTACTGCATCCCTCGCTCCCTCACATTGACTAATTAACACAAATATTGCGTCGCTATGAAATACTATGGGTTCTATGACTTCTCCTTCTAAATCGAGTAACGTTTCTATGGAAACGAGAGGATTTTCTTTTGGGATACGAGTATCTCCTTTCTGATGCCCTATTCCTTCTTTACTACCACCCTCGCTCCCTCACATTCACGAATTAACACAGAACTTGCGTCGCTATGTAATACTATGGGTTCTATGACTTCTCCTTCTAAAGCGAGTAACGTTTCTATGGAAACGACAGGATTTTCTTTAGGGATACGAGTATCTCCTTTCCGATGCACTATTCCTTCTTTAATGCAGCCCTCGCTCCATCACATAGAAGAATTAACAGCGAAATAGCGTCGCTATGAAATATTATGGGTTCTATGACTTCTCCTTCTAAATCGAGTAACGTTTCTATGGAAACGACAGAATTTTCTTTTGGGATACGACTATCTACTTTTCGATGCACTATTCCTTCTGTACTGCATCCCTCGCTCCCACACATGCGAATTAACACAGAAATTGCGTCGCTATGAAATACTATGGGGTCTATGATTTCTCCTTCTAAATCGAGTAACGTTTCTATTGAAGCGACTGGATTTTCTTTTGGGTTTCGAGTATCTCCATTCCGCTGCACTATTCCCTCTTTACTGCATCCCTAGCTCCCTCACATTGACGAATTAACACAGAAATTGCGTCGCTATGAAATACTATGGGTTCTATAACTTCTCCTTCTAAATCGAGTAACGTTTCTATGGAAACTACAGGATTTTCTTTTGTGATAAGACTATCTCCTTTCCGATGCACTATTCCTTCTTTACTGCAACCCTCGCTCCATCACATTGACGAATTAACAATGAAATTGCGTCGCTATGAAATACTATGGGTTCAATGCCTTCTCCTTCTAAATCGAGTCACGTTTCTATGGAAACGACAGGATTTTCTTTTGGGATACGAGTATCTCTTTCCGACGCAACATTCCGTCTTTACTGCATCCCTCGCTCCCTAACATTGACGAATTAACAATGTAATAGCGTCGCTATGAAATGCTATGGATTCTATAACTCCTCGTTCTTAATCGAGTAACGTTTCTATTAAAACGACAGGATTTTATTTTGGGATACGAGTAACTCCTTTCCGATGCACTATTCCTTCTTTACTGCATCCCTCGCTCCCTCACATTGACGAATTAACAATGTAATTGCATCGCTATGAAATACTATGGGTTCCATGACTTCTCCTTCTAAATCGAGTAACGTTTCAATGAAAACGGCAGGATTTTTCTTTGGGAATCGAGTATCACCTTTCCGATGCACTATTCCTTATTTACTGCATCCCTGGCTCCCTCACATTGACGAATTAACACAGAAATTGCGTCGCTATGAAATCCTATGGGTTCTGTGATTCTCCTTCTAAATCGAGTACGTTTCTATGGTAACGAAAGAATATTCTTTTGGGGTACGACTATCTCCTTTCCGATGCACTATTCCTTCGGTACTGCATCCCTCTCTACCTCACAATGACGTGTTAACACAGAAATTGCATCGCTATGATGTACTAGGGGATCCATGACTTGTCCTTCTAAATCGAGGAACGTTTCTAAGGAAACGAGAGGATTTTCTTTTGGTATACGAGTATCTCCTATCCGATGCACTAATCCATCTTCACTGCATACGTCGCTCCCTCTCATTGACGAATTAACACAGAAATTGCGTCGCTATGAACTTCTACTTGTTCTATGACATCCCCTTCTAAAACGAGTAACTTTTCTATGGAAACAACAGGATTTTCTATTGGGATACGACTATCTCCATTCCGATGCACTATTCCTTTTGTACTGCAACCCTGGCTCCCTCACATTGACGAATTAACACAGAAATTGGGACGCTATGGTATACTATGTGTTCTAAGAGTTTTCCTTCTAAATCGAGTAACGTTTCAATGGAAACGACAGGATTTTCTTTTGGGATACGTGTATCTCCTTTCCGATGCACTATTCCTTCTTTACTGCATTCCTCGCTCCCTCACATTGACGAATTAACACAGAAATTGCGTCGCTATGAAATACTATGGGTTCTACAACTCCTCCTTCTTAATCGAGTAACGTTTCTATTAAAACGACAGGATTTTATTTCCCTCACATTGACGAATTAACAATGGAATTGCGTCGCTATGTAATACTATGGGTTCTATGACTTCTCCTTCTAAATCGAGAACGTTTCAATGGAAACGACAGGATTTTCTTTTGGGATACGAGTATTACATTTCCAAAGCACTATTCCTTCTTTACTGCATCCCTCGTTCCCTCACATTGACGAATAAGCATAGAAATTGTTCGCTATGAAATACTATGGGTTCTATGACTTCTCCTTCTAAATCGAGTAACGTTTCTATGGAAACGACAGGATTTTCATTTGGGATACGAGTATCTCCTTTCCGAAGCACCATTCCTTCTTTACTGCATACCTCGCTCCATCACAATGACGAATTACTGTAGAAATCTCGTCGCTATGAAATACAAAGGGTTCTATGAATTCACCTTCTAAATCGAGTAACATTTCTGTGGAAACGACAGGATTTTATTTTGGGATATGAGTATTTCCTTTCCGATGCACTATTCCTTCTTTACTGCATGCCTGGCTCCCTTACACTGACGAATTCACACAGAAATTGCGTCGATATGGAATACTGTGTGTCCTATGACTTCTCCTTCTAAATCGAGTAACGTTTATATAGAAACTACAGGATTTTCTTTTGGGATACGTGTATCTCCTTTCCGATGCACAATTCCTTCTTTACTGGACAACTCGCTCCCTCACATTGACGAATTAACACATAATTGCGTCGCTATGAAATACTATGGGTTCTATGACCTCTCCTTCTACATCGAGTAACGTTTCTATGGATACGACAAGATTTTTTTTGGTATACGAGCATCTCCTTTCCGATGCACTATTCCTACTTTTCTGGAACCCCCGCTCCCTCACATTGACAAATTAACACAGGAATTGCGTCGCCTTGAAATACAATGCGTTCTATAACTTCTCCTTCTAATTCGAGTAACGTTTAGTTGGGAACGACAGGATTTTCTTTTGGGATGCAACTATCTCCTTTCCGATGCCCAATTCCTTCTTTACTGCCACCCTCGCTCCCTCACATTCACGAATTAACACAGAAATTGCGCCGCTATGAGATACTATGGGTAATATGACTTCTCCTTTTAAATCGTGTAACGTTTGCATGGAAAGGAAAGGATTTTCTTCTGGTATACGAGTATCTCCTTTCCGATGCACTATTCCTTCTTTACTGCTTCCCTCGCTCCCTCACATTGACTAATTAACACAAATATTGCGTCGCTATGAAATACTATGGGTTCTATGACTTCTCCTTCTAAATCGAGTAACGTTTCTATGGAAACGAGAGTATTTTCTTTTGGGATACGAGTATCTCCTTTCTGATGCCCTATTCCTTCTTTACTACCACCCTCGCTCCCTCACATTCACGAATTAACACAGAACTTGCGTCGCTATGTAATACTATGGGTTCTATGACTTCTCCTTCTAAAGCGAGTAACGTTTCTATGGAAACGACAGGATTTTCTCTTGGGATACGAGTATCTCCTTTCCGATGCACTATTCCTTCTTTAATGCATCCCTCGCTCCATCACATAGAAGAATTAACAGCGAAATAGCGTCGCTATGAAATATTATGGGTTCTATGACTTCTCCTTCTAAATCGAGTAACGTTTCTATGGAAACGACAGGATTTTCTTTTGGGATACGAGTATCTCCTTTCCGATGCTCCGTTCCCTCTTTACTGCATCCCTCGCACCCTCACATTGACGAATTAACACAGAAGTTGCGTCGCCATGGAATACTATGGGTTCTATGGCTTCTCCTTCTAAATCGAGTAACGTTTCTAAGGAAACGACAGAATTTTCTTTTGGGATACGACTATCTACTTTTCGATGCACTATTCCTTCTGTACTGCATCCCTCGCTCCCACACATGCGAATTAACACAGAAATTGCGTCGCTATGAAATACTATGGGGTCTATGATTTCTCCTTCTAAATCGAGTAACGTTTCTATTGAAGCGACTGGATTTTCTTTTGGGTTTCGATTATCTCCATTCCGCTGCACTATTCCCTCTTTACTGCATCCCTAGCTCCCTCACATTGACGAATTAACACAGAAATTGCGTCGCTATGAAATACTATGGGTTCTATAACTTCTCCTTCTAAATCGAGTAACGTTTCTATGGAAACTACAGGATTTTCTTTTGTGATAAGACTATCTCCTTTCCGATGCACTATTCCTTCTTTACTGCAACCCTCGCTCCATCACATTGACGAATTAACAATGAAATTGCGTCGCTATGAAATACTATGGGTTCTATGCCTTCTCCTTCTAAATCGAGTCACGTTTCTATGGAAACGACAGGATTTTCTTTTGGGATACGAGTATCTCTTTCCGACGCAACATTCCGTCTTTACTGCATCCCTCGCTCCCTCACATTGACGAATTAACAATGTAATAGCGTCGCTATGAAATGCTATGGGTTCTATAACTCCTCGTTCTTAATCGAGTAACGTTTCTATTAAAACGACAGGATTTTATTTTGGGATACGAGTAACTCCTTTCCTATGCACTATTCCTTCTTTACTGCATCCCTCGCTCCCTCACATTGACGAATTAACAATGTAATTGCATCGCTATGAAATACTATGGGTTCCATGACTTCTCCTTCTAAATCGAGTAACGTTTCAATGAAAACGGCAGGATTTTCTTTTGGGATACTAGTATCCCATTTCCGATGCACTATTCCTTGTTTACTGCATACCTCGCTCCCTCACAATGACGAGTTAACACAGAAATTGCGTCGCTATGATGTACTAGGGGATCCATGACTTCTCCTTCTAAATCGAGGAACGTTTCTATGGAAACGAGAGGATTTTCTTTTGGTATACGAGTATCTCCTTTCCGATGCACAATTCCTTCTTTACTGCATACCTCGCTCCCTCACATTGACGAATTAACACAGAAATTGCGTCGCTATGAAATACCATTTGTTCTATGACATCCCCTTCTAAAACGAGTAAATTTTCTATGGAAACAACAGGATTTTCTTTTGGGATACGACTATCTCCATTCCGATGCACTATTCCTTTTTTACTGCACCCCTGGCTCCCTCACATTGACGAATTAACACAGAAATTGGGTCGCTATGGTATACTATGTGTTCTAAGACTTTTCCTTCTAAATCGAGTAACGTTTTTATGGAAACGAAAGGATTTTCTTTTGGGATACGAGTATCTCCTTTCCGATGCACTATTCCTTCTCTACTGCATCCCTCGCTCCCTCACATTGACGAATTAACAATGGAATTGCGACGCTATGAAATACTATGGGTTCTATGACTTCTCCTTCTAAATCGAGTAACGTTTCTATGGAAAGGAGAGGATTTTTTTTGGGATACTTGTATCTCCTTTCCGATGCACTGTTCGCTCTTTACTGCATCCCTAGCTCCCTAGCATTGACGAACTAACACAGAAATTGCGTCGCCATGAAAAACTATGCGTTCCATGACTTCACCTTCTAAATCGAGTAACGTTTCTATGGAAACGACAGGATTTTCTTTTTGGAAACGAGTATCTCCTTTCCGATGCTCTATTAGTTCTTTACTGCATCCCTCGGTCCCTCACATTGACGAATAAGCACAGAAATTGCGTCGCTATGACATACTATGGGTTCTATAACTTCTCCTTCTAAATAGAGTAATCTTTCTATGGAAACATCAGGATTTTGTTGTGGTGTACGAGTATCTCATTTCCGATGCACTATTCCTTCTTTGCTGCATCCCTAGCTTCCCCACATTGACGAATTAACACAGACATTGCCTCGCTATGAAATACTAGTGGTTCTATGACTTCTCCTTCTAAATCGAGTATCGTTTCAATGGAAACGACAGGATTTTCTTTTGGGATACTAGTATCTCCTATCCGATGCACTATTCCTTCTTTACTGCATCCCTCGCTCCCTCACATTGGCGAATTATCACAGAAATTGCGTCGCTATGAAATACTATGGGTTCTATGACTTCTCCTTCTAAATCGAGTAACGTTTCCATTGAAACGACAGGATTTTCTTTTGGGATACTAGTATCTCCTTTCCGATGCACTATTCCTTCTTTACTGCATCCCTCGCTCCCTCACATTGACGAATTAACACAGACACTGGGACGCTTTGGAATACTATGTGTTCTATGACTTTTCCACCTAAATCGAGTAACGTTTCCATGGAAACGACTGGATTTTCTTTTGGGATATGAGTATATCCTTTCCGATGCACTATTCCTTCTTTACTGCATCCCTCGCTCCCTCACATTGACGAATTAACACAGAAATGGCGTCGCTATGAAATACTATGCGTTCTATGACTTCCCCTTCTAAATCGTGTAACGATTCTATGGAAACGACAGGATTATCTTTTGGGATATGAGTATCTCCATTCCGATGCCCTATTCCCTCTTTACTGCATCCCTAGCTCCCTCACATTGACGAATTAACACAGAAATTGCGTCGCTATGAAATACTAGGCGTTTATGACGTCTCCTTCTAAATCGAGTATCGTTTCTATGAAAACAACAGGATTTTCTTTTGGAATATGAGTATCTCCTTTCCGATGCACTATTCCTTCTTTACTGCATTCCTCGCTGCCTCACATTGACGAATTAACACAGAAATTTCGTCGCTATGAGATAGTATGGGTTCCATGACTTCTCATTTTAATCGAGTAACCTTTCAATGGAGACGACAGAATTTTTTTTGGGATACGAGTATCTCCTATCCGATGCACTATTCCTTCTGTACTGTATCCCTCGCTCCCTCACATTGGCGAATTGACACAGAAATTGCGGAGCTATGAGATATTATGGGTTCTATGACATCTCCTTGTAAATCGAGTAACATTTCTATTGAAACAACAGGATTTTCTTTTGGGATTCGTGTATCTCCTTTCCGCTGCTCTATTAGTTCTTTACTGCATTCCTAGCTCCCTCACATTGACGAATTAGCACGGAAATTGCGTCGCTATGTATAACTATGGGTTCTATAACTTCTCCTTCTAAATCGAGTAATGTTTCTATGGATTCGAAGGGGTTTTCTTTTGGGATACGACTATCTCCGTTCCGATGCACTATACATTCTGCACTGCATCCCTCGCTCCCTCACATTGGCGAATTAACACAGAAATTGCGTCGCTATGAAATTCTATGTGTTCTATGACTTCTCCTTCTAAATCGAGGCACGTTTCCATTGAAACGACAGGATTTTCTTTTGGGATACTAGTATCTCCTTTCCGATGCACTATTCCTTCTTTACTGCATCGCTGGCTCCCTCACATTGACGAATTAACACAGACATTGGGACGCTATGGAATACTATGTGTTCTATGACTTTTCCTTCTAAATCGAGTGACGTTTCCATGGAAACGAATGGATTTTCTTTTGGGATATGAGTATATCCTTTCCGATGTACTATTCCTTCTTTACTGCATCCCTCGCTCCCTCACATTGACGAATTAGCAATGAAATTGCATCGCTATGAAATACTGTGGGTTCTATGCCTTCTCCTTCTAAATCGAGTGACGTTTCTATGGAAACGACAGGATTTTCTTTTGGGATACGAGTATCTCCTTTCCGACGAACCATTCCGTCTTTACTGCATCCCTCGCTCCCTCACATTGAGGGATTAACACACAAATTGCGTCTCTATGAAATACTATGGATTCTATATCTCCTCCTTCTCAATCGAGTAACGTTTCTATTGATTTGACAGGATATTATTTTGGGATACGAGTAACTCCTTTCCGATGCTCTATTCCTTCTTTACTGCGTCCCTCGCTCCCTCACATTGACGAATTAACGCAAAAACTGCGTCGTTATAATTTACTATGGGTTGTATGACTTCTCCTACTCAATCGAGTAACGTATCTATGGAAACGACAGGAATTTCTTTTGGGACACGAAGGTCTCCCTTCCGATGCACTATTCCTTCTTTACTGCATCCCTCGCTCCCTCACATTGACTAATTAACGCAGAAATTGCGTCGTTATGAAATACTATGCGTTCTATGACTTCTCCTTCTAAGTCGAGTAAGGTTTCTATGAAAACGAGAGGATTTTCTATTGGTATACGAGTATCTCCTTTCCGATGCACTATTTCCTTTTTACCTCATCGCTCGCTCCCTCACATTGACGAATTAACACATAAATTGCGTCGCTATGAAATACTATGGGTTCTATGACTTCTCCTTCTAAATAGAGTATCGTTTCTATGGAAACGACAGATTTTTCCTTTGGGATACGAGGATCTCCTTTCCTATGCACTATTCCGTCTGTACTGCATCCCTCGCTCGCTCACATTGGCGAATTAACAGAGACATTGCGTCGCTATGTAATACTACGGGTTCTATGACTTCTCCTTCTAAATCGATTAACGTTTCCATTGAAACGACAGTATTTTCTTTTGGGATACGAGTATATCCTTTCCGCTGCACTATTCCTTCTTTACTGCATCCCTCGATCCCTCACATTGACGAATTAACACAGAAATTACGTCGCTATGGAATACTATGGGTTCTATGACTTCTCCTTCTAAATCGAGTAACGTTTCTATGGAAACGACAGGATTTTCTTTTGGGATACGAGTATATCCTTTCCGATGCTCTATTAGTACTTTACTGCATCCCTCGCTCCCTCACATTGACGAATTAGCACAGATATTGAGTCGCTATGAAATAATATGGGTTCTATGACTTCTGCTTCTAAATCGAGTAACGTTTCTATGGAAACGACAGGATTTTCATTTGGGATACGACCATCTCCATGCCGATGCACTATTCCTTTTCTACTGCATCCTTGGCTCTCTCACGTTGACTAATTAGCACAGAAATTGGGACGCTAAGGTATACTATGTGTTCTAAGGCTTTTCCTTCTAAATCGACTAACGTTTCTATGGAAACGACAGGATTTTCTTTTGGGATACTAGTATCTCCTTTCCGATGCACTATTCCTTCTTTACTACATCCCTCGCTCCCTCACATTGACGAATTGACACTGATATTGCGTCGCTATGAAATTCTATGGGTTCTATACCTCCGCCTTCTTAATCGAGTAACGTTTCCATTGAAGCGACGGGATTTTATATTGGTATACGAGTAACTCTTTTCCGATGCACTATTCCTTCTTTACTATATACCTCGCTCCCTCACGTTGACGAGTTAAAAATGGATTTGCGTAGCTATGAAGTACTATGGGCTCTATGACTTCTCCTTCTCAATCAAGTAACGTTTCTATCTAAACGACAGGATTTCTTTTTGGGATACGAGTATCTCCTTTCCGATGCACTATTCCTTCTTTACTGCAGCCCTCGTTCCCTCACATTGACGAATAAGCATCGAAATTGCGTCGCTATGAAATACTATGTTTTCTATGACTTCTCCTTCTAAATCGAGTAACGTATCTATGGATAAGTAAGGATATTCTTTAGGGATACGAGTATCTCCTTTCCGATGCACTATTTTTCTTCTTTACTGCATCCCTCGCTCCCTCAAATTGACAAATTAACACAGAAATCGCGTCGCTATGAAATACTAATTGTTCTATGACATACCCAACTAAATCGAATGACGTTTCTATGGAACTACAGGATTATCTTTTGGGATACGAGTATCCCATTTCCGATGCACTATTCCTTGTTTACTGCATACCTCGCTCCCTCACAATGACGAGTTAACACAGAAATTGCGTCGCTATGATGTACTAGGGGATCCATGACTTCTCCTTCTAAATCGAGGAACGTTTCTATGGAAACGAGAGGATTTTCTTTTGGTATACGAGTATCTCCTTTCCGATGCACAATTCCTTCTTTACTGCATACCTCGCTCCCTCACATTGACGAATTAACACAGAAATTGCGTCGCTATGAAATACCATTTGTTCTATGACATCCCCTTCTAAAACGAGTAAATTTTCTATGGAAACAACAGGATTTTCTTTTGGGATACGACTATCTCCATTCCGATGCACTATTCCTTTTTTACTGCACCCCTGGCTCCCTCACATTGACGAATTAACACAGAAATTGGGTCGCTATGGTATACTATGTGTTCTAAGACTTTTCCTTCTAAATCGAGTAACGTTTTTATGGAAACGAAAGGATTTTCTTTTGGGATACGAGTATCACCTTTCCGATGCACTATTCCTTCTCTACTGCATCCCTCGCTCCCTCACATTGACGAATTAACAATGGAATTGCGACGCTATGAAATACTATGGGTTCTATGACTTCTCCTTCTAAATCGAGTAACGTTTCTATGGAAAGGAGAGGATTTTTTTTTGGGATACTTGTATCTCCTTTCCGATGCACTGTTCGCTCTTTACTGCATCCCTAGCTCCCTAGCATTGACGAACTAACACAGAAATTGCGTCGACATGAAAAACTATGCGTTCCATGACTTCACCTTCTAAATCGAGTAACGTTTCTATGGAAACGACAGGATTTTCTTTTTGGATACGAGTATCTCCTTTCCGATGCTCTATTAGTTCTTTACTGCATCCCTCGGTCCCTCACATTGACGAATAAGCACAGAAATTGCGTCGCTATGACATACTATGGGTTCTATAACTTCTCCTTCTAAATAGAGTAATCTTTCTATGGAAACATCAGGATTTTGTTGTGGTGTACGAGTATCTCATTTCCGATGCACTATTCCTTCTTTGCTGCATCCCTAGCTTCCTCACATTGACGAATTAACACAGAAATTGCGTAGATATGAAATACTATGGGTTCTATGACTTCTCCTTCTAAATCGAGTATCGTTTCAATGGAAACGACAGGATTCTCTTTTGGGATACGAGTATCTCCTTTCCGATGGACTATACCTTCTTAACTGCATCCCTCGCTCCCTCACATAGACGAATTAACGCAGAAATTGCGTCGCTATGAAATACTATGGGTTCTATGACTTCTCCTTCTAAATCGAGTAACGTTCCCATTGAAACGACAGGATTTTCTTTTAAAATACGAGTATCTCCTTTCCGATGCAGTATTTCTTCTTTACTGCATCCCTCGCTCCCTCACATTGACGAATTAACCCAGAAATTTCGTCGCTATGATATACTAAGGGTTTCATTGACTTCTCCTTCTAAATCGAGTAATGTTTCTATGGAAACGTCAGGATTTTCTTTTGGGATACGACAATCTCCTTTCCGATGCACTATTCCTTCTTTACTGCATCCCTCGCTCCCCCACTATGACGAATTAACACAGACATTGCCTCGCTATGAAATACTAGTGGTTCTATGACTTCTCCTTCTAAATCGAGTATCGTTTCAATGGAAACGACAGGATTTTCTTTTGGGATACTAGTATCTCCTATCCGATGCACTATTCCTTCTTTACTGCATCCCTCGCTCCCTCACATTGACGAATTAACACAGACACTGGGACGCTTTGGAATACTATGTGTTCTATGACTTTTCCACCTAAATCGAGTAACGTTTCCATGGAAACGACTGGATTTTCTTTTGGGATATGAGTATATCCTTTCCGATGCACTATTCCTTCTTTACTGCATGCCTCGCTCCCTCACATTGACGAATTAACACAGAAATGGCGTCGCTATGAAATACTATGCGTTCTATGACTTCCCCTTCTAAATCGTGTAACGATTCTATGGAAACGACAGGATTATCTTTTGGGATATGAGTATCTCCATTCCGATGCCCTATTCCCTCTTTACTGCATCCCTAGCTCCCTCACATTGACGAATTAACACAGAAATTACGTCGCTATTAAACACTATGAGGTTCCATGACATCTCCTTTTACATCGAGTAACGTGTCTATGGAAACGACAGGATATTCTTTTGGGGTAAGAGTATCTCCTTTCCGATGCACTATTCCTACTTTAATGCATCCCTAGCTCCCTCACATTGACGAACATTCACAGACATTGCATCGCTATGAAATACTATGGGTTCTAAAACTTCTCCTTCTGTATCGAGTAACGTTATTATGGATACGAAGGGGCTTTCTTTGGGATACGACCGACTATCTCCTTTCCGATGCACTATCCCTTTCCTTACTGCATCCCGCGCTCCCTCACATTGACGAATTATCGCAGAAATTTCGTCGCCTTGAAACACTATGTGTTCTATGACCTCTCCATCTAAATCGAGTAACGTTTCTATAGAAACGACAGGGTTTTCTTTTGGGATACGAATATCTCCTTTCCGATGCACTATTCCTTCTTTAATGCATCCCTGGCTACCTCACATTGACGAATTAACACAGAAATTGCGTCGCTATGGAATACTATGTGTTCCATGACTTCTCGATCTAAATCGAGTAACTTGTCAATGGAAACGACAGGATTTTCTTTTAGGATACGTTGATCTCCTTTCGGATGCTCTATTCCTTCTTTACTGCATCCCTCGATATCTCACATTGACAAATTAACACAGAAAAGGCGTCGCTATGAAATACTGTGTGTCCTATGACATCTCCTTCTAAATCGAGTAACGTTCCTATTAAAACGTCGTGATTTGCTTTTGGGATATGAGTATCTCCTTTCTGATGCACTATTCCATCTTTAGTGCATCCCTCGCTCCATTACATTGACAAATTAACACTGAAATTGCGTCGCTATGATATTCTATGGGTTCTGTGACTTCTCCTTCTAAATCGAGTTACTTGTCAATGGAAACGACAGGATTTTCTTTTGGGATACGAGTATCTCCTTTCCGATGCACTATTCCTTCTTTACTACATTCCTCGCTCCCTCACATTGTCGAATTAAAACAGAAATTGCATCGCCATGAAATACTATTTTTTCTATAACTTCTCCTTCTAAATCGAGTAACGTTTCTATGGAAACGACAGAATTTTCTTTTGGGATACGAGTTTCTCCTTTCCGATGCACTATTCCTTCTTTACTGCGTCCCTGGCTGTCTCACATGGACGAATTGTCACAGCAATTGCGTCGCTATGGAATACTATGGGTTCATTGACTTCTCCTTCTAAATCGAGTAACGTTTCTTTGGAAACGACTCGATTTTCTTTTTGTATACGACTATCTCGTTTCAGATTCGCTATTCCTTCTTTACTGCATCCTTCGCTGCCTCACATTGTCGAATTAGCACAGAAATTGCATCGCCATGAAATACTATGTTTTCTATAACTTCTCCTTCTAAATCGAGTAACGTTTCTATGGAAACTACTTTATTTTCTTTTTCGATAAGACTATCTCCTTTCCGATGCACTATTCCCTCTTTACTGCATCCCTGTCTCCCTCACATTGACGAATTAACACAGATTTTACGTCGCTATTAAATACTATGGGTTCCATGACTTGCCCTTTTATATCGAGTACCATTTCTATGGAAACAACAGGATATTCATTTGAAATAAGAGTATCTCCTTGCCGATGCTCTATTACTTCTTTAATGCATTTCTAGCTCCCTCACATTGACGAATATTCACAGAAATTGCTTCGCTATGAAATACTGTGTGTTCTAAAACTTCTCCTTCTGAATCGAGTAACGTTTCTATGAATACGAAGGGGTTTCTTTTGGGATACGACTGACAATCTATTTTCCGATGCACTATCACTTCTTTACTGCATCCCGCGCTCCCTCACATTGAAGAATTAACGCAGAAATTGCGTCGCTATCAAATACTATGGGTTAAATGACTTCTCCTTCTAAATCGAGTAACGTTTCTATGGAGGCGACAGGATTTTCTTTTGGGATACGACTATCTCGTTTCCGATGCACAATTCTTTCTTTACTGCATCCCTGGCTCCCTCACATTGACGTATTAACACAGAAATTGGGACGCTATGGTATACTATGTGTTCTATGACATCTCCTTCTAAATCGAGTAACGTATCTATGGAAACGACAGGATTATCTTTTGGGATACGAGTATCTCCTTTCCGATGCACTACTTCTTCTTTACTGCATCCCTCGCACCCTCACATTGACGAATTAACACAGAAATTGCGTCGCTATGAAATACAAAGGGTTGTATGGCTTCTCCTTGAAAATCGGGTAACGTTTCTATTGAAACGACAGGATTTTCTTTTGGGATACGAGTATCTCCATTTCGATGCACTATTCCCTCTTTACGGCATCCCTAGCTCCCTCACATTGACGAATTAACACAGAAATTACGTCGCTATTAAATACTATGGGTTCCATGACTTCTCCTACTAATTCGAGTAGCGTTTCTATGGAAACGACGGTATTTCATTTTGGGATACGAACACCTCCTTTCCGATGCACTATTCCTTCTCTACTGCTTCCCTCGCTCCCTCACATTAACGAAATAACGCAGAAATTGCGTCACTATGAAATACTATGGGTTCTATGACGTCTCCTTCTACTTCGAGTAACGTTTCTATGGAAACGACAGGATTTTCTTTTGGGATACGAGTATCTCCTTTACGATGCACTATTCCTTCTTTACTGCATCCCTAGATCCGTCACATTGACGAATTAACAATGAAATAGCGTCGCCATGAAGTACTATGGTTTCTATGACTTCTCCTTCCTACTCGAGTAACGTTTCTATGGAAACGACAGGATTTTCTTTTGGGATGCTAGTATCTCCTTTCCGATGCACTATTCCTTTTTTACTGCATCCCATCATTCCCTCAGATTGAGGAATAAGCACAGAAATGGCGTCGCTATGAAATACTATGGGTTCTATGACTCATCCTTCTAAATCGAGTACCGTTTCAATGGAAACGACATTATTTTCTTTTGGGATGCAAATATCTCCTTTCCGATGCACTATTCGTTCTTTACTGCATCCCTCGCTCCCTCACATTGACGAATTAACACAGAAATGGCATCGCTCTGAAATACTATGGGTTCTATGACTTCTCCTTCTAAATCGAGTAACGTTTCTACGGAAACGACAGGATTTTCTTTTGCGATACGAGCACCTCCTTTCCGCTGCACTATTCCTTCTTTACTGCATCCCTCGCTCCCTCACAATGACGAATTAAAAATGAAATTGTGGCGCTATGAAATGCTATGGGTTCTATGTCTTATCCTTCTAAATCGAGAAACGTTTCTATGGAATCGTCAGGATTTCCTTTTGGGATACGAGTATCTCCTTTCCGATGCACTATTCCTTGTTTACTGCATCCCACGCTCACTCACATTGACGAACTAACAGAGAAATTCCGTCGCTATGGGGTACTATGGGTTCTATGACTTCTCCTTCTAAATCGAGTAACGTTTCTATGGAATCGAAAGGAATTTCTTTTGGTATACGAGTATCTCTATTCCGATGCACAATTCCTTCTTTACTGCATCCCTCGCTCCCTCACATTGACGAATTAACCTAGAAATTGCGTCGCTATGAAATACAATGGGTTCTATGGCTTCTCCTACTAATTCGAGTAACGTTTCTATGGAAACGACGGTATTTCCTTTTTGAGATACGAGTACCTCCTTTACGATGCAATATTCCTCATTTACTGCATCCCTCGCTCCATCACATTGACGAATTAACACGAAAATGGCATCGCTATGAAATACTAAGGGTTCTATGACTTCTCCTTCTAAATCGAGTAACGTTTCTATTGAAACGACAGGATTTTCTTTTGGGATACGAGTATCTCCTTTCCAAAGCACTATTCCGTCTTTACTGCATCCCTCGCTCCCTCACATTGACGAATTAACACAGAAATTGCGTCGCTATGAAATACTATGGGTTCTATGAGTTCTCCTTCTATATCGAGTAACGTTTCTATGGAAACGACAAAATTGTCTTTTGGGATACGAGTATCTCCTTTCCGATGCACTATTCCTTCTGTTCTGCATCCCTCGCACCCTCACATTGGCGTATTAACACAGTAGTTGCGTCGCTATGAAATACTATGGGTGCTATGTCTTCTCCTTCTAAATCGAATAACGTTTCAATTGAAACGACAGGATATTCTTTTGGGATGCGAGTATCTCTTTTCCGATGCACTATTCTTTCTTTACTGCATCTCTCGCTCCCTCACATTGACGAATTAACACAGAAATTGCGTCGCTAATGAATACTATGTGTTCTATGACTTCTCCTTCTAAATCGGGTAACGTTTCTGTTGAATCGAAAGGATTTTCTTTTGGGATACGATTATCTCCTTTCCGATGCACTATTCCTTCTTTACTGCATCCCTCGATCCCTCACATTGAGAAATTAACACAGTAATGGCGTCGCTATGAAATCCTGTGTGTTCTATGACATCTCCTTCTAAAACGAGTAACGTTCCTATTCAATGACTTCTGCTTCTAAATCGAGTCACGTTTCTATAGAAACGACAGGGTTTTCTTTTGGGATACGACTATCCCCTTTCCGATGAACTATTCCTTCTTTACTGCTTCCCTCGCTCCCTCACATTGACGAATTAACGCAGAAATTGCGTCGCTATGAAACACTATGGGTTCTATGACTTCTCCCTCTACTTCGAGTAACGTTTCTATGGAAACGACTGGATTTTCTTTTGGTATACGAGTATCTCCTGTCCGATGCACTATTCCTTCTTTACTTCATCCCTCGCTCTCTCACATTGACGGATTAACACATAAATTGCGTCGCGATGAAGTCCTATGGGTTCTATAACTTCACCTTCCAAATCGAGTAACGTTTCTATTGGAACGACAGGATTTTTTTTTTGGGATACGAGTATCTCCTTTCCGATGCACTATTCTTTCTTTACTGCATCCCTCGCTCGCTCACATTGACGAATTAACAATGAAATAGCGTCGCTATGAAATACTATGGGTTCTATGACTTCTCCTTCTTACTCGAGTAACGTTTCTATGGAAACGACTGGATTTTCTTTTGGGATACGAGTATCTCCTTTCCAATGCACTATTCCATTTTTACTGCATCCCATCATTCCCTCAGATTGAGGAATAAGCTCAGAAATGATGTCGCTATGAGATACTATGGGTTCTATGACTCATCCTTCTAAATCGAGTAACGTTTCAATGGAAACGACATTATTTTCTTTTGGGATGCGAGTATCTCCTTTCCGATGCACTATTCCTTCTTTACTGCATTCCTCGCTCCCTCACATTGACGAATTACCACAGAAATAGCATCGCTATGAAATACTATGGGTTCTATGACTTCTCCTTCTAAATCGAGTAACGTTTCTACGGAAACAACAGGATTTTCTTTTGGGATAGGAGCATCTCCTTTCCGCTGCACTATTCCTTCTTAACTGCATCCCTCGCTCCCTCACATTGACGAATAAACAATGAAATTGTTGCGCTATGAAATACTATGGGTTCTATGTCTTATCCTTCGAAATCGAGTAACGTTTCTATGGAAACGAAAGGAATTTCTTTTTGTATACGAGTATCTCTATTCCGATGCACTATTCCTTCTTTACTGCATCCCTCGCTCCCTCAAAATGACAAATTAACACAGACATTGCGTCGCTATGAAATACTATTGGTTCTATGACACCCCTTATAAATCGATTAACGTGTCTATGGAAACAACAGGATTTTCTTTTGGGATACGAGTATCTCCTTTCCGATGCACTATTCCTTCTTTACTGCATCCCTCGCTCCCTCACATTGACGAATTAACACAGAAATAGCGTCGCTATGTAATTCCATGTGTTCAATGTCTTGTCCTTCTAAATGGAGTAACGTTTCAATGGAAACGACAGGATTTTCTTTTGGTATACGAGTATATCCTTTACGATGCACTTTTCCTTCTTTACTGCATCCCTCGCTCCCTCACATTGACAAATTAACACAGAAATAGCGTCGCTATGAAATACTAAGGGTTCTATGACTTCTCCTTCTAAATCGAGTAACGTTTCTATGGAAACGACAGAATTGTCTTTTGGGATACGAGTATCTCCTTTCCGATGCACTATTCCTTCTGTTGTGCATCCCTCGCACCCTCACATTCGCGAATTAACACAGAAATTGCTTCGCTATGAAATACTATGGGTGCTATGTCGTCTCCTTCTAAATCGAGTAACGTTTCTATTGAAACGACAGGATTTTCTTTTGGGATACGAGTATCTCTTTTCCAAACCACCATTCCGTCTTTACTGCATCCCTCGCTCCCTCACATTGACGAATTAACACAGAAATTGCGTCGCTATGTAATTCCATGTGTTCAATGTCTTGTCCTTCTAAATCGAGTAACGTTTCAATGGAAACGACAGGATTTTCTTTTGGTATACGAGTATATCCTTTACGATGCACTATTCCTTCTTTACTGCATCCCTCGCTCCCTCACATTGGCAAATTAACACAGAAATTGCGTCGCTATGAAATACTAAGGGTTGTATGACTTCTCCTTCTAAATCGAGTAACGTTTCTATGGAAACGACAGAATTGTCTTTTGCGATACGAGTATCTCCTTTCCGATGCACTATTCCTTCTGTTCTGCATCCCTCGCACCCTCACATTCGCGAATTAACACAGAAATTGCGTCGCTATGAAATATTATGTGTGCAATGTCTTCTCCTACTAAATCGAGTAACGTTTCTATTGAAACGACAGGATTTTCTTTTGGGATACGAGCATCTCTTTTCCAAACCACCATTCCGTCTTTACTGCATCCCTCGCTCCCTCACATTGACGAATTAACACAGAAATTGCGTCTCTATGAAATACTATGGGTACTATAACTTCTCCTTCTAAATCGAGTAACGTTTCTATGGAAACGACACGATGTTCTTTTGAAATTCGAGTACCTCCTTTCCGATGCACTATTCCATCTGTACTGCATCCCTCGCTCCCCCACATTGGCGAATTAACACAGAAATTGCGTCGCTATGAAAAACTATGGGTTCGATGACTTCTCATTCTAAATCGAGTAACGTTTCTATTGAAACGACAGGATTTTCTTTTGGGATACGTGTATCTCCTTTCCGATGCACTATACCTGCATTACTGCATCCCTCGCTCCCTCACATTGACGATTTATCACAGAAATTGCGTCGCTATGGAATACTATGGGTTCAATGATTTCTCTTTCTAAATCGAGTAACATTTCTACGGAAACGAAAGGATTTTCTTTTGGATTACGAGTATTTTCTTTCGGATGCACTATTCCTTCTTCACTGCATCCCTCGCTCCCTCACAAAGACGAATTAACACAGAAATTGAGTCGCCATGATATACTATGTGTTCCATAACTTCTCCTACTAAATCGAGTAACGTTACCACGGAAACGGCAGGATTTTCTTTTGGGATACGATTATCTCCATTCCGATGCACTATTCCCTCTTTACTGCATCCCTCGCTCCCTAACATTGACGAATTAACCCAGAAATCGCGTCGCTATGGAGTACTATGTGATCTATGACTTCTCCTTCTAAATCGAGTACCGTTTCTATGGAAACGTCATGATTTACTTTTCGGATACGAATATCTCCTATCCGATGCATTATTCCGTCTCTACTGCATCCCTGGCTCCCTCACAATGTGGAATAAGCACAGAAATTGCGTCGCTATGAAATACTATTGGTTCTATGGATCCCCCTTCTAATTCGAGTAACTTTTCTATGGAAACGACAGGATTTTCTTTTGGGATACGAGTATCTCCTTTCCGATGCACTATTCCTTCTTTACTGCATCCCTCGCTCCCTCACATTGACGTATCAACAATGAAATTGTGGCGCTATGAAATACTATGGGTTCTATGACTTCTCCTTCTACTTCGAGTAACGTTTCTATGGAAACGACACGATTTTCTTTTGGTTTACGAGTATCTCCTGTCCGATGCACTATTCCTTCTATACTGCATCCCTCGCTCCCTCACACTTGCGAATTAACACATAAATTGCGTCGCGATTAAGTACTCTGGGTTCTATAACTTCACCTTCTAAATCGAGTAACGTTTCTATTGAAACGACAGGATTTTATTTTGGGATACGAGATTCTCCTTTCCGATGCACTATTCTTTCTTTACTGCATCTCTCGCTCCCTCACATTGACGAATAAGCACAGACATTGCGTCGCTATGAATTACTATGGGTTCTATAGCTTCTCCATATAAATCGAGTAACGTTTCTATGGAGACGACAGGATGTTCTTTTGAAATACGAGTATCTCCTTTCCGATGCACTAATCCATCTGTACTGCATCCCTCGCTCCCTCACATTGGCGAATTAACACAGAAATTGCGTCGCTATGAAATACTATGGTTTCGATGACTTCTCCTTCTAAATCGAGTGTCGTTTCTATTGAAACGACAGGATTTTCTTTTGAGATACGTGTATCTGCTTTCCGAAGCACTATTCCTTCTTTACTGCATCCCTCGGTCCCTCACATTGACGATTTATCACTGAAATTGCGTCGCTATGGAATACTATGCGATCAATGATTTCTCTTTCCAAATCGAGTAACATTTCTACGGAAACGAAAGGATTTTCTTTTGGGGTACGAGTATTTCCTTTCCGCTGCACTATTCCTTCTTTACTGTATCCCTCGCTCCCTCACAATGACGAATTAACACAGAAATTGCGTCGCCATGAAATACTATGTGTTCTATAACTTCTCCTACTAAATCGAGTAACGATACCACGGAAACGACAGGATTTTCTTTTGGGATACGAGTATCTCCTTTCCGATGCACTATTCCTTCTTTACTGCATCCCTCGCTCCCTAACATTGACGAATTAACCCACAAATCCTGTCGCTATGGAGTACTAAGTGATCTATGACTTCTCCTTCTAAATCGAGTACCGTTTCTATGGAAACGTCAGGATTTTCTTTTGGGATACGACTATCTCCTTTCCGATGCACTATTCCTTCTTTACTGCTTCCCTCGCTCCCTCACATTGACGAATTGACGCAAAAATTGCGTCGCTATGAAATACTAAGGGTCTATGACTTCTCCATCTACTTCGAGTAACGTTTCTACGGAAACAACAGGATTCTCTTTTGGGATACGAGTATCTACTTTCCGATGCACTATTCCTTCTTTACTGCATCCCTCGTTCCCTCACATTGAGGAATAAGCACAGAAATTGCGTCGCTGTGAAATACTATTGGTTCTATGGATTCTCCTTCTAAATAGAGTAACGTTTCTATGGAGGCGACAGGATTTTCTTTTGGGATACGAGCATCTCGTTTTCCGATGCACTATTCCTTCTTTACTGCATCCCTCGCTCCCTCACATACGAATCAACAATGAAATTGTGGCGCTATGAATTACTATAGGTTCTATGTCTTATCCTTCTAAACCGAGTAACGTTTCTATGGAATCGTCAGGATTTTCTTTTGGGATACGAGTATCTCCTTTCCGATGCACTATTCCTTTTTACTGCATCCCTCGCTCCCTCACATTGACGAATTAACCCAGAAATAGCGTCGCTATGAAATACTGTGTGTTCTATGGCTTCTCCTTCTAATTCGAGCAACGTTTCTATGGAAACGACGGTATTCCCTTTTGGGATACGAGTACCTCCTTCCGATGCACTATTCCTTCTTTACTGCATCCCTCGCTCCATCACATTGACGAAATAACACAGAAATGGCGTCGCTAAGAAATACTAAGGGTTCTATGACATCCCCTTATAAATCGATTAACGTTTCTATGGAAACAACAGAATTTTCTTTTGGGATACGAGTGTCTCCTTTCCGATGCACTATTCCTTCTTTACTGCATCCCTCGCTCCCTCACATTGACGAATTAACACAGAAATTGCGTCGCAGTGTAATTCTATGGGTTCAATGACTTCTCCTTCTAAATCGAGTAACGTTTCTATGGAAACGACAGGATATTCTTTTGGTTTACGAGTATCTCCTGTCCGATGCACTATTCCTTCTTAACTGCATCCCTCGCTCCCTCACATTGACGAATTAACACATAAATTGCGTCGCGATGAAGTACTATGGGTTCTATAACTTCACCTTCTAAATCGAGTAACGTTTCTATTGAAACGACAGGATTTATTTTTGGCATACGACTATCTCCTTTCCGATGCACTATTCTTTCTTTACTGCATCCCTCGCTCTCTCACATTGACGAATTAACAATGAAATAGCGTCGCTATGAAATACTATGAGTTCTATGACATCTCCTTCTTAATCGATTAACGTTTCTATGGAAACGACAGGATTTTCTTTTGGGATACGAGTATCTCCTTTCCGATGCTCTATTCCTTTTTACTGCATCCCATCGTTCCCTCAGATTGAGGAATAAGCACTGAAATGGCGTCGCTATGAAATACTATGGGTTCTATGACTTATCCTTCTAAATCGAGTAACGTTTCAATGGAAACGACATTATTTTCTTTTCGGATGCGAGTATCTCTATTCCGATGCACTATTCCTTCTTTACTGCATCCCTCGCTCCCTCACATCGACGAATTAACACAGAAATGGCATCGCTATGAAATACTATGGGTTCAATGGCTTCTCCTTCTAAATCGAGAAACGTTTCTACGGAAACGACAGGATTTTCTTTTGGGATACGAGCATCTCCTTTCCGCTGCACTATTCCTTCATTACTGCATCACTCGCTCCCTCACATTCACGAATTAACAATGAAATTGTGGCGCTATGAAATACTAAGGGTTCTATGACGTCTCCTTCTAAATCGAGTAACTTTTCTATAGATACGACAGGATTTTCTTTTGGGATACGACTATCTCCTTTCCGATGCACTATTCCTTCTTTACTTCATCCTTCGCTCCCTCAGATTGACGTATTAACGCAGAAATTGCGTCGCTATAAAATACTATGGGTTCTATGACTTGTCCTTCTACTTCGAGTAACGTTTCTATGGAAACGACAGGATTTTTTTTTTGGTATACGAGCATCTCCTTTCCGATGCACTATTCCTTCTTTACTGCATCCCTCGCTCCCTCACATTGACAAATTCACACAGAAATGGCGTCGCTATGAAAAACTAAGGGTTCTATGACTTCTCTTTCTAAATAGAGTAACGAATCTATGGAAACGACAGAATTGTCTTTTGCGATACGAGTATCTCCTTTCCGATGCACTATTCCTCCTGATCTGCATCCCTCGCTCCCTCACATTGGCGAATTAACACAGAAATTGCGTCGCTATGAAATACTATGGGTGCTATGTCTTCTCCTTCTAATTCGAATAACGTTTCTATGGAAACGAAAGGATTCTCTTATGGTAACGAGTATCTCCATTCCGATGCACTATTCCTTCTTTACTGCATCCCTCGCTCCCTCACATTGACGAATTAACCTAGAAATTGACACGCTATGAAATACTATGGGTTCTATGACTTCTCCTTCTACTTCGAGTAACGTTTCTATGGAAACGAAAGGATTCTCTGATGGTATACGAGTATCTCCATTCCGATGCACTATTCCTTCTTTACTGCATCCCTCGCTCCCTCACATTGACGAATTAACCTAGAAATTGACAGGCTATGAAATACTATGGGTTCTATGAATTCTCCTTCTACTTCGAGTAACGTTTCTATTGAAACGACAGGATTTTCTTTTGGGATACGAGTAACTCCTTTCCGATTCAATTTTGCATCTTCACTGCATCCCTGGCTCCCTCACATTGACGAATTATCACAGAAATTGCGTCGCTATGGAATTAAATGTGTTCAATGACTTCTCCTTCTAAATCGAGTAACGTTTCTATGGAAACGACAGGATTTTCTTTTGGGATACGAGTATCTCGTTTCGGATGCACTATTCCTTCTTTACCACATCCCTCGCTCCCTCACATTGACGATCTAACACAGAAATTCCGTCGCTATGAGGTACTATGGGTTCTATGACTTCTCCTTCTAATTCGAATAACGTTTCTATGGAATCGAAAGGATTCTCTTATGGTATACGAGTATCTCCATTCCGATGCACTATTCCTTCTTTACTGCATCCCTCGCTCCCTCACATTGACGAATTAACCTAGAAATTGACACGCTATGAAATACTATGGGTTCTATGACTTCTCCTTCTACTTCGAGTAACGTTTCAATGGAAACGAGAGGATTTTCTTTTGGTATACGAGTATCTCCTTTCCGATGCACTATTCCTTCTTTACTGCATCCCTCGCTCCCTCACATTAGCAAATTAACGCTGAAATTGAGTCGCTATGAAATTCTATGTGTTCTATGACTTCTCCTTCGAAATCAATTAACGTTTCTATGGAAACGGCAGGATTTAATTTTGGGATGCGAGTATCTCCTTCTTGATGCACTATTCCTTCTTTACTGCATCCCTCGCTCCCTCACATTGACGAATTAACACAGAAATGGCGTCGCTATGAAATACTATGGGTTCTATGACTTCTCCTTCTAAATCGAGTAACGTTTCTATGGAAACGTTAGGATTTTCTTTTGGGATACGAGTATCTCCTTTCCGATGCACTATTCTTTCTTTACTGCATCCCTCGCTCATTCAAATTGACAAATTAACACAGAAATTGCGTCGCTATGAAATACTATTGGTTCTATGATATCCCCTTCCAAGTCGAGTAACGCTTCTATGGAAACAACAGGATTATCTTTTGGGATACGAGTATCTCCTTTCCGATGCACTATTAGTTCTTTACTGCATCCCTCGCTCCCTCACATTGACAAATAAGCACAGACATTGCGTCGCTATGATTTACTATGGGTTCTATAACTTCTCCTTCTAAATCGAGTAACGTTTCTATGGAAGCGACAGGATGTTCTTTTGAAATTCGAGTATCTCCTTTCCAATGCACAATTCCATCTGTACTGCATCCCTCGCTCCCTCACATTAGCGAATTAACACAGAATATGCGTCGCTATAAAATACTATGGGTTCTATGACTACTCCTTCTAAATCGAATAACGTTTCTATTGAATCGACAGGATTTTCTTTTGGGATACGTGTATCCCCTTTTCGATGCACTATTCCTTTTTTACTGCATCCCTCGCTCCCTCACATAGACGATTTATCACAGAAATTGCGTCGCTATGGATTACTATGGGTTCAATGATTTCCCTTTCTAAATCGAGTAACATTTCTACGGAAACGAAAGGATTTTCTTTTGGGGTGCGAGTATCTCATTTCCGATGCACTATTCCTTCTTTACTGCTTCCCTCGCTCCCTCACATTGACGAATTAACGCAGACATTGCGTCGCTATGAAATACTATGGGTTCAATGACTTCTCCTTCTAGTTCGAGTAACGTTTCTATAGAAACGACAGGATTTTCTTTTGGTATACGAGTATCTCATTTCCGATGCACTATTCCTTCTTTACTGCATCGCTCGCTCCCTCACATTGACGAATTAACATAGAAACTGCGTCGCTATGTAATACTATGGGAGCTATGACTTCTCCTTCTAAATCGAGTAACGTTTCTATTGAAACGAAAGGATTTTTTTTTTTGGGATACGAGTATCGCCTTTCCGATGCACTTTTCCATCTTTACTTCATCACTGGCTCCCTCACATTGACGATTTGTCACAGAAATTGCGTCGCTACGGAATTCTGTGGGTTCAATGACTTCCCCTTCTAAATCGAGTAACGTTTCTATGGAAACAACAGGATTTTCTTTTGGGATACGACTATCTCCTTTCCGATGCACTATTCCTTCTTTACTGCATCCCTCGCTCCCTCACATTAACAAATTAACGCAGAAATTGCGTCGCTATGGAATACTATGGGTGCTATGACTTCTCCTTCTAATTCGAGTAACGTTTCTATGGAAACGGCAGGATTTGTTTTTGGGACGCGAGTATCTCCTCCTTGATGCACTATTCCTTCTTTACTGCATCCCTCGCTCCCTCACATTGACGAATTAACACAGAAATGACGTCGCTATGAAATACTATGGGTTCTATTACTTCTCCTTCTAAATCGAGTAACGTTTCTTTGGAAACGAATGGATTTTCTTTTGGGATCCGAGTGTCTCCTTTCCGATGCACAATTCCTTCTTTACTGCATCCCTCGTTCCCTCACATTGACAAATTACCACAGAAATTTCGTCGCTATGGAATTCAATGGATTCAATGGTTTTTCCTTCTAAATCGTGTAACGTTTCTATGGGAAAGAGAGGATTCTCTTTTAAGATACGAGTATCTCCTTTGCGATGCACTATTCCTTCTTTACTGCAGCCCTCGCTCCCTCATATTGACGAATTAACACAGAAATTGCGTCGCCTTGAAATACTATTCGTTCAATGACTTCTCCTTCTAAATCGAGTAACGTTTCTATGGAAACGACAGGATGTTCTTTTTAAATACGAGTATCTCCCTTCCGATGCACTATTCCATCTGTACTGCACCCCTCGCTCCCTCACATTGGCGAATTAACACAGAAATTGCGTCGCTATGAAACACTATGGGTTCTATGACTTCTCCTTCTAAATCGAATAACGTTTCTATCGAAACGACAGGATTTTCTTTTGGGATACGAGTATCTCCTTTCCGATGCACTATTCCTTCTTTACTGCATTCCTCGCCCCCTCACATTGACGAATTAACACAGAAATGGCGTCGCTATGAAGTACTATGTGATCTATGACTTTTCCTTCTAAATCGACTATCGTTTCTATGGAAACGACGGTATTTTCTTTTGGGATACAGCTATCTCCTTTCCGAGGCACTATTCCTTCTGTACTGCATCCTTCGCTCCATCACATTGGCGAATTAAAATTAAAATTACGTCGCTATGATATACAATGGGTTCTATGACTTCACCTTCTAAATCAAATAACGTTTCTATGGAAACGACAGAATTTTCTTATGGCAAACGAGTATCTCCTTTCCGATGCACTATTGTTTCTTTACTGCAACCCTCGCTCCCTCACATTGGCGAATTGACACTGAAATTGCGTCTTTATGAGATGCTTCGGGTTCGATGACTTCTCCTTCTAAATCGAGTAATGTTCCATTGAAACGACAGGATTTTCTTTTGGGATACGAGTATCTCCTTTCCGATGCACTATTCCTTCTTTACTGCATCTCTCGCTTTCTCACATTGACGAATTAACACAGAAATTGCGTCGCTATCGAATACTATGTGTTCTATGACTTCTCTTCCTAAATCGAGTACGGTTTCTATGGAAACGACAGGATTTTCTTTTGGGATACGACTATCTCCTTTCCGATGCACTTTCCCTTCTTTACTGCATCCCTCGCTCCCTCACAATGACGAATTAACAATGAAATTGCGTCGCTATGAAATACTATGGGTTCAATGACTTCACCTTCTAAATCGAGTAACGTTTCTATGGAAACGACAGGATTTTCTTTTGGGATACGAGTATCTCCTTCTTGATGGGCTATTCCTTCTTTACTGCTTCCCTTGTTCCCTCACATTGAAGAATTAACACAGAAATGGCTTCGCTATGAAATACTATGGGTTCTATGACTTCTCCTTCTAAATCGAGTAACGTTTCTATGGAAACGTCAGGGTTTACTTTTGTGATTTGAGTATCTCCTTTCCGATGCACTATTCCTTCTTTACTGCATCCCTCGCTCCCTCACATTGACGATTTATCACAGAAATGGCGTCGCTATGGAATACTATGGGTTCAATGATTTCTCTCTCTAAATCGAGTAACAATTCTACGGAAACGAAAGTATTTTCATATGGGATACGAGTATCTCCTTTCCGATGCACTATTCCTTCTTTACTTCATCCCTCGCTCCCTTACAATGACGTACTAACACAGAAATTGCGTCGCCATGAAATACTATGGTTTCTATGACTTCTCCTTCTAAATCGAGTAACGTTTCTATGGAAACGACGGGATTTTCATTTGGGATACAGCTATTTCCTTTCCGATGCACTATTCCTTCTGTACTGCATCCCTCGCTCCTTCACATTGGCGAATTAACATAGAAATTGCGTCGCTGTGATATACTATGGGTTCTATGACCTCTCCTTCTAAATCAAATAATGTTTCTATGGAAACGACAGGATTTTCTTTTGGTATACGAGTATCTTGTTTCCGATGCACTATTCCGTTTTTACTGCATCGCTCGCTCTCTCACTTTGACGAATAAGCACAGAAATTGCGTCGCTATGAAATACTATGGGTTCTACGATTTCTCCTTCTAAATCGAGTAACGTTTCTATGGAAACGAAGGGATTTTCATTTGGGATACAGTTATCTCCTTTCCGATGCACTATTCCTTCTGTACTGCATCCCTCGCTCTTTCACATTGGCGAATTAACATAGAAATTGCGTCGCTGTGATATACTATGGGTTCTATGACCTCTCCTTCTTAATCAAATAACGTTTCTATGGAAACGACAGGATTTTCTTTTGGTATACGAGTATCTTTTCCGATGCACTATTCCTACTTTACTGCGTCCCTCGCTTACTCTCATTGGCGAATTGACACAGAAATTGCGTCGCTATGAAATACTATTGGTTCTATTTCTCCTTCTAAATCGAGTAACCTTTCCATTGAAACGACAGGATTTTCATTGGGATACGAGTATTTCGTTTCCGATGCACTATTCCTTATTTACTATCCCTCGCTCCATTACAATGACGTACTAACACAGAAATTGCGTCGCTATGAAATACTATGGGATCTATGACTTATCCATCTAAATCGAGTAACGTTTCCATGGAAACGACAGGATTTGCTATTGAGCTGGGACTATATCCTTGCCGATGCACAATCTTCGTTACTGCATCCCTCGCTCCCTCACAGTGACGAATTAACAATGAAATTGCTTCGCTATGAAATACTATGGGTTCAATGACTTCTCCATCTAAATCGAGTAACGTTTCTATGGAAACGACAGGATTTTCTTTTGGTATACGAGTATCTCCTTTCCGATGCACTATTCCTTCTCTACTGCATCCCTCGTTCCCTCACATTGACGAATTACCACAGAAATGGCGTCGGTACGAAATACTATGGGTTCTATGACTTCTCCTTCTAAATCGAGTAACGTTACTATCTAAAAGGCAGGATTTTCGTTTGGGATACAAGTATATCCTTTCCGATGCACTATTCCTTCTTTACTGCATCCCTCGCTCCCTCAAATTGACAAATTAACACAGAAATTGCGTCGCTATGGAATTCAATGGATTCAATGACTTCTCCTGCTAAATCGAGTAACGTGTCTATGGAAACGACAGGATTTTCTTTCGGGATACGAGTATCTCCTTTCCGATGCACTATTGTTTTTCTACTGCATCACGCGCTCCCTCACATTGACGAATAAGCACAGAAATTGCGTCGCTATGAAATACTATGGGTTCTTTAATTTCTTCTTCTAACCCGAGTAACATTTCTATGGAAAGGACAGGATTTTCTTTTGGGATACGAGTATCTCATTTCCGATGCACTATTCCTTCTTTACTGCATCCCTCGCTCCCTCACATTGACGAATTAACACAGAGATTTCGTCGCTATAAAATACTGTGGGTTCCATAACTTCTCGTTCTAAATCGAGTAACGTTTCTATTGAAACGACAGGATTTTCTTTTGGTATAGGAGTATCTCCTTTCCGATGCACTATTTCTTCTTGACTGCATCGCTCGCTCCCTCACATTGACAATTAACACAGAAATTGCGTCGCAATAAAAAGCTATGGTTTCTACGACTTCTCCCTCTAAATCGAGTAACGTTACTATGTAAAAGGCAGGATTTTCGTTTGGGATACAAGTATATCCTTTCCGATGCACTATTCCTTCTTTACTGCATCCCTCGCTCCCTCAAATTGACAAATTAACACAGAAATTGCGTCGCTATGGAATTCAATGGATTCAATGACTTCTCCTGCTAAATCGAGTAACGTGTCTATGGAAACGACAGGATTTTCTTTCGGGATACGAGTATCTCCTTTCCGATGCACTATTGTTTTTCTACTGCATCACGCGCTCCCTCACATTGACGAATAAGCACAGAAATTGCGTCGCTATGAAATACTATGGGTTCTTTAATTTCTTCTTCTAACCCGAGTAACATTTCTATGGAAAGGACAGGATTTTCTTTTGGTATACGAGTATCTCCTTTCCGATGCACTATTCCTTCTCTACTGCATCCCTCGTTCCCTCACATTCACGAATTACCACAGAAATGGCGTCGGTACGAAATACTATGGGTTCTATGACTTCTCCTTCTAAATCGAGTAACGTTACTATGTAAAAGGCAGGATTTTCTTTTGGGATACGAGTATCTCATTTCCGATGCACTAATCCTTCTTTACTGCATCACGCGCTCCCTCACATTGACGAATAAGCACAGAAATTGCGTCGCTATGAAATACTATGGGTTCTTTAATTTCTTCTTCTAACCCGAGTAACATTTCTATGGAAAGGACAGGATTTTCTTTTGGGATACGAGTATCTCCTTTCCGATGCACTATTCCTTCTGTACTGCATCCTTCCCTCCCTCACATTGGCGAATTAACTCATAAATGGCGTGGCTATGATATATTATGGGTTCTATGACTTCTCCTTCTAAATCGAGTAACGTTTCTATGGAAACGACGGGATTTTCTTTTGGGATACAGCTATCTCCTTTCCGATGCACTATTCCTTCTGTACTGCGTCCCTCGCTCTCTCACATTGGCGAATTAACACAGAAATTGCGTCGCTATGATATACTATGGGTTCTATTTCTCCTTCTAAGTCGAGTAACGTTTCCATTGAAACGACAGGATTTTCTTTTGGGATACGAGTATTTCCTTTCCGATATACTATTCCTTCTGTACTGCATCCCTCGCTACCTCACATTGGCGAATTAACACAAAAATTGCATCGCTATGAAATACTATGGAATCTGTGACTTCTACTTCTAAAACGCGTAACGTTTCTATGGAAACGACAGGATTTTCTATTGAGATAGGACTATATCCTCTCCGATGCACTATCTTCGTTACTGCATCCCTCGCTCCCTCACAATGACGAATTAACAATGAAGTTGCTTTGCTATGAAATACTATGGGTTCAATGACTTCTCCTTCTAAATCGAGTAACGTTTCTATGGAAACGACAGGATTTTCTTTTAGTATACGCGTATCTCCTTTCCGATGCATTATTCTTTCTTTACTGCATCCCTCGATCCCTCACATTGACGAATTAACACAGAAATCTCGTCGGTACGAAATACTATGGGTTCTATGACTTCTCCTTCTAAATCGAGTAACGTTTCTATGGAAAAGTCAAGATTTTCTTTTCGGATACGAGTATCTCCTTTCCGATGCACTATTCCTTCTTTACTGCATCTCTCGCTCCCTCACATTAACGAAATAACACAGAAATTGCGTCGCTATGAAATACTATGGGTACTATGACATCTCCTTCTAAATCGACTAAAGTTTCTATGGAAAAGACAGGATTTGCTATTGGGATACGAATTTCTCCTTTCCGATGCACTATTACTTCATTACTACATCCCTGGCCCCCTCACATTGACGATTTAATACAGAAATTGTGACGCTATGGAATACTATGTGTTCTATGACTTCTCCTTCTAAATCGAGTAACGTATCTATGGAAACGACAGGATTTTCTTTTGGGATACGAGTATCTCCAATCCGAGGCATTATTCCTACTTTACTGCATCCCTCGCTCCCTCACATTGACGAATTAACACAGAACTTGCGTCGCTATGAAATACTATGGGTTGTATGAATTTTTCTTCTAAATCGAGTACCGTTTCTATGGAAACGACAGGACTTTCCTTTGGTATGCGAGTATCTCCTTTCCAATGCACTATTCCTTCTTTACTGCATCCCTCGCTCCCTCACATTCACGAATTAACACAGAAATCGCGTCGCTATGAAATACTATGGGTTCTATTACTTCTCCTTCTAAATCGAGTAATGTTTCTCTGGAAACGAAAAGATTTTCTTTTGGGATTCGGTATCTCCTATCCGATGCACAATTCCTTATTTACTGCATCCCTCATTCTCTCACATAGACGAATTATCACAGAAATTTCGTCGCTATGGAATTCAATGGATTCAATGACTTCTCCTTCTAAATCGAGTAACGTTTCTATGGAAACGACAGGATTTTCATTTGGTATACGAGTATCTCCTTTCCGATGCACTATCAGTTCTTTATTGCATTCCTCGCAAACGCACATTGACGAATAAGCACAGATATTGCGTCGCTATGACATACTATGGGTTCTATAACTTCTCCTTCTAAATCGAGTAACGTTTCTATGGAGACGACAGGATAATCTTTTGGGATACGATTATCTCCTTTCCGATGCACTATTCCCTCTTTACTGCATCTCTCGCTCCCTCACATTGACCAATTAACTCAGAAATTGCGTCGCTATGAAATACAATGCGTTCCGTGACTTCTCCTTCTAAATCGAGTAACGTTTCTCTGGAAACGACTGGATTTTCTTTTGGGATACGAGTATCTCATTTCCGATGCACTATTCCTTCTTTACTGCATCCCTCGCTCCCTCACATTGACGAATTAACACAGAGATTTCGTCGCTATAAAATACTGTGGGTTCTATAACTTCTCCTTCTAAATCGAGTAACGTTTCTATTGAAACGACAGGATTTTCTTTTGGTATAGGAGTATCTCCTTTCCGATGCACTATTTCTTCTTGACTGCATCGCTCGCTCCCTCACATTGACGAATTAACACAGAAATTGCGTCGCAATAAAAAGCTATGGTTTCTACGACTTCTCCTTCTAAATCGAGTAACGTTTCAATGGAAAAGTCACGATTTTCTTTTCGGATACGAGTATCTCCTTTCCGATGCACTATTCCTTCTTTACTGCATCTCTCGCTCCCTCACATTAACGAAATAACACAGAAATTGCGTCGCTATGAAATACTATGGGTACTATGACATCTCCTTCTAAATCGACTAAAGTTTCTATGGAAAAAACAGGATTTGCTATTGGGATACGAATTTCTCCTTTCCGATGCACTATTACTTCATTACTGCATCCCTGGCCCCCTTACATTGACGAATTAATACAGAAATTGTGACGCTATGGAATACTATGTGTTCTATGACTTCTCCTTCTAAATCGAGTATCGTTTCTATGGAAACGACAGGATTTTCTTTTGGGATACGAGTATCTCCTTTCCGAGGCATTATTCCTACTTTACTGCATCCCTCGCTCCCTCACATTGACGAATTAACACAGAACTTGCGTCGCTATGAAATACTATGAGTTGTATAAATTCTTCTTCTAAATCGTGTACCGTTTCTATGGAAAAGAAAGGATTTTCTTTTGGGATACCAAGATCTCCTTTCCGATGCACTATACCTTCTTTACTGCATCCCTCGCTCCCTCACATTCACGAATTAACACAGAAATTGCGTCGCTATGAAATGCTATGGGTTCTATTACTTCTCCTTCTAAATCGAGTAATGTTTCTCTGGAAACGAAAAGATTTTCTTTTGGGATTCGAGTATCTCCTATCCCATTCACAATTCCTTATTTACTGTATCCCTCGTTCCCTCACATTGACGAATTAACACAGAAATGGCGTCGGTACGAAATACTGTGGGTTCTATGACTTCTCCTTCTAAAGCGAGTAACGTTTCTATGGAAGAGTCAGGATTTTCTTTTGGGATACGAGTATATCCTTTCCAGAGCACTATTCCTTCTTTACTGCATCCCGCGCACCCTCACATTGACGAATTAACACAGAAATTGCGTCGCTATGAAGTACTATTGGGTCTAAGACACCTCCCTCTAAATCGAGTAACGTTTCAATGGAAACGACGGGATTTTCTTTTGGGATGCAGCTATCTCCTTTCCGATGCATTATTCCTTCTTTTCTGCGTTCCTCGCGCCCTCACATTGACAAATTAACACAGAAATTGCGTCGCTATGCAATACTATGGGTTCTATAACTTCTCCGCCTACATCGAGTAACGTTTCTATTGAAACTACAGGATTTTCTATTGGGATACGGGTATCTCCTTTCCGATGCACTATTCCTTCTTTACTGCATCCCTCGCTCCCTCACATTGACGAATTAACACAGAAATTGCGTCGCTATGAAGTACTATTGGGTCTAAGACACCTCCCTCTAAATCGAGTAACGTTTCAATGGAAACGACAGGATTTTCTTTTGGGATACGAGTATCTCCTTTCCGATGCACTATTCCTTCCTTACTGCATCCCTCGCTCCGTCACATTGACGAATTAACACAGAAATTGCGTCGCTATGGTATACTGTGGGCTCTATGACTTATCCTTCTAAATCGAGTAACGTCTCTATGGAAACGACAGGATTTTCTTTTGGGATACGAGTATCTCCTTTCCGATGCACTATTAGTTCTTTACTGCATCCCTCGCTTCCTCACACTGAAGAATAAGCACAAAAATTGCGCCGCTGTGAAATACTGCGGTTACTATAACTTCTCCTTTCAAATCGAGTAACATTTCTATGAAACGACAGGATTTTCTTTCGGGATACGAGTATCTCCTTTCCGAAGCATTATTATTTTTCTACTTCATCACGCGCACCCGCACATTGACGAATAAGCACAGAAATTGCGTCGCTATGAAATACTATGGGTTCTTTAATTTCTCCTTCTAAATCGAGTAACATTTCAATGGAAAGGACAGGATTTTCTTTTCGGATACGAGTATCTCATTTCCGATGCACTATTCCTTCTTTACTGAATCCCTTGCTCCCTCACATTGACGAATTAAAACAGAAATTGCGTCGCTATGAAATACTATGGGTTCTATGACTTCTCCTTCTAAATCGAGAAACGATTCTATGGAAACGACAAGATTTTCTTTTTGGATACGAGTATCTCCTTTCCGCTGCACTATTCCTTCTTTACTGCATCCCTCGCTCCCTCGCATTGACGAATTAACACACAAATAGCGTGGCTATGACATACTATGGGTTCTATGACTTCACCTTCTAAATCGAGTAACGTTTCTACGGAATCGACAGGATTTTCTTTTGGGATACGTGTATCTCCTTTTCCACGCCCTACTCCTTCTTTACTGCATCCCTCGCTGCCTCACATTGACGAATTAACACAGAAATTGCGTCGCTATGAAATTCTATGGGTTCTATGTCTTCTCCTTCTAAATCGAGTAACGTTTCTATTGAAACGACAGGATTTCCTTTTGGGATACGTGTATCGCCTTTCCGATGCACTATTCCTTCTTTACTGCATCCCCCGTTCCCTCACATTGACGAATTAACACAGAGATTTCGTCGCTATAAAATACTGTGGGTTCTATGACTACTCCTTCTAAATCGAGTAACTTTTCTATTGAAACGACATGATTTTGTTTTGGGATACGAGTATCTGATGTCCGATGCACTACTCCGTCTTTACTGCATCCCTCGCTCCCTCACATTGGCGTTTTAACATAGAAATAACGTCGCTATGAAATACTATGGGTTCTACGACTTCTCCTTCTAAATCGAGTAACGTTTCTATTGAAACGACAGGATTTTCCTTTGGGATACGAGTATCTCCTTTCCGATGCACTATTCCGTCATTACTGCATCACTCGCTCAATCACATTAACGAATTTACACAGAAATTGCGTCGCTATGAAATACTATGGGTTCCATGACTTCTCCTTCTACATCGAGTAACGTTTCTATGAAAACGACAGGATTTTCTTTTGGGATACGACTATATCCTTTCCGATGCACTATGCCTTCTGTACTGCATCCCTCGCTCCCTCACATTGGCGAATTAACACGGAAATTGCGTCGTTATTAAATAGTATGGGTTCTATGACTTCTCTTTGTAAATCGAGTAACGTTTCTATTGAAACGACAGGATTTTCTTTTGGGATACGAGTAACTCCTTCCGATGCACTATTTCGTCTTTACTGCATCCCTCGCTCCGTCACATTGGCGAATTAACACGGAAATTGCGTCGTTATTAAATAATATGGGTTCTATGACTTCTCTTTGTAAATCGAGTAACGTTTCTATTGAAACGACAGGATTTTCTTTTGGGATACGAGTATCTCCTTTCCGATGCACTATTCCTTCTTTACTGCATTCCTCGCCCCCTCACATTGACGAATTAACACAGAAATGGCGTCGCTATGAAGTACTATGTGATCTATGACTTTTCCTTCTAAATCGACTATCGTTTCTATGGAAACGACGGTATTTTCTTTTGGGATACAGCTATCTCCTTTCCGAGGCACTATTCCTTCTGTACTGCATCCTTCGCTCCATCACATTGGCGAATTAAAATTAAAATTACGTCGCTATGATATACAATGGGTTCTATGACTTCACCTTCTAAATCAAATAACGTTTCTATGGAAACGACAGAATTTTCTTATGGCAAACGAGTATCTCCTTTCCGATGCACTATTGTTTCTTTACTGCAACCCTCGCTCCCTCACATTGGCGAATTGACACTGAAATTGCGTCGCTATGAGATGCTTCGGGTTCGATGACTTCTCCTTCTAAATCGAGTAATGTTCCATTGAAACGACAGGATTTTCTTTTGGGATACGAGTATCTCCTTTCCGATGCACTATTCCTTCTTTACTGCATCTCTCGCTCTCTCACATTGACGAATTAACACAGAAATTGCGTCGCTATCGAATACTATGTGTTCTATGACTTCTCTTCCTAAATCGAGTACGGTTTCTATGGAAACGACAGGATTTTCTTTTGGGATACGACTATCTCCTTTCCGATGCACTTTCCCTTCTTTACTGCATCCCTCGCTCCCTCACAATGACGAATTAACAATGAAATTGCGTCGCTATGAAATACTATGGGTTCAATGACTTCACCTTCTAAATCGAGTAACGTTTCTATGGAAACGACAGGATTTTCTTTTGGGATACGAGTATCTCCTTCTTGATGGGCTATTCCTTCTTTACTGCTTCCCTTGTTCCCTCACATTGAAGAATTAACACAGAAATGGCGTCGCTATGAAATACTATGGGTTCTATGACTTCTCCTTCTAAATCGAGTAACGTTTCTATGGAAACGTCAGGGTTTACTTTTGTGATTTGAGTATCTCCTTTCCGATGCACTATTCCTTCTTTACTGCATCCCTCGCTCCCTCACATTGACGATTTATCACAGAAATTACGTCGCTATGGAATACTATGGGTTCAATGATTTCTCTCTCTAAATCGAGTAACAATTCTACGGAAACGAAAGTATTTTCATATGGGATACGAGTATCTCCTTTCCGATGCACTATTCCTTCTTTACTTCATCCCTCGCTCCCTTACAATGACGTACTAACACAGAAATTGCGTCGCCATGAAATACTATGGTTTCCATGACTTCTCCTTCTAAATCGAGTAACGTTTCTATGGAAACGACGGGATTTTCATTTGGGATACAGCTATTTCCTTTCCGATGCACTATTCCTTCTGTACTGCATCCCTCGCTCTTTCACATTGGCGAATTAACATAGAAATTGCGTCGCTGTGATATACTATGGGTTCTATGACCTCTCCTTCTTAATCAAATAACGTTTCTATGGAAACGACAGGATTTTCTTTTGGTATACGAGTATCTTTTCCGATGCACTATTCCTACTTTACTGCGTCCCTCGCTTACTCTCATTGGCGAATTGACACAGAAATTGCGTCGCTATGAAATACTATGGGTTCTATTTCTCCTTCTAAATCGAGTAACCTTTCCATTGAAACGACAAGATTTTCATTGGGATACGAGTATTTCCTTTCCGATGCACTATTCCTTATTTACTTCATCCCTCGCTCCCTTACAATGACGTACTAACACAGAAATTGCGTCGCTATGAAATACTATGGGATCTATGACTTATCCATCTAAATCGAGTAACGTTTCCATGGAAACGACAGGATTTGCTATTGAGATGGGACTATATCCTTGCCGATGCACAATCTTCGTTACTGCATCCCTCGCTCCCTCACAGTGACGAATTAACAATGAAATTGCTTCGCTATGAAATACTATGGGTTCAATGACTTCTCCTTCTAAATCGAGTAACGTTTCTATGGAAACGACAGGATTTTCTTTTGGTATACGAGTATCTCCTTTCCGATGCACTATTCCTTCTCTACTGCATCCCTCGTTAACTCACATTGACGAATTACCACAGAAATGGCGTCGGTACGAAATACTATGGGTTCTATGACTTCTCCTTCTAAATCGAGTAACGTTACTATGTAAAAGGCAGGATTTTCGTTTGGGATACAAGTATATCCTTTCCGATGCACTATTCCTTCTTTACTGCATCCCTCGCTCCCTCAAATTGACAAATTAACACAGAAATTGCGTCGCTATGGAATTCAATGGATTCAATGACTTCTCCTTCTAAATCGAGTAACGTTTCTATCGAAACGACAGGATTTTCATTTGGTATACGAGTATCTCCTTTCCGATGCACTATCAGTTCTTTATTGCATCCCTCGCAAACGCACATTGACGAATAAGCACAGAAATTGCGTCGCTATGACATACTATGGGTTCTATAACTTCTCCTTCTAAATCGAGTAACGTTTCTATGGAGACGACAGGATAATCTTTTGGGATACGAGTATCTCCTTTCCGATGCACTATTCCCTCTTTACTGCATCTCTCGCTCCCTCACATTGACCAATTAACTCAGAAATTGCGTCGCTATGAAATTCAATGCATTCCGTGACTTCTCCTTCTAAATCGAGTAACGTGTCTATGGAAACGACAGGATTTTCTTTCGGGATACGAGTATCTCCTTTCCGAAGCACTATTGTTTTTCTACTGCATCACGCGCTCCCTCACATTGACGAATAAGCACAGAAATTGCGTCGCTATGAAATACTATGGGTTCTTTAATTTCTTCTTCTAACCCGAGTAACATTTCTATGGAAAGGACAGGATTTTCTTTTGTGATTCGAGTATCTCATTTCCGATGCACTATTCCTTCTTTACTGCATCCCTCGCTCCCTCACATTGACGAATTAACACAGAGATTTCGTCGCTATAAAATACTGTGGGTTCTATAACTTCTCGTTCTAAATCGAGTAACGTTTCTATTGAAACGACAGGATTTTCTTTTGGTATAGGAGTATCTCCTTTCCGATGCACTATTTCTTCTTGACTGCATCGCTCGCTCCCTCACATTGACAATTAACACAGAAATTGCGTCGCAATAAAAAGCTATGGTTTCTACGACTTCTCCTTCTAAATCGAGTAACGTTTCTATGGAAACGACAGGATTTTCTTTTGGGATACGAGTATCTTGTTTCCGATGCACTATTACGTTTTTACTGCATCCCTCGCTCACTCACTTTGACGAATAAGCACAGAAATTGCGCCGCTATGAAATACTATGGGTTCTACGACTTCTCCTTCTAAATCGAGTAACGTTTCTATGGAAACGACTGGATTTTATTTTTAGATGCGACTATCTCCTTTCCGATGCACTATTCCTTCTGTACTGCATCCTTCCCTCCCTCACATTGGCGAATTAACTCAGAAATGGCGTGGCTATGATATATTATGGGTTCTATGACTTCTCCTTCTAAATCGAGTAACGTTTCTATGGAAACGACGGGATTTTCTTTTGGGATACAGCTATCTCCTTTCCGATGCACTATTCCTTCTGTACTGCGTCCCTCGCTCTCTCACATTGGCGAATTAACACAGAAATTGCGTCGCTATGATATACTATGGGTTCTATTTCTCCTTCTAAGTCGAGTAACGTTTCCATTGAAACGACAGGATTTTCTTTTGGGATACGAGTATTTCCTTTCCGATATACTATTCCTTCTGTACTGCATCCCTCGCTACCTCACATTGGCGAATTAACACAAAAATTGCATCGCTATGAAATACTATGGGATCTGTGACTTCTACTTCTAAAACGCGTAACGTTTCTATGGAAACGACAGGATTTTCTATTGAGATAGGACTATATCCTCTCCGATGCACTATCGTCGTTACTGCATCCCTCGCTCCCTCACAATGACGAATTAACAATGAAATTGCTTTGCTATGAAATACTATGGGTTCAATGACTTCTCCTTCTAAATCGAGTAACGTTTCTATGGAAACGACAGGATTTTCTTTTAGTATACGCGTATCTCCTTTCCGATGCATTATTCTTTCTTTACTGCATCCCTCGATCCCTCACATTGACGAATTAACACAGAAATCTCGTCGGTACGAAATACTATGTGTTCTATGACTTCTCCTTCTAAATCGAGTAACGTATCTATGGAAACGACAGGATTTTCTTTTGGGATACGAGTATCTCCATTCCGAGGCATTATTCCTACTTTACTGCATCCCTCGCTCCCTCACATTGACGAATTAACACAGAACTTGCGTCGCTATGAAATACTATGGGTTGTATGAATTTTTCTTCTAAATCGAGTACCGTTTCTATGGAAACGACAGGACTTTCCTTTGGTATACGAGTATCTCCTTTCCAATGCACTATTCCTTCTTTACTGCATCCCTCCCTCCCTCACATTCACGAATTAACACAGAAATCGCGTCGCTATGAAATACTATGGGTTCTATTACTTCTCCTTCTAAATCGAGTAATGTCTCTCTGGAAACGAAAAGATTTTCTTTTGCGATTCGGGTATCTCCTATCCGATGCACAATTCCTTATTTACTGCATCCCTCATTCTCTCACATCGACGAATTATCACAGAAATTTCGACGCTATGGAATTCAATGGATTCAATGACTTCTCCTTCTAAATCGAGTAACGTTTCTATGGAAACGACAGGATTTTCATTTGGTATACGAGTATCTCCTTTCCGATGCACTATCAGTTCTTTATTGCATTCCTCGCAAACGCACATTGACGAATAAGCACAGATATTGCGTCGCTATGACATACTATGGGTTCTATAACTTCTCCTTCTAAATCGAGTAACGTTTCTATGGAGACGACAGGATAATCTTTTGGGATACGATTATCTCCTTTCCGATGCACTATTCCCTCTTTACTGCATCTCTCGCTCCCTCACATTGACCAATTAACTCAGAAATTGCGTCGCTATGAAATACAATGCGTTCCGTGACTTCTCCTTCTAAATCGAGTATCGTTTCTCTGGAAACGACTGGATTTTCTTTTGGGATACGAGTATCTCATTTCCGATGCACTATTCCTTCTTTACTGCATCCCTCGCTCCCTCACATTGACGAATTAACACAGAGATTTCGTCGCTATAAAATACTGTGGGTTCTATAACTTCTCCTTCTAAATCGAGTAACGTTTCTATTGAAACGACAGGATTTTCTTTTGGTATAGGAGTATCTCCTTTCCGATGCACTATTTCTTCTTGACTGCATCGCTCGCTCCCTCACATTGACGAATTAACACAGAAATTGCGTCGCAATAAAAAGCTATGGTTTCTACGACTTCTCCTTCTAAATCGAGTAACGTTTCAATGGAAAAGTCAAGATTTTCTTTTCGGATACGAGTATCTCCTTTCCGATGCACTATTCCTTCTTTACTGCATCTCTCGCTCCCTCACATTAACGAAATAACACAGAAATTGCGTCGCTATGAAATACTATGGGTACTATGACATCTCCTTCTAAATCGACTAAAGTTTCTATGGAAAAAACAGGATTTGCTATTGGGATACGAATTTTTCCTTTCCGATGCAGTATTACTTCATTACTGCATCCCTGGCCCCCTTACATTGACGAATTAATACAGAAATTGTGACGCTATGGAATACTATGTGTTCTATGACTTCTCCTTCTAAATCGAGTATCGTTTCTATGGAAACGACAGGATTTTCTTTTGGGATACGAGTATCTCCTTTCCGAGGCATTATTCCTACTTTACTGCATCCCTCGCTCCCTCACATTGACGAATTAACACAGAACTTGCGTCGCTATGAAATACTATGAGTTGTATAAATTCTTCTTCTAAATCGTGTACCATTTCTATGGAAACGAAAGGATTTTCTTTTGGGATACCAGGATCTCCTTTCCGATGCACTATACCTTCTTTGCTGCATCCCTCGCTCCCTCACATTCACGAATTAACACAGAAATTGCGTCGCTATGAAATGCTATGGGTTCTATTACTTCTCCTTCTAAATCGAGTAATGTTTCTCTGGAAACGAAAAGATTTTCTTTTGGGATTCGAGTATCTCCTATCCCATTCACAATTCCTTATTTACTGCATCCCTCGTTCCCTCACATTGACGAATTAACACAGAAATGGCGTCGGTACGAAATACTGTGGGTTCTATGACTTCTCCTTCTAAAGCGAGTAACGTTTCTATGGAAGAGTCAGGATTTTCTTTTGGGATACGAGTATATCCTTTCCAGAGCACTATTCCTTCTTTACTGCATCCCGCGCACCCTCACATTGACGAATTAACACAGTAATTGCGTCGCTATGAAGTACTATTGGGTCTAAGACACCTCCCTCTAAATCGAGTAACGTTTCAATGGAAACGACGGGATTTTCTTTTGGGATGCAGCTATCTCCTTTCCGATGCACTATTCCTTCTTTTCTGCGTTCCTCGCGCCCTCACATTGACAAATTAACACAGAAATTGCGTCGCTATGCAATACTATGGGTTCTATAACTTCTCCGCCTACATCGAGTAACGTTTCTATTGAAACTACAGGATTTTCTATTGGGATACGGGTATCTCCTTTCCGATGCACTATTCCTTCTTTACTGCATCCCTCGCTCCCTCACATTGACGAATTAACACAGAAATTGCGTCGCTATGAAGTACTATTGGGTCTAAGACACCTCCCTCTAAATCGAGTAACGTTTCAATGGAAACGACAGGATTTTCTTTTGGGATACGAGTATCTCCTTTCCGATGCACTATTCCTTCCTTACTGCATCCCTCGCTCCGTCACATTGACGAATTAACACAGAGATTGCGTCGCTATGGTATACTGTGGGCTCTATGACTTATCCTTCTAAATCGAGTAACGTCTCTATGGAAACGACAGGATTTTCTTTTGGGATACGAGTATCTCCTTTCCGATGCACTATTAGTTCTTTACTGCATCCCTCGCTTCCTCACACTGAAGAATAAGCACAAAAATTGCGCCGCTGTGAAATACTGTGGTTACTATAACTTCTCCTTTCAAATCGAGTAACATTTCTATGGAAACGACAGGATTTTCTTTCGGGATACGAGTATCTCCTTTCAGAAGCATTATTATTTTTCTACTGCATCACGCGCACCCTCACATTGACGAATAAGCACAGAAATTGCGTCGCTATGAAATACTATGGGTTCTTTAATTTCTCCTTCTAAATCGAGTAACATTTCAATGGAAAGGACAGGATTTTCTTTTCGGATACGAGTATCTCATTTCCGATGCACTATTCCTTCTTTACTGAATCCCTTGCTCCCTCACATTGACGAATTAAAACAGAAATTGCGTCGCTATGAAATACTATGGGTTCTATGACTTCTCCTTCTAAATCGAGAAACGATTCTATGGAAACGACAAGATTTTCTATTGGGATACGGGTATCTCCTTTCCGCTGCACTATTCCTTCTTTACTGCATCCCTCGCTCCCTCGCATTGACGAATTAACACACAAATAGCGTGGCTATGACATACTATGGGTTCTATGACTTCACCTTCTAAATCGAGTAACGTTTCTACGGAATCGACAGGATATTCTTTTGGGATACGTGTATCTCCTTTTCCACGCCCTACTCCTTCTTTACTGCATCCCTCGCTGCCTCACATTGACGAATTAACACAGAAATTGCGTCGCTATGAAATTCTATGGGTTCTATGTCTTCTCCTTCTAAATCGAGTAACGTTTCTATTGAAACGACAGGATTTCCTTTTGGGATACGTGTATCGCCTTTCCGATGCACTATTCCTTCTTTACTGCATCCCCCGTTCCCTCACATTGACGAATTAACACAGAGATTTCGTCGCTATAAAATACTGTGGGTTCTATGACTACTCCTTCTAAATCGAGTAACTTTTCTATTGAAACGACATGATTTTGTTTTGGGATACGAGTATCTGATGTCCGATGCACTACTCCGTCTTTACTGCATCCCTCGCTCCCTCACATTGGCGTTTTAACATAGAAATAACGTCGCTATGAAATACTATGGGTTCTACGACTTCTCCTTCTAAATCGAGTAACGTTTCTATTGAAACGACAGGATTTTTCTTTGGGATACGAGTATCTCCTTTCCGATGCACTATTCCGTCATTACTGCATCACTCGCTCAATCACATTAACGAATTAACACAGAAATTGCGTCGCTATGAAATACTATGGGTTCCATGACTTCTCCTTCTACATCGAGTAACGTTTCTATGAAAACGACAGGATTTTCTTTTGGGATACGACTATCTCCTTTCCGATGCACTATGCCTTCTGTACTGCATCCCTCGCTCCCTCACATTGGCGAATTAACACGGAAATTGCGTCGTTATTAAATAATATGGGTTCTATGACTTCTCTTTGTAAATCGAGTAACGTTTCTATTGAAACGACAGGATTTTCTTTTGGGATACGAGTAACTCCTTCCGATGCACTATTTCGTCTTTACTGCATCCCTCGCTCCCTCACATTGACGAAATAACACAGAAATTGCGTCGCTATGAAATACTATTGGTTCCATGACTTCTCCTTTTACATCGAGTACCGTTTCTATGGAAACGACAGGATTTTCTTTTGGGATACGAAAATCTCCTTACCGATGGACTATTCCTTCTTTACTGAATCCCTTGCTCCCTCACATTGACGAATTAAAACAGAAATTGCGTCGCTATGAAATACTATGGGTTCTATGACTTCTCCTTCTAAATCGAGAAACGATTCTATGGAAACGGCAATATTTTCTTTTGGGATACGAGTATCTCCTTTCCGCTGCACTATTCCTTCTTTACTGCATCCCTCGCTCCCTCGCATTGACGAATTAACACACAAATAGCGTGGCTATGACATACTATGGGTTCTATGACTTCACCTTCTAAATCGAGTAACGTTTGTACGGAATCGACAGGATTTTCTTTTGGGATACGTGTATCTCCTTTTCCACGCTCTACTCCTTCTTTATTGCATCCCTCGCTGCCTCACATTGACGAATTAACACAGAAATTGCGTCGCTATGAAATTCTATGGGTTCTATGTCTTCTCCTTCTAAATCGAGTAACGTTTCTATTGAAACGACAGGATTTCCTTTTGGGATACGTGTATCGCCTTTCCGATGCACTATTCCTTCTTTACTGCATCCCTCGTTCCCTCACATTGACGAATTAACACAGAGATTTCGTCGCTATAAAATACTGTGGGTTCCATGACGCCTCCTTCTAAATCGAGTAACGATCCTATGGAAACGACAGTATTTTCTTTTGGGATACGACTATCTCCTTTCCGATGCACTATGCCTTCATTACTGCATCCCTCGCTCCCTCACATTGACGAATTAACTCAGAAATATCGTCGCTATGAAATTCTATGGGTTCTATGTCTTCTCCTTCTAAATCGAGTAACGTTTCTATGGAAACGAAAGGATTTTCTTTTGGGATACGACTATCTCCTTTCCGATGGACAATTCCTTCTCTACTGCATCCCTCGCTCCCTCACATTGACGAATTAACACAGAAATTGCGTCGCTATGAAAAACTATTGTTTCTAGGACACCTCCTTGAAAATCGAGTAACGTTTCAATGGAAACGACACGATTTCCTTTTGGGATACGAGTATCTCCTTTCCGATGCACTATTCCGTCTTTACTGCATCCCTCGCTCCCTCACATTGACGAATTAACACAGAAATTGCTTCGCTTCGAAATACTATGGGTTCCATGAATTCTCCTTCTAAATCGAGTAATATTTCTATGGAAACGAGAGGATTATCTTTTGGGATACCAGTATCACCTTTCCGATGCACTATTAGTTCATTACTGCATCCCTCGCTCCCTCACATTGACGAATAAACACTGAAATTGCGACGCTATGAAATAGTATGGGTTCTATTACTTCTCCTTCTAAATCGAGTAACGTTTATATGGAAACGACAGGATTTTCTTTGGGGATATGAGTATCTCATTTCCGATGAACGATTCTTTCTTTACTGCATCTCTCGCTCCCTCACATTGACGAATTAACGCAGAAATTGCGTCGCTATGAAATACTATGGGTTCTATCACATCTCCTTCTAAATCGAGTAACGTTTCAATTGAAACTAAAGGATTTTATTTTGGTATACGAGTATCTCCTTTCCGATGCACTATTCCTTCTTTACTGCCTCCCTGGCTCCCTCACATTGACGAATTATCACAGAAATTGCATCGCTATGGAATACTTTGTGTTCAATGACTTCTACTTCTTAATCGAGTAACGTTTCAATGGAAACGACACGATTTCCTTTTGGGATACGAGTATCTCCTTTCCGATGCACTATTCCGTCTTTACTGCATCCCTCGCTCCCTCACATTGACGAATTAACACAGAAATTGCGTCGCTTCGAAATACTATGGGTTCCATGAATTCTCCTTCTAAATCGAGTAATATTTCTATGGAAACGAGAGGATTATCTTTTGGGATACCAGTATCTCCTTTCCGATGCACTATTAGTTCATTACTGCATCCCTCGCTCCCTCACATTGACGAATAAACACTGAAATTGCGTCGCTTCGAAATACTATGTGTTCTATGACTTCTCCTTCTAAATCGAGTAACGTTTCTCTTGAAACGACAGGATTTTCTTTTGGGATACGAGTATCTCCTTTCCGATGCACTATTCCGTTTTTACTGCATCCCTCGCTCCCTCACATTGACGAAATAACACAGAAATTGCGTCCATCTGAAATATTATGGGTTCCATGACACCTCCTTCTAAATCGAGTAACGTTTCTATGGAAACGACAGGATTTTCTTTTGGGATACGAGTATCTCCTTTCCGATGCACTATTCCTCCTTTACTGCATCCCTCGCTCCCTCACATTGACGAATTAACACAGAGATTGCGTCGCTATGAAATACTGTGGGTTCTATGACTTGTCCTTCTAAATCGAGTAACGTTTCTATTTAAACGACAGGATTTTCTTTTGGGATACGTGTATCTCCTTTCCGATGCACTACTCCGTCTTTACTGCGCCCCTCTCTCCCTCATATTGACTAATTAACACAGAAATTGCGTCGCTATGAAATACTATGGGTTCTATGACATCCCCTTCTAAATCGAGTAACGTTTCTATGGAAACGACAGGATTTTCATTTGGGATACAAGTAACTCCTTTCCGAAGCACTACTCCGTCTTTGCTGCATCTCTCGCTCCCTCACACTGACGAATTAACACAGAAATTGCGTCGCGATGAAATACTGTTGGTTCTATGACTTCTCCTTCTATATCGAGTAACGTTTCTATTGAAACGATAGGATTTTCTTTTGGGATAGGAGTCTCTCCTTTCCGATGCACTACTCCGTCTTTACTGCATCCCTCGCTCCCTCACATTGGCGAATTAACACAGAGATTGCGTCGCTATGAAATACTGTGTGTTCTATGACTTGTCCTTCTAAATCGAGTAACGTTCCTATTTAAACGACAGGATTTTCTTTTGGGATACGAGTATCTCCTTTCCGATGCACTACTCCGTCTTTACTGCGCCCCTCTCTCCATCATTTTGACTAATTAACACAGAAATTGCGTCGCTATGAAATACTATGGGTTCTATGACATCCCCTTCTAAATCGAGTAACTTTTCTATGGAAACAACAGGATTTCCTTTTGGGATACGAGTATCTCCTTTCCGAAGCACTATTCCGTCTTTGATGCATCTCCCGCTCCCTCACATTGACGAATTAACACAGAAATTGCGTCGCGATGAAATACTATTGGTTCTATGTCTTCTCCTTCTACACTCCTGGAAATTGAAATAAGAACACCGTGAATTTATTGTCCCAGGAAGGGGAAACTTTATTGACACATTCCTGGGGTCAAATACATCACATGATCACACTGACAGAACCACAGGCACATAGACACAGGCAACAGAGCATGCACAATGTCGGCACTTGTACAGTGTATATCCACCTTTCGCAGCAATGGAGGCTGCTATTCTCCCATGGAGACGATCGTAGAGATGCTGGATGTAGTCCTGTGGAACGGCTTGCCATGCCACTTCCACCTGGCGCCTCAGTTGGACCAGCGTTCGTGCTGGACGTGCATACCGCGTGAGACGACGCTTCATCCAGTCCCAAACATGCTCAATGGGGGACAGATCCGGAGATCTTGCTGGCCAAGGTAGTTGACTTACACCTTCTAGAGCACGTTGGGTGGCACGGGATACATTCGGACGTGCATTGTCCTGTTGGAACAGCAAGTTCCCTTGCCGATCTAGGAATGGTAGAACGATGGGTTCGATGACGGTTTGGATGTACCGTGCACTATTCAGTGTCCCCTCGACGATCACCAGTGGTGTACGGCCAGTGTAGGAGATCGCTCCCCACACCATGATGCCGGGTGTTGGCCCTGTGTGCCTCGGTCGTATGCAGTCCTGATTGTGGCGCTCACCTGCACAGCGCCAAACACGCATACGACCATCATTGGCACCAAGGCAGAAGCGACTCTCATCGCTGAAGACGACACGTCTCCATTCGTCCCTCCATTCACGCCTGTCGCGACACCACTGGAGGCGGGCTGCACGATGTTGGGGCGTGAGCGGAAGACGGCCTAACGGTGTGCGGGACTGTAGCCCAGCTTAATGGAGACGGTTGCGAATGGTCCTCGCCGATACCCCAGGAGCAACAGTGTCCCTAATTTGCTGGGAAGTGGCGGTGTGGTCCCCTACGGCACTGCGTAGGATCCTACGGTCTTGGCGTGCATCCGTGCGTCGCTGCGGACCGGTCCCAGGTCAAAGGGCACGTGCACCTTCCGCCGACCACTGGCGACAACATCGATGTACTGTGGAGACCTCACGCCCCACGTGTTGAGCAATTCGGCGGTACGTCCACCCGGCCTCCCGCATGCCCACTATACGCCCTCGCTCAAAGTCCGTCAACTGCACATACGGTTCACGTCCACGCTGTCGCGGCATGCTACCAGTGTTAAAGACTGCGATGGAGCTCCGTATGCCACGGCAAACTGGCTGACACTGACGGCGGCGGTGCACAAATGCTGCGCAGCTAGCGCCATTCCACGGCCAACACCGCGGTTCCTGGTGTGTCCGCTGTGCCGTGCGTGTGATCATTACTTGTTCAGCCCTCTCGCAGTGTCCGGAGCAAGTATGGTGGGTCTGACACACCGGTGTCAATGTGTTCTTTTTTCCATTTCCAGGAGTGTATATCGAGTAACGTTCCTATGGAAACGACAGGATTTTCTCTTGGGATACGAGTATCTCCTTTCCGATGCACTATTCCTCCTTTACTGCATCCCTCCCTCCCTCGCATTCACGAATTAACACAGAAATTGCGTGGCTATGAAATACTATGGGTTCTATGACTTCTCCTTCTAAACCGAGTAACGTTTCTATTGAAACGACATTATTTTCTTTTGGTATACGAGTATCTCCTTTCCGATGAACTATTCCTTCTTTACTGCATCACTCGCTCAATCACATTAACGAATTAACACAGAAATTGCGTCGCTATGAAATACTATGGGTTCCATGACTTCTCATTCTACTTCGAGTAACGTTTCTTTGGAAACGACAGGATTTTCTTTTAGGATACGAGTATCTCCTTTCCGAATAACTATTCCGTCTTTGATGCATCTCTCGCTCCTTCACATTGACGAATTAACACAGAAATTGCGGCGCGATGAAATACTATTGGTTCTATGACTTCTCCTTCTATATCGAGTAACGTTTCTATGGAAACGACAGGATTTTCTTTTGGGATACAAGTATCTCCTTTCCGATGCACTATTCCTCCTTTACTGCATCCCTCCCTCCCTCACATTGACGAATAAACACAGAAATTGCGTCGCTATGAAATAGTATGGGTTCTATTACTTCTCTATCTAAATCGAGTAACGTTTCTATGGAAACGAGAGGATTTTCTTTTGGGATGTGAGTATCTCATTTCCGATGCACGACTCCATCTTTACTTCATCTCTCGCTCCCTCACATTGACGAATTACCGCAGAACTTGCGTCGCTACGAAATACTATAGGTACTATGACTTCTCCTTCTAAATCGAGTAACATTTCTATTGAAAAGAAAGGATTTTGTTTTGGTATACGAGTTTCTCCTTTCCGATGCAATTTTCCTTCTCTACTCCCTCCCTGGCTCCCTCACATTGACGAATTATCACAGAAATTGCATCGCTATGGAATACTATGTGTTCAATGACTTCTCCTTCTAAATCGAGTAACGTTTCAATGGAAACGACAGGATTTTCTTTTGGGATACGAGTATCTCCTTTTCGTTGCACAATTCCTTCTTTACTGCATCCCTTGCTCCCTCACATTGACGAAATAACACAGAAATTGCGTCGCTATGAAATACTATGGGCTTCATGACTTCTCCTTCTACATCGAGTAACGTTTCTATGGAAATGACAGGATTTTCTTTTGGGATAAGAGTATCTCCATTCCGATGCACTATTAGTTCTTTACTGCATCCCTCGCTCCCTCCCATTGAAGAATAAGCACAGAAATCGCGTCGCTGTAAAATACTATGGGTTCTTTAACTTCTCCTTTCAAATCGAGAAACGTTTCTATGGAAACGAAAGGATTTTCTTTTGGGGTTGGAGTCTCTCCTTTCCGATCCACTATTCCGTCTTTACTGCGCATCTCGCTCCCTCACATTGACGAATTAACACAGAAATTGCGTCGCTATGAAATACTATGGGTTCTATGACATTCCCTTCTAAATCGAGTAACGTTTCTATGGAGACGACAGGATTTTCTTTTGGGATACGAGTATCTCCTTTCCGATGCACTATTCCTCCTTTACTGCATCCCTCCCTCCTTCACATTAACGAATTAACACAGAGATTGCGTCGCAATGATATACTGTGGGCTCTATGACTTATCCATCTAAACCGAGTAACGTTTCTATGGAAACGACAGGATTTTATTTTGGTATACGAGTATCTCTTTTCCGATGAACTATTCCTTCTTTACTTCATCACTCGCTTAATCACATTACCGAATTAACAAAGAAATTGCGTCGCAATAAAATACTATGTGTTCCATGACTTCTCCTTCTACATCGAGTAACGTTTCTATGGAAACGACAGGATTTTCATTTGGGATTCGACTATCTCCTTTCCGATGCACTATGCCTTCTGTACTGCATCCCTCGCTCCCTCACATTGGCGAATTAACACGGAAATTGCGTCGCTATGAAATACTATGGGTTCTATGACTTCTCTTTCTAAATCGAGTAACGTTTCTATCGAAACGACATTATTTTCTTTTGGGATACGGGTATCTGTTTTCCGATGCACTATTCCGTCTTTACTGCATCCTTCGCTCTCTCATATTGACGAAATAACACAGAAATTGCGTCGCCATGAAATACTATGGGTTCCATGACTTCTCCTTTTACATCGAGTAATGTTTCTATGGAAACGACAGAATTTTGTTTTGGGATACGAGTATCTCCTTTCCGATTCACTATTAGTTCTTTACTGCATCCCTCGCTTCCTCACATTGAAGAATAGGCACAGAAATTGCGCCGCTGTGAAATACTATGGGTTCTATAACTTCTCCTTTCAAATCGAGTAACGTTTCTATGGAAACGACAGGATTTTCTTTTGGGATACGAATATCTCCTTTACGATGCACTATTCCTTCTTAACTGCCTCCCTGGCTCCCTCACATTGACGAATTATCACAGAAATTGCATCGCTATGGAATACTATGTGTTCAGTGACTTCTCCTTCTAAATCGAGTAACGTTTCAATGGAAACGACAGGATTTTCTTTTGGGATACGAGTATCTCCTTTCTGATGCACTATTAGTTCTTTACTGCATCCCTCGCTCCCTCACATTGACGAAAAAACACAGAAATTGCGTCGCTATGAAATACTATGGGTTCCATGACTACTCCTTCTAAATCAAGTAACGTTTCTATGGAAACGACAGGATTTTCTTTTGGGATACGAGTATCTCCATTCCGATGCACTATTAAATCTTTACTGCATCCCTCGCTCCCTCCCATTGAAGAATAAGCACAGAAATCGCGTCGCTGTGAAATACTATGGGTTCTTTAACTTCTCCTTTCAAATCGAGAAACGTCTCTATGGAAACGACAGGATTTTCTTTTGGGATACGAGTATCTCCTTTCCGATGCACTATTCCTCCTTTACTGCATCCCTCCTTCCTTCACATTAACGAATTAACACAGAGATTGCGTCGCAATGATATACTGTGGGCTCTATGACTTATCCATCTAAACCGAGTAACGTTTCTATAGAAACGACAGGATTTTATTTTGGTATACGAGTATCTCCTTTCCGATGAACTATTCCTTCTTTACTTCATCACTCGCTTGATCACATTACCGAATTAACACAGAAATTGCGTCGCAATGAAATACTATGGGTTCCATGCCTTCTCCTTCTACATCGAGTAACGTTTCTATGGAAACGACAGGATTTTCATTTGGGATTCGACTATCTCCTTTCCGATGCACTATGCCTTCTGTACTGCATCCCTCGCTCCCTCACATTGGCGAATTAACACGGAAATTGCGTCGCTATGAAATACTATGGGTTCTATGACTTCACTTTCTAAATCGAGTAACGTTTCTATTGAAACGACATTATTTTCTTTTGGGATACGGGTATCTGTTTTCCGATGCACTATTCCGTCTTTACTGCATCCTTCGCTCTCTCATATTGACGAAATAACAGTGAAATTGCGTCGCCATGAATTACTATGGGTTCCATGACTTCTCCTTTTACATCGAGTAACGTTTCTATGGAAACGACAGGATTTTGTTTTGGGATACGAGTGTCTCCTTTCCGATTCACTATTAGTTCTTTACTGCATCCCTCGCTTCCTCACATTGAAGAATAGGCACAGAAATTGCGCCGCTGTGAAATACTATGGGTTCTATAACCTCTCCTTTCAAATCGAGTAACGTTTCTATGGAAACGACAGGAGTTTCTTTTGGGATACGAGTATCTCCTTTACGATGCACTATTCCTTCTTTACTACCTCCCAGGCTCCCTTACATTGACGAATTATCACAGAAATTGCATCGCTATGGAATACTATGTGTTCAATGACTTCTCCTTCTAAATCGAGTAACGTTTCAATGGAAACGACAGGATGTTCTTTTGGGGTACGAGTATCTCCTTTCCGTTGCACAATTCCTTCTTTACTGCATCCCTCGCTCCCTCACATTGACGAATCAACACAGAGATTGCGTCGCTAGGAAATACTGTGGGTTCTATGGCTCATCCTTCTAAATCGTGTAACGTTTCTATGGAAACGAGAGGATTTTTATTTGGTATACGAGTAACTCCTTTCCTACGCACTATTCCTTCTTTACTGCATCCCTCGGTCCCTCACATTGACGAAAAAACACAGAAATTGCGTCGCTATGAAATTCTATGGGTTCCATGACATCTCCTTCTAAATCGAGTAACGTTTCTAAGGAAACGACAGGATTTTCTTTTGGGATACGAGTATCTCCTTTCTGATGCACTATAAGTTCTTTACTGCATCCCTCGCTCCCTCACATTGACGAAAAAACACAGAAATTGCATCGCTATGAAATACTATGGGTTCCATGACTACTCCTTCTAAATCGAGTAACGTTTCTATGGAAACGACAGGATTTTCTTTTGGGATACGAGTATCTCCTTTCCGATGCACTATTAAATCTTTACTGCATCCCTCGATCCCTCCCATTGAAGAATAAGCACAGAAATCGCGTCGCTGTGAAATACTATGGGTTCTTTAACTTCTCCGTTCAAATCGAGAAACGTCTCTATGGAAACGACAGGATTTTCTTTTGGGATAGGAGTCTCTCCTTTCCGATGCACTATTCCGTCTTTACTGCGCATCTCGCTCCGTCTCATTGACGAATTAACACAGAAATTGCGTCGCTATGAAATACTATGGGTTCTATGACTTCCCCTTCTAAATCGAGTAACGTTTCTATGGAAACGACAGGATTTTCTTTTGGGATACGAGTATCTCCTTTCCGAAGCACTATTCCGTCTTTGAAGCATCTCTCGCTCCGTCACATTGACGAATTAACACAGACATTGCGTCGCGATAAAATACTATCGGTTCTATGACTTCTCCTTCTATATCGAGTAACGTTTCTATGGACATGACAGGATTTTCTTTTGCGATACGAGTATCTCCTTTCCGATGCACTATTCCTCCTTTACTGCATCCCTCCCTCCCTCACATTCACGAATTAACACAGAAATTGCGTCGATATGAAATACTATGGGTTCCATGACTTCTCCTTCTACATCGAGTAACGTTTCTATTGAAACGACAGGATTTTCTTTTGGTATACGAGTATCTCCTTTCCGTCGCACTATTCCTTCTTTACTGCATCCCTCGCTTCCTCACATTGGCGAATTAACACAGAAATTGCGTCGCTATGAAATACTATGTGTTCTATGACTTCTCCTTCTAAATCGAGTAACGTTTCTCTTGAAACGACATGATTTCTTTTGGGATACGAGTATCTCCTTTCCGATGCACTATTCCGTCTTTACTGCATCCCTCGCTCCCTCACATTGACGAAATAACACAGAAATTGCGTCCCTATGAAATACCATGGGTACCATTACATCTCCTTCTAAATCGAGTAACGATTCTATGGAAACGACAGGATTTTCTTTTGGGATACGAGTATCTCCTTTCCGAATAACTATTCCGTCTTTGATGCATCTCTCGCTCCCTCACATTGACGAATTAACACAGAAATTGCGTCGCTATGAAATAGTATGGGTTCTATGACTTCTCCTTCTAAATCGAGTAACGTTTCTATTGAATCGAAAGGATTTTGTTTTGGTATACGAGTTTCTCCTTTCCGATGCACTATTCCTTCTTTACTCCCTCACATTGACGAATTATCATAGAAATTGCATCGCTATGGAATACTATGTGTTCAATGACTTCTCCTTCTAAATCAAGTAACGTTTCAATGGAAACGACAGGATTTTCTTTTGAGATACGAGTATCTCCTTTTCGTTGCACAATTCCTTCTTTACTGCGTCCCTCGCTCCCTCACATTGACGAATTAACACAGAGATTGCGTCGCTAGGAAATACTGTGGGTTCTATGGCTCATCCTTCTAAATCGAGTAACGTTTCAATGGAAACGAGAGGATTTTCATTTGGTATACGAGTATCTCATTTCCGACGCACTATTCCTTCTTTACTGCATCCCTCGCTCCCTCACATTGACGAATTAACACAGAAATTGCGTCGCTATGAAATACTATGAGTTCTATGACTTCTCCTTCTAAATCGGGTAACGTTTCTATGGAAAAGACAGGATTTTCATTTGGGATACGAGTATCTCATTTCCGATGCACTATTAGTTCTTTACTGCATCCCTCGCTCCCTCCCATTGAAGAATAAGCACAGAAATCGCGTCGCTGTAAAATACTATGGGTTCCCTAACTTCCCCTTTCAAATCGAGAAACGTTTCTATGGAAACGACAGGATTTTCTTTTGGGATAGGAGTCTCTCCTTTCCGATCCACTATTCCGTCTTTACTGCGCATCTCGCTCCCTCACATTGTCGAATTAACACAGAAATTGCGTCGCTATGAAATACTATGGGTTCTATGACATTCCCTTCTAAATCGAGTAACGTTTTTATGGAATCGAAAGGATTTTCTTTTGGGATACGAGTGTCTCCTTTGCGATGCACTATTCCTCCTTTACTGCATCCCTCGCTCCCTCACATTGACGAATTAACACAGAGATTGCGTCGCTAGGAAATACTATGAGTTCTATGACTTCTCCTTCTAATTCGGGTAACGTTTCTATGGAAACGACAGGATTTTCTTTTGGTATACGAGTATCTCCTTTCCGATGAACTATTCCTTCTTTACTTCATCACTCGCTTAATCACATTAACGAATTAACACAGAAATTGCGTCGCAATGAAATACTATGGGTTCCATGACTTCTCTTTCTAAATCGAGTAACGTTTCTATTGAAACGACAGGATTTTCTATTGGGATACGAGTATCTGTTTTCCGATGCACTATTCCGTCTTTACTGCATCCCTCGCTCTCTCATATTGACGAAATAACACAGAAATTGCGTCGCCATGAAATACTATGGGTTCCAGGACTTCTCCTTTTACATCGAGTAATGTTTCTATGGAAACGACAGGACTTTGTTTAGGGATACGAGTATCTCCTTTACGATGCACTATTCCTTCTATACTGCATGCCTCGCTCCCTCACATTGACGAATTAACGCAGACATTGCGTCGCTATGAAATACTATGGGTTCTATGACTTCTCCTTCTAAATCGAGTAACGTTTCTACGGAAACGACAGGATTTTCTTTTGGGATACGAGTATCTCCTTTCCGAAGCACTCATCCGCCTTTGCTGCATCTCTCGCTCCCTCACATTGACGAATTAACACAGAATTTGCGTCGCGATGAAATACTATGGGTTCTATGACTTCTCCTTCTATATCGAGTAACATTTCTATATAGACGACATTATTTCCTTTTGGGATACGAGTATCTACTTTCCGATGCACTATTCCTTCTTTACTGCATTCCTCGCTCCCTCACATTCAAGAGTTAACACAGAAATTGCGTGGCTATGAAATACTATGGGTTCTATAACTTCTCCTTCCAAACCGAGTAACGTTTCTATTGAAACGACAGAATTTTCTTTTGGGATACGAGTTTCTATTATCCGATGCGCAATTCCGTCTTTACTGCATCCCTCGCACCCTCACATTGACGAATTAACACAGAAATTGCGACGCTATGAAATACTGTGTGTTCCATGACTTCTCCTTCTAAATCGTGTAACGTTTCTGTGGAAACGACAGGATTTTCTTTTGGGATACGACTATCTCCTTTCCGATGCACTATTCCTTCTTCACTGCATCCCTCGTTCCCTCACATTGACGAATAAGCACACACATTGCGTCGCTGTCAAATCCTATGGATTCTATAACTTCTCCTTCTAAATCAAATAACGTTTACATGGAAACGACAGGATTTTCTTTTGGGATACGAGTGTATCCATTCCGATGCACTATCCCTTCTTTAGTGCATCCGTCGCTCCCTCACATTGAAAAATTAACGCAGAATCTGCGTCGCTATGAAACACTATGGGTTCTTTGATACTCCTTCTAAATCGAGCAACGTTTCTATGGAAACGACAGGATTTTCTTTCCGGATACGAGTATCTCCTTTCTGAAGCTGTATTCCTTCCTTTTTTTTCCTGCATCCCTCGCTCCCTCACATTGACGAATTAACACAGCAATTGCGACGCTATGAAATATTATGGGTTCCATGACGCCTCCTTCTAAATCGAGTAACGTTTCTATGGAAACGACAGGATTTTCTTTTGGGATACGAGTATCTCCTTTCCGATGCACTATTCCTCCTTTACTGCATTGCTCCCTCCCTCACATTCACGAATTAACACAGAAAATGCGTGGCTATGAAATAGTATGGGTTCTATGACCTCTGCTTCTAAAGCGAGTAATGTTTCTATTGAAACAACTGGATTTCCTTTTGGGATAGGAGTCTCTCCTTTCCCATGTACTATTCCGTCTTTACTGCATCCCTCGCTCCCTCACATTGACGAATTAACACAGGAATTGCGTCGCTACGAAATACTATGGGTTCCATGAATTCTCCTTCTAAATCGAGTAATATTTCTATGGAAACGAGAGGATTATCCTTTGGGATACGACTATCTCCTTTCCGATGCACTATTCCTTCTTTACTGCCTCCCTGGCTCCCTCACATTGGTGAATTATCACAGAAATTGCATCGCTATGGAATACTATGTGTTCAATGACTTCTCCTTCTAAATCGAGTAACGTTTCAATGGAAACGACAGGATTTTCTTTTGGGATACGAGTATCTCCTTTCCGTTGCACAATTCCTTCTTTACTGCATCCCTCGCTCCCACACATTGACGAATTAACACAGAGATTGCGTCGCTTGGAAATACTGTGGGTTCTAAGGCTAATCCTTCTAAATCGAGTAACGTTTAAATGGAAACGACAGGATTCTCTTTTGGGATACGACTATCTCCTTTCCGTTGCACAATTCCTTCTTTACTGCATCCCTCGCTCCCTCACATTGACGAATTAAAACAGAGATTGCGTCGCTAGGAAATACTGTGGGTTCTATGGCTCATCCTTCTAAATCGTGTAACGTTTCTATGGAAACGAGAGGATTTTTATTTGGTATACGAGTATCTCCTTTCCGACACACTATTCCTACTTTACTGCTTCCTTCGCTCCCTCACATTGACGAATTAACACAGAAATTGCGTCGCTATGCTATACTATGGGTTCTATGACTTCTTCTTCGAAATCGGGTAACGTTTCTATGGAAACGATGAGATATTCTTTTGGGATACGACTATCGCCTTTCCGATGCACTATTCCTTCTGTACTGCATTCCCCGCTTGCTCACATTGGCGAATTAACAATGAAATTGCGTCGCTATGAAATACTATGGGTTCCATGACATCTCCTTCTAAATCGAGTAGCGTTTCTAAGGAAACGACACTATTTTCTTTTGGGATACGAGTATCTCCTCTCTGATGCACTATTAGTTCTTTACTGCATCCCTCGCTCCCTCACATTGACGAAAAAACACAGAAATTGCGTCGCTATGAAATACTATGGGTTCCATGACTCCTCCTTTAAAATCGAGTAACGTTTCTATGGAAACGACAGGATTTTCTTTTGGGACACGAGTATCTCCATTCCGATGCACTATTAGTTCTTTACTGCATCCCTCGCTCCCTCCCATTGAAGAATAAGCACAGAAATCGCGTGGCTGTGAAATACTATTGGTTCTTAAACTTCTCCTTTCAAATCGAGAAACGTTACTATGGAAACGACAGGATTTTCTTTTGGGATAGGAGTCTCTCCTTTCCGATGCACTATTCCGTCTTTACTGCGCATCTCGCTCCCTCACATTGACGTATTAACACAGGAATTGCGTCGCTATGAAATACTATGGGTTTCTATGACTTCCCCTTCTAAATCGAGTAACGTTTTTATGGAAACCACAGGATTTTCTTTTGCGATACGAGTATCTCCTTTCCGAAGCACTATTCCGTCTTTGAAGTATCTCTCGCTGCCTCACATTGACGAATTAACACAGAAATTGCGTCGCGATGAATTACTATTGGTTCAATGACTTGTCCTTCTATATCGAGTAACGTTTCTATGGAAACGACAGGATTTTCTTTTGCGATACGGGTATCTCCTTTCCGATGCACTATTCCTCCTTTACTGCATCCCTCGCTCCCTCACATTGAAGAATAAGCACAGAAATCGCGTCGCTGTTTAATACTATGTGTTCTTTAACTTCCTATTTCAAATCGAGAAACGTTTCTATGGAAACGACAGGATTTTCTTTTGGGATAGGAGTCTCTCCGATGCACTATTCGGTATTTACTGCGCATCTCGCTCCCTCACATTGACGAATTAACACAGAAATTGCGTCGCTGTGAAATACTATGTGTTCAATGACATCCCCTTCTAAATCGAGTAACGTTCCTGTGGAAACGACAGGATTTTCTTTTGGGTCACGAGTATCTCCTTTCCGAAGCACTATTCCGTCTTTGATGCATCTCTCGCTTCCTCACATTGGCGAATTAAAACAGAAATTGCGTCGCTATGAAATACTATCTGTTCTATAACTTCTGCTTCTAAATCGAGTAACGTTTCTAGTAAAACAACAGGATTTTCTTTTGGGATACGAGTATCTCCTTTCCGTTTCACTATTCCTTCTTTACTGCATCACTCGCACAATCACATTAACGAATTAACACAGAAATTGCGTCGCTATGATATTCTGTGGGCCATATGACTTATCCATCTAAATCCAGTAACGTTTCTATGGAAACGACAGGATTTTCTTTTGGTATACGAGTATCTCCTTTCCGATGAACTTTTCCTTCTTTACTGCATCACTCGCTCAATCACATTGACGAAATAACACAGAAATTGCGTCGCTATGAAATACTATGTGTTCCATGACTTCTCCTTCTAAATCGAGTAACGTTTCAATCGAAAGGACAGGATTTTCTTTTCGAATACGAGTATCTCCTTTCCGATGCACTATTAGTTCTTTACTGCATCCCTCGCTCCCTCCCATTGAAGAATAAGCACAGAAATCGCGTCGCTGTTAAATACTATGGGATCTTTAACTTCTCCTTTCAAATCGAGAAACGTTTCTATGGAAACGACTGGATTTTCTTTTGAGATAGGACTCTCTCCTTTCCGATGCACTATTCCTCCTTTACTGCATCCCTCCCTCCCTCACATTCACGAAATAACACAGAAATTGCGTCGCTATGAAATACTATGGGTTCCATGACTTCTCCTTTATCATCGAGTAACGTTTCTATGGAAACGACAGGATTCTCTTTTGGTATACGAGTATCTCCTTTCCGACGCACTATTCCTTCTTTACTTCATCCCTCGCTCCCTCACATTGACGAATTAACACAGAAATTGCGTCGCTATGAAATTCTATGGGTTCTATGACTTATCCTTCTAAATCGGGTAACGTTTCTATGGAAACGACGGGATATTCTTTTGGGATACGACTATCGCCTTTCCGATGCACTATTCCTTCTGTACTGCAACCCTCGCTTCCTCACATTGGCGAATTAACACAGAAATTGCGTTGCTATGAAATACTATATGTTCTATGACTTATCCATCTAAATCGAGTAGCGTTTCTATGGAAACGACAGGATTTTCTTTTGGGATATGAGTATCTCATTTCCGATGCACGACTCTTTCTGTACTGCATCTTTCGCTCCCTCACATTGACGAATTAACGCAGAAATTCGTTATGAAATACTGTGGGTTCTATAACTTCTCCTTCTAAATCGAGTAACGTTTCTATTGAAACGAAAGGATTTTGTTTTGGTATACGAGTATCTCCTTTCCGATGCACTATTCCTTCTTTACTCCCTCCCTGGCTCCCTCACATTGACGAATTATCACAGAAATTGCATCGCTATGGAATATTATATGTTCAATGACTTCTCCTTCTAAATCGAGTAACGTTTCAATGGAAATGACAGGAATTTCTTTTGGGATACGGGTATCTCCTTTCTGACGCACTATTCCTTCTTTACTGCATCCCTCGCTCCCTCACATTGACGAATTAACACAGAGATTGCGTCGCTAGGAAATTCTGTGGGTTCTATGGATCATCCTTCTAAATCGAGTAACGTTTCTATGGAAACGAGAGGATTTTCTTTTGGTATACGAGTATCTCCTTTCCGACGCACTATTCCTTCTTTACTGCATCCCTCGCTCCCTCACATTGACGAATTAACACAGAAATTGCGTCGTTATGAAATACTATGTGTTCTATGACTTCTCCTTCTAAATCGGGTAACGTTTCTATGGAAACGACGGGATTTTCTTTTGGGATACGACTATCGCCATTCCGATGCACTATTCCTTCTGTACTGCATCCCTCGCTTCCTCACATTGGCGAAATAACACAGAAATTGCGTCGCTATGAAATACTATGGGCTCCATGACATCTCCTTCTAAATCGAGGAACGTTTCTAAGGAAACGACAGGATTTTCTTTTGGGGTACGAGTATCTCTTTTCTGATGCACTATTAGTTTCTTACTGCATCCCGCGCCCCCTCACTTTGACGAAATAAAACAGAAATTGCGTCGCTATGAAATACTATGGGTTCCATGACTTCTCCTTCTAAATCGAGTAACGTTTCTATGGGAACGACAGGATTTTCTTTTGGGATACGAGTATCACCTTTCCGATGCACTATTAGTTCTTTACTGCATCATTCGCTCCCTCCCATTGAAGAATAAGCACAGAAATCGCGTCGCAGTGAAGTACTATGGGTTCTTTAATTTCTCCTTTCCAATCGAGAATCGTTTCTATGGAAACGACAGGATTTTCTTTTGGGATATTAGTCTCTCCTCTCCGATGCACTATTCCGTCTTTACTGCGCATCTCGCTCCCTCACATTGACGAATTAAAACAGAAATTGCGTCGCTATGAAATACTATGGGTTATATGACATCCCCTTCTAAATCGAGGAACGTTTCAATGGAAACGACAGGATTTTCTTTTGGGATACGAGTATCTCGTTTCCGAAGCACTATTCCGTCTTTGATGCATCTCTCGCTCTCTCACATTGACGAATTAACACAGAAATTGCGTCGCTATGAAATACTATGGGTTCCATGACTTCTCCTTCTACAACGCGAAACGTCTGTATGGAAACTTCAGGATTTTCTTTTGGGATACGAGTATCTCCTTTCCGAAGCACTATTCCGACTATGATGCATCTCTCGCTCCCTCAGATTGACGAATTACCACAGAAATTGCGTCGCGATGAAATACTATTGGTTCTATCACTTCTCCTGTATCGAGTAACGTTTCTATGGAAACGACAGGATTTTCTTTTGTGATACGAGTATCTCCTTTCCGATGCACTATTCCTTTTTTACTGCATCCCTCCCTCCCTCACACTAACGAATTAACACAGAGATTGCGTCGCTATGATATACTGTGGGCTCTATGACTTATCCATCTAAATCGAGTAACGTTTCTATGGATACGACAGGTTTTCTTTTGGGATACGAGTATCTCGTTTCCGAAGCACTATTCCGTCTTTGATGCATCTCTCGCTCTCTCACATTGACGAATTAACACAGAAATTGCGTCGCTATGAAATACTATGGGTTCCATGACTTCTCCTTCTACAACGCGTAACGTCTGTATGGAAACGACAGGATTTTCTTTTGGGATACGACTATCTCCTTACCGATGCACTATGCCTTCTGTACTGCATCCCTCGCTCCCTCACATTGGCGAATTAACACGGAAATTGCATCGCTATGAAATACTATGGGTTCTATGACTTCTCTTTCTAAATCGAGTATCGTTTCTATTGAAACGACAGGATTTTCTTTTGGGATACAAGTATCTCCTTCCGATGCACTATTCCGGCTTTACTGCATCCCTCGCTCCCTCATATTGACGATATAACACAGAAATTGCGTCGCCATGAAATACTATGGGTTCCATGACCTCTCCTTTTACTTCGAGTAACGTTTCTATGGAAACGACAGGATTTTCTTTTGGGATACGAGTATCTCCTTTCCGATGCACTATTCCTTCTTTACTGCATCCCTCGCTCCCTCACATTGACGAATTAACGCAGAAATTGCGTCGCTATGAAATACTACGGGTTCTATGACTTCTCCTTCTAAATCGAGTAACGTTTCTACGGAAACGACAGGATTTTCTTTTGGGATACGAGTATCTCCTTTCCGAAGCACTCATCCGTCTTTGCTGCATCTCTCGCTCCCTCACATTGACGAATTAACACAGAAATTGCGTCGCGATGAAATACTATGGGTTCTATGACTTCTCCTTCTATATCGAGTAACGTTTCAATGGAGACGACAGGATTTTCTTTTGGGATACGAGTTTCTCCTTTCCGATGCACTATTCCTTCTTTACTGCATCCCTCGCTCCCTCACATTGACGAATAAGCACAGACATTGCGTCGCTGGGAAATACTATGGATTCTATAACTTCTTCTAAATCAAATAACGTTTACATGAAAACGACAGGATTTGCTTTTGGAATACGAGTATCTATTTTCCGATGCACTATTCCTTCTTTAGTGCATCCCTCGCTCCCTCACATTAACAAATTAACGCAGAATCTGCGTCGCTATGAAATACTATGGGTTCTTTGATTCTCCTTCTAAATCGAGTAATGTTTCTATGGAAACGACAGGATTTTCTTTTGCTATACGAGTATCTCCTTTCTGAAGCACTATTCCGTCTTGTTTCTGTATCCCTCGCTCCCTCACATTGACGAATTAACACAGCAATTGCGACGCTATGAAATATTATGGGTTAAATGACGCCTCCTTCTAAATCGAGTAACGTTTCAATGGAATCGACAGGATTTTCTTTTGGGATACGACTATCTCCTTTCCGATGCACTATTCCTTCTTTACTGCATCCCTCGCTCCCTCACATTGACGAATTAACACGGAGATTGCGTCGCGATGAAATACTATGGGTTCTATGACTTCTCCTTCTATATCAAGTAACGTTTCTATAGAGACGACAGGATTTTCTTTTGGGATACGAGGATCTCCTTTCCGATGCACTATTCCTTCTTTACTGCATCCCTCGCTCCCTCACATTGACGAATAAGCACAGACATTGCGTCGCTCTGAAATACTATGGATTCTATAACTTCTCCTTCTAAATCAAATAACGTTTACATGGAAACGACAGGATTTTCTTTTGGGACACGAGTATCTATTTTCCAAGGCACTATTCCTTCTTTAGTGCATCCCTCGCTCCCTCACATTGACAAATTAACGCAGAATCTGCATCGCTATGAAATACTATGGTTTCTTTGATTCTCCTTCTAAATCGAGTAACGTTTCTACGGAAACAACAGGATTTTCTTTTGGGATACGAGTATCTCCTTTCTGAAGCACTATTCCGACTTTTTTCTGCATCGCTCGCTCCCTCACATTGACGAATTAACACAGCAATTGCGACGCTATGAAATATTATGGGTTCCATGACGCCTCCTTCTAAATCGAGTAACGTCTCAATGGAATCGACAGGATTTTCTTTTGGGATACGACTATCTCCTTTCCGATGCACTATTTCTTCTTTACTGCATCCCTCGCTAACTCACATTGACGAATTAACACAGATATTGCGTCGCTATGAAATTCTATGGGTTCTATGTCTTCTCCTTCTAAATCGAGTGACGTTTCTATGGAAACGGCAGGATTTTCTTTTGGGATACGACTATCTCCTTTCCGATGCACTATTCCTTCTTTACTGCATCCTTCGCTCCCTCCCATTGAGGAATAAGCACAGAAATCGCGTCGCTGTGAAATACTATGGGATCTTTAACTTCTCTTTTTAAATCGAGAAACGTTTCTATGGAAACGAAAGGATTTTCTTTTGGGATAGGAGTCTCTCCTTTCCGAGGCACAATTCCGTCTTTACTGCGACCCTCGCTCCCTCACATTGACGAATTAACACAGAAATTGCGTCACTATGAAATACTATGGGTTCCATGACATCATCTTCTAAATCGAGTAACGTTTCTATGGAAACGACAGGATTTTCTTTTGGGATACGAGTATCTCCTTTCCGAAGCACAATTCCGTCTTTGAAGCATCACTCGCTCCCTCACATTGACGAATTAACACAGAAATTGCGTCGCGATGAAATACTATTGGTTCTATGACTTCTCATTCTATATCGAGTAACGTTTCTATGGAAACGACAGGATTTTCTTTTGCGATACGAGTATCCCCTTTCCGATGCACTATTACTCCTTTACTGCATCCCTCCCTCCCTCACATTCACGAAATAACACAGAAATTGCGTCGCTATGAAATACTATGGGTTCCATGACTTCTCCTTCTACATCGAGTAACGTTTCTATGGAAACGACAGGATTTTCTTTTGGTATACGAGTATCTCCTTCCCGACGCACTAATTCCTTCTTTACTTCTTCCCTCGCTCCCATCCTATTGACGAATTAACACAGAAATTGCGTCGCTATGAAATTCTATGGGTTCTATGACTTATCCTTCTAAATCGGGTAACGTTTCTATGGAAACGACGGGATTTTCTTTTGGGATACGACTATCGCCTTTCCGATGCACTAATCCTTCTGTACTGCATTCCTCGCTTCCTCACATTGGCGAATTAACACAGAAATTGCGTTGCTATGAAATACCATGTGTTCTATGACTTCTCCTTCTAAATCGAGTAACGTTTCTCTTGATACGACATGATTTCTTTTGGGATACGAGTATCTCCTTTCCGATGCTCTATTCCGTCTTTACTGCGCATCTCGCTCCCTCACATTGACGAATTAACACAGAAATTGCGTCGCTATTAAATAATATGTGTTCTATGACTTCTCCTTCTAAACCGAGTAACGTTTCTATTGAAACGACAGGATTTTCTTTTGGGATAGGAGTCTCTCCTTTCCGATGCACTATTCCGTCTTTACTGCATCCCTCGCTCCCTCACATTGACGACTAAACACAGAAATTGCGTCGCTACGAAATACTATGGGTTCCATGAATTCCCCTTCTAAATCGAGTAATATTTCTATGGAAACGAGAGGATTATCTTTTGGGATACGACCATCGCCTTTCCGATGCACCATTCCTTCTGTACTGCATCCCTCCCTTCCTCACATTGGCGAATTAAAACAGAAATTGCGTCGCTATGAAATACTATGGGTTCCATGACTTCTCCTTCTACATCGAGTAACGTTTCTATGGAAACGACAGGATTTTCTTTTGGTATACGAGTATCTCCTTTCCGACGCACTATTCCTTCTTTACTTCTTCCCTCGCTCCCATCCTATTGACGAATTAACACAGAAATTGCGTCGCTATGAAATTCTATGGGTTCTATGACTTATCCTTCTAAATCGGGTAACGTTTCTATGGAAACGAAGGGATTTTCTTTTGGGATACGACTATCGCCTTTCCGATGCACTAATCCTTCTGTACTGCATTCCTCGCTTCCTCACATTGGCGAATTAACACAGAAATTGCGTTGCTATGAAATACCATGTGTTCTATGACTTCTCCTTCTAAATCGAGTAACGTTTCTCTTGATACGACATGATTTCTTTTGGGATACGAGTATCTCCTTTCCGATGCTCTATTCCGTCTTTACTGCGCATCTCGCTCCCTCACATTGACGAATTAACACAGAAATTGCGTCGCTATTAAATAATATGTGTTCTATGACTTCTCCTTCTAAACCGAGTAACGTTTCTATTGAAACGACAGGATTTTCTTTTGGGATAGGAGTCTCTCCTTTCCGATGCACTATTCCGTCTTTACTGCATCCCTCGCTCCCTCACATTGACGACTAAACACAGAAATTACGTCGCTACGAAATACTATGGGTTCCATGAATTCCCCTTCTAAATCGAGTAATATTTCTATGGAAACGAGAGGATTATCTTTTGGGATACGACCATCGCCTTTCCGATGCACCATTCCTTCTGTACTGCATCCCTCGCTTCCTCACATTGGCGAATTAAAACAGAAATTGCGTCGCTATGAAATACTATGGGTTCCATGACATCTCCTTCTAAATCGAGGAACGTTTCTAAGGAAACGACAGGATTTTCTTTTGGGGTACGAGTATCTCTTTTCTGATGCACTATTAGTTTCTTACTGCATCCCGCGCCCCCTCACATTGACGAAATAACACAGAAATTGCGTCGCTATGAAACACTATGGGTTCCATGACTTCTCCTTCTAAATCGAGTAACGTTTCTATGGGAACGACAGGATTTTCTTTTGGGATACGAGTATCACCTTTCCGATGCACTATTAGTTCTTTACTGCATCCCTCGCTCCCTACCATTGAAGAATAAGCACAGAAATCGCGTCGCAGTGATGTACTATGGGTTCTTTAATTTCTCCTTCCAATCGAGAATCGTTTCTATGGAAACGACAGGATTTTCTTTTGGGATATTAGTCTCTCCTCTCCGATGCACTATACCGTCTCTACTGCGCATCTCGCTCCCTCACATTGACGAATTAAAACAGAAATTGCGTCGCTATGAAATAATGTGGGTTCTATGACATCCCCTTCTAAATCGAGTAACGTTTCAATGGAAACGACAGGATTTTCTTTTGGGATACGAGTATCTTCCTTCCGAAGCACTATTCCGTCTTTGATGCATCTCTCGCTCTCTCACATTGACGAATTTACACAGAAATTGCTTCGCGATGAAATACCATTGGTTCTATGACTTCTCCTTCTATATCGAGTTACGTTTCTATGGAAACGACAGGATTTTCTCTTGGGATACGAGTATCTCCTTTCCAATGCACTATACCTCTTTTGCTGCATCCCTCCCTCCCACACATTCTCGAATTAACACAGAATTTGCGTGCCTATGAAATACTATTGGTTCTATGACTTCTCCTTCTAAACCGAGTAACGTTTCTATTGAAACGACAGGATTTTCTTTTGGTATACGAGTATCTCCTTTCCGATGAACTATTCCTTTTTTACTGCATTACTCGCTCAATCACATTCACGAATTAACACAGAAATAGCGTCGCTATCAAATACTATGGGTTCCATGACTTCTCCTTCTACAACGCGTAACGTCTCTATGGAAACGACAGGATATTCTTTTGGGATACGAGTATCTCCTTTCCGAAGCACTATTCCGTCTATGATGCATCTCTCGCTCCCTCACATTGACGAATTAACACAGACATTGCGTCGCGATGAAATACTATTGGTTCTATGACTTCTCTTTCTAAATCGAGTAACGTTTCTATTGAAACGACAGGATTTTCTTTTGGGATACAAGTATCTCCTTCCGTTGCACTATTCCGTCTTTACTGCTTCCATCGCTCCCTCATATTGACGATATAACACAGAAATTGCGTCGCCATGAAGTACTATGGGTTCCATTACTTCTCCTTTTACTTCGAGTAACGTTTCTATGGAAACGACAGGATTTTCTTTTGGGATACGAGTATCTCCTTTCCGATGCGCTATTCCTTCTTTACTGCATGCCTCGCTCCCTCACAATGACGAATTAACACAGATATTGCGTCGCTATGAAATACTACGGGTTCTATGACTTCTCCTTCTAAATTGAGTAACGTTTCTACGGAAACGACAGGATATTCTTTTGGGATACGAATATGTCCTTTCCGAAGCACTCATCCGTCTTTGCTGCATCTCTCGCTCCCTCACATTGACGAATTAACACAGAAATTGCGTCGCGATGAAATACTATGGGTTCTATGACTTCTCCCTCTATATCGAGTAACGTTTCTATGTAGACGACAAGATTTTCTTTTGGGATACGAGTATCTCCTTTCCGATGCACTATTCCTTCTTTACTGCATCCCTCGCTCCCTCACATTGACGAATAAGCACAGACATTGCGTCGCTGGGAAATACTATGGATTCTATATCTTCTCCATCTAAATCAAATAACGTTTACATGGAAACGACAGGATTTTCTTTTGGGATACGAGTATCTATTTTCCGATGCACTATTCCTTCTTTAGTGCATCCCTCGCTCCCTCACATTAACAAATTAACGCAGAATCTGCGTCGCTATGAAATACTATGGGTTCTTTGATTCTCCTTCTAAATCGAGTAACGTTTCTATGGAAACGACAGGATTTTCTTTTGGGATACGAGTATCTCCTTTCTGAAGCACTATTCCGTCTTGTTTCTGCATCCCTCGCTCCCTCACATTGACGAATTAACACAGCAATTGCGACGCTATGAAATATTATGGGTTCCATGATGCCTGCTTCTAAATCGAGTAACGTTTCAAAGGAATCGACAGGAATTTCTTTTGGGATACGACTATCTACTTTCCGATGCACTATGCCTTCTTTACTGCATCCCTCGCTAACTCACATTGACGAATTAACACAGAAATTGCGTCGCTATGAAATTCTATGGGTTCTATGTCTTCTCCTTCTAAATCGAGTAACGTTTCTATGGAAACGGCAGGATTTTCTTTTGGGATACGACTATGTCGTTTCCGATGCACTATTCCTTCTATACTGCATCCCTCGCTCCCTCACATTGACGAATTAACACGGAGATTGCGTCGCGATGAAATACTATGGGTTCTATGACTTCTCCTTCTATATCGAGTAACGTTTCTATAGAGACGACAGGATTTTCTTTTGGGATACGAGGATCTCCTTTCCGATGCACTATTCCTTCTTTACTGCATCCCTAGCTCCCTCACATTGACGAATAAGCACAGACATTGCGTCGCTGTGAAATACTATGGATTCTATACTTCTCCTTCTAAATCAAATAACGTTTATATGGAAACGACATGATTTTCTTTTGGGATACGAGTATCTATTCTCCGATGCACTATTCCTTCCTTAGTGTATCCCTCGCTCCCTCACATTGACAAATTAACGCAGAATCTGCATCGCTATGAAATACTATGGGTTCTTTGATTCTCCTTCTAAATCGAGTAACGTTTCTATGGAAACGGCAGGATTTTCCTTTGGGATACGAGTATCTCCTTTCCGATGCACTATTCCGTCTTTACTGCATCCCTCGCTCCCTCACATTGGTGAATTAACATAGAAATTGCGTCGCTATGAAATACTATGGGTTCTATGACTTCTCCTTCTAAATCGATTAACGTTTCTATTGAAACGACCGGATTTTCTTTTGGGATACGAGTGTCTGTTTTCCCATGCACTATTCCGTCTTTACTGCATCCCTCGCTCCCTCACATTGACGAAATAACACAGAAATTGCGTCGCTATGAAATACTATGGGTTCCATGACTTCTCCTTCTAAATCTAGTAACGTTTCTAGGGAAACGACAGAATTTTCTTTTGGGTTACGAGTATGTCCTTTCCGATCACTATTAGTTCTTTACTGCATCCCTCGCTCCATCACATTGACGAATAAGCACAGAAATTGCGTCGCCATTAAATACTATGGGTTCCATGACTTCTCCTTTTACATCGAGTAACGTATCTATGGAAACGACAGGATTACGTTTTGGGATACGAGTATATCCTTTCCGATGTACTATTAGTTCTTTACTGCATCCCTCGCTTCCTCACATTGAAGAATAAGCACAGAAATTGCGCCGCTGTGAAATACTATGTGTTCCATAACTTCTCCCTCTAAATCAAATAACGTTTACATGGAAACGACAGGATTTTCTTTTGGGGTACGAGTATCTCCTTTCCGATGCACTATTCCTTCTCCACTGCATCCCTCGCTCCCTCACATTGACGAACTATCACAGAAATTGCGTCGCTATGAAAAACTATTGGTCCTGGGACACCTCCTTCTAAATCGAGTAACGTTTCAATGGAAACGACAGGATTTCCTGTTGGGATACGAGTATCTCCTTTCCGATGCACTATTCCATCTTTACTGCATCCCTCGCTCCCTCACATTGACGAATTAACACAGAGATTGCGTCGCTATGAAATACTGTGGGTTCTACGACTTCTCCTTCTAAATCGAGTAACGTTTCTATTGAAACGACAGGACTTTCTTTTGGGATACGAGTATCTCCTTTCCGATGCACTATTAGTTCTTTACTGCATCCCTCGCTTCCTTACATTGAAGAATAAGCACAGAAATTGCGCTGCTGTGAAATACTATGGGTTCTATAACTTCTCCTTTCAAATCGAGTATCGTTTCTATGGAGACGACAGGATTTTTTTTTTGGGATACGAGTATCTCCTTTCCGATGCACTATTCCATCTTTACTGCATCCCTCGCTCCCTCACATTGACGAATTAACGCAGAAATTGCGTCGCTATGGAATACTTTGGGTTCTATGAGTTCTCCTTCTAAATCGAGTTACGTTTCTATGGAAACGACAGGATTTTCTTTTGGGATAAGAGTATCTCCTTTCCGTAGCACTATTCCGTCTTTGCTGAATCTCTCGCTCCCTCACATTGACGTATTAGCACAGAAATTGCGTCGTGATGTAATACTATGGATTCTATGACTTCTCCTTCTATATCGAGTAACGTTTCTATGGAGACGACAGGATTTTCTTTTGGTATACGAGGTTCTCCTTTCCGATGGACTATTCCTTCATAACTGCATCCCTCGCTCCCTCACATTGACAATTAAGCACAGACATTGCATCACTGTGATATACTATGTATTCTATAACTTCTCCTTCTAAATCAAATAACGTTTCTATGGAAACCACAGGATTTTCTTTTGGGATACGAGTTATTCCTTTCCGATGCACTATTCCTTCTTTAGTGCATCCCTCGCTCCCTCACATTCTCGAATTAACACAGAATTTGCGTGCCTATGAAATACTATGGGTTCTATGACTTCTCCTTCTAAACCGAGTAACGTTTCTATTGAAACGACAGGATTTTCTTTTGGTATACGAGTATCTCCTTTCCGATGAACTATTCCTTTTTTACTGCATTACTCGCTCAATCACATTCACGAATTAACACAGAAATAGCGTCGCTATCAAATACTATGGGTTCCATGACTTCTCCTTCTACAACGCGTAACGTCTCTATGGAAACGACAGGATTTTCTTTTGGGATACGAGTATCTCCTTTCCGAAGCACTATTCCGTCTATGATGCATCTCTCGCTCCCTCACATTGACGAATTAACACAGAAATTGCGTCGCGATGAAATACTATTGGTTCTATCACTTCTCCTATATCGAGTAACATTTCTATGGAAACGACAGGATTTTCCTTTGTGATACGAGTATCTCCTTTCCGATGCACTATTCCTCCTTTACTGCATCCCTCCTTCCCTCACATTAACGAATTAACACAGAGATTGCGTCGCTATGATATACTGTGGGCTCTATGACTTATCCATCTAAATCGAGTAACGTTTCAATGGAAACGACAGGATTTCCTTTTGGGATACGAGTATCTCCTTTCCGAAGCACTATTCCGTCTTTGCTGCATCTGTCGCTCCCTTACATTGGCGAATTAACACGGAAATTGCGTCGCTATGAAATACTATGGGTTCTATGACTTCTCTTTCTAAGTCGAGTAACGTTTCTATTGATACGACAGGATTTTCTCTTGGGATACGAGTATCTCCTTTCCGATGCACTATTAGTTCTTTACTGCATCCCTCGCTTCCTCACATTGAAGAATAAGCACAGAAATTGCGCCGCTGTGAAAAACTATGGGTTCTATAACTTCCCTTCTAAATCAAATAACGTTTACATGGAAACGACAGGATTTTCTTTTGGGATACGAGTATCTCCTTTCCGATGCACTATTCCTTCTCTACTGCATCCCTCGCTCGCTCACATTGACGAACTGACACAGAAATTGCGTCGCTATGAAAAACTATTGGTCCTGGGACACCTCCTTCTAAATCGAGTAACGTTTCAATGGAAACGACAGAATTTCCTGTTGGGATACGAGTATCTCCTTTCCGATGCACTATTCCTTCTTTACTGCATTCTTCGCTCCCTCACATTGACGAATTAACACAGAAATTGCGTCGCTATGAAATACTGTGGGTTCTATGACTTCTCCTTCTAAATCGCGTAACGTTTCTATTGAAATGACAGGATTTTTTTTTGGGATACGAGTATCTCCTTTCCGATGCACTATTCCGTCTTTACTGCATCCCTCGCTCCCTCATATTGACGATATAACACAGAAATTGCGTCGCCATGAAATACTATGAGTTCCATGACTTCTCCTTTTACTTCGAGTAACGTTTCTATGGAAACGACGGGATTTTCTTTTGGGATACGAGTATCTCCTTTCCGATGCACTATTCCTTCTTTACTGCATCCCTCGCTCCCTCACATTGACGAATTAACGCAGAAATTGCGTCGCTATGAAATACTACGGGTTCTATGACTTCTCCTTCTAAATCGAGTAACGTTTCTACGGAAACGACAGGATTTTCTTTTGGGATACGAGTATCTCCTTTCCGAAGCACTCATCCGTCTTTGCTGCATCTCTCGCTCCCTCACATTGACGAATTAACACAGAAATTGCGTCGCGATGAAATACTATGGGTTCTATGACTTCTCCTTCTATATCGAGTAACGTTTCAATGGAGACGACAGGATTTTCTTTTGGGATACGAGTATCTCCTTTCCGATGCACTATTCCTTCTTTACTGCATTCCTCGCTCCCTCACATTGACGAATAAGCACAGACATTGCGTCGCTGGGAAATACTATGGATTCTATAACTTCTTCTAAATCAAATAACGTTTACATGAAAACGACAGGATTTTCTTTTGGAATACGAGTATCTATTTTCCGATGCACTATTCCTTCTTTAGTGCATCCCTCGCTCCCTCACATTAACAAATTAACGCAGAATCTGCGTCGCTATGAAATACTATGGGTTCTTTGATTCTCCTTCTAAATCGAGTAACGTTTCTATGGAAACGACAGGATTTTCTTTTGTTATACGAGTATCTCCTTTCTGAAGCACTATTCCGTCTTGTTTCTGCATCCCTCGCTCCCTCACATTGACGAATTAACACAGCAATTGCGACGCTATGAAATATTATGGGTTCCATGACGCCTCCTTCTAAATCGAGTAACGTTTCAATGGAATCGACAGGATTTTCTTTTGGGATACGACTATCTCCTTTCCGATGCACTATTCCTTCTTTACTGCATCCCTCGCTCCCTCACATTGACGAATTAACACGGAGATTGCGTCGCGATGAAATACTATGGGTTCTATGACTTCTCCTTCTATATCAAGTAACGTTTCTATAGAGACGACAGGATTTTCTTTTGGGATACGAGGATCTCCTTTCCGATGCACTATTCCTTCTTTACTGCATCCCTCGCTCCCTCACATTGACGAATAAGCACAGACATTGCGTCGCTCTGAAATACTAAGGATTCTATAACTTCTCCTTCTAAATCAAATAACGTTTACATGGAAACGACAGGATTTTCTTTTGGGACACGAGTATCTATTTTCCAAGGCACTATTCCTTCTTTAGTGCATCCCTCGCTCCCTCACATTGACAAATTAACGCAGAATCTGCATCGCTATGAAATACTATGGGTTCTTTGATTCTCCTTCTAAATCGAGTAACGTTTCTACGGGAACGACAGGATTTTCTTTTGGGATACGAGTATCTCCTTTCTGAAGCACTATTCCGACTTTTTTCTGCATCGCTCGCTCCCTCACATTGACGAATTAACACAGCAATTTGGACGCTATGAAATATTATGGGTTCCATGACGCCTCCTTCTACATCGAGTAACGTTTCAATGGAATCGACAGGATTTTCTTTTGGGATACGACTATCTCCTTTCCGATGCACTATTTCTTCTTTACTGCATCCCTCGCTAACTCACATTGACGAATTAACACAGAAATTGCGTCGCTATGAAATTCTATGGGTTCTATGTCTTCTCCTTCTAAATCGAGTGACGTTTCTATGGAAACGGCAGGATTTTCTTTTGGGATACGACTATCTCCTTTCCGATGCACTATTCCTTCTTTACTGCATCCTTCGCTCCCTCCCATTGAGGAATAAGCACAGAAATCGCGTCGCTGTGAAATACTATGGGATCTTTAACTTCTCTTTTTAAATCGAGAAACGTTTCTATAGAAACGAAAGGATTTTCTTTTGGGATAGGAGTCTCTCCTTTCCGATGCACTATTCCGTCTTTACTGCGACCCTCGCTCCCTTACATTGACGAATTAACTCAGAAATTGCGTCACTATGAAATACTATGGGTTCCATGACATACCCTTCTAAATCGAGTAACGCTTCTATTGAAACGACAGGAATTTCTTTTGGGATTCGAGTATCTCCTTTCCGAAGCACAATTCCGTCTTTGAAGCATCACTCGCTCCCTCACATTGACGAATTAACACAGAAATTGCGTCGCGATGAAATACTATTGGTTCTATGACTTCTCATTCTATATCGAGTAACGTTTCTATGGAAACGACAGGATTTTCTTTTGCGATACGAGTATCCCCTTTCCGATGCACTATTACTCCTTTACTGCATCCCTCCCTCCCACACATTCACGAAATAACACAGAAATTGCGTCGCTATGAAATACTATGGATTCCATGACTTCTCCTTCTACATCGAGTAACGTTTCTATGGAAACGACAGGATTTTCTTTTGGTATACGAGTATCTCCTTTCCGACGCACTATTCCTTCTTTACTTCTTCCCTCGCTCCCATCACATTGACGAATTAACACAGAAATTGCGACGCTATGAAATTCTATGGGTTCTATGACTTATCCTTCTAAATCGGGTAACGTTTCTATGGAAACGACGGGATTTTCTTTTGGGATACGACTATCGCCTTTCCGATGCACTATTCCTTCTGTACTGCATCCCTCGCTTCCTCACATTGGCGAATTAACACAGAAATTGCGTTGCTATGAAATACCATGTGTTCTATGACTTCTCCTTCTAAATCGAGTAACGTTTCTCTTGATACGACATGATTTCTTTTGGGATACGAGTATCTCCTTTCCGATGCACTATTCCGTCTTTACTGCGCATCTCGCTCCCTCACATTGACGAATTAATACAGAAATTGCGTCGCTATTAAATAATATGTGTTCTATGACTTCTCCTTCTAAACCGAGTAACGTTTCTATTGAAACGACAGGATTTTCTTTTGGGATAGGAGTCTCTCCTTTCCGATGCACTATTCCGTCTTTACTGCATCCCTCGCTTCCTCACATGGGCGAATTAAAACAGAAATTGCGTCGCTATGAAATACTATGTGTTCTATGACTTCTCCTTCTAAATCTAGTAACGTTTCTATTAAAACGACAGGATTTTCTTTTGGGATAAGGACTATCGCCATTCCGATGCACTATTCCTTCTGTACTGCATCCCTCGCTTCCTCACATTGGCGAATTAACACAGAAATTGCGTCGCAATGAAATACTATGGGTTCCATGACATCTCCTTCTAAATCGAGGAACGTTTCTAAGAAAACGACAGGATTTTCTTTTGGGGTACGAGTATCTCTTTTCTGATGCACTATTAGTTTCTTGCTGCATCCCGCGCCCCCTCACATTGACGAAATAACACAGAAATTGCGTCGCTATGAAACACTATGGGTTCCATGACTTCTCCTTCTAAATCGAGTAACGTTTCTATGGGAACGACAGGATTTTCTTTTGGGATACGAATATCACCTTTCCGATGCACTATTAGTTCTTTACTGCATCCCTCGCTCCCTACCATTGAAGAATAAGCACAGAAATCGCGTCGCAGTTAAGTACTATGGGTTCTTTAATTTCTCCTTCCAATCGAGAATAGTTTCTATGGAAACGACCGGATTTTCTTTTGGGATATTAGTCTCTCCTCTCCGATGCACTATACCGTCTTTACTGCGCATCTCGCTCCCTCACATTGACGAATTAAAACAGAAATTGCGTCGCTATGAAATAATATGGGTTCTATGACATCCCCTTCTAAATCGAGTAACGTTTCAATGGAAACGACAGGATTTTCTTTTGGGATACGAGTATCTTCTTTCCGAAGCACTATTCCGTTTTGATGCATCTCTCGCTCTCTCACATTGACGAATTTACACAGAAATTGCTTCGCGATGAAATACCATTGGTTCTATGACTTCTCCTTCTATATCGAGTTACGTGTCTATGGAAACGACAGGATTTTCTCTTGGGATACGAGTATCTCCTTTCCAATGCACTATACCTCTTTTGCTGCATCCCTCCCTCCCACACATTCTCGAATTAACACAGAATTTGCGTGCCTATGAAATACTATGGGTTCTATGACTTCTCCTTCTAAACCGAGTAACGTTTCTATTGAAACGACAGGATTTTCTTTTGGTATACGAGTATCTCCTTTCCGATGAACTATTCCTTTTTTACTGCATTACTCGCTCAATCACATTCACGAATTAACACAGAAATAGCGTCGCTATCAAATACTATGGGTTCCATGACTTCTCCTTCTACAACGCGTAACGTCTCTATGGAAACGACAGGATTTTCTTTTGGGATACGAGTATCTCCTTTCCGAAGCACTATTCCGTCTATGATGCATCTCTCGCTCCCTCACATTGACGAATTAACACAGAAATTGCGTCGCGATGAAATACTATTGGTTCTATCACTTCTCCTATATCGAGTAACATTTCTATGGAAACGACAGGATTTTCCTTTGTGATACGAGTATCTCCTTTCCGATGCACTATTCCTCCTTTACTGCATCCCTCCTTCCCTCACATTAACGAATTAACACAGAGATTGAGTCGCTATGATATACTGTGGGCTCTATGACTTATCCATCTAAATCGAGTAACGTTTCTATGGAAACGACAGGATTTTCTTTTGGTATACGAGTATCTCCTTTCTGATGAACTATTCCTTCTTTACTGCATCACTCGCTCAATCACATTAACGAATTAACACAGAAATTGCGTCGCAATGAAATACTATGGGTTCCATGACCTCTCCTTCTACATCCAATAACGTCTCTATGGAAACGACAGGATTTTCTTTTGGGAATCGACTATCTCCTTTCCGATGCACTATGCCTTCTGTACTGCATCCCTCGCTCCCTCACATTGGCGAATTAACACGGAAATGGCGTCGCTGTGAAATACTATGGGTTCTATGACTTCTCTTTCTAAATCGAGTAACGTTTCTATTGAAACGACAGGATTTTCTTTTGGGATACAAGTATCTCCTTCCGTTGCACTATTCCGTCTTTACTGCTTCCCTCGCTCCCTCATATTGACGATATAACACAGAAATTGCGTCGCCATGAAGTACTATGGGTTCCATTACTTCTCCTTTTACTTCGAGTAACGTTTCTATGGAAACGACAGGATTTTCTTTTGGGATAGGAGTATCTCCTTTCCGATGCGCTATTCCTTCTTTACTGCATGCCTCGCTCCCTCACATTGACGAATTAACGCAGAAATTGCGTCGCTATGAAATACTACGGGTTCTATGACTTCTCCTTCTAAATCGAGTAACGTTTCTACGGAAACGACAGGATTATCTTTTGGGATACGAATATCTCCTTTCCGAAGCACTCATCCGTCTTTGCTGCATCTCTCGCTCCCTCACATTGACGAATTAACACAGAAATTGCGTCGCGATGAAATACTATGGGTTCTATGACTTCTCCCTCTATATCGAGTAACGTTTCTATGTAGACGACAGGATTTTCTTTTGGGATACGAGTATCTCCTTTCCGATGCACTATTCCTTCTTTACTGCATCCCTCGCTCCCTCGCATTGACGAATAAGCACAGACATTGCGTCGCTGGGAAATACTATGGATTCTATAACTTCTCCTTCTAAATCAAATAACGTTTACATGGAAACGACAGGATTTTCTTTTGGGATACGAGTATCTATTTTCCGATGCACTATTCCTTCTTTAGTGCATCCCTCGCTCCCTCACATTAACAAATTAACGCAGAATCTGCGTCGCTATGAAATACTATGGGTTCTTTGATTCTCCTTCTAAATCGAGTAACGTTTCTATGGAAACGACAGGATTTTCTTTTGGGATACGAGTATCTCCTTTCTGAAGCACTATTCCGTCTTGTTTCTGCATCCCTCGCTCCCTCACATTGACGAATTAACACAGCAATTGCGACGCTATGAAATATTTTGGGTTCCATGACGCCTGCTTCTAAATCGAGTAACGTTTCAAAGGAATCGACAGGAATTTCTTTTGGGATACGACTATCTACTTTCCGATGCACTATGCCTTCTTTACTGCATCCCTCGCTAACTCACATTGACGAATTAACACAGAAATTGCGTCGCTATAAAATTCTATGGGTTCTATGTCTTCTCCTTCTAAATCGAGTAACGTTTCTATGGAAACGGCAGGATTTTCTTTTGGGATACGACTATCTCCTTTCCGATGCCATATTCCTTCTATACTGCATCCCTCGCTCCCTCACATTGACGAATTAACACGGAGATTGCGTCGCGATGAAATACTATGGGTTCTATGACTTCTCCTTCTATATCGAGTAACGTTTCTATAGAGACGACAGGATTTTCTTTTGGGATACGAGGATCTCCTTTCCGATGCACTATTCCTTCTTTACTGCATCCCTGGCTCCCTCACATTGACGAATAAGCACAGACATTGCGTCGCTGTGAAATACTGTGATTCTATACTTCTCCTTCTAAATCAAATAACGTTTACATGGAAACGACATGATTTTCTTTTGGGATACGAGTATCTATTCTCCGATGCACTATTCCTTCCTTAGTGCATCCCTCGCTCCCTCACATTGACAAATTAACGCAGAATCTGCATCGCTATGAAATACTATGGGTTCTTTGATTCTCCTTCCAAATCGAGTAACGTTTCTATGGAAACGACAGGATTTTCTTTTGGGATACGAGTATCTCCTTTCTGAAGCACTATTCCGTCTTTTTTCTGCATCCCTCGATCCCTCACATTGACGAATTAACACAGCAATTGCGACGCTATGAAATATTATGGGTTCCATGACGCCTCCTTCTAAATCGAGTAACGTCTCAATGGAATCGACAGGATTTTCTTTTAGGATACGACCATCTCCTTTCCGATGCACTATTCCTTCTTTACTGCATCCCTCCCGAACTCACATTGACGAATTAACACAGAAATTGCGTCGCTATGAAATTCTATGGGTTCTATGTCTTCTCCTTCTAAATCGAGTAACGTGTCTATGGAAACGGCAGGATTTTCTTTTGGGATACGACTATCTCCTTTCCGATGCACTATTCCTTCTTTACTGCATCCCTCGCAAACTCACATTGACGAATTAACACAGGAATTGCGTCGCTATGAAATTCTATGGGTTCTATGTCTTCTCCTTCTAAATCGAGTAACGTTTCTATGGAAACGGCAAGATTTTCCTTTGGGATACGAGTATCTCCTTTCCGATGCACTATTCCGTCTTTACTGCATCCCTCGCTCCCTCACATTGGTGAATTAACATAGAAATTGCGTCGCTATGAAATACTATGGGTTCTATGACATCTCCTTCTAAATCGATTAACGTTTCTATGGAAACGACCGGATTTTCTTTTGGGATACGAGTGTCTGTTTTCCCATGCACTATTCCGTCTTTACTGCATCCCTCGCTCCCTCACATTGACGAAATAACACAGAAATTGCGTCGCTATGAAATTCTATGGGTTCTATGTCTTCTCCTTCTAAATCTAGTAACGTTTCTAGGGAAACGACAGGATTTTCTTTTGGGTTACGAGTATGTCCTTTCCGATCACTATTAGTTCTTTACTGCATCCCTCGCTCCCTCACATTGACGAATAAGCACAGAAATTGCGTCGCCATGAAATACTATGGGTTCCATGACTTCTCCTTTTACATCGAGTAACGTATCTATGGAAACGACAGGATTACGTTTTGGGATACGAGTATATCCTTTCCGATGTACTATTAGTTCTTTACTGCATCCCTCGCTTCCTCACATTGAAGAATAAGCACAGAAATTGCGCCGCTGTGAAATACTATGGGTTCCATAACTTCTCCCTCTAAATCAAATAACGTTTACATGGAAACGACAGGATTTTCTTTTGGGATACGAGTATCTCCTTTCCGATGCACTATTCCTTCTCCACTGCATCCCTCGCTCCCTCACATTGACGAACTATCACAGAAATTGCGTCGCTATGAAAAACTATTGGTCCTGGGACACCTCCTTCTAAATCGAGTAACGTTTCAATGGAAACGACAGGATTTCCTGTTGGGATACGAGTATCTCCTTTCCGATGCACTATTGCATCTTTACTGCATCCCTCGCTCCCTCACATTGACGAATTAACACAGAGATTGCGTCGCTATGAAATACTGTGGGTTCTACGACTTCTCCTTCTAAATCGAGTAACGTTTCTATTGAAACGACAGGACTTTCTTTTGGGATACGAGTATCTCCTTTCCAATGCACTATTAGTTCTTTACTGCATCCCTCGCTTCCTCACATTGAAATATAAGCACAGAAATTGCGCTGCTGTGAAATACTATGGGTTCTATTACTTCTCCTTTCAAATCTAGTATCGTTTCTATGGAGACGACAGGATTTTTTTTTTGGGATACGAGTATCTCCTTTCCGATGCACTATTCCATCTTTACTGCATCCCTCGCTCCCTCACATTGACGAATTAACGCAGAAATTGCGTCGCTATGGAATACTATTGGTTCCATGACTTCTCCTTTTACGTCGAGTAACGTATCTATGGAAACGACAGGATTTTGTTTTGGGATACGAGTATCTCCTTTCCGAAGCACTATTCCGTCTTTGCTGAATCTCTCGCTCCCTCACATTGACGTATTAGCACAGAAATTGCGTCGCGATGTAATACTATGGATTCTATGACTTCTCCTTCTATATCGAGTAACGTTTCTATGGAGACGACAGGATTTTCTTTTGGTATACGAGGTTCTCCTTTCCGATGGACTACTCCTTCATAACTGCATCCCTCGCTCCCTCACATTGACAATTAAGCACAGACATTGCATCACTGTGATATACTATGTATTCTATAACTTCTCCTTCTAAATCAAATAACGTTTCTATGGAAACCAAAGGATTTTCTTTTGGGATACGAGTTATTCCTTTCCGATGCACTATTCCTTCTTTAGTGCATCCCTCGCTCCCTCACATTGACAAATTAACGCAGAAACTGCGTCGCTATGAAATACTATGGGTTCTTTGATTCTCCTTCTAAATCGAGTAACGTTTCTATGGAAACGGCAGGATTTTCTTTTGGGATACGACTATCTCCTTTCCGATGCACTATTCCTTCTTTACTGCATCCCTCGCTCCCTCACATTGACGAATTAACACAGAGATTGCGTCGCTATGAAATACTGTGCGTTCTATGACTTCTCCTTCTAAATCGAGTAACGATTTTATTGAAACGGCAGGATTTTCTTTTGGGATACGAGTATCTCCTTTCCGATGCACTATTATGTCTTTACTGCATCCCTCGCTCCCTCACATTGGTGAATTAACATAGAAATTGCGTCGCTATGAAATACTATGTGTTCTATGACTTCTCCTTCTAAATCGAGTAACGTTTCTATTGAAACGACAGGATTATCTTTTGGGATACGAGTAACTCCTTTCCGATGCACTATTCCGTCTTTGCTGCATCCCTCGCTCCCTCACATTGACGAATTATCACACAACTTGCGTCGCGTTGAAATACTATTGGTTATATGACTTCTCCTTCTAAATCGATTAACGTTTCTATTGAAACGACCGGATTTTCTTTTGGGATACGAGTGTATGTTTTCCCATGTACTATTCCGTCTTTACTGCATCCCTCGCTCCCTCACATTGACGAAATAACACAGAAATTGCGTCGCTATGAAATACTATGGGTTCCATGACTTCTCCTTCTAAATCTAGTAACGTTTCTAGGGAAACGACAGGATTTTCATTTGGGTTACGAGTATGTCCTGTCCGATCACTATTAGTTCTTTACTGCATCACTCGCTCCCTCACATTGACGAATAAGCACAGAAATTGCGTCGCCATGAAATACTATGGGTTCCATGACTTCTCCTTTTACATCGAGTAACGTATCTATGGAAACGACAGGATTTTGTTTTGGGATACGAGTATATCCTTTCCGATGTACTATTAGTTCTTTACTGCATCCCTCGCTTCCTCACATTGAAGAATAAGCACAGAAATTGCGCCGCTGTGAAATACTATGGGTTCCATAACTTCTCCTTCTAAATCAAATAACGTTTACATGGAAACGACAGGATTTTCTTTTGGGATACGAGTATCTCCTTTCCAATGCACTATTCCTTCTCCACTGCATCCCTCGCTCCCTCACATTGACGATCTAACACAGAAATTGCGTCGCTATGAAAAACTATTGGTCCCGGGACACCTCCTTCTAAATCGAGTAACGTTTTAATGGAAACGACAGGATTTCCTGTTGGGATACGAGTATCTCCTTTCCGATGACCTATTCCATCTTTACTGCATCCCTCGCTCCCTCACATTGACGAATTAACACAGAGATTGCGTCGCTATGAAATACTGTGGGTTCTATGACTTCTCCTTCTAAATCGAGTAACGTTTCTATTGAAACGACAGGACTTTCTTTTGGGATACGAGTATCTCCTTTCCGATGCACTATTAGTTCTTTACTGCATCCCTCGCTTTCTCACATTGAAGAATAAGCACAGAAATTGCGCCGCTGTGAAATACTATGGGTTCTATAACTTCTCCTTTCAAATCGAGTATCGTTTCTATGGAGACGACAGGATTTTTTTTTTGGGATACGAGTATCTCCTTTCCGATGCACTATTCCATCTTTACTGCATCCCTCGCTCCCTCACATTGACGAATTAACGCAGAAATTGCGTCGCTATGGAATACTTTGGGTTCTATGAGTTCTCCTTCTAAATCGAGTTACGTTTCTATGGGAACGACAGGATTTTCTTTTGGGATACGAGTATCTCCTTTCCGAAGCACTATTCCGTCTTTGCTGAATCTCTCGCTCCCTCACATTGACGTATTAGCACAGAAATTGCGTCGCGATGTAATACTATGGATTCTATGACTTCTCCTTCTATATCGAGTAACGTTTCTATGGAGACGACAGGATTTTCTTTTGGTATACGAGGTTCTCCTTTCCGATGGACTACTCCTTCATAACTGCATCCCTCGCTCCCTCACATTGACAATTAAGCACAGACATTGCATCACTGTGATATACTATGTATTCTATAACTTCTCCTTCTAAATCAAATAACGTTTCTATGGAAACCACAGGATTTTCTTTTGGGATACGAGTTATTCCTTTCCGATGCACTATTCCTTCTTTAGTGCATCCCTCGCTCCCTCACATTGACAAATTAACGCAGAAACTGCGTCGCTATGAAATACTATGGGTTCTTTGATTCTCCTTCTAAATCGAGTAACGTTTCTATGGAAACGGCTGGATTTTCTTTTGGGATACGACTATCTCCTTTCCGATGCACTATTCCTTCTTTACTGCATTCCTCGCTCCCTCACATTGACGAATTAACACAGAGATTGCGTCGCTATGAAATACTGTGGGTTCTATGACTTCTCCTTCTAAATCGAGTAACGATTTTATTGAAACGGCAGGATTTTCTTTTGGGATACGAGTATCTCCTATCCGATGCACTATTATGTCTTTACTGCATCCCTCGCTCCCTCACATTGGTGAATTAACATAGAAATTGCGTCGCTATGAAATACTATGTGTTCTATGACTTCTCCTTCTAAATCGAGTAACGTTTCTATTGAAACGACAGGATTATCTTTTGGGATACGAGTAACTCCTTTCCGATGCACTATTCCGTCTTTGCTGCATCCCTCGCTCCCTCACATTGACGAATTATCACACAACTTGCGTCGCGTTGAAATACTATTGGTTATATGACTTCTCCTTCTAAATCGATTAACGTTTCTATTGAAACGACCGGATTTTCTTTTGGGATACGAGTGTCTGTTTTCCCATGCACTATTCCGTCTTTACTGCATCCCTCGCTCCCTCACATTGACGAAATAACACAGAAATTGCGTCGCTATGAAATACTATGGGTTCCATGACTTCTCCTTCTAAATCTAGTAACGTTTCTAGGGAAACGACAGGATTTTCATTTGGGTTACGAGTATGTCCTGTCCGATCACTATTACTTCTTTACTGCATCACTCGCTCCCTCACATTGACGAATAAGCACAGAAATTGCGTCGCCATGAAATACTATGTGTTCCATGACTTCTCCTTTTACATCGAGTAACGTATCTATGGAAACGACAGGATTTTGTTTTGGGATACGAGTATATCCTTTCCGATGTACTATTCCTTCTTTAGTGCATCCCTCGCTCCCTCACATTGACGAATTATCACACAACTTGCGTCGCGATGAAATACTATTGGTTATATGACTTCTCCTTCTAGATCGAGTTACGTTTCTATGGAAACGACAGGATTTTCTTTTGGGATACGAGTATCTCCTTTCCGAAGCACTATTCCGTCTTTGCTGCATCTGTCGCTCCCTTACATTGGCGAATTAACACGGAAATTGTGTCGCTATGAAATACTATGGGTTCCATGACTTCTCTTTCTAAGTCGAGTAACGTTTCTATTGATACGACAGGATTTTCTTTTGGGATACGAGTATCTCCTTTCCGATGCACTATTAGTTCTTTACTGCATCCCTCGCTTCCTCACATTGAAGAATAAGCACAGAAATTGCGCCGCTGTGAAATACTATGGGTTCTATAACTTCCCTTCTAAATCAAATAACGTTTACATGGAAACGACAGGATTTTCTTTTGGGATACGAGTATCTCCTTTCCGATGCACTATTCCTTCTCTACTGCATCCCTCGCTCGCTCACATTGACGAACTGACACAGAAATTGCGTCGCTATGAAAAACTATTGGTCCTGGGACACCTCCTTCTAAATCGAGTAACGTTTCAATGGAAACGACAGAATTTCCTGTTGGCATACGAGTATCTCCTTTCCGATGCACTATTCCTTCTTTACTGCATTCTTCGCTCCCTCACATTGACGAATTAACACAGAAATTGCGTCGCTATGAAATACTGTGGGTTCTATGACTTCTCCTTCTAAATCGAGTAACGTTTCTATTGAAATGACAGGATTTTTTTTTGGGATACGAGTATCTCCTTTCCGATGCACTATTCCGTCTTTACTGCATCCCTCGCTCCCTCACATTGGTGAATTAACATAGAAATTGCGTCGCTATGAAATACTATGGGTTCTATGACTTCTCCTTCTATATCGATTAACGTTTCTATTGAAACGACCGGATTTTCTTTTGGGATACGAGTGTCTGTTTTCCCATGCACTATTCCGTCTTTACTGCATCCCTCGCTCCCTCACTTTGACGAAATAACACAGAATTTGCGTCGCTATGAAATACTATGGGTTCCATGACTTCTCCTTCTAAATCTAGTAACGTTTCTAGGGAAACGACAGGATTTTCTTTTGGGTTACGAGTATGTCCTGTCCGATCACTATTAGTTCTTTACTGCATCCCTCGCTCCCTCACATTGACGAATAAGCACAGAAATTGCGTCGCCATGATATACTATTGGTTCCATGACTTCTCCTTTTACGTCGAGTAACGTATCTATGGAAACGACAGGATTTTGTTTTGGGATACGAGTATATCCTTTCCGATGTACTATTAGTTCTTTACTGCATCCCTCGCTTCCTCACATTGAAGAATAAGCACAGAAATTGCGCCGCTGTGAAATACTATTGGTTCCATAACTTCTCCTTCTAAATCAAATAACGTTTACATGGAAACGACAGGATTTTCTTTTGGGATACGAGTATCTCCTTTCCGATGCACTATTCCTTCTCCACTGCATCCCTCGCTCCCTCACATTGACGAACTAACACAGAAATTGCGTCGCTATGAAAAACTATTGGTCCTGGGACACCTCCATCTAAATCGAGTAACGTTTCAATGGAAACGACAGGATTTCCTGTTGGGATACGAGTATCTCCTTTCCAATGCACTATTCCATCTTTACTGCATCCCTCGTTCCCTCACATTGACGAATTAACACAGAGATTGCGTCGCTATGAAATACTGTGGGTTCTATGACTTCTCCTTCTAAATCGAGTAACGTTTCTATTGAAACGACAGGACTTTCTTTTGGGATACGAGTATCTCCTTTCCGATGCACTATTAGTTCTTTACTGCATCCCTCGCTTCCTCACATTGAAGAATAAGCACAGAAATTGCGCCGCTGTGAAATACTATGGGTTCTATAACTTCTCCTTTCAAATCGAGTATCGTTTCTATGGAGACGACAGGATTTTTTTTTTTGGGATACGAGTATCTCCTTTCCGAAGCACTATTCCGTCTTTGCTGAATCTCTCGCTCTCTCACATTGACGTATTAGCACAGAAATTGCGTCGCGATGTAATACTATGGATTCTATGACTTCTCCTTCTATATCGAGTAACGTTTCTATGGAGACGACTGGATTTCCTTTTCGTATACGAGGTTCTCCTTTCCGATGGACTACTCCTTCATAACTGCATCCCTCGCTCCCTCACATTGACAATTAAGCACAGACATTGCATCACTGTGATATACTATGTATTCTATAACTTCTCCTTCTAAATCAAATAACGTTTCTATGGAAACCAAAGGATTTTCTTTTGGGATACGAGTATCTCCTTTCCGATGCACTATTCCTTCTTTAGTGCATCCCTCGCTCCCTCACATTGACAAATTAACGCAGAAACTGCGTCGCTATGAAATACTATTTGTTCTTTGATTCTCCTTCTAAATCGAGTAACGTTTCTATGGAAACCACAGGATTTTCTTTTGGGATACGAGTATCTCCTTTCCGATGCACTATTCCTTCTTTAGTGCATCCCTCGCTCCCTCACATTGACGAATTAACACAGCAATTGCGTCGCTATGAAATATTATGGGTTCCATGACGAATCCTTCGAAATCGAGTAACGTTTCTATGGAACGACAGGATTTTCTTTTGGGATTCGACTATCGCCTTTCCGATGCACTATGCCTTCTTTACTGCATCCCTCGTTCCCTCCCATTGAGGAATAAGCACAGAAATCGTGTCGCTGTGAAATACTATGGGTTCTTTAACTTCTCTTTTCAAATCGAGAAACGTTTCTATGGAAACGACAGGATTTTCTTTTGGGATAGGAGTCTCTCCTTTTCGATGCACTATTCCGTCTTTACTGCGCCCCTCGCTCCCTCACATTGACGAATTAACACAGAAATTGCGTCGCCATTAAATACTATGTGTTCAATGACTTCTCCTTCTAAATCGAGTAACGTTTCAATCGAAACGACAGGATTTTCTTTTGGGATACGAGTATCTCCTTTCCGTTGCACAATTCCTTCTATACTGCATCCCTCGCTCCCTCACATTGACGAATAAACACTGAAATTGCGTTGTTATGAAAGAGTATGGTTTCTATTACTTCTCCTTCTAAATCGAGTAACGTTTCAATGGAAACGACAGGATTTTCTTTTGGGATACGAGTATCTCCTTTCCGTTGCACTACTAGTTCTTTACTGCATCCCTCGCTCCCTCCCATTGAGGAATAAGCACAGAAATCACGTCGCTGTGAAATACTATGGGTTCTTTAACTTCTCTTTTCAAATCGAGAAACGTTTCTATGGAAACGACAGGATTTTCTTTTGGGATACGAGTATCTCCTTTCCGATGCACTATTCCTCCTTTACTGCATCCCTCCCTCCCTCACATTCACGAATTAACACAGAAAATGCGTGGCTATGAAATACTATGGGTTCTATGACATCCCCTTCTAAATCGAGTAACGTTTCTATGGAAACGACAGAATTTTCTTTTGGGATATGAGTATCTCATTTCCGATTCACTATTCCGTCTTTACTGCGACCCTCGCTCCCGCACATTGACGAATTAACACAGAAATTGCGTCGCTATGAAATACTATGGGTTCCATGACATCCCCTCTTAAATCGAGTAACGCTTCTATTGAAACGACAGGAATTTATTTTGGGATAGGAGTCTCTCCTTTCCGATGCACTATTCCGTCTTTTCTGCATCCTTCGCTCCCTCACATTGACAAAATAACACAGAAATTGCGTCGCTATGAAATACTATGGGTTTTATTACTTCTCCATCTAAATCGTGTAACGTTTCTATGGAAACGACGGGATTTTCTTTTGGGATACGACTATCGCCTTTACGCTGCACTATTCCTTCTGTACTGCATCCCTCGCTTCCTCACAATGGCGCATTAACACAGAAATTGCGTCGCTATGAAATACTATGTGTTCTATGACTTCCCCATCCAAATCGAGTAACGTCTCTATTGAATCGACACGATTTTCATTTGGGTTACGAGTATCTCCTTTCCGATGCACTATTCCGTCTTTACTGCATCCCTCGCTCCCTCACATTGATAAAATAACCCAGAAATTGCGTCCATATGAAATACTATGGGTTCCATGACATCTCCTTCTAAATCGAGTAACGTTTCAATGGAAACGACAGGATCTGTTTTTGGGATACGAGTATCTCCTTTCCGATGCACTATTAGTTCTTTAATGCATCCCTCGCTCCCTCCCATTGAGGAATAAGCACAGAAATCGCGTCGCTGTGAAATACTATGGGTTCTTTAACTTCTCTTTTTAAATCGAGAAATGTTTCTATGGAAACGACAGGATTTTCTTTTGGGAAACGAGTGTCTCCTTTCTGATGCACTATTAGTTCTTTACTGCATCCCTCGCTCCCTCAAATTGACAAAATAACACAGACATTGCGTCGCTATGAAATACTATGGGTTCCATGTCTTCTCCTTCTAAATCGAGTAACGTTTCTATGGAAACGACAGGATCTGATTTTGGGATACGAGTATCTCCTTTCCGATGCACTATTAGTTCTTTAATGCATCCCTCGCTCCCTCCCATTGAGGAATAAGCACAGAAATCACGTCGCTGTGAAATACTATGGGTTCTTTAACTTCTCTTTTTAAATCGAGAAACGTTTCTATGGAAACGACAGGATTTTCTTTTGGGATACGAGGACCTCCTTTCTGATGCACTATTCCTCCTTTACTGCATCCCTCCCTTCCTCACATTCACGAATTAACACAGAAAATGCGTGGCTATGAAATACTATGGGTTCTATGACATCCCCTTCTAAATCGAGTAACGTTTCTATGGAAACGACAGAATTTTCTTTTGGGATATGAGTATCTCATTTCCGATGCACTATTAGTTCTTTACTGCATCCCTCGCTCCCTCACATTGACGAATTAACACAGTAATTGCGTCGCTATGAATTACTATTGGTTCTATGACTTCTCCATCTAAATCGGGTAACGTTTCTATGGAAACGACGGGATTTTCTTTTGGGATACGACTGTCGCCTTTCGGATGCACTATTCCTTCTGTACTGCATCCCTCGCTTCCTCACATTGGCGAATTAACACAGAAATTGCATCGCTATGAAATACTATGTGTTCTATGACTTCTCCTTCCAAATCGAGTAACGTTTCTATTGAATCGATAGGATTTTCTTTTGGGATTCGAGTATCTCCTTTCCGATGCACTATTCCGTCTTTACTGCATCCCTCGCTCCCTCACATTGACAAAATAACACAGAAATTCCGTCGCTATGAAATACTATGGGTGCCATGACATCTCCTTCTAAATCGAGTAACGTTTCTATGGAAACGACAGGATCTTCTTTTGGGATTAGAGTATCTCCTTTCCGATGCACTATTAGTTCTTTACTGCATCCTTCGCTCCCTCCCATTGAGGAATAAGCACAGAAATCGCGTCGCTGTGAAATACTATGGGATATTTAACTTCTCTTTTTAAATCGAGAAACGTTTCTATGGAAACGACAGGATTTTCTTTTGGGATCGGAGTCTCTCCTTTCCGATGCACTATTCCGTCTTTACTGCGACCCTCGCTCCCGCACATTGACGAATTAACACAGAAATTGCGTCGCTATGAAATACTATGAGTTCCATGACATCCCCTCTTAAATCGAGTAACGCTTCTATTGAAACGACAGGAATTTCTTTTGGGATAGGATTCCCTCCTTTCCGATGCACTATTCCGTCTTTTCTGCATCCTTCGTTCCCTCACATTGACAAAATAACACAGAAATTGCGTCGCTATGAAATACTATGGGTTCCATGACATCTCCTTATAAATCGTGTAACGTTTCTATGGAAACGACAGGATTTTCTTTTGGGATACGAGTATCTCCTTTCCGATGCACTATTCCTCCTTTACTGCATCCCTCCCTCCCTCACATTCACGAATTAACACAGAAAATGCGTGGCTATGAAATACCATGGGTTCTAGGACTTTTCCATCCAAACCGAGTAATGTTTCTATTGAAACGATAGGATTTCTTTTTCTAATAGGAGTCTCTCCTTTCCGATGCACTATTCCGTCCTTACTGCATCCCTCGCTCCCTCACATTGACGAATTAACACAGAAATTGCGTCGCTACGAAGTACTATGGGTTCCACGAATTCTCCTTCTAAATCGAGTAATATTTCTATGGAAACGAGAGGATTATCTTTTGGGATACGACTATCTCCTTTCCGATGCACTATTAGTTCATTACTGCATCCCTCGCTCCCTCACATTGACGAATAAACACTGAAATTGCGTCGTTATGAAAGAGTATGGGTTCTATTACTTCTCCTTCTAAATCGAGTAACGTTTCTATGGAAGCGACAGGATTTTCTTTTGGGATATGAGTATCTCATTTCCGAAGCACGATTCCTTCTTTACTGCATCTCTCGCTCCCTCACATTGACGAATTATCGCAGAAATAGCGTCGCTTTGAAATACTACGGGTTCTATGACATCTCCTTCTTTATCGAGTAACCTTTCTATTGAAACGAAACTATTTTGTTTTGGTATAAGAGTATCTCCTTTCCGATGCACTATTCCTTCTTTACTGCCTCCCTTGCTCCCTCACATTGACGAATTATCACAGAAATTGCATCGCTATGGAATACTATGTGTTCAATGACTTCACCTTCTAAATCGAGTAACGTTTCTATTGCAACGAAAGGATTTTGTTTTGGTATACGAGTATCTCCTTTCCGATGCACTATTCCTTCTTTACTGCCCCCCTGGCTCCCTCACATTGACGAATTATCACAGAAATTGCATGGCTATGGAATACTATGTGTTCAATGACTTCTCCTTCTAAATCGAGTAACGTTTCAATCGAAACGACAGGATTTTCTTTTGGGATACGAGTATCTCCTTTCCGTTGCACTATTAGTTCTTTACTGCATCCCTCGCTCCCTCCCATTGAGGAATAAGCACAGAAATTACGTCGCTATGAAATACTATGGGTTCTATGACTTTTCCTTCTAAATCGTGTAACGTTTCTATGGAAACGACGGGATTTTCTTTTGGGATACGACTATCGACTTTACGCTGCACTATTCCTTCTGTACTGCATCCCTCGCTTCCTCACAATTGCGAATTAACACAGAAATTGCGTCGCTATGAAATACTATGTGTTCTATGACTTCCCCTTCTAAATGGAGTAACGTTTCTATTGAATCGACAGGATTTTCATTTGGGATACGAGTATCTCCTTTCCGATGCACTATTCCGTCTTTACTGCATCCCTCGCTCCCTCACATTGATAAAATAACCCAGAAATTGCGTCCATATGAAATACTATGGGTTCCATGTCATCTCCTTCTAAATCGAGTAACGTATCTACGGAAACGACAGGATTTTTTTTTGGGATACGACTGTCTCATTTCTGATGCACCATTAGTTCTTTACTGCATCCCTCGCTCCCTCAAATTGACAAAATAACACAGAAATTGCGTCGCTATGAAATACTATGGGTGCCATGACACCTCCTTCTAAATCGAGTAACGTTTCTATGGAAACGACAGGATTTTCTTTTGGGATACGAGTATCTCCTTTCCGATGCACTATTCCTCCTTTACTGCATCCCTCCCTCCCTCACATTCACGAATTAACACAGAAAATGCGTGGCTATGAAATACCATGGGTTCTAGGACTTTTCTATCTGAACCGACTAATGTTTCTATTGAAACGACAGGATTTCCTTTTCTAATAGGAGTCTCTCCTTTCCGATGCACTATTCCGTCTTTACTGCATCCCTCGCTCCCTCACATTGACGAATTAACACAGAAATTGCGTCGCTACGAAATACTATGGGTTCCACGAATTCTCCTTCTAAATCGAGTAATATTTCTATGGAAACGAGAGGATTATCTTTTGGGATACGACTATCTCCTTTCCGATGCACTATTAGTTCATTACTGCATCCCTCGCTCCCTCACATTGACGAATAAACACTGAAATTGCGTCGTTATGGAAGAGTATGGGTTCTATTACTTCTCCTTCTAAATCGAGTAACGTTTCTATGGAAGCGACAGGATTTTCTTTTGGGATATGAGTATCTCATTTCCGAAGCACGATTCCTTCTTTACTGCATCTCTCGCTCCCTCACATTGACGAATTATCGCAAAAATAGCGTCGCTTTGAAATACTATGGGTTCTATGACATCTCCTTCTTTATCGAGTAACCTTTCTATTGAAATGAAAGGATTTTGTTTTGGTATAAGAGTATCTCCTTTCCGATGCACTATTCCTTCTTTACTGCCTCCCTGGCTCCCTCACATTGACGAATTGTCACAGAAATTGCATCGCTATGGAATACTATGTGTTCAATGACTTCACCTTCTAAATCGAGTTACGTTTCAATGGAAACGACAGGATTTTCTTTTGGGATACGAGTATCTCCTTTCCGTTGCACAATTCCTTCTATACTGCATCCCTCGCTGCCTCACATTGACGACTTAACACAGAGATTGCGTCGCTATGATATCCTGTGGGTTCTATGGCTCATCCTTCTAAATCGAGTAACGTTTCTATTGAGAGGAGAGGATTTTCTTTTGGTATACGAGTATCTCCTTTCCGACGCACTATTCCTTCTTTACTGCATCCCTCGCTCCCTCACATTGACAAAATAACACAGAAATTGTGTCGCTATGAAATACTATGGGTCCCATGACATCTCCTCCTAAATCGAGTATCGTTTCTATGGAAACGACAGGATTTTCTTTTGGGATACGAGTATCTCCTTTCCGATGCACTATTATTTGTTTACTGCATCCCTCGCTCCCCCACATTGACAAAATAACACAGAAATTGCGTCGCTATGAAATACTATTGGTTCCATGACTTCTCCTTCTAAATCGAGTAACGTTTCTATGGAAACGACAGCATCTTCTTTTGGGATACGAGTATCTCCTTTCCGATGCACTATTAGTTCTTTACTGCATCCGTCGCTCCCTCCCATTGAGGAATAAGCACAGAAATCGCATCGCTGTGAAATACTATGGGTTCTTTAACTTCTCTTTTCAAATCGAGAAACGTTTCGATGGAAACGACAGGATTTTCTTTTGGGATAGGAGTCTCTCCTCTCCGATGCACTATTCCGTCTTTACTGCGCCCCTCGCTCCCTCACATTGACGACTTAACACAGAAATTGCGTCGATACGAAATACTATGGGTTCCATGA